>NC_139348.1:90648470-91300970 GCF_055883805.1 Amblyomma maculatum
TACACTGTGCATATCTAAGGGCGCGAGCCTCTGTGTCACCAGTAAGCTGTCACTATGAAAGCTATACCGCTTCCGCAAGGTCGTTCACCAGGGACCGAGAAATAGCGGAGGTGATCGCAAGCGATAACGGGCCAGATTACGAGAAGTGGAAAATGGACACCGCCAACCTCTGCGAATACCTAAGTGCAACTGGACTTCACTCCTTCTTTTAACTTTCTATCTCCTGCATCCGATTCCCTCTTAGCGTATGCCTTGTGGCAAACTTTTCGAGGAAAAAAAAATAAATAAAAAAGTGATAGCGGTGCGTGGTTTGTGTCTCTGGAAACACAAGTCAAATATTGCTTTAGTGTATCTCGTACAGCACGTCTCTTACCTCTCGTGTTTCACATATTTTGCCTCCTTAGCAACCCCGGGGCATTTCTGAAGATTGCCATCTACACGCGTATCGTTCTAGGCGCGTTAAGTAGAATGCGATACAGTTGAGGTTACGCAGGAGAAAGAAAGCAGGTCTGTGGTACAATGTAATAGAGAGACTACGCACGTTGATGGTGACCTTATCCGCTTTAACAAGCACTCCGAAATGGCAGCCAATCAGTTGAGCGTGGCATCTTTTGCACAAAAAACACAAGGAAAGAGCGACAGCAAAGAAAGAAACCGCATCACGAGAGGATTCCAAAAGTTGGAACTAAAAACCAGGAATAAACGGTGCAAGCATCATGCTACGCCGGAGGTGGTGAGAGGTCGACTTTACACGCGTAAAGGCATGTTTTCTGGACGCTTTCACTGCACTGGTGGCGTTCAAGTCCTTTCTAGCAATACGCATGATTTAGAAACAAGTACTATTCCGATTACCAAAGTGAACCCGATAGCAGCGTGTCACCGCAGTGTTGTGTAGAACTCTACGTATTGCACACCCCGGAACTTGCTTACCTCCTTCTCTCTCTCTTTTTTTTTTCTTTTTATGTGCAGATTGACTGGCTTGAATTTCTGTTTTTTCTTTTTGCTGTTTTTTTCTTGAGACGCGGCGTAGTAAGGCGTGAGAACTTCTACAATGTACGACTTCGTCCTTCATTGCTGTGAAAATAAAGAAGAAAAGACAGCACGTAACGAAGCAACTGTTACCCACGTGTATATATATGCCGTTTATACTCTCCGATGGAGCCTGCAAGGACTGCACTTACTGGGAAAGAGCTCTACAGAAGCCACAGCCATTGCTGTTGAGGTCAGCAGTAGTGTCCGATATAATTCCCCTTTATGTGGATTCCAGTATCGTAAGAAGAAAAGAAATGGGGAGGGGGGGGGGGGGGGGGGACACTAAACGCAATGACGTGCGAGCTATGTCGGCGGCCGCGGAGGCCGGCCAGGCGGCCGCCTTTTCAGATCCGCACAATGGAGGGGGTCTAGCAGTAAAAATGAAACTGAATGGTCTTAATCTAACTCGAAGGTTTCGTAACGCTGACACTTCTTTTATATTATTTGTTTTCTGTTTTTTTTCTCTCTCTCTCTTTTTGTGCCACCCAGTCAACTGCACGGTCACTCACCAACGCCAGTTAGCTGCAGTTTCAATACGAGGCCGCATTTCTTCGGGAATAAAATTTGATAAATGGTCGCTTGCTGACCTCTGGGTGCAGTTAGAGCACCCGAAGCCGGAGACACAGCCAAGGTCACTTAACTAAACTGTGCTTAATGATCATGGTATTGCGTTTGGGACGCCGAAACTGGTTTGTGTCTTTGTTGTTTCTTCCTCTACATTGTCGTTTTTGTCTTCTTTTCTGTCTCATTGGATTTGTGTTTAATTGGCGTTCTTCTTTGATATCGGTGTCCATAGAAAAAAAAAAGTAATCTAAAGCAATTTCTCGAGCCTCAGAGCTGTAGCTCATCCCTTTTCTCCGTCATCCGTCTCCAGCTACAATCCTAGCCTTAGAGCACTTGTTCAGTGACGTCATCATCATCATCATCAGCCTGATTATACCCACTGCAGGGCGAAGGCCTCTCCCATATTTCTCCAATTAACCCGATTCTGTGCTAGCTGCATCCACTTGACCCCTGCGAACTTCTTAATCTCATCCGCCCACCTAACTTTCTGCCGCCCCCTGCTACGCTTTCCTTCCCTTGGAATCCAGTTTGTTACCCTAAGCGACCATCGGTTATCCTCTCTTCGCACTACATGTCCTGCCCATGTCCATTTCTTCTTCTTAATTTCCACTAGAACGTCGGTCTTCAGTGACGTACACTGTGGAATATGTGTGTGAAATTACAGGTATTTTTAAAGAACATTTCTGTCCCCGTACAGAGAATATCTGTTCTACTTCATTCTCAGAAATACCTTCACGAAAAAAAAAAAAAAAAAAAAAAACAGTTTTCTGTTTTTTTTAGGCGAACCCTCAATTGGAAGGCAAACAATTCGATTTATTTTTGTCGTCTTTTCTATTTTTTACCCCAAAACTCATTTTTACTTGAATAGTAGGTTAATGCTGAATGGAAAGTGAAATATTCTGACAACCCCAAAGGCGCTGTCCGACGAACGGGTGCGTAACAATTTCGATTCGAAAGAATATGAATAGTGGCGCCACATTGAGGTCCGTCGTTGGCTGGCTGCCTGCTAAAGTGGTATCTCTTACGCATTTTTCACTTGCCTCTTTTCGGTGGCTAGGCAACGACTGTTGAGCGGCCAACTTTATAGGTGTCATCGGGTATTGCCAGTGCCACGAGATATTTGTGAGATGGAGTTGGTAAAGATTTCTCCTTAGAAATGATGTTCAATAAAGAAATTTGCGCCTAACGCAATTTTGTTGTTGTTACAGACAGAAGACGTGAAATGAAAGACGAGTAAACAAAATATATATTTGGATCATACTTCTCACTGCGACAGAAAACTTAAAAAACAATAAATGCCGTATAACAGAAAATTTCTGCCAATTTACAAAGCTTTTCTATCAGTTGTAAGCAGAAAAAACTAAAATGACAGAAAAGATTAAAAATCAGAAAGCATAGCAGAATAGAAAATTTCTGGCAGGACAGCTGCCAGAAAATTTTTGTATTTTTCAACAAAAAGTTTTTACAGTGTAATTAAAGCCGTAATTGAACTTCGCTTTGGACCTTATCAAAGTGCAAGCGTGAAACACATGCTGGTATTTTTTTTTTTCTCCTACATTCGAGTGCACCATTCCGAACTGCTTCTATTGAAGATGCGGTTGGGGGTGACCTTTAGCTTGTTTCGTTAGTTGCAGTGATTGGCGCGAATACTCCCCGTCTCAGCCTAGTCGCGTATACACCGGAATTGAGTTTCTGGGTGCTCCAAAATTAGGAAGTGTCAGGCCCGTGTTCTCACTTGAGCGTAGCCACCTCTGACCCTCATTTCAAAGCTGTTCGAACCTTGGCGGCATGTCATGTCATAGCTGCTTTCTAATTGTCGCCCGCCTGTGTATTACACCGTCCGGAGCGTTCCCATACGACTCGGGGCCCGTCGTACCGTCCTCCATTATCGATTAAGCACCATCCCGGCACGCTATATAGCGACCCACATTCGCGACGACGTCCGCTCGTCTTCGACGTCATTGTTGCTAACGCAATCGCTGGTGAGAGTGCCGGGATTCCTGCCAGGCTGCTGCGACCGCCTCACGTCGCGAAGACTCCGAAGGCCGTATATTGCGTAGGTGTAGTTGCTTCTTTTGTCCGTACATCGAAGCCTGGCGGATGCCGTATCCAGAGCTGGTGTTCTCGAACGGCTGCAGTTCCATCTATATGTCCAGATAGGCTATATACCACAGAAGTATATCATCGTCGTCATCATCCGGACTATGCCCACTGCAGGCGAAGGCCTCTCTCATACTACTTAACCGGGTCCTGTGATAGCTGCATCCGCTTAAGCCCTTCAAACTTCTTAACCTCATACGCCCGCCTAACTTTCTGCCGCCCCCTGTTACGCTTTCCTTCCTTTGGAGTCCAATTTGTTACCCTTTTCGACCACCGGCTAGCCTCTCATCGCAGTACATGCCCTGTCAATACAGAGGTATATCGTTCTGGGCTGAGTTGCTAACTTGCTTGCTCGAGTCGGCAGATTCCGTGTAACGATTTCTTTGCCTATATCTAAACAATCATTGCGGCTGAAATGCAGCCTAATCAGAACGCTCAGCAACGCGGACTCGCGATGTCCCGAATACACCGTTAGCTCGCGCATTTGTTCGCTATAGTTCCGCAGTAACTATAAGAACGTGGTATGGGCTCTCCACAATCACTCAGCCCACAACAGCGGCAAGACCGAAAGAACGTCCGCGCAGGCCACTGTCGTTAAAACACAATGCAGAAGAGGGTCGTTGTGACTGCTGCTCACCTAAATGGTAGAGATACAATACCTTTTTTTTTTTTTTGTTGTTGTTTCTGCGCTGCAAGAGAAGCAACTCCTGCTGGGAAGAAAAGAAAGTGCTTATTGCCGTCTGGCCATTGACTCGCGCATACATCGAACGAACCACTGCAAGCCATATTATCGTAAAGGGAATAAGCCTCATGGCGGAGACATATCGGTCAACGCGAGAACAATGCATCCGCAACTTCGTCCTTTTGGTAGTGCCGACTTTCGATCGTTCCAGGAACGATGTCGCGGCTCGAATTGTGAGCTTGGGTTACTGAATGGATGTAATTATCCCAGTAAACAAAACACAAGGGGGGAAAGGTTAGGGGGGGGGGGGGGGGGGGAAGCAGGAATGACTGCAGGACCGTGTGTGTGTGTATGCACAGATAAGTGATTGCGTTCTGCGATGTAAACGAAGTTGAATCTGCTTCTGGATGGATAAAACTCTTTATCAAGTAACATAAGGCTATTTTAAAGCCGTGATGGATGGACTTCTTAGTCCGGCAGTCCATTGGCCTTCAGCGCAGCTTCAGCCCTGTTCCCCAGCCTTTGCTCTTCTTGTGGGTCATCGCTGTAAAGAATGTCCTCCCATCGCTCTCTAGACGGCTTAGGGATTGCATCTACCTGGGGTGTGTTTGGCTCTATATGATGCAGAGTTATTCAGAAGTACTTAATTGGGCCAGAGGATCTGCATCTGAGCATATCACGTGCGCTAGGGAGCGTTCACGACTCGTCGATACTGCAAATATTTGCCAGGGAATGATTAAAGGAGTATAGACACATAACTTTTTGGTTCGTGTTTCATTCCTTGTAATGATGCCTGAAATAAATCGAATTTATTTTCTCACCTGTTTCGGTTTAAATAGCCGAGCGATGGCTGTGACGTCACAATCAAGTCTAGGCCACACGAGGGATGAAAATACCGCGATATACTCATTACTGTGTCATTTGAGTTCACTACAGTGATAAATCCAGCCTGCCTCAAGAACAGAAATCACTACAAGTGAAGAATCAGCGATTAATTATATCGCTGTTTTTTCATGCCGCGCATAAAGATACGTCACAACCATCTCTCGGCTTTCGAAACCGAAACTGGTGAGAAAAGAAAATTTAATTATAAAATATTTAGCGTTCGTAGACAAAAACTCCGTGCAGATAGATATACAGTACTAACTTTCGCATCATTAACAAGAAGAAAAATGCCGTCAAAATTTGTTGTCTATAGTCCTTTAAAAACGTTACCTTTATTTCAAACACAGTAATAACTTAATGGGAGCATTAAGTTTCCTACTATACGGCTGAAAAGAAGACCTTGCGGGTCAGTGATTATTTTTATTATCCCCTGCAGCTTGTCGTAGTTTGCAGAGCGTCGGTTGCCGCAGTCGCGGGCATCGCAGCGTGTCATACCCTTGCATGCTCTCCATCCCGAAGATAGCTCCATAACCAGGGACATCACAATGGGGGCAGCTGTACTTTCTGGTCTGGCATTGCTCCTATTCTGATCCCTTTGCTGCCGAGGGTATAGAGTAATACATGAAATACAGTGGACTATATAGGGTACCTCGATGGCCACGCCACAGCGAGGGCACCGAGGCACCCTATCATAATTCATAACCGAAAAACTACCGCGTCCTCTTCTGATGAAATCCAACATCGTAGTCGTGGATGCGCATGACACTATATCATTTACGTTCTGTCATGCGTTTCTTGCGTGCGTGTGTTATCTGACCCTAGGTGCGCCGCCACATAGGAGAGGCGGTGGGGTACCGATACTGACGCAATAACTTCGCTTATAGGAGGCGCCCGACTCTTCTAGGAGCTTTTTTTTTTTTTTTTTTTTTGTTGTTTTGTTTATGCAGCTCAACTTGTTTAGGTGCTCTCGAAGTTTGCTCAAGTTCACGTTGCCTGGTTCGCAGTTGGATAGCTAGCGCCGGTTGTGGCGATGTTACAGAGACCTGCCGGTAATTGCCGCTCCTGAGCCACTAATTTGAGTTCACCTAAAGCACTACTCCTCAGGAGCCACCGTGGGACAAAATAATCTTACCGGTGTAGATAGATAACGGAATTACGGAGTATATTCTAGGCACTATATAGTTCCGACGACAGAGCGGCCACTCTCGGCTAAAATGGAGCATTTATGAGCTAGGAAGATTGGGAAGGGGGGGAGGGGGGGGGGGGGGAGAGAAAAAGATACAAGTACCGCCGCCAGCGGCCGTTCTCACAAAAAAATGCCGTGTGATGACGTCAAGACAGTTTTAGCGCGGAGGTTTGAGGCCAGGACACCACTTTGCAAGTTCAAGTTTATTCCCTTGCTTACAGAAGAGGAGTCGGAACTAAAAGCTTTGGTAACAGCTTGAGTAAAGGTCTCGGCTCCTTGAGATATAGAAGCAGTACAGAATAAAGGCGAGGGTCACAACGTTCATATTGTTAAGGTTTATTTACAGAGTGATTCTGCACCTTAGCCTGATGTACTAACGAACAGATGGTGCGCTTCCTCTTCTTTTTCCTCTATTCCGGAGAGCCTCGTTTTGCACTTCCTTCTCCTCTTATGTGCGCATGCCTGACAATATCATTTCACACTGCCATTGGTATGCCATAGAGAGCCACATTTACGCTAAGCGCGAACACACATGCAAGAAACCACACAAGCAGTAAACACACATGCAGTGAAAGCAACTAGAATTGCTAAACTTTGATCAATAAGTCTTTCTCGGTCTTGGCTTCAGCGGTGTCACATCGAGTGGCGCGCAATTTCTTCAGTCATGTTTTCAATGCAATAAATGCGTCTTTTTGCTAGCATCAACCTAACCGCAAAGAACCAGAGCATTCAATTCTTTTATCGCCGGTACTATAGGTTAATAAGAACACTTGCAGCGGCCAGCTAGGCTTAAAACGAACTTTGGCCTTTCGCCTCCCCAGTACAGGGTCCTCGTTCAAAATAAGCAGGGCCGCCGCACTGGATGCGAAAATCGCCGTTAGTGTTTCATTTATTTATGTCATTCGGGAGTCGGGACTCCTCCATATCCTCGGCTTCAGTTTCCTTACAACGTTTTTCCTCTTAAGAACTTATTAAACTCTGCCTATGAGGTTCACAATAGCGCCAACTTTACCAGGCAAAAATACCACTAAAACTCGTTTACATCTGACGACCCTGCGAAAGTGACCGAGTACGGTCCTTCTCTAGTTCCTGGTGATCATTTCTCTCGTGTGGAAACGACGGAAGTGCGGCGCTTTCTGTTTCCAACCGAGCTCGCTGCTGGCTGCACTGCACTCCAAGTCTCGCTTTCAATTTGTCGCGCTTCGCCGCGTTCTTTGAACAGCACGCTTTACAGTGCCTCTGTCCGCCGGATGTCTCTTACGCGAGCGGCTGCTTTGTTTCACTGCTCGGTCAGAATGCGAGTTGGCCACTTAAGCCTGTTGCTGAAGTATAGCCCTAACCATTGTTGGCGGTATAGTTAAGAAGCACATCTGCGTCGCACCACAGTTCTTATCGCTACCGCTGAAATCTCTCTCTCTCTCTCTCTCTTGAGTATAAAAGTAGTTAAACTCCGTCTCACAAGTCGTTTGCAGTGGGGGACCGCGAGACGACAGCCTCCAGACCCGTGCGTCTGTCCAGAGAAAGCGAGTGCACAACACTCCCATGGAAACCATCGGCTAGCGTTCGTATGTTCTACACTCCGCTAAAGGCTTGCGAGATGACGTATACGGTTCCTGCAGTACTGTTCCTGCAGTTTCCAGTTTCGTCCTGTGTACTACTTCTAGTTGTGAACGCGTCTTTTCCGCTGGTTTATCCTTCGTTTTATGAAGCTACTGGCCCAACGAGTACGCTTCTTCAATACTGCAGTACTGTGCGCTTCACATGCGCTCGTTGAGCTGTGCTGACGTCATCGTGGAACGTAAAAGAAAGCCTCGAAAAATCACATATTCGGTCCTTTGCAGCTTGCGGTTCATTGAAAGGGCAGGTAGACAATACTGTATTACATGCTAAACGGCACCTTCAAGACATCATTCTTGTCTTATAAGGGTCAGTGGCTGGGGAACACGCTCGAATGTTATTATTTTGCGATTATTCACTGGTGTTGTATCTCTGGCCACTATATAGCGGTCGCGAACTCGGGCTGTAGTACACACGCCCAGTTAGAGCACTGCAGCCGATACCTATCACGCTAACGACACTTTGTCCTTAGCTAACCGTCCGTGCTGCTGTTACGTTTCGCTGCATCCCCTACAACTGCAGCTGCCCTCGCATAGTTCTGGGCCGTTACACTCTGATCTCCGCCTGCCTCCTGAGCCAGTGTGTTGCGACGCGACTCGTTCCCAGAACCTATTCCAGCGCAGGGAGAAGAAGAGGGATGGGTGGCAGGTGTTCGTAATCGGCCCCCGTAATGAGTGTCCAGCGCCGCACAGGCCGAGCCACGGAACAAATGGGACACGTGCAGCTCAACAACAATGGGCGTCCAACTCTGAGGCTCCCGACTGCCTTCTTGCTCGGCCGTTTTGCAAGTGGACCGCGCGCATGAGTAGCCAAACGACCATTCAAAGCAACGTCGTGCGATTTCTGTCTGCTTACGTTTATCGTCACTCCTTGCATACCGCAAAATTTCTGTACGCTGGTTGTAGGTTGGTGGGTGGTCGGCTTTTGATTTGCTTTATATATTTTTTTTTTCTACAAATCGGCGCCCTGTTCTGTGGTCTCCGCGCTTCCATTCGCCCCATGCACGCCCTTTCACGCTTGTTTCGAGGGCGGCCGACACCGAAACGCTGCTTGGTGCACACTGCCCAATAGACCGGCACCCTGGAAGAGTTGTATCGCTCGTTGACGCTTTTTGTGTACTTCTTTGTTTACTATCTTTATGTATTTCGACTCTGTTCTCTACGCCTAAGGACAGTGTTAGTTGCGCAGTTTCCCCGGTACCTGCGCTCTCCGAATTCTCTGCGTCGCCCTTTGTGGCTCCGCCATAAAACTGGATCAGAGCTTTCTCCTCGCGCGCATTATCGCTGCGACTTTGTTATTTCTTTAATGGACATCAGTGGGTACCTGTTTCCCAAGCGCTTTTTCGCACCATCAAATGTCTACTCGAGCAATAAAAACCGCAACAAAGGAATAAAGTAATGGGGAAAGCGAAGTGGGACGCGTGCCACCGTACACAATGGCACTTAGCTACAGCCCCGCGCGGCTTGACCAACTCTACACCCAAGTGACCCCTTCCCGTTGCCACTTCATTTCGTTTTTGTTGAGCGTTGCTCCGAATGGTTGACCACCGGCCAACTTCGGCGGACGAATCTGTCATTCGTCATAGGACACGCACAAATGGCCAGCCAAGCACCTCGGCGATTTCTCTCCAAGCGTGACATAAAATGATTTCGGTTTAACCGTTGTTTCGCTGTAATGCGCGGCCTTTTTTTCGCCGCTCTGTATCAAGGGCGAGATTTTTTCGGACCCACGCGTGTGTGTCTGCGCGCTTTTTTTCTGGTTCCGAACGCGCTTTTCTGGAGTTCTTGCCCGGACGACCGCACCGAGAAAACGCAGGTTTGATCTCGCGAGGTGACCCGGCCGTCTGTGAACGCAGTCTCGCTGCTCGAAGCGTGCTGCTGGCAACGCGGCGAAATGGAATTTCCGGGTCGGGTGCTGGGCTCAAATCGCTCACCTCCGTCCGTGCATGCGAGCTCGAGATTGCATTGTCACGAGCATATGCGCTCGAGATCCGGGAACCGGAGCGGGAATAGAATCTCTGCGCAATATATTTTGGCCCGGCGTTTCTGCCGCAAAACCTACCTTGCAGTTTTTTTTTTTTTCTCTTCGCCCCGCCGGGGTGGTGCAGCGGTAAGACGCCCGACTATTGTGCCGGAATACCCGGGTTCGAACCTGACCATGGCGGCTACGTTTCGATGGAGGCGAAACTTAGAGGCGTCCGTGTGCTGTGCGATGTCAGCGCACGTTAAAGATCCCCAGGTAGTCGAAATTACTCCGCAGCCCTCCACTACGGCTTCTCTTTTTTTTCTTTCCACTTTACCTCCCACATTCCTCCCTTCACTTACGGTGCGGTTCAGGTGTCCACAGAAACAAGTGTGACAGATACTGCGTCTTTCTCGTTCTGTGAACCAATTATTTTTTTTTCTTTTTCTATGTTTTATTGTAAAATCATTCATACGTTAATCAGAGCCGAGTAGAAAAATTGCTCGTGTCTCGCTGGTTGCTACAGCAGCTGCCTCACCTGTGTACAAGAGCTGTCATTAAATATGCGTTTTCTCATCCTCCTCATGTGGCTCCTATGCTAAGCATAACTTGCACGTTCTAACGCAGACTGTGTAAAAGAAACTTGCGCAATTGCGCACGATTACTCTCACCATGACGACGCGTCTTCGTGAATTTAAGACCTAACACGTGCAGTAAAGACATTTAGCACCTAGACGTTCTGCCGATGTCTCATGTTGAACCACGAGGCAAAACCATGCCAAACAGCGTTCTCGTACGTCTTAATCGGTTTCAGCGTAGTTAATTACGAAACGGCTGACATTTTTTTTTTCTTCTTTTTTCTCAGTGCGAAGATCTTTTAGCCCTGCGTATAATGAAAAATAACTAAAAAAGACTGTCTACTTGGTCGAGTTATCACTACCGTGGCTCAGTATGTTGCGGCGTACTATAACGAGCTAATAACTTTAAATAAGGCCTACACTTGGTTTATGAAACACTGTAAAAAACAGTCATGTATCCTGAAAACAAAGGAATGAACGTGACAAAAAAAAAAGTTTAAACTTATGCAAAACTCTGCTTGCAAAAATTAGCCGGTTCGAATGTTCCGCAGACGTGTAAGAGACGTCCCATAACGTTGTCTGGGGTGCATTTAGTAATTTCAACGCGCATGTATTTCTTGCACTACAGTATTTGTGTTCGTTGACTTCTCATGTCCTTGAATGTTCACTGAAAGTTCTGAAGCTCAAGGACTTAGCGAATTGTGATTACCCCACATTATCGCCCCGCCTTTTACCCAAGCATGGTGTAAAGCGACAGTAGCATTTTTTTTTTAATTATTGCATCGTATTAATTGCTATCAGCAGCCACGCCTATGCGTTCTGCACGCACGATTAAGGTTGGGCCAGTGATAACGACCGTCGGTGAATGCCAGTCTTTCCACCTAGTCCATTTTCTAAAGCATTCGCCGCTTTCCGGCATGTTAACGACAAAGGCAGGGTCAGTACTCGGCCGTGATTTCCTTTCTGGCAATGAAGCAAAGACAGTGTGTGTACGATTCGGGCCAATATACCGCAAAATGACTGTATTGACCTCGGCACGCAGTGTTTTTTTGGGGCACAGATTGCAACCTGACGCGTTTCCCTTTCTCGGGCTGTCGTTTCGAGAGGTGAGTACCTGTCGGCTCCCTGAACGCATTTATTTTTTGTTCTTTTCTTTTTTTTTTTTTTTTTGCATTGTGTGCGACTAGCTTCGTGGTCTTGTACTTTTTTCTAACAGTTGTCCGCCTGCAGGCTTATTTTTATGCGATAGCGTCCAGGACCCGGTTTTGCAGAAACTATATTCGTCGGCGCTTTGAGCGAAAAATTACCAGCACTTCACTGGCAGGTGAAATCTCCGAATACTGATTGGCTCGCGAGTTGTATGACGTCAGGAGACCACGTGGCATGGTCGAGTTGGCAGGAGCTGCCATCTCGTCTCCTGCAAGCTTGTACAGGGCCCGTGAGGTAGGAGTCGAACCCCGCCCCCTTATGGCAGGTACGTTTCTACGGCTTCGTTCGCTAGCTTTGCATCTATATCGGATGGCCATGCACGTTATGTGGTCGCTTCGAACTGCATGCTAATGAGTATGCGCGAAATAATAGGGGCACGAATTGAGGCATGGGTGAGTACGCGATTTAGCAAACAAAGTTTATCTACAAGAACGAGGATCACGAACGGGATCCATGAACGCTGTCGCAGCATTCCCTTGAAGGCGAAGTTTAGGTGTCCCCAACTTTGTTCGTGCGTCTATATATATAGACAGCAGTAGTGTGTTATGAGCTCAAATAAATTTTGCATTAGCTACATTTTCGTTGCCAATCATCAGTGGTTGAAGCAAAGCAATGGCTCTGCGATCATCTGAAGCTACTGTTAAACTACCGGCTGATGTAGCGAAGTATCAAAATGGATCATAACCGACATATATATGCCTATTATATTGCCGGGGCCACGTTAGTTGTGTAGTGCCTTGCGCTGTAAAGGCGTTGTTTTCTCTCTTCTCTCTCGTTCAGCAGCTGTTAAAGAGACATGGCCTTGACATAAGCCGCTTTTAGTGCGCATATATATTGTATTCATTAAGAAATATGTACAGTACAGCAGTCAGTGAGTAGATAAACCGTTACGCTTTTGAAGCTGCATGATGTGCATTTCTCTAACTCTAACCTGGGCCCGTAATCCTCGAGCCACCTGATTGGTGGAAATGCTGGAAAATGATGTTGCCCCCTCTTTCGGTTCCGCAGTGGCAACACCCAGTCCCGGCGTTTCGACCAATAAGATGACTCGATGTGACGTGAGATAGCGGCACTTCGATAACGAGGCAAACTCTGCATACGGGCCATGACTGAATGTTCTGATCCACATTATTAACATATACCAGATCCGCCAACCCAATGCTGGCTGATTTGCCGGCTGAGTTCTTCGTTCAAATGTTCACATGTAACTTGGGTTGTGCAAGGCCAAATTCGGGCACTCGTACATCCAATTTTCCTCCAGATTCCCGTCAGAACAATGCGTTATATTTTGTCGCCATAAAAAAAAAAAAAAAGAAAAAAAAAAGATTTGTAGCTTTGTGGTGCTCTAGTTTCTTCGAGAAAGAAACGATCACTTGTGGTTTAGCTCTGGTTAACCCTAGTTGCATTCCGATAGCAACGGCGGAAGCTTCTTTTGCCTGCTACATTATTCTCTATCACGCCCTATCAGTTTAAGGTGCTACATTATTGGGGACACTTAAGCTCATCCTCTAATCCTTTAATACGATGACGCGAGAGCGTAAGTTACCAGCCCGCATATAAATGAGAAGGGTTCAATGCTGCTGAACCGAATGTGGAGCAAAAGCATTAGCTGCGGCTGATCGAGCGTTCTTCGTCTTCTTCTTCGTCTTCTTCTTCTTGTCGTCTTCTTCTTCCTCTTAGTCTTCGCCTTCTTCTTCGTCTTAGTCTTATTCGTCTTCTTCGCGGCTGTTCAACTTCAAACGTGGCCCTTCCCAGGACTACGCGACGGGCCGAAACCTGGCGTTGTATTGTTATCGCAGTAAAACAAATTACTCAGTCTGAAGTTTCGGGACCTTTCCCGTTAAGACAGAGGTAAATTCACTTCGCATCCTCGGTTTCGGAGTGGCTGCCTTTCCCGCAGCACACGCAGTAAAGCCTCCTTCTGTCATGCGTGCCATTCCCTCGCACGCCACAGCAGAGGTCCCGCCGTCGCTGGAGAAGCGGGCGGAGCTCACCGAGCAGCGGTGTGTTTTCTCCGGTGACAACTGCCAAACAAAGGCACGAGGCGGCGTCGGCACTTTGGCGGCGACAAAGCTCCGCAGCGTCGAGCATGCTTGTCGCCCTCGGAGATCTAATCCTCGGCGCGGTGCTGCTGCCGGCGTTACTCCGAGAACCACGCGTGAGACAAGCCGTTGGCAAAGGTTCCGCCGGCGAGGCAAGCAAGCAGTACAGCGCGTGTACCCTCGCTGCACCGGCTTCACGCGTCCGAGATTTATGTATCCTCGGAATATAATCTCACCGAGAGCTTTTCGAGCAGCGCTCCACGACTCTCCCTTCTAAAGTGCGCTTTCCCGCGCGCAACCTGTTCGGGGCTTTTCTCGGAAAGCGGCCTCGCAATCGGCTTCGCGCATCTTCGGCACCTATATACGAGGAGGCCATGGCGGCGTAAACACGGGGCAGACAGGTGCAACTGAGTGGTGCTTCAGTTTTGATGGCGGTAGTGGAAGGTGTTCCTTGAGGGTACATGCAGCTTGTAGTACACAGAGATCGAGACGGATGTCAGGATACGCTTAGTCGATATAAAGATATCATGACTGGCGTAAACGTCGGCGAGCCTTATAAGAACGATAACATTTGTTTGTTTTCTCTCTCCCTACTACTTAGTAGCTTCAGCGTGTTTGGTGTTTGCTTTGGCGTAGGGAACAAATCTCGTTGAAAGTATGGATGAATCCTCTCGAAACGTTTTGCAACCGGGATTGCGGTGTCGTTGGCAACGGTAACCGAGTGCTTTATGTCGTCTATATGCCATTTCGGGACTGACGCATTGGGTTTTCTTCAGCCTACCGGACTTTAGAGAGAGAGAGAGGGTTGGTTGGTTGGTTTGTGGGGTTTTTACGTCCCAAAGCGACTCAGGCTATGAGAGACGCCGCAGTGGAGGACTCCGGAAATTTCGACCACCTGGGGTTCTTTAAGTGCACTGACATCGCACAGCACACGGACGCCACTCTGTTTCGCCTCCATCGAAACGCAGCCGCCGAGGTCGGGTTCGAACCCGGGTGCTCCGGCACAGTAGTCGGGCGTCTTACCACTGCACCACCCCGGCGGGGCAGAGAGAGAGAGAGAGAGAGAGAGAGAGAGAGTGTGTGTGTGTGTGTGTGTGTGTGTGTGTGTGTGTGTGTGTGTGTGTGTGTGTGTGTGTGTGTGTGTGTGTGTGTGTGTGTGTGTGTGTGTGTGTGTGTGTGTGTGTGTGTGTGTGTGTGTGTGTGTGTGTGCGTGCGTGCGTGCGTGCGTGCGTGCGTGCGTGCGTGCGTGCGTGCGTGTGGAGCTACGATATTTGAATTCGCATGATTTCGTACGTTCGGCTATAAACACGCCCACTTCGTAACAGCCAAATATTATTTGCGCCTTGCAAGGGATATATGGCGTGCAGCTGTAACGCTTTCTCCTCTTCTCATTATGCAGCGAACAAAAACGCACGCAGTTATCTTTCTTTGTACTCTTTTACGAGAAACATACGCGAGAGGAAATACGATTAGACATCCCTGTGAAAAGACATAAATCATGTCGACCTCTGTATCTATATGTCTCCGTTAGGAGACTTCATTTGTGAGGTATTAGGAAGGAGGGATGAGGCGGAGTAAGGATGCACTGAAGTGAACCTTAATGAAGCATAGTGCATTTAAACTTCGAAACATCGGTAGATGTAACGCGGGACAGTTTAGACAAGCAGCAAGGAGCACGGAGTTTCAGATACGGGCTCTGGTTGTTTCTTAAGCTTTGGATTAACTTTGGATTTCGCCTCGCTGGGTCCGAATGTCATAGACCTAATTAAATCTAGGTGTCCGCCGAAAAGTAACACACATGCTGCGCCTTCCTTTGCCCAAATGCCAACCTAAACAAGAAACATAAATAAATTGTGGAATGAGAAGACGAAGTTGAAGGGGCTATCGCGTCTACTCTGAATGCCATACTTGGTCGTCCCTTTAATCAAACCGTCAAAGCGCGTACAGCCTTGGTAAACAATGCAAGATCATACTTAACCGACATTTCGCTCGTATAACGAGGTTCAAACCATGCTTAAACCTTCATTATCGTTTTTTTTTTTTCTCTTTGCACGGCCAACTGTTACACTCGTGTATGGTCTGTTTCACCGCACCGTTCGTTTCATATCGCGGTGAATCATAACCTTTTCCAGCAGGTAGTACGTTTATGGAACTACGTAACTGAATGCGTACTTCTCAGTGCCGCAAGAGCTATTCGCGATAATCCGCCCAGAATCTGGAGCGGACTTCATTCCTGCTTCATAGGCCCCGCGCCTCTTTATGTGTCTCTACTATCTACTTGTGCCTCATGGTCTCTTGCCCCTGATGGGGCTGGGACAGGTAGGTCACCGCCGCTCGCAGCAGGAGCTAGCTTTCCACCGAATTTAAACCTGTTGTAGGCCGTCATTGCACCCGCCACCGCTTCGGTGGTGGTCGACGACGGCCGTTGTTGCGACGCGCGTCTTCCTCTCCCTCTTCTTTTTAACGTGGTAGCGTTAAGGAGCTCGTGTCGCAGAAAAGCCGGTGTCGTCGGCGTCCAGTGAGCGATAAATCCCGGCATGCACTTCATAAATAAAAAGCAAGTTCCAAGATGGGCTGGGTGGGAATCGAACCAGGGTCTCCGGAGTGTGAGACGGAGACGCTACCACTCAGCCACGAGTTCGATGCTTGAAAGCGGTACAAAAGCGCTTCTAGTGAATGCGGTGTTGCCTTAGAAACATGCTGTAGAACGTTATACTGCAGTGTACATCGGTAATTATGAGCATGTTACTTACAGAAGTCGCAGTTACACGAGTAGCGAAGTACGTTTCCGCTACATTTCTTCTGCGCTCTGCGCACATGCAGAGCCACCTTGCGGCAAACACAGAAGAACCCCTCCTCGCAATGTGCGGCGCTGCCCCGACACGTGGCGCGCCACTCGCCCCTGACGTTTCGCAGTGCACTCTCACAGGTTGTAGAATCAAGCGTCTTTCCTTTCTTTAGATCACTATCTTCGCTCACCCGCTTCTCCCCTTCGGGCCGCGCGGGTACCGGTGCGAGGATGCCCCAATACTAGTAAGTTTTTAAGTTTTTGTTTAGTAAGTTTTTGTTGACTATTTTCTGTTCTGTCTGAACGAGGCAGAGGAGGGTGCTCAGCTACAGAGCCAGTAGCAGGCCCGTGCATTTTTTTTTTTTCTTTCTTCCTACAGCTACAACAATATCGCCATCCTATCCAGGTGCAACAATGTCGATCCTACAGTTCCTTGTATTATTTTCTGAATGAACTTACGTCTAGTATTGAGGCGCGTTGTCTCGGCACCCGGTTAGGTAATTCAAGAGCTGTGCTCGCCTCGGCAAATATAGCTCATACATATATATCTTGTTCTTTAATTCCTGAATAAAAGGGCAAATTTGCCCGATTGCAATATTGAATTTCACTGCGGTGTGCTATAATAAATCCGCGTGGCCGCTGGACGAGTCTCCGAAACAAAAAAAGGAAGTCGGAACACAATTACTAGGACAGTTGATTTTAGTCTCACGAAGTGTATATAATCCTCCCGTATGAAGCCCTCATGCATCCGCAGTGCGCGGGGATTAGCTGTAGGTGTGCGGATATGAAATCCTATAGCCCTGAGCTTCCAGAAGCAAAAGGAAGAAACTTGAGTGGGAAAAATCACTCCGAGAGAACACCAAAATAAGAGCGAAGCGTTACGCAAGAGGCAGCACGGTTTTCATTTCCTCGTCGAAAGCGAGGAGTTTTTCCAGCCGGCTTTGAAGGCGCACGCCAGGGCTTGTTTTATTGCTCCGCCACCGTACCCGCTTTCCGCCAGCCTCCTCTGAGGCCTGGCAGAGCGTCGTCAGCCTTCCTTTGCATCGTCTGCTCCATATCGTTTGCTCGACTGCTTAGCGCGTACTCGTCTGCTGCCTCGTATATCCGTCTGCTCGCCGCTGCGTCTTCGTCGTCTGCTTCGAGCGACTCCGCTGCCTTTTCGTATGCGACAGCAGCAGAAGCCTCCAACGGCGGCGCGCTTCACGAAATATGCCGCGGGGCGTCAAAACACAGCAGGAAACGATCTAAATGACAGTTTTTATCCCGTCACGTGCGATCTGCCGTGTTGCTTGCGCTTCAACGGGCGCACGTTCGTAAGAAACTTCTTGCTTACATAACCGCCGTTGCCCGCGGTGCATGTGTGCGTGTGAGAAAGGGCGTGAGGGCGGGGATCGTGACGAGAGGTGGCGAGAGGCTGCCGCGGGCAAGAAGAAAAAAGAAAACATTAGCCCCTTCTTCTTTCCTTCTCGGCTTCTTAGCGTGGCGAGAAGGGTGCGTATGCCGTTCCGAGGTCCCGAAGCGAGTACTACAGTAGTAGGCAGCAACCTTCCGACGCGGCTGTTCGCGAGCGGTAGCGAGGCGCGCACAAGTGTACGGCTGTGATTTCTCGCGTGCGGTTGTGTCTCCACGCGCCGTTGGCAGATACATTTGCCGTTCCTTGAAAGCCGCTACAGAATCTCCCGCCCTCTGTGTGGATGTGACACCGTCCCAAGATTGCCGCGCCCAGGGTGCCGTCGGAAACGGCAGCATCGCAACGTCTGCCTCATGTGCCGCCCGGTGGCGACGACCTTCACCTTCCTTTCGGATGCATCGTATCGTCGCTTGCGTCCGACGTGCCACTACGAAGCTGTCACCGACGACGTCGTCTGCTGCTCCTCAGCCCTGTGACGATCCCTGTTCGGAAGTGACGTCATCGCGCGCATGCGCTCTACTCGTCTCGCGAGAGCGAGTTGTCGTCTGCACGCAATCGCGCGTGCTGTCTGCGCTCCCGCCTGTCGCGAAGGCAGCTTGGCAGTAACGAAGACTAGACCGAACGAAATGACCGACGCCGAACAGCGACAACCGCTGTCATCACGTTCTCTTCCGTGTGATGGATTGTAGCGAGCCGTCCGTGCATTCAATTTCTCGGTCACATATCGAGCGTTGCACCGCAGTTCGAAGACGACAACGCGTCCCGTCTCTTTCCGAAGCGGCTCGGATGCCGCTGCTCCTATCTGCGACAGCTTGTGCCAGCTGTGGACGTCGAGCGTGTTTGCAAACACCTGCTGGATTTCTCTTCCAAACCTGGCGCCTCCTGTCGCTCGCCTACCCGTTATTCCCAAGAATTGTGACGTACTTCCGCTCGTGAGTGTCTCTTCTGCGCCCGCTGGCTCATCTGTTTTCGTCTGGCCCTGGAAGTAACGGACGCGCGCGCGTTTTACCGATCGGAAGCGAAACCCACTCGTCGCCGAAACCGGCGTCGCCCACTTCCGTGTCGACTGTTGTGTTCGGCCAGCGCAGAGTCGTCGCTGGATGTTCGTTTATATCTCCACAGTGCTCTGACGTCAGGCTTCAAGCTGACGGCGTCTGGGCGCCAATTTTAGTTGCCCTATTCCGGAACGACGGCCGTGCTCGGTGACTTACTTTTCTCTTCACCGTGAATCGGCGAGCCAACACGACAGACATGGCAACGGCCGTGCAAAGGAGGCAAATCAGAAGACCCATGGGTGAGCATCTTTGCTACCTCTGAGATTCTTTTGCAGCCAGAGAATGAACCACCAAATCTGATGGAACTAAGGTGAAATATGGTCATATAGAAGTTTTCCTTTCAACTGACAAACGGCACGACACTAAAAAACGGTCGCCACATGAATTGGTTCTGTCCGTCTGATACATTCGTCTGATCGGGAGTGCATCTGCGATGTCGCGTGGTGTTCTTCATCACCAAGCTGCCCGTTAAATGTGTGACTGAGCCGCCATGGAGAGTCGCGGTGCAGGTACAGTACTCACGGATTGAAATAGGACACTCGGAGCGCGTGGCCGTCGCTGCATGCAGCGCCGCCCGTAGATGCTCATGGAACCAAGGTGCTGCATTGTGGTATAGCGCGAGGGGGAGAACATCTAAGAAGCAGAACTGCTCCTTCCGGTCGCCAATAAGCCTGCCTGTCGTTTACCACACTGCCTTGCATGCAGCGACGCCACGCGCTCCGAGTGTCCTATTTCAATCCGTGAGTACTGTACATAAATAGTTAAGGGAAAATGTAATAACGCATATGATTTCCTTCGTGGCCTACCCTAACAGCATTCAACTTGTGGCGCGGTTTCTTTCATCGCAACACTGCACTGTTCAGCGTCCACCAGTAGATAATGAGACTCCTGGTTTAGGTATAAGGCTTGTCGCATCCAGAAATTTTATGTAACCGTTATCAAGGAGGGGCGGTTGACAGACAAAAAAAAAAAAAAGAACTACGAAAAACAAGATTACAACTTCAGAGCAGCGGTTCTTAGCGTTCGTTGCAGCTGATACGAGCAGTAATAAAATGCTTTCACTGTAGCGCCTCGGACGTAGTACCTCCGCGCTCGCGTAATGCTTGCAATAAAAACTGAGCGAAGATTAATCGCAGCTAAATTTCGAGACGTGTTCGGGACGCCGTTATCTCGGGGGTACTCCAAAGCCGCATACGAAACTGATTCCTGGCAGCGGTAGCCTGAGAATAATCACATTTAAGCAAAACAGTCAAAAAAAGAAAAACGCGAAACACTGCAGTTTCCTCCTTCCCCTTACGTGTGGCTCTATAGGCTCACGGCAGGCGTATCGCGAGCTCAATTGTCTTCAACGTATGCGCGCGTTTTACGCGCCTGCGAGTCCACCGCGTTTTGCAGGTTGCTTTCAAATGTGCAGAGCTAATAATAAGTAAAAAAAAAAGAGAGAACGGAAAGCGCAGCGTACGTGAGCAGTCGCTGCCCGTATTCGCTAGCACCTGTTCGCCCCTCTGGAGATAGACAGAGCGAGAACAATGAGCCTCGCATTTGTTCATGGAAGTTATGGCGCCAACATAGCGAGATGATGGCGGCCATCCTTTTGTTTCGCTTTATGGCGTTTGACATTTCGAACAGTGAGCAATGCGTTGTTTATTGCAATCTGATTTCTGAATGATCGCTTTATTTGGTTCAGTCAGTATGCTGTTTGACTGTCTCATCGTCTTCCTTCAGCTATTTTCTACTTGTGAGGCTGAGAAGCCTGTTTATGTCCTCATTTTCTGCCAGATATATCTGCCTTTCTCCACCATTTTTCACCGCGTGTTCCTTGATAGTCTTGGTGCCATCTTCCCATCTATTTTGGTAATACCTTTCTTTGAACTCACCATTTCTTCCTCTTCATAATGTAACCAAAACCACAGGTCTAGCGTCAACTTCTGCTTCACACAAGGAGACGGTTGACATCTTCACACCTTCCCTTGGGCATACCCCAAACATTTTCGACAAGCGCATGTTTGGCCGAGTAATAGTTTAAAAATGCGTGCTTTTATTTGTTTGCGTATCGCAGGATATTGCGCCTTAAGAATCCATATATCAACATGTCGTCCATCGGCACCCTTGTAGTTTTCTTTCATTGTTTGTCAGATTCACACTCCACTGGATTTCTATTACCCACTTAGTGCGAGCAGAGAAGAAAAGCAAGTTTTCCTAGGCATCGGAATTTTAAATCGTTCCCATCCGTATCTCCATAACAATATGTTACGTTATTCCGCAGTTGCGTCACAATTAAAGGTGATGTCCAAGAAAGCTGGACTAGCGGTTATTCCGTTTCTTGCTCGAGCCAGGCTTCTGTTAAACCGCTTTTCTTTCGAAGCTTAATACGTAGCCTTTTACTACACGGTCCCTCGTTGTCCGTTTATTGTTGCGATGCGTTATTATACGATCCCCACAATTTAATTTCAGCCTCATCGCATTATGGTTCCTGAACTCCCGTCTTCCGAAGCAATGGGTGTCAACTCGGGGAGCAAGGCAGTGTGGCGCGCAAGTGAACAACTCATCATCATGAACACTATCGTAGTAGACCAAATTATATGCCCTGTACAGCACAAATCGCGGGTACCATAACGGTTTGTATATTTCATTAATCCACCTTAGTAACTCACGGTTGCCGCCAGATGTTTTATAATACCGGCTACTATGATTAGGACGGGGATAACTACGACTGCTTGATTGTATTTGAACTTTGGCAGAGAGTGTTAATGGCTGAAGCGTGTCCGGTCTGTTCGAAGGGTGGTAGGAGGGATCAACCACCCGTTTTCTTGATCATTTCTGCGCAAAGAAACCGCACACGGAACTAGAGAAAGCTGTGTACCAAACAGAAAAATCGGTGAGCGCCAGGCGACACAGAGACTCCAACCTCCAACCCTTTACCTCCCGCATACGAGTTATATTATTGTCGAAACCCTAGACCAGTGCTGTGGCACATAAGACAGCGTTTTCTTACTCATCCAAGAGAAAGAACAAGATGGGAAGCATATCATGAAACAAGATCAATGTAGGGGTTGTTTACCAAGTCCTACACTGGAGTGGACAACTCATAACGTCCAGTGAGCGAATCAGCGAAGACGAATAACTTGGAGGGAAGAAGCGATGCAACACGTTCCTTTGCTTCTTCCTCTATAATTTATTCTTATTCCTCACTCCCATTACATATGACGATGCTTTGCGCACGGCACTTTAAGCGGCAAGTCACGCTGACACATGGCCTGGCTCATTCAACGTAAGACACGTTCGGGCCCGCATGCAGCTGCGGACGCGGAGTACGCCCGCGCGCTCCAAATGCGCGCGTCTTGTTTTCTTCGTGTTATCCGCGTTTCCCGTTAACTTAATTACGACACCAGACGGCCGCCCCCGTCCTCGCGACCTCTCGCAATCTACTAGCCTCGAGTTTCGTATCTCTGTCCTTTCTTCTTGTTTTTTGTTTGTATCTAACCGCTTAATTTTTTTCCCCCTTTATTTTCGCCACCGAAGTCTTGTTCTCGGCGAGCCACTTTCTCCTCATCCTCTTCCTCCTTGGAAGGAGCAGGGCCACGAGAGAGTAGCGCTATCAGTCAGCTCCCGTGTGCGAAGACGCATAAATATCCGAGGCGTCAACGGTCGCGCGGTGACTTCCGCCAACGACCTCTTTCGCGACGCCGCGTGTTGCCCACGCACGTGTTCCCGCCGTCTCTCTTCGGTTTACTGCGCGTCCGTCTCTGTAATCGCAGACAGTGTAAAACACGTCTGATTGCAAGACGCACTGTCGGCCCTTAACGACACCCCCCTTCCCTCCCACGCAAACACGCCCGAGTTGGAAAAAAACAGAGGGGTTCGCTTTGCTTGAGCAATATTTTCTTTTTTGACCCTCTTTGCTTGTCCCGTGTGGTGCTAGCAATGTATGCACACTGGTGTTAACTCATGTCAGGTCAAATTACGGTTTTCGCTGCGCCATGATGGAAAAATATTTCGCCTCTATTGGCTGGCACGATGACTTGCTTCTGATGTTCTTTTTTTTTTTATTTTTTTTTTTTTTTTTGTCAAGGGCGCTGCGGTGTTTCAGTGTGCGCGTGGTGAAAAGCTGATCGGGGCCTCGGCTCGCGCGACGCTCTTACCCGCGATGGTTGGTGGCCTATGCCCACATAGAAACCACAACCTACGGAGACGTGATGCGTCATATACACCACAACCAAAAAAAGCACTAATAGCGTGATTATTTGTCGCAATAGCCAGAGTATGTTTTATTGGTGCGCACCGTATAGGTTCAGACACCGCCGAGGTGGCACAGTGGTTACGGTGCTCGTCTTCTGTCCCCAAGGATGCGGGATCGAATCCCGGCCTCGGTGGCGGCTTTTCGGTGGAGGCGAAAAGCAAGGCGCCCGTGTGCTGTGCGATGTCAGTGCACGTTAAAGATTCCCAGGTGGTCGAAATTTCCGGAGTCCTCCACTAAGGCGTCTCATAGCCTGAGTAGCATTGGGACGTTAAACCCCACAAGCCAACCAAGCATGAGGTCCAGGGTCTGTTTACAGTCTGTTTCTTCGTTGCTGCGGATTTCGCTTCATTTGCTCTTTCGTGTCGTTTTTCTGTATTTGCATCAAGTCGCGGGAGGTCCGGACGCTTCACCTGAACCCAGCTAATGGCTCTACCTATAGAACATAAACAATATTACCGGCTCGAATTGATGTTCACTGAACGTGTCGAGCAGTTTGCATGTTTCTCTGCCTTAAACTCTTTTACGCAATGTGCCGCAGGAGCTGTAGGGTTCCTTTTGTGTTTAAGTAGTGCCTGGTATATTTAGAATCCTTTGTGCGTTTAAGGCTAAGAAACTGGATACCACGGAAAGGGAAGCGTAGCCGTGTACGGCAGAAAATTAGGTGGGATGATGGAGGTTAACAAGTCTGCAGGGGTCAAGCGGATGCAGCTAGCGCAGGACCGGATTAATAGAAGAATATATGGAAGAGACGTTCGCTCTGCAGTGGGCATAGGGGGAATAATCGTGATGATACGTGGGTTTAAGCGATAAACTTATTATATGAACATCCTCAACCCCTCTTCTATTTAGTTCAGCTCCGCGCGGTGCCTGAGTGGTTATAGGGTTGGGCAAGGAGGATGCGTTTTCGATCCGTGGCTGCGATGGCCGCTTGTTAGTGGAGGCGGAAAGCAAGGCGCCCGTCTACTGTGCGGAGCCCTCCGCCACGGCACCCCTCATAATAACCCGAGTCGCTTTGGGATTCTAATCCCTACAAACCGAACCAAACCGTCTTTTTTACAGTAAACAGAGCTCTAGAAAAGTGTTCTGGAAATGCAACGCCTCTATCAGGAGCTACTTATAAATTCTCACTTGTATGTGATGGAGCTCACACGCGTGTTTCATCATCATCATCATCATCAGCCTGATTATACCCACTGAAGGGCGAAGGCCTCTCTCATATTTCTCCACTTAACCCGGTTCTGTGCTAGCTGCATCCACCTGACCCATGCGAACTTCTTAACCTCATCCGCCCACCTAACTTTCTGCCGCCCCCTGCTACGCTTTCCTTCCCTTGGAATCCAATTTGTTACCCTCAGCGACCATCGGTCATCCTTTCTTCGCACTACATGTCCATTTCTTCTTCTTAATTTCCTCTAGAACGTCGGTAACTTGAGTTATTTCTCTGACCCACTCTGCACGCTTCCTATCTCTTAATGTTACCCCTACCACTTTTTGGTTGCATAGCCCTCTGCGTTGTCCTCAACTTAAGTAGAACCCTCTTGGTTAGCCTCCACGTTTCAGCCCCATAGGTGAGTACAGGTAAGATGCAACTGTTGTATACTTTCCTCTTGAGCGATACCGGTAAGTTGCTAGGCATAATCTGCGAGTGCTTGCTAAATGCGCTCCATCCCAATCTTATTCTCCTAGTTATTTCATTTTCATGGTCCGGATCTGCGGTTACTACCTGTCCTAAGTAGACATGTTTGCCTACTACTTCCAGTACTTCGCTACCTAATGTAAACTGCTGTTCCTTCCCGTGTTTATTTTGAGCTTTTTACAGGAAGCGTATACAGCTTGTTCGGCCGAAAAGCCGTCGCCATGGTGTCATACGCCATTTCGCTTTCCGTTCAGCGTCAGTCTTCTTGCCAAGTTAACTGGAGGCTAGGGATTCGAACTGACAACATGTGCAGAAGTGTAGCGTCCACTGAGAAGTGAGATATCCAAATAAGTTTTGTTGTTTTTGTTATTGTTTAAGTTGGCTTTCGGGGAAAGGCAGGTGCGGCATATATAACAAAAACAACAAAAATTATTTGGAGGCACGTACCTCTTAAGTGCTGTAAGGTGAAAGCTCATGTGCGACTCTTTGTACTCATATGCCGCGACTTCTTGTAGGTTGTGACGTCACTATCTAAATTTCTTTGTTTTTGACCCAAAATTGACCCGAATTATAGGTAGTCCAGTGACCTTCAGTATTAATTACTCTTAGTTGTACGTTCTGAATCTAATTCGACACAAATCTGGCATTTCTAACCGAATTTTGACGTTTCTTGTGCTGTTTCGACATCCGAGCTGTTTTCACGTCTCCTCATTATATCGACTTCTGGCGCTATTTCGACGCAAATTTCACATTAGTGGCTCTAATTAAGTAACTAATTACTCTATTTTCATCTATTTTCATCAAACTTGGCTTCTAACGTTAGCAGGGGAGGGCACATCGCAGTAGATCACATCTGGCGTGTAAGCACGGTATAGCACTTACTGCGTGTGCAGTGGACCCGAGCTGCAATCGGGCAAAATCGCACTATCGCGAGACACCTCCGGAATCGTTCGTTAAAGCATTTAGTCATTCCAGTTGCCATTGGATTCCTAAATCATAGCCTTTCAATTAGCGGCTGTTTCCTGAACTAACTACGCGTTGCGTCTGCAAAGTGCAAAAATGCTCCTATGTGCACAATGCGTCGGCTAAGCAGCGCGGCTATGCTCTACGCTCCGTCCGTTGGCGCAAAAAAAAAAAAAAAAAAAAAAAAAAAAAAAAAAAAAAAAAAAAAAGAATAGCGGCAGCCTCCGTGCCGCATGGCTTGTTCCGCTAATGAGCCCTTGCAAGGCGGCCACCTACGGCTGTTCTCCAGCAGGTGGCCAGACCGCAGCCAGTGGCTGTGAGCCGTGGGAAACTCGCGCCTTAATAAGCAAGCTTTCGATTTCATGACAGGAAGAAGCGTACTACCTCGCACGTCCACCGAACGTCTCCCGAGAAAGCTGCTCTGAAGAAGTTGTAAACGTGCTACTTGTCTCCGCTGGGGCTCTGGCACTTCGCGAACTGGGCGGAATCCTCAAGAAGCGGGAGGCCGGAAATATATTTCTTTTGTAAGAATGGAACAGAAGAGGAAGTCACAAATTTGTTCACAGATGAAAATACAGTATAGATTGGATATTGTATGATAACTTAAGACAACGCGACTAGCTCCTTGCATTTTTACCCTTTTCCGTTTCCTGTTACCAGCTGTTTTGTATGTCTTGACGCTATACGAATCAATGTTTAACCTTTTTATTTTTCTTTTCGACGTTAAAGAAGCAATGATATCTGGAGTTATTGCACACTGGATATCAGTGTACCTTCTTTGCTATGTTAGCCAAAAACTTGGGTTGCTTTGCATAGTGAGCACGCGGGCCGAAGCACAGGGGCGAAGTACTTAAAAGAGATGGGGGCACTTTAGCGCTTTGTGTTTGCGCGTGTTTGCGTATCTAAGCGGGAGGGAGAAGGGGGGGGGGGGGGGGGTACTGCTTTCTTTATGCACACTTTACCCCTGTGCTTTTCGCTATGCAGTGTACCAACTAGCCTACTACCTGCTCTTCTAGCTCTGCAGTGCGGCTTCGCTGCCCAAAATTAGGTCTCTCTGGTTGTATTTGTGGCTCAGCGTTGACCCTCAAGAGAGTAAAAATTGCATTCTATCTTATTGGGATAGAAGATTTACACGAAAGAAGTATATTTTCATTGAATTCAACAAAACCTCTCGGTGACGAAATTAAGTGCCTGGTACTTGTTTGTGAACTTCTCGTGCCTATGAAGCTGCAAAAGGGAGCGCGACGAGGGATCGAGACGGGAGAGAAAATTCATTAAAATGCACTTCGAAGCGAAGGTAATATATACCAAATTCCTTTGGTGTCCACCGTTTCCCCACATTCGCCTTCGCACGGCTGCATCTCGCAGAAATTTGCACATTGTCTCTTCTAAGTGAGTACAAGTTTAATCGCGTATTTATTTCCTCGTTGTGAAAAGCCTTTTGCGATGGTCCCGGCCTATCAGCGGCACTTACGCAAGGACTTACCCTCGGATCTACTTTCAGCGAGACGGCGAAATTGCGCCCTCGGGAAAACGTGGGGAAATCCCGGATACATGCCTGGCCGACGGTTAAATGGCGCCTGAAATGGCGCCACGAACAAAGGATGCGTTCTTAACTTCGCTCCTGACACCGTGCCGAGGATGCGGACCTACCCCTTCACCGGAATATGCGGACCTGTGGGCGTCGGGGTGATATCGATCGCGACCTGGAGCGCTGTGGCAGCGTTTTGCGACCCCATTGTCACTTGAGGTCACTGCGCAGATTTCGAAGTTACCGTAACACCGCCAACCGGGCGTTGCGTTCTCTCTCGTTTGTTTGTGGGATTAATGTCCCAAAGCGACTAAGACTATGAGAGACGCCGTAGTGGAGGGCTACGGAGTAGTATCGACCACCTGGGGTTCTTTACCCTGCACTGACATCGCACAGCACATGGGCGCCACTCCGTTTCTCCTCCATCGAAACGCATGCCGCCGAGACCGGGATTCGATCTCCCGTCCTTGGGCACAGTAATCGCTGCGCCACCCCGGCGGGGCGTTGTCTCTCGTCTATCAACACATTTCTTCACCGCATATGCTCTCTCTCATTTTTGGCGTGGGTCTACTCTGAAATCCCGGCGCCCTGGCGTCTACCCCATGCGGCCCTCAATAAGTCGTGAAAGCCGTCGTGAAGCGTTAAAATGACGGATGAGTCGAGGCTTGGCGCTCACATACGGCAGATGCATGTGAACTGAGATGTCAAGAGCGCGGCGCCTTGTATGTTAAAAGGAAAAAAGGTTGTTGACATCCCGGGGAAGCCTCTGCCGAGCAGAAACACTCAAGCCATGACGCGCGCGCCACGTCGTGTCGTACGATTTGCCCACCTAATGAGCGAAGCCGAAGAGACGTGGCGCCAGTGACTGTAAGACGTTCACTTGTTTCTATTTGTTTTCTTTTGCTATTTCCTCTCTTTTGTTTCTCCCAATTTTTTTTTTTTCCTTTGTTATCAGTCGACCGCAGCCGCACCGGTAGAGGCACGCATGTACTTGTGCAGTTACGTACATGGATGCTGCCGCCTTTCTCCCCCTCCCAGATGGGTGTGGGCAACGCAGCATCCAGCGTGCGTCTGGCTTTGAGTAATGGCTCATGGCGGCCTTTCGTTTTCTCCGCTCTTTCACGCTTGACCCGGCGCGGGGTGGTCGTGACCTTGACTCTGCTCCGGCTGTGCCACCGCGTCAGGTAGTCTGGGATGCTGCTCCCCTTCCCTCTCTGGAGACCCCGGTGGCCGTGCGACGGTTGGATGCTTACCTTTCGGTTTCGGCCGCCGCCCGCTGCTTCGTTTGTTGTTTCTCCTGAGAGTTCGGAGCTGGCTTCACGTGGTCTTGCCGCTTCCTCGTGAGCCCCAACCTCCAGCTTACATACTTGTTCTGCTTTATTTTTTTTTTCCCCCTCCTTAAGGGGCACTCCAGCATCTCATTTTTTGGCTCTCGCTTTTCTGAGCGAGCGACATTCACGAAAACCTGCGTTGTGCGCCCAGCGCCGTGTTACGCATACGAATGCGCAGATTTCGTCTTGTCATCTCTCAACCCTTCCGCGCATTGCCGGGTCTACACGACGTCGCTTGCTTTAGCGTGTTCGTAAGTCTTAACGAAGAGCAGGTACGCCTTCGCTGTTATCGTCCAGGGTTTTACGAAGGCACCAGACGCAGTAACTTCCACTTGCTACGTTGATTACGAGGGAGTCTATCTAGCCCCGCATGCTTCGTGTAGTGTCTCTATTTAGATCTGGTTGCGTCGCGCTCGTCGACAAATAACTTTGGACATTAAGTGCTTCCAGACTGTGCGCTCTCGGCTGTGTGCGAGGCATGGGCTTTCTCTAAAGACGAATACATTTGAATACAGTGGAATACATTTGCTTTGGTCGAGGAGGCCACCCGGTCCCCCTTATCTGCAAAGACTTGTTGCCACCTGTTGAGGGTCAGTATCGCCTCCCTGCTACGGCCTGCGCAAGCTTTCTTCGTTGTTTGTAGTTGCGAGACAACACTTATACCCATACAGCGTCTCCTGTGACACGTGGTGTCTCACCGCCCGTGCTCTCTTTGTCGGTTGACTCGTGGCCGACTCAAGTGCAGAACACGACGGCGGAGAGTCTTACAGCTGTCAGCTTATAACGTCGCCTCGTATTCGAGACAAGTCGTGCTCAACTTGACCTTTTGCGGCGCGAAGTTAAACGCGGTCGTACAGTGTAACCACCTCTATGTACACGATGCTATGTCAAGACGACCTCCCCCCCTTGCCGCAATGCACTTCAGTTTGTTTATCAAGGCTAGTTAAAAAACGAGTTAGTTTTGTTCTAAATAGACGTCCGCTGCGTGCTCGAGGAGAAAAAAGGCACATTAAGCAAATGTATCGGAGCTGGTCTGTGAGTGCGGAAAGAACAAGCTGCTCGATGAATTAATCCTGCGATTACTGGCCCACAAAAGAAAAATGGCAATGAAGGGAATATAACTATATGCCGTCGCATTCAAGTCGCGCGAAAGAAGGGGAATTAACCGTTTTTTCTTTTTTTCCCAACATTCTGTTCTCCTCTACTGGCAGGTTATCCTTGAAGTGCTCCTTCTAGCTCCTCTCCCGCTTTTGTTTATTTCACTTCAAAATATTTGCACTCTTCCCGGTCATTTCCTTAAAAAAAATAATAAGTTTCCAATTGGGTGGTTTATTTAACGCATTAGGGAGGTGCGCTCGTAACCAGTGTTCTAAAAAGGTCTCTGACGTCCTCAGCGTACGCAATGGTAGACGTACCTATCACTTCCTCAATATATACTGATAGCAGCAGTGGTGCTATATATCGTGGCGCCTCTTCGGCACGTTTACGCGTGATGCTATCGTTCGGAGTGTACTGTCAGCACGTCTTTCGCACTGTCGAGATTTCCAGGGCATTAGCAGGCATAACATACCAGCGGTTAAGAGCAACGAAGGGAGGTGCGGGGTTAACCTGAGGCACTGTGGTTGGTTTCCGCTCGATGATAAGAACAGCAGTGAAAGGAGGCCGCGGTCTCGTGCCTTTACCGTTTCGTTGCTGCACGTGCAGCTCTTCTGTCGCACTTTCGGTAATAAAGATGTAACCTATACCTAACCATACGCGACGTCGTGGAGACGCGACCTAGCGAGATCAGCGGCTGCGACGTTTCTTTTTTGTTTTTGTTTTTTACTCAAATGCTTTTTTATGCGTCTGCCCTGCTGGAATGATCTAGTTCGCTCATAGTCTGGCTATTCAGTCCCAATATATTTATCTCAGTGATCTTTATTTGCTTCCACTGTCGTCACCGCCGTCGTCTTCCGTCTTGCCACCCGCGTAGCGGGTCGCCTCAAAGTTAAGATTTATGTGTTCCGCACACCGAATAGCTAGCACTGGCAGTGAAAACTGGGAATGAGATAAGCGATGCGGAAGTCGAGAAAGATGGCCACAAGATGAGACCTGCGTGGGGGTGTTTACCGCATGTCGCATTAAGAGAGAGTTTTAGCTTACCGTGATCCGCGATCTGCTACCGTGATCCGCCACCGCGCGTTCCACTGCGCATGCCCAGATACCTTGACGCCGACAGATGGCGCCACATACTGGATGCCTGCACATAGACCTGCCGCGTCATGACCAATCAGTTTGTGCGCCCCGCCCACGCACGTTAGCGGGTCACGGTGGCGGATCGCGGATCACGGTAAGCTAAATCTCTCTAACGTCGACGACGATATGGCTACCTCGATACCCCGTTACGGAACCGTTGAACTGTGTAGATGAGTTCCCGCGCGGTGAGCGGAGCAACAGAACGTCGTTACCCCAAATTTTAGCGTTTGTCATCTGCTGTGCGGTTGGACGCCGCAGAGCTGCTGCTGAATATGGGAGCGCTAACTTGCACAGATTTGCTCAGAGGATAGAGAATACAAACAGTACGAATATAGTATCAATAGGTCCTGACAGAATCTCGCGAATAAACCACGCACGATTTATCCGTAATCAACGTCTCCAGTGAACTACATAAATAGGACCATATAGGTGTGGGGTGGGTAACTGTGGGAAAGAGAGGGACCATTCATTTAGAAAACCTGTATACGTTCGTGTCTAAGTGACTGCGTGCTTGTTAGCCAAGGTCAGTTCATCCTTCCGTTGGTCCAACGTCAACCAGACTCTCAGCGATGAAATTAGAACGGAAAGGATGAGACATGGGGCTGTCGTATGCTGCCCCGGTATATATTTTGACAATGTTCAAGGTGTTCGTAAGGTTAAAAAAAAATGGAGCAACTAAGCTGAGGCAGTTCAGAGGCGAAGAATTTATTATACAGACGTTATCGGCTACTCACACATAACTTGGCTGGGATCGGTGTACTGGTGTCTCACCCGTACACCTGTCGCTGTAACATCTGTTCCCCTGGGGAAGAGCGGGAAGTTTCTTCGGTGTACTGGTGTCTCACCCGTACACCTGTCGCTGTAACATCTGTTCCCCTGGGGAAGAGCGGGAAGTTTCTTCTGTGTGTGTGTGGGGGGGGGGGGGGGGGAGCAGAAGCGGGAGACTGTTGATAGGTTAATAACTCAAGGGCATGATGGTGTGAGTTCTTGTCGTTTTCGTTGCTCTCTCCCCATGACCCTCGAGCCAGTCCATGCATGCGCTGTCGCTGTAATGTTGGCATCAGAATTGCAACTGGCCTGTTTTACAAGGCACACCCGAGTCGCATATTCACCGCGAAGATAGCGCCGGAATGCTATGTAAGCGAGCGCACCACCAGTTCAGAACGTAGAATGTCGACTTGCAGGTATTGGTAAGCAGCGCATCTTGTGATGACGTATGTGTGGCATGAAAGAATGTGGGGGCGCGTATCGCCTGATGTGGGTGTTTCCTTTTTTTTTTCTCGTCTTTCTTTTTTTTTAATAACAACCTGTATATCGCTGTGGTGTTAGAATAACCACCGCGTGCTGCGTTTGATGAAACACACTCGCGTCAAACCTGATGGCGCGCTATCTATATGCACCTGTCTGGCAATCGAAAATGCACCCTATGCGTTGCAACAAGTACACACATCGGAAAATCGTCTACGTTCTCAATCAGCCGTTGAGGGGCGGCTATTTCAGCTCATGGTGCAGGTGTTTATGAAAACGCTGCGCAATTTTCGCAACGCGGGTACCTATACTCCGTTTCATACATCAAGTGCAACACTGCCAAAGCTACAGCTCTTGTTTGCGCTCTCCGCATCCACAATGAAAAATAGTGCCTGCTCTTGACGAGAGGAAATAATAGTTATTTTGTCTGCAAGCTTAATACATCTTACATTTGCCATCAACTTCATAAAGAGCACCTTTTTTAGGCAGAAAGAATCGGATTCGGAAAATTTGCACGTTTTTTATGTCGTTTTCGTTCGTGTCGCGTTTTCGCTGCCCCTCAACCTTGTCAGCTGGGCCACTGGATGGCGCTGGCTGTGCCCTCCGCGCTGCGCATTTCTTTTTGAGAAAATGGTTCTTCGGTGCGCATTTTTTCTATAAGACCCGCCATGCGAAGATGTCTAGGCATGAGAAGCAAGGTATTGCAAACGTGTATGCTCGGAATAGAGCCCGTTCCCGCAGGAACCACTCGGCCACAAAACGAGCGCGTAGTAATATGCCTCTTTTTTTTTTTTTTTTTTCTGGCGCACTACTTGCGTAGCTTTCGCTGCGTTGCACCTGATGTATGAAACTGTTTCACAAGCTGTTTGCCCCCACTTTACGGGAGGCACTAAGGCGGCCTGTGCCAGTCAGCATGAGGCGCATAACTTGACCGTTTTTCTACAACATTCTCGCGCCGCGGTCGATGGGCGCGTAGAAACACAACTATGAAGAGTGCACCACCTGGGTCAGGTCGTCCTTACCTCTCGTAGCATGGCGAACAGCCTGCGTGAAACAAAGTGTAGGTAATCGTACAAACTTCGTGCATAACTTTGCGCCCTCTGCTTTTATGCAACGTGCAGTTCGATTGCCTTCACTCACAGCCAGGTATTTCGGGACGTCTGATGCGCGACTCTAATGGCGAAGGTTTATGAAAGGAAGCTTCGCCGCATAAGCGCCCGAAATTTCGGGGTCCTGTTTAGTAGGGTTCCTTTCGTTCATGTCTTTACCGTTCCTTATATTGCGTGCCACGCTGCCGACGGAGGAGACGAGATCATGCTTCAGCCAGTGAAGCGCGGAAACCTTTCTAATGCTACGAAACTGGAATCAATACCTGGGTGTACCTTCGTGGCCTTAAACTGTCATTGGTCTCCGCAAGGTTGCCGAAGGCTGCTTCGCCTTTTCACGTGCATTCTAACAACCTGTAGGAGCGGTATAATAATAATAATAATAATAATAATAATAATAATAATAATAATAATAATAATAATAATAATAATAATAATAATACATTTATCAAAATCGATATAAATGTAGAAAAGTTTGCGAAGATCTGACCATGATCAGGCGGAGTAGAATGCATACTCAGAGAGAATGTGGGACCTCTCTGCAGAGCATAAGAAAATGCATCATTCTGCGATCGTAGCCTTAACCGACTTTTCTATCCCTTAACGGCCGTCTCTTTCTCGGTAGCGCGTTACGCAACTCATCCTCTTTCTTTCTCCCCTGTCGTATTTCATCCCTCTATTTGTACTTGGCTACATCTTTCTTCGTACTCGTCGAACAGCGGTCGGTCTGGTTTGCCTGGCAGCAACAGCGGCGGTTGCGGCGAGGGTCGCGCACATAAATAATTAATAGACGCCACCTCGCCGACGCCCTCTGATTCCCCTCTTCTGTGCCCAGGCGTTACGGGCTTCGGGCCGGAGCGTTCAAGGTCGGACGACCACAAGGCACGTGATTGTAACCGCGGTGTGTGCTGTTGTGTGCTTTAGCGTGTAACTTTTGCGTAAGACGTTGGGGGATGAGGAGGAGGGGACTGAGTGGAAAGGAAAGTAACGCAAGGTCACGCATTCAGTGCGCCTCCGTTTAAGCTCATCTGTTACCGCCGGCGACTCGGAGACGACACTCGTTGCCGGTCCAGTGCGGTTGGACAATTTGAGGGGAGCCACGCCCACCCATCGCGAGCAACGATTAAGACAATCACGAAGCTGTTGGGTCGGAGTGCCGCCGTAGTTATTTTTGAAAGGATGGTCAGTCAGTTAGTTTCTCCGAAATGGAAAGTATGGGTCACGTGATGGGGCGAGAAAAGGCGATACTCGCCGTGATCGGCGTATGCGGTACTTGGTACCGTTGGAAGTTTGCCCCAAAAACCCGTTTAATCGCTGCAGGGAGTGTTCGGCGACGGAACATAGGCGACACTCGTATTAGAGAGATTTAGCATACCGTGATCCGCGATCCGCCACCGCAACCCTCCACCGCTCGTGGGAGCGGTGGAGGGTTGGTTCCGATGCGGCAGGTCAATGTGGCGACATCAAGTATGTGGCGCCATCTATCGGCATCAAAGTGATCTGGGCATGCGCAATGGAACGCGCGGTGGATCCCGGTAGCGGATCGCGGATCACGGTGTGCTAAACCTCTCTATTATCTAAGTTGTCCTTCCTGATTGAAATCAAAAACAGCGTTTTTTGACGTCCGCAACAGGCAAGGGTGAATGACGTGCCACGGCCTAGAAGTCGAGCAGCTGGGGTCAGATAGGACTTTTCTGAGCATTGCGAGGGGGGGGGGGGGGGGGGGGGATGGAGCACGCCCGTTCATCAGAAGAAGCATGGTAATTTTGTTGATTGTGCACTGTACCCTTTACTGCGTACGTATACTGATCTACGTATTGAGCTGGTATGCGCTTGAACAAGCATATATTTCAGAGCGGACATTCGGAGAGTATACACGCGGTGACGAACGGAACACCTGATGCCTTTCACACCTTTCGTTGGCAGCCGTTTGCCCTCTTAGTTGTTTTGTGCGAATCGTCATCACGGATGGACAGACAAAAAATTAGAGTCAAGGATGGCTGAAATACAAAGTGGCACTGCTGCAAGACCGCCCATGTTGAAAGCTGCGCCTGCATATTCGCGACAACAGATTGTGCCGATACGTATGTGACAGTCGCTGTCTCATTTGCGTGTGAAATGGACTGCACGTGCACGGGAAGTCAAAGCACGCCGTTCCTCAAGATGCGCACGGATCGCTCTTTCTGGTCCCGGCGATGTTCATCGCGTTTTGATGGAGACGAAATAGAAGGGGGGAGAGGCCTGACTGCGATGCGATGCGGGTCATAGCTCGTATTGTATCGACACGAAAAAAAAAAAAAAATCGAATACGCTGCCGAGCATTTGGCGCTCTCGAAATATGTACTTTTCGCGAGCCGCCGTTGTACACGTTTATGAATCTCCTGTTCTGCCTTGCGATGTGAAGTGGTAATTCCAATCACGGCTAGTGATTTTGGTGGGACTTTTGTATCCGCTTTAATGTTTAATGCGCAACGCAGGCGCTGCAAGGAGTCAATTAAGCTTTCTCTTCTGTGTTTAGGAACACCTTAGCCATTTGGCTCTTCTTCCGCAGCTTACAGTGTGGGCTGCTTTTTTTTAATATGCCGGCGTGTTTATCCTTGACACGGAAAACAGCCGTGCAATGTCTCACTCGCTCAGATCATCGCGATGGGTTTATATTTTGTTGAGCCCTTTGAGCCCCGTCCCCGCTTTCTAAGTGCACACAGCGCTCATAAACATGCGCGTTGGGCGTAAGGATAAGCGACGCCAAGACCTCACAAGGGAACTCCCAGCGCATGTATATACGACAGTGCTTCTCTGTTACGGCCCGTTCCGCCATGGACGTCGTATAACGCCATCTAGCAGCGCCTCGGTGCGTTCAAATCTGCGTGTGCTCTTGTCGTCGCGCCTAGCCCAAAACGCATGACTTCTGGCGTACTTGTTATCTTTATTCGTTTATTTTATATAAGGTGTTACGACCAAGCATCCGCAATTGCGCGCTCTATTGTTCGCCTGTGGGCATGGATAAGTTTTGTGAATATGTGGTGATGGTCCAATGGCTCTAAGAGAGCCTGTTTCCAGGAATCCTGTTTTGTAAGCATGTTTTGCTTTGTGGACAACCTGCAAATGCCAAATTGACCCTGTCAAGAGAACGTCTGGAAAAACACAAAGAAACGTCCCCCTACGGGAAATAGCAGGAAGTGCTTTCTTTTGTTTACCCTTCCAGTCGAGAAGGGCTATCCTCCAGTGATGAATGCCTCCTATCCAAAAGAGACGACAGAGTGACATGTCCGCTGACGTGCAGGACAAGAAAGGAGCATGACTCATACGGCCATTAAGTGATTTCCCGGGAATGCAGGAAAGATTTGCAATTGTCGAAAAGATTTGCAATTGTCGAAAAGATTTGCAATTGTCGAAAAGGGACAATGTTGGGAGCCCTATGCGGCGCCACGTGCACTCGGGTTTCTGAGAAGTAAAACCCCTTGTCAGAACCAGCCTGTGGTTTCTTTGCTGAAGAATAGAAATGTACCTCCTCTCCTCACCGTTCCCAAGCTTTTCCCGCCAACAAGTGATCACGCCCAACGAATGAATGCCGGACCAGTCAGTGCTTCAGACCATCAGTGCAGTGATGTGTTCGATTGGATGCCGATACCTGAGGGGCGTGCCCTGGATTTGGTTGGTCAGCATCTTCAGAGAGGGGCTGGACATAGGGGGTTTTAAGGACGCTGCAGAGCACGAAATGTCGCTCTGAGCCCTGGGTAAACGGCTCATCCAGTCGCTTCTCGCTATGAACTCTTAACGCTTGCCATTTTGCTGATGTACCCTTCTTTTTCGTGTAAATATTGTAAATAAGTTTTCTCAAAGTGCCATTAAACCTGCTTGTACATATTTCACCAACTTCGAAGATTCAATCCTACTTCAACCCCGAGTCTCTGCACGCTACCAAGTGAAGGCCGGGTCGACGTAGCCCCAGCGTCACGACAACTGGTGGCAGCGGTGGGATCTGAATCTACAAGCACAACGACTGGTGCCCAGCGTTGGGATCTGAATCTACAAGCCACAACATCTGGTGATTGGAGGTGGATCTGAAGCTACAAGCCACAACACCTTGTGATCGGAGGTGGCATCTCAAGCAACAAGCAGGAGCAACAATCGGCCAAGAGGGCAGCTCGGAACATCGATCGCATGTGTGGGTGAGTGCTTGGCTTTTCTTCTGATGTGGACCAGGTTCTAGAACAGGGTTAGATTTTAAGAACTGGTAAAAAGTGTTGAAACGCCTTTAGGTTTGGTAGTTTGCACTGTTGTTTTGGAAGTAGCCGACACTCGGAGCGATCATGGACCTACAAAAGCTGCAGAAACCGGAACTGTTGCTATTGTGTGAGGAATTGGGAATTAATACAAGTGGTTTGGCACGAAAACCCTTGATTATAAAGGCAATCACTGATCTGGGAACCGATGATGAGGAGCTCAGTGAAGCATGGAACCTCATCGGGCAAAAAAAGGAACAGCTCAGACAGCAGAAAGAGGAAAGGGAGCGCGAACGTCAGAGGGAAAAAGAGGAAAGAGAGCGTGAACTTGAGAGGGAAAAAGAGGAAAGGGAGCACGAACGTGAGAAGCTTGAAAGAGAAGCAAAAAAGCTGGACCAAGAAATTGAGCTCCGGAAATTAGAACTAGAGTTGAGCAAGAGGTCGGGCGATTGTCCCCAGCTAGCGGTACCTCGTCTCAACAAGGAGGCAGATTTCAAGATGTCAAAGTACATGCAGCCATATGTGATATCAGGGGATATCGGTCTGTATCTGGCTAACTTTGAGCGAACCTGCGAAAAACTGTCCTTCCAGCGAGACACTTGGTCTCAGAGATTATTGACGGTTCTGCCCAGCGAGGCAGCGGAGGTTGTCGCGCGGCTAAGCAAGGAGGACGCGGACAACTACGAGAAGGTCAAAGCTTGCCTTCTGAGAAAGTATAGGCTTAGCGCCGAGGCGTTCAGACAACGTTTTCGGAACGCTACTAAGTCCAGGGACGAGAGTTACCCTGAATTCCTGTACAATTTAAGAGTAAATTTGGGCGAGTGGCTAAAGAGCACAGATTCCTACAGTGATAGGGACGCTGTAGTCGAGCGAATTCTTTTGGAGCAGTTTTATAACTGCCTCCCAGAAAAAGAAAGAAATTGGTTACAGGACAGAGGCGAAATTAAGTCGGCAACTGAAGCTGCCGAACTTATTGAGGAGTATGCTTCGCGCCGACAATTCAGCAACCCAGCAGTGGATAGGCCCCGCAATCCCAAGTTCAGTGTGAAAAACCGTCAGGAAAGGCACTTTGCTAGAGTTGGAAACGAAGAAATGAAGGTTTCTTCAGGCAAATTCCCTAGAAAGGACGGCAGTGAGAAAAGTGGGGAAGTGACCAACGTGCAGAACACAAAGAATAAGCTTGAGGCTAGGAAGCCGCTCACATGCTTTAGGTGTAATGAGCAGGGTCACATTGCCGTCAACTGCCGGAAAGAAAAGATTGCTTTCTCGTATGTCAGGGACTGCGATGAAAATATGCAGCTTTTAGAACCCTACCTGCATGACCTAGTAGTCAACGGGAAGCCTTGCAAGGTACTGCGCGATTCGGCCGCAACGATGGATGTTGTCCATCCGGCGTATGTATCGCCTTCCGACTATACAGGACAGTGTGCATGGATCCGACAGGTAGTTGAGGAACAGAGTGTGTGCTTGCCGATCGCGAACGTGGTCATCGAGGGCCCTTTCGGCGAATTAACAACCGAGGCTGCCGTTTCAGGAAAGCTTCCTAAGTGCTATCCGTATTTGTTCTCCAACAAATCGGACATGCTACTGCGAAAGAGGGGCATCCTGTTCGGAGACAGAGTTGTGCAAGCCTTAACACGTTCAAGGGCGCGAGAACTAGCTACACTGCTCATACCAGAAAATTCCACAGCGGAAGAAACGGCAGTTAAAACAGTGGTCGATGTGGAAGATAGCAGGTCAGAAAACTTTGAGAGCGAGGCATCTCAGATATGTCAACTTGAAAGTGAGCTTGATGAGACGCGGAATGAGGACGTTCTTGAGAGTAACCTCTTGCCGCCAGTGTCTAGTAATCTCACGAGACTTTTAAGTGGAACCCGAGAGGACTTAGCTATAGAGCAAGCCAATGATCCCAAGATACAGGAGATAAGGGAGCGCCACCGCGCCACTAAGACAGCAAACAATATTTCTTTCGAGATGAGAAAGGGAGTGCTGTATCGCTTATTCAAGGATAAGCGCGGAGTAGAGCGGGACCAATTAGTTGTTCCCCAAAAGTACCGCGGAGACTTACTGCGACTTTCCCATGGCAGCTCGTGGTCATGTCACCTTGGAATAAAGAAAACAAAGCAGAGGCTGTTGCAAGAATACTATTGGCCTGGATGTTTTAAGGACACGGAAAATTTTGTACGGTCATGCGACACGTGCCAGCGGGTTGGAAAGGCGCAAGATAAGTGGAAAGCGCCGATGGTGTTAGTACCAATCATTACCGAGCCGTTTCACCGGTTAGTAATAGATGTAGTTGGGCCACTTCCTGTGACAGAGTCAGGGTACCGTTATATCCTCACTATGTTATGCCCAGCCACAAAGTTTCCAGAGGCTGTTCCGCTGCGCGAGGTGACGTCCGAGAGTGTAGTGGATTCGCTGCTGTCAGTGTTTGCACGAGTTGGATTCCCTTCCGAGGTCCAAAGTGATCAGGGTAGCGTTTTCACGAGTGTCCTCACCACCTCATTTCTCGAGCGATGCGGCATTAAGGTAGTGCATAGCTCGATCCATCATCCGCAGAGCAACAGCGTAGAAAGATGGCACTCTGTTCTCAAACGAGTCCTGAGGGGACTGTGCTATGAAAACAAGCGCGAATGGGATACCTGCCTGCCTGCAGCGCTTTTCGCTTTGCGGTCAGTGCCGCACGAATCCACTGGATTTAGCCCAGCCGAGTTGGTGTACGGAAGGTCACTGCGCTCACCTTTGCGAATGGTGCGCGAAGCCTGGGAGGGGCGCGGAGAAGACCCAACAGTAGTAGAATTCATTCTGAACCTCTTGAATCGCTTACATAACACTAAGGAACTCGTTGAGGCCAGCATGAAGTCAGCCCAGGCTCGTTCCAAGGTGTACTATGATAAGACAGCCCGTCAAAGGACGTTTTGTATCGGGGACCAGGTGATGTTGCTGAGAAGTTCAAGGCAGAATAAGCTCGAAGTACAGTGGGAAGGACCGGCTGAAGTCGTTGCAAAGCTTTCTAACACTAACTACGCAGTGAAAATTCCCGGTAGGCGTAAAGAAGTGCGCATTTATCATTGCAATCTTATGAAGCCTTATGTGCAGAGGGAAGCCGTGGTAAATCTAACGTTAAACCTTCCCGAGGAGATGGGGGACAACTTGATTTGCCTCAGCGGAAAAGGAAGCAACGCTCAGGAGCTTCTCAAAAAGACGGAGCAGAGAGGAGAACTAAAGAAATCCCAGCTGTCCGATCTGGGCGAGATAATAACAGAGTTTGAGGCCTGCTTCGTGGACAGGCCAGGCAGAACTGATTTGACTGAGCACGATATTGAGCTGACTTCAGACGTGCCAGTGCGATCAAGGTGCTACCGATTTTCTCCAAGGCAAAGAGAAATTCTGGATAGGGAAGTAACTCGCATGCTGGAATTGGGAGTAATAAAACCCTCGGAAAGCGATTATGCTTCGCCTATGATCTTAGTAGAAGCTCCAGGTAAAGACCCTAGGCCTGTGGTAGACTACCGAAAGCTAAATTCTCTCACCAGGGATCAAGTGTATCCTATTCCGAATATTGAGGAGAGAGTAGAACAGGTCAGTAGAGCGGCATATGTGACTACGCTGGACCTTACTCGAGGATATTGGCAAGTACCGCTCACTGAACGCGCCAGCAGATACGCGGCTTTCGTCACTCCGACGGGCAGCTACCAGCCAACAATGATGAGTTTCGGGCTCAAAAATGCTCCATTTTGTTTTTCACGACTCATGGATAGGGTTTTAAAGGGGTGTGAAACATTCGCGGTGCCTTATTTAGACGACATTGCGGTTTTTTCCGACTCATGGGCGGACCATATGGTACATCTAAGAGCTGTACTGAGCCTTTTGCGTCAAGCTGGACTAACCGTAAAGGCCGAGAAATGTTGCCTGGCAAGGGCGACCGTGGACTACTTGGGTCACAATGTAGGTCAAGGTTTCAGGAAACCCAGCGAGATTAAGATTTCTGCGGTAGCCGACTACCCGCGGCCGAGCACGAAGACGGAAATTCGAGCATTCCTAGGTCTGACGGGATACTACAATCACTACATCCCTAACTATTCATCTTTGGCTAGCCCTCTGACCGACGCTCTCCGCAAGACAGAACCGACAAATGTAGTCTGGGACGAACAAAAGGAAGCCTCCTTCGTAAACCTGAAGGCTGTGCTGATTAGCCGTCCGGTATTGCGAGCTCCAGACTATGGCCGAGAATTCACGGTCCAGTGTGATGCCAGTGATCGAGGGTTAGGTGCTGTTCTCTGCCAGAGAGATGACGACGGTAATGAGCACCCCGTGCTCTTCTTGAGCAGAAAACTGAGTTCTAGAGAGAGGGCTTATTGCGCGTCAGAGAAAGAATGCGCTTGCCTTGTATGGGCCATTCAAAAATTGCAGTGCTATCTTGGAGGGGCCAAATTCACCGTAGAGACGGACCATTGTCCCCTGGCTTGGCTGCAAACTGCGACATCGAAGAACAGTCGCCTTCTTAGGTGGAGCTTGATTTTACAGCAGTACAATTTTGAAATAAGATACAAAAAGGGGAAGTTAAATGGGAATGCGGACGCGCTTAGCCGCTCTTTCTAAGCGGTCCGAGATGTTCCTCACCATGTATCCAAATTGATAATCAGGTTTTTTTTTTTTTTTTTTTTTTTTTTTTTTTCCGTGCGCTTGTATATGTGTGACTATGTAAAGCAGCACGTTTGGTTTTCTAGGCATACGTGGGTCCCGAACGTCTTGAGAGTGGGCTTTTCTCGAACAACAATGGCAGTTTTCTTTTAACCTGGTCTCTTCAGACGGGAGCCGAGTGCTTGCTTCGACATGTGGTTGAGTTTCAGACAGCTCGAGCAATTTGGCCTACAACAATCAAGACAACGCGACAAGCAACAGCGAGCTTCAAGCGTTCACGTGCAGGCCATTAAGTCGTCTCTTCATGCAGCAGCTGGGACTGCTGCCCTCCGAGACTCTTCTGGCGGGGGAGGAGGCTGTTACGACCAAGCATCCGCAATTGCGCGCTCTATTGTTCGCCTGTGGGCATGGATAAGTTTTGTGAATATGTGGTGATGGTCCAATGGCTCTAAGTGAGCCTGTTTCCAGGAATCCTGTTTTGTAAGCATGTTTTGCTTTGTGGACAACCTGCAAATGCCAAATTGACCCTGTCAAGAGAACGTCTGGAAAAACACAAAGAAACGTCCCCCTACGGGAAATAGCAGGAAGTGCTTTCTTTTGTTTACCCTTCCAGTCGAGAAGGGCTATCCTCCAGTGATGAATGCCTCCTATCCAAAAGAGACGACAGAGTGACATGTCCGCTGACGTGCAGGACAAGAAAGGAGCATGACTCATACGGCCATTAAGTGATTTCCCGGGAATGCAGGAAAGATTTGCAATTGTCGAAAAGATTTGCAATTGTCGAAAAGATTTGCAATTGTCGAAAAGGGACAATGTTGGGAGCCCTATGCGGCGCCACGTGCACTCGGGTTTCTGAGAAGTAAAACCCCTTGTCAGAACCAGCCTGTGGTTTCTTTGCTGAAGAATAGAAATGTACCTCCTCTCCTCACCGTTCCCAAGCTTTTCCCGCCAACAAGTGATCACGCCCAACGAATGAATGCCGGACCAGTCAGTGCTTCAGACCATCAGTGCAGTGATGTGTTCGATTGGATGCCGATACCTGAGGGGCGTGCCCTGGATTTGGTTGGTCAGCATCTTCAGAGAGGGGCTGGACATAGGGGGTTTTAAGGACGCTGCAGAGCACGAAATGTCGCTCTGAGCCCTGGGTAAACGGCTCATCCAGTCGCTTCTCGCTATGAACTCTTAACGCTTGCCATTTTGCTGATGTACCCTTCTTTTTCGTGTAAATATTGTAAATAAGTTTTCTCAAAGTGCCATTAAACCTGCTTGTACATATTTCACCAACTTCGAAGATTCAATCCTACTTCAACCCCGAGTCTCTGCACGCTACCAAGTGAAGGCCGGGTCGACGTAGCCCCAGCGTCACGACAAAGGCTTCCGCCATTTGTTTAAACTTTATTCGTTTTTTATATAAACCCTATGCACTTCTGTCCGCCCCTCCGCGCAACGGTAGTTTTTAAGACCCCTCGAAACGACTTTCAAAACTTGCTTCAAGGTTTTATAAGCGTCACTTCGCACTCACTCCCCCGTGTATTGTGTCCGCGCACATTTTCTCTTCCTTTTTTCTTTCTTGGTGCTCGCCTTCACAACAGACGCCGTCGAGAAAAGGCATTATCCGCCATTGTTGTCTACTGCAGACACGCACATCTATAGCTACACAGTGGACGACGGCGCTTTACAAAGGGAACCGCTTGTCCCGCGATGAGCAGCGCGACTGACGGAACCTGGAGGTCACGGACGTCGTTGCGGACGCAACCCCCACTCCCCTCCTTTTCTCTGCTTGGGCTGCATGCGCAAAGGTCGTTAGCGTGCGCTAGCGTTAGGGAGAGGCGGAAGGGAGATTGCGCGTCAGTTTATGTGCGGACCGCGCATATATGTGGACCCGTTACGAGGCGGAGAACCTTTTTGTGCGCCCTCCAAAGGCGATAGCGGCCGGGAGGGAGGCTTTCCGTGTGCGGAAGTCGTTGGCTCTTTCATACGCCCTGCGTCTCCTGTACCTTTCACGTCACCGCTTCCGCGGTTGCTGGTTGGAAGACCCTCGGATATCGCCTGAGAATTAGCAGCGTTTGTGTTTCTGTTGCCTGAATTAATGTGATTGGTGAATGAGCGCGTTTTGTCGGTCGAACCATTCGGAAAGGGGCTTCTGCGAGTTCACTGGCACAAACTCGTGGTTCGCGATCGCTGTTCCCGGAGTCTGAGCGTGCTCGAAGGGCTCAGCGGAGCACAAGTTAATCGCTGTTTCGCGTGGTCATGGGAAAGCCGTAAAGGCTACGTAGCTATGTAGTGCGTGCCTGCATGTGCGTGGACATGCGGCCAACTAAACGGAATGGGATTACGGCCTACTTTGTGAACGGGGTTATGGCGCCGACATGCTTTGAGACTTTGATTCGATTTCTGTCCTTCTCTGGCTCTCTTCGTAATATATTTTTTCCCCTTGTTGTCGTTACAAAAACCTGGAAGCGATCATATTCAGGTTAATGTTCGAAGATAATCGGGAAAGGAGACGCCAACCGGGCGGGAATAGCAGCGCGCGTGCTGGTATCTACGTTGCCATTCAGCCGATTTCGTACCGGGCGCGTACATTAGTGTGTCACGTTTAGGAATCGCACCACATTCGGGTCGCACAAATCCGCACAATCTAAATGGAGCACATTCAAACTGTCGGCTGCCGAAACAGTATCGTTCCTTCGCAGAAGCCAAGAGTTCATATCGAGCTGGAAACAGTGGGATTCTCGGGCAATCGTAACGAGTTTATATGCCACTGCAATACCAGCTGAATAAAACGAGGTGCTCATTACTATGGTGCTCATGACTATAAGCATATGGCTGCCACGTGCCGATATTTGTACATTTTAAGTACTTTTTTTTTTTGTCCTTGTTCGTCAGTATACTGTAGTTCTTGCGAACAACAAATCAGCCATATGATATCCCTTTGTTAAGGTTTCCAATTTTTATCGCTCTGTTATGTTTTTTTCTAGGGGAAGGGAGGAGGGGGGGGGGTGGGGGTGGATCGGTCTTTCTGATTGTTTTACACGAGGACTATTTTGTACACCGAACGCGGAAAATTCACGTGTCGCAGCGAAGCCTTCGAAGGCAACCGAGGAAGTATTCATTCTTTTCTGTCATTCAAAGCAGAACACCTCCATGGTGCTTTTTTTTTTTTTTTTTCTATAGGGGACGGCTGAGGCTAATGACATCTTCGTCTTTTCTTTTTATAGCGTTGCTGAGAAGTGAAACACGCTAGGTTTTTTTTTAGTGGACTGTACATGCAGTATTGAGCCGCAGTTTATATATCTTCTGTAATGCGATCGTGGTGTCAGAACTGTGAATACAAAACACACTCAAATTATTGCTTAAAAAAACATTCGTGGAGCGTTTGGATTGAAAGTGAGAGAGAGTGAAATAGAAGAATAGAAAGACAGGGCGCTTAACTATATATAGGCGATGTACGGTATGCTACCCCACAGATGGGAATGAAGTTTGTTATTAACATCACACATTGGCTTTTCCGTTTCTTTTTTCGCCGTACACGGCGGTAGTGTGTACATGTCTTGCCTCATATTTTTTTTCTTCTTTTTATTCCTTTCGTCTCTCCGCACTTCAGCGCGTCAGGCAAGACTAAAGTTATTGAAATTCCTAGCTGTAAGTCGCATTACACCTTCTCTGGGCTTTCTTTCGCTATACCTTGATCTTTCGTGCCTCGTTTAATAATTGTGCCATTAGGAGGGATCTTGCCGATACTCCACCGCGCGCTCTTGTCCATGCCTTGTCGTGACGCTGGGGCTATGGCGACCCGGCCTTCACTTGGTAGCGTGCAGAGACTCCGGGTTTAAGAAGGACTGAATCTTCGAAGTTGGTAAAATATGTACAAGCAGGTTTACTGGCACTTTGAGAAAACGTATTTACAAGAATATTTACATGAAGAAGAAGGGTACATCAGCAAAATGACAAGCGTTAAGAGTTCATAGCGAGAAGCGACTGGATGAGCCGTTTACCCAGGGCCCAGAGCGACATTTCGTGCTCTGCAGCGTCCTTAAAAACCCCCTATGTCCAGCCCCTCTCTGAAGATGCTGACCAACCAAATCCAGGGCACGCCCCTCAGGTATCGGCATCCAATCGAACACATCACTGCACTGATGGTCTGAAGCACTGACTGGTCCGGCATTCATTCGTTGGGCGTGATCACTTGTTGGCGGGAAAAGCTTGGGAACGGCGAGGAGAGGAGGTACATTTCTATTCTTCAGCAAAGAAACCACAGGCTGGTTCCGACAAGGGGTTTTACTTCTCAGAAACCCGAGTGCACGTGGCGCCGCATAGGGCTCCCAACATGGTCCCTTTTCGACAATTGCAAATCTTTCCTGCATTCCCGGGAAATCACTTAATGGCCGTATGAGTCATGCTCCTTTCTTGTCCTGCACGTCAGCGGACATGTCACTCTGTCGTCTCCTTTGGATAGGAGGCATTCATCACTGGAGGATAGCACTTCTCGACTGGAAGGGTGAACAAAAGAAAGAAAGCACTTCCTGCTATTTCCCGCAGGGGGACGTTTCTTTGTGTTTTTCCAGACGTTCTCTTGACAGGGTCAATTTGGCATTTGCAGGTTGTCCACAAAGCAAAACATGCTTACAAAACAGGATTCCTGGAAACAGGCTCACTTAGAGCCATTGGACCATCACCACATATTCACAAAACTTATCCATGCCCACAGGCGAACAATAGAGCGCGCAATTGCGGATGCTTGGTCGTAACAGCCTCCTCCCCCGCCAGAAGAGTCTCGGAGGGCAGCAGTCCCAGCTGCTGCATGAAGAGACGACTTAATGGCCTGCACGTGAACGCTTGAAGCTCGCTGTTGCTTGTCGCGTTGTCTTGATTGTTGTAGGCCAAATTACTCGAGCTGTCTGAAACTCAACCACATGTCGAAGCAAGCACTCGGCTCCCGTCTGAAGAGACCAGGTCAAAAGAAAACTGCCATTGTCGTTCGAGAAAAGCCCACACTCAAGACGTTAGGACCCACGTATTCCTAGAAAACCAAACGTGCTGCTTTACATAGTCACACATATACAATTGCGCACGAAAAAAAAAAAAAAACCTGATTATCAATTTGGATACATGGTGAGGAACATCTCGGACCGCTTAGAAAGAGCGGCTAAGCGCGTCCGCATTCCCATTTAACTTCCCTTTTTTGTATCTTATTTCAAAATTGTACTGCTGTAAAATCAAGCTCCACCTAAGAAGGCGACTGTTCTTCGATGTCGCAGTTTGCAGCCAAGCCAGGGGACAATGGTCCGTCTCTACGGTGAATTTGGCCCCTCCAAGATAGCACTGCAATTTTTGAATGGCCCATACAATGCAAGCGCACTCTTTCTCTGACGCGCAATAAGCCCTCTCTCTAGAACTCAGTTTTCTGCTCAGGTAGAGCACTGGGTGCTCATCACCGTCGTCATCTCTCTGGCAGAGAACAGCACCTAGCCCTCGATCACTGGCATCACACTGGACCGTGAATTCTCGGTCATAGTCTGGAGCTCGCAATACCGGACGGCTAATCAGCACAGCCTTCAGGTTTACGAAGGAGGCTTCCTTTTGTTCGTCCCAGACTACATTTGTCGGTTCTGTCTTGCGGAGAGCGTCGGTCAGAGGGCTAGCCAAAGCTGAATAGTTAGGGATGTAGTGATTGTAGTACCCAGTCAGACCCAGGAATGCTCGAATTTCCGTCTTCGTGCTCGGCCGCGGGTAGTCTGCTACCGCAGAAATCTTAATCTCGCTGGGTTTCCTGAAACCTTGACCTACATTGTGACCCAAGTAGTCCACGGTCGCCCTTGCCAGGCAACATTTCTCGGCCTTTACGGTTAGTCCAGCTTGACGCAAAAGGCTCAGTACAGCTCTTAGATGTACCATATGGTCCGCCCATGAGTCGGAAAAAACCGCAATGTCATCTAAATAAGGCACCGCGAATGTTTCACACCCATTTAAAACCCTATCCATGAGTCGGGAAAAACAAAATGGAGCATTTTTGAGCCCGAAACTCATCATTGTTGGCTGGTAGCTGCCCGTCGGAGTGACGAAAGCCGCGTATCTGCTGGCGCGTTCAGTGAGCGGTACTTGCCAGTATCCTCGAGTAAGGTCCAGCGTAGTCACATATGCCGCTCTACTGACCTGTTCTACTCTCTCCTCAATATTCGGAATAGGATACACTTGATCCCTGGTGAGAGAATTTAGCTTTCGGTAGTCTACCACAGGCCTAGGGTCTTTACCTGGAGCTTCTACTAAGATCATAGGCGAAGCATAATCGCTTTCCGAGGGTTTTATTACTCCCAATTCCAGCATGCGAGCTACTTCCCTATCCAGAATTTCTCTTTGCCTTGGAGAGAATCGGTAGCACCTTGATCGCACTGGCACGTCTGAAGTCAGCTCAATATCGTGCTCAGTCAAATCAGTCCTGCCTGGCCTGTCCACGAAGCAGGACTCAAACTCTGTTATTATTTCGCCCAGATCGGACAGCTGGGATTTCTTTAGTTCTCCTCTCTGCTCCGTCTTTTTGAGAAGCTCCTGAGCGTTGCTTCCTTTTCCGCTGAGGCAAATCAAGTTGTCCCCCATCTCCTCGGGAAGGTTTAAAGTTAGATTTACCACGGCTTCCCTCTGCACATAAGGCTTCATAAGATTGCAATGATAAATGCGCACTTCTTTACGCCTACCGGGAATTTTCACTGCGTAGTTAGTGTTAGAAAGCTTTGCAACGACTTCAGCCGGTCCTTCCCACTGTACTTCGAGCTTATTCTGCCTTGAACTTCTCAGCAACATCACCTGGTCCCCGATACAAAACGTCCTTTGACGGGCTGTCTTATCATAGTACACCTTGGAACGAGCCTGGGCTGACTTCATGCTGGCCTCAACGAGTTCCTTAGTGTTATGTAAGCGATTCAAGAGGTTCAGAATGAATTCTACTACTGTTGGGTCTTCTCCGCGCCCCTCCCAGGCTTCGCGCACCATTCGCAAAGGTGAGCGCAGTGACCTTCCGTACACCAACTCGGCTGGGCTAAATCCAGTGGATTCGTGCGGCACTGACCGCAAAGCGAAAAGCGCTGCAGGCAGGCAGGTATCCCATTCGCGCTTGTTTTCATAGCACAGTCCCCTCAGGACTCGTTTGAGAACAGAGTGCCATCTTTCTACGCTGTTGCTCTGCGGATGATGGATCGAGCTATGCACTACCTTAATGCCGCATCGCTCGAGAAATGAGGTGGTGAGGACACTCGTGAAAACGCTACCCTGATCACTTTGGACCTCGGAAGGGAACCCAACTCGTGCAAACACTGACAGCAGCGAATCCACTACACTCTCGGACGTCACCTCGCGCAGCGGAACAGCCTCTGGAAATTTCGTGGCTGGGCATAACATAGTGAGGATATAACGGTACCCTGACTCTGTCACAGGAAGTGGCCCAACTACATCTATTACTAACCGGTGAAACGGCTCGGTAATGATTGGTACTAACACCATCGGAGCTTTCCACTTATCTTGCGCCTTTCCAACCCGCTGGCACGTGTCGCATGACCGTACAAAATTTTCCGTGTCCTTAAAACATCCAGGCCAATAGTATTCTTGCAACAGCCTCTGCTTTGTTTTCTTTATTCCAAGGTGACATGACCACGAGCTGCCATGGGAAAGTCGCAGTAAGTCTCCGCGGTACTTTTGGGGAACGACTAATTGGTCCCGCTCTACTCCGCGCTTATCCTTGAATAAGCGATACAGCACTCCCTTTCTCATCTCGAAAGAAATATTGTTTGCTGTCTTAGTGGCGCGGTGGCGCTCCCTTATCTCCTGTATATTGGGATCATTGGCTTGCTCTATAGTTAAGTCCTCTCGGGTTCCACTTAAAAGTCTCGTGAGATTACTAGACACTGGCGGCAAGAGGTTACTCTCAAGAACGTCCTCATTCCGCGTCTCATCAAGCTCACTTTCAAGTTGACATATCTGAGATGCCTCGCTCTCAAAGTTTTCTGACCTGCTATCTTCCGCATTTACCACTGTTTTAACTGCCGTTTCCTCCGCTGTGGATTTTTCTGGAATGAGCAGTGTAGCTAGTTCTCGCGCCTTTGAACGTGTTAAGGCTTGCACAACTCTGTCTCCGAAAAGGATGCCCCTCTTTCGCAGCAGCATGTCCGATTTGTTGGAGAACAAATACGGATAGCACTTAGGAAGCTTTCCTGAAACGGCAGCCTCGGTTGTTAATTCGCCGAAAGGGCCCTCGATGACCACGTTCGCGATCGGCAAGCACACACTCTGTTCCTCAACTACCTGTCGGATCCATGCACACTGTCCTGTATAGTCGGAAGGCGATACATACGCCGGATGGACAACATCCATCGTTGCGGCCGAATCGCGCAGTACCTTGCAAGGCTTCCCGTTGACTACTAGGTCATGCAGGTAGGGTTCTAAAAGCTGCATATTTTCATCGCAGTCCCTGACATACGAGAAAGCAATCTTTTCTTTCCGGCAGTTGACGGCAATGTGACCCTGCTCATTACACCTAAAGCATGTGAGCGGCTTCCTAGCCTCAAGCTTATTCTTTGTGTTCTGCACGTTGGTCACTTCCCCACTTTTCTCACTGCCGTCCTTTCTAGGGAATTTGCCTGAAGAAACCTTCATTTCTTCGTTTCCAACTCTAGCAAAGTGCCTTTCCTGACGGTTTTTCACACTGAACTTGGGATTGCGGGGCCTATCCACTGCTGGGTTGCTGAATTGTCGGCGCGAAGCATACTCCTCAATAAGTTCGGCAGCTTCAGTTGCCGACTTAATTTCGCCTCGGTCCTGTAACCAATTTCTTTCTTTTTCTGGGAGGCAGTTATAAAACTGCTCCAAAAGAATTCGCTCGACTACAGCGTCCCTATCACTGTAGGAATCAGTGCTCTTTAGCCACTCGCCCAAATTAACTCTTAAATTGTACAGGAATTCAGGGTAACTCTCGTCCCTGGACTTAGTAGCGTTCCGAAAACGTTGTCTGAACGCCTCGGCGCTAAGCCTATACTTTCTCAGAAGGCAAGCTTTGACCTTCTCGTAGTTGTCCGCGTCCTCCTTGCTTAGCCGCGCGACAACCTCCGCTGCCTCGCAGGGCAGAACCGTCAATAATCTCTGAGACCAAGTGTCTCGCTGGAAGGACAGTTTTTCGCAGGTTCGCTCAAAGTTAGCCAGATACAGACCGATATCCCCTGATATCACATATGGCTGCATGTACTTTGACATCTTGAAATCTGCCTCCTTGTTGAGAAGAGGTACCGCTAGCTGGGGACAATTGCCCGACCTCTTGCTCAACTCTAGTTCTAATTTCCGGAGCTCAATTTCTTGGTCCAGCTTTTTTGCTTCTCTTTCACGCTTCTTTTCCTCTTTTTCCCACTCACGTTCGCGCTCACGCCTCTTTTCCTCTTTTTCCCGCTCTTTCTGCTGTCTGAGCTGCTCCTTTTTTTGACCGATGAGGTTCCATGCTTCACTGAGCTCCTCATCATCGGTTCCCAGATCAGTGATTGCCTTTATAATCAAGGGTTTTCGTGCCAAACCACTTGTATCAATTCCCAATTCCTCACACAATTGCAACAGTTCCGGTTTCTGCAGCTTTTGTAGGTCCATGATCGCTCCGAGTGTCGGCTACTTCCAAAACAACAGTGCAAACTACCGAACCTAAAGGCGTTTCAACACTTTTTTTTACCAGTTCTAAAATCTAACCCTGTTCTAGAACCTGGTCCACATCAGAAGAAAAGCCAAGCACTCACCCACACATGCGATCGATGTTCCGAGCTGCTGTCTTGTTGGCCGATTGTTGCGCCTGCTTGTTGCTTGAGATGCCACCTCCGATCACAAGATGTTGTGGCTTGTAGCTTCAGATCCACCTCCAATCACCAGATGTTGTGGCTTGTAGATTCAGATCCCAACGCTGGTCACCAGTGTTGGGGCTTGTAGATTCAGATCCTACCGCTGATCACCAGTTGTCGTGACGCTGGGGCTATGGCGACCCGGCCTTCACTTGGTAGCGTGCAGAGACTCCGGGTTTAAGAAGGACTGAATCTTCGAAGTTGGTAAAATATGTACAAGCAGGTTTACTGGCACTTTGAGAAAACGTATTTACAAGAATATTTACATGAAGAAGAAGGGTACATCAGCAAAATGACAAGCGTTAAGAGTTCATAGCGAGAAGCGACTGGATGAGCCGTTTACCCAGGGCCCAGAGCGACATTTCGTGCTCTGCAGCGTCCTTAAAAACCCCCTATGTCCAGCCCCTCTCTGAAGATGCTGACCAACCAAATCCAGGGCACGCCCCTCAGGTATCGGCATCCAATCGAACACATCACTGCACTGATGGTCTGAAGCACTGACTGGTCCGGCATTCATTCGTTGGGCGTGATCACTTGTTGGCGGGAAAAGCTTGGGAACGGCGAGGAGAGGAGGTACATTTCTATTCTTCAGCAAAGAAACCACAGGCTGGTTCCGACAAGGGGTTTTACTTCTCAGAAACCCGAGTGCACGTGGCGCCGCATAGGGCTCCCAACATGGTCCCTTTTCGACAATTGCAAATCTTTCCTGCATCCCCGGGAAATCACTTAATGGCCGTATGAGTCATGCTCCTTTCTTGTCCTGCACGTCAGCGGACATGTCACTCTGTCGTCTCCTTTGGATAGGAGGCATTCATCACTGGAGGATAGCACTTCTCGACTGGAAGGGTGAACAAAAGAAAGAAAGCACTTCCTGCTATTTCCCGCAGGGGGACGTTTCTTTGTGTTTTTCCAGACGTTCTCTTGACAGGGTCAATTTGGCATTTGCAGGTTGTCCACAAAGCAAAACATGCTTACAAAACAGGATTCCTGGAAACAGGCTCACTTAGAGCCATTGGACCATCACCACATATTCACAAAACTTATCCATGCCCACAGGCGAACAATAGAGCGCGCAATTGCGGATGCTTGGTCGTAACAGCCTGTTCTTTGTCCTGCGTGGTATATACGCGAGCTTTTAAAATGGGAAAATTCCAAGGCCGCGATGCCTATTCCGCTGTCTCGTGCTCCTACAGGGACGAGGCTTTGTTTCACAATCTGTGGACTCTCATTTTTTTTTCTCTCTCTCTCTCTCTTTCTTTTTATCGGTTTGCGAGCAGCTCGCGAGCGGCTTGCTTGTGGACGCAATACGGCAATATGCGTCCCTGTAACGCTGCGGGGTCTTCCTCTTTGCCTGTCGCTTTCAGATAGCCATCGGCCACGTTCTCCTCCTTTTCTTTGGTTCGGCCGAGCTGTGAGAGCCAATTTGCATGCGAAAACAGCACAGCTGGGGAGGCACAGACGAGGCTTACACCCTTGCACATAACGTGACGCTGGCTCTTTGGAGTCCAGATAGTAAGGCAGATGTGGCCAGGCGAAAAACGCTGTGAAGTGTGCACACACTGCCCTGTCCGGGAAGGAGACGACGGTTCCGACAATGGATGGCTTCCCCCGCTGCAGAGAGTGTGAGTACCGTTTCTTGCGAAGGCCACAGGAGGCACCGTTGGAAGGTGGTGGACTCGGCGTAGCCGCGAACGCTCGAATGGAGTTGAGAGGGGTTTGTGTTTAGCATTGGCGATGAGCACACGCAGCTAATCTGCCGTTCTCAGCGCTTGGATGGTTAAAGGCATCCGTTGCGGCTGCCTTCGGCGCATGCGACAGTCGCATGATTGTACTAAAAAGAAGAAAAAAACAAAGACCCAATTGCCTTAAGACTTTTCGTGGTGTGGAGCGTTGCGTCGCTTTCGGAAGCGCTACGTCGAACAAGGACACAGAGGGAGACGGAAAATGGGCAACTAATTTTCCGAATGTATTCTTTTGCCGCTGTCAATGAAGTGCTTGAGAACGCCCATGTATACAAAGCACGCGCGGTTTTACCTAGTTGACAGTTACTGAGTTATGAGCAAAACGGAGTCACCCGATTAGCAATCGCGCAACGGACGGGCAGCCGTCTTAATAAACTATCTAAACCATTACTGCGTTGTCACACTGTTGAGACAAGCTTTCAGCAAAGCTGCGTGTATTTTAAGTGTAGCCGCAGCTGGCAGGAAATTGTGCTATTAATCTTAAATTATGGGTACTAATTAATATATATGCAATAGTCTTATTTGACCAGTTGCGCTTTAAGCAGAGACGTTGAATGAACGCGAGTGTCACTGCAGCGTCTTTTCTGTCAGCCCGGCACTGGATATATTGTTCGCGCACTTCTATTTTTTTTTTGTTCCATCTGATTAATATAGCTGTAAGCACTGCTATTACTTCTCAAGATAAAGTAGAAACAAGAAAGTCCTTGAGCTAGCACGTGCAAACGGAACATCGAAGGAAGGGCGTCGGAAATGCTAAGCGAAACATTTATTTCCGCACCATCACCGCCGTGAAGGCGCCGCATGATTGCTCGTTCCTGAAGCGCTTCTTGGTCAAGCTTGGCTCCCTACGATCTGCGCGTTCCTAGCCTCCCAGCCGGCACCTCGCAAGGCAGCATACACCAGCGCTTCGCTACCTCTCCAGCGTCACCAAAACGGCAGTCGAACAACGCTGAAATTCGCCACAGCCTGTGTGGAAGGCGAACTCCGTGAAGCCGGTCCAGAGCAAATACTTTGTGCAACAGGCAGGCGTTTCCAAAAACTATTTAAGGGATACGCGAACAGAGGCGCTTCATAAACAAAAGACTTTCAGAGGTACACAAATAAAAGACCCTTGTTTGGAACATTCGAGATGACAGGTAAACAAGGCATTGTGTACATTGTGTTTACGCGCAGATGCATGTGCTGGAAAAAAAAAAAAAAAAAAAAAAAAAAAAGAGGCTGTTTCTTAAACGCTCGCGTGTAGCAGAGGCGCCTGCCCTCCCCGAGCGTCTAAAACGGTAGCACCATCTGGCTTTGCTGCACTGCAGCGGCCGAGCAGTGTTTGGCCTTTTGCGCTGTGTACGAGACGCTTCGTTTACGACCCTTCGAACGAGCCGCCCCTGTTTATGTTTGTGGCGCCGGTGCTGCGGTCGTGGCTGCACCCAGTGTTACTCGCGTATGCCGAACTAGCCGCTCATAATTCGTGGCGCTTTAAGGGCGCGCATGAATACAATTCGAGCAGCGATTTGGTAAACGCCTGCGCGGGGAAAATTTCGTGTTATGCCTCTCGTGCGGGTCTGTTTTGTCTAGCGTAGACTTTGGCGCGATAAGCCAGCCGGGCGCCTGGGTTATACGGCCGTTTGAGAAGAAGAGAGGGAGCTAGTATTATACGCGTATGTGGTTTTGTACCGTCTGGTGTTGGGGGTGTATGCGATGTTTAACGTGCCGAAGCCGTGAGGGGGCTGTGTACAGGAACCTTATATCGTGCGAGTTCTGCCACGACACGCGCGATGTGATGCTACGTTTTCTGTATTTTTGCTGCAGTAACGTTTTGCACGTTTTGGTGGACTGTTTGTTCCTTTCACAGTTGCGGGTTTCTACGAGTGGAAGCGAGGTGGACGTCACGTGACTGCACGCGTGGAACAGTATAAAGGACTTCACGCTCAACGGGACACATTTCGTGATTGATGCGGCGAGCAGCTATATAGTCGGAAGCTAGATGTACGAGGAAGTTTCTCGCAGACAAAGGAAGTTGTTCCGAAACTTAAGATGCTGTGTGAATGGATGGCCTCGTTCCACTTGCCCATTGACTTCAAGTGGACTTACATATCTATATCGCTCTTATTTGGAGTTCATCATCATCATCATCATCATCATCAGCCTGACTATACCCACTGCAGGGCGAAGGCCTCTCCCATATTTCTCCAATTAACCCGGTTCTATGCTAGCTGCATCCACTTGACCCCTGCGAACTTCTTAACCTCATCCGCCCTCCTAACTTTCTGCCACCTCCTGTTACGCTTTCCTTCACTTGCAATCCAGTTTGTCACCCTAAGCGACCATCGGTTATCCTCTCTTCGCACTACATGGCCTGCCCATGCCCATTTCTTCTTCTTGATTTCCACTAGAATGTCAGTAACTTGAGTTATTTCTCTCACCCACTCTGCACGCTTCCTATCTCTTGGCGTTCCTGGTGTTCCTGGCATATAAATTTCACATATCTGTTATTTGCACAAGGTAATTTAAAAGTGTTTTCATCGAAATTTTCATCGGTTGCCGAATCGCTTAATTGTTACATTTTTACTTTGTTTCATGACAATTTTTTTTTCTCGGGTATAAATAAGGTAATGTGACGTTCAATCGATTGCAGGTCAGATGCGAGTACTTAAAAAATCGAAGATAATCTTTGTGGGAGGTCTGACCCAACAGGTAATATACCAGTTGGAAATTGCGATCTTTCCATGTCATATCTGTTTCTTCGTGTCGTTTCGAGTGCGTATTAAAGAACCACAGGTGGTCGAAATTTCGGGAGGCCTCCACTACGGCGTCTCTCATAGCCTGAGTCGCTTTGGGACGTTTAACCCCACAAACCAAACCAAACCAAACCAAATATTCTTAGCGTAAGAGTGTGCCTTATTACGTGCATATACTGCATACATCACCAAAATAGAAAATTATATTTCTTCTCTCGGAAATGTCGTCGGCCGAAAATAAGAGATAGACGTGGACTCTCTCTTATTTATTTATTTCAAGATACTGCAAGCCTTGCGGCCCAAGCAGGTATTTTCTTCCGGTATCAGGTATGAGCACAGTTTGTTCTCTATACACAATTGGTCAATAGCTGCCATAGAATCTTGGAGAACACTATGATCGTAGTCTTCTTTTATCTGTTTAAAAAATATTCTGTCATCTGCAAGTCAAAATAATAACACGCTTTCTCTTTTCGCCCTCCATCTAAAGTATACAAACTGCTGCTTTTGTTTTACTGCGCATCCCGAAAACTGCGATCGGACACCGATAATGGTAAAAGGCAATAAAGAATAAGCCTACGCCCTCGTGGTTGTCTAATCGACCGGTGGACGATGGAGCTCTCTGAAAAGAAAAAAGGAGCGAGATAATAAAGAGTAGAGGGAACCGGCTTCCGAACTTGCTCGACCTCTGTGCGCCGGCAGCAGCAGTAGAGCAAGTGGAGCGTGTGAGCACGCAGACTCCACTTTCTGCGCCTGATCAGATCGGTCTCCCTCATCGTCACAGCGGCGTGCCCCAGTGCGGGTGAACTGGGCGATGTAATAATTCGATTGGTATCGACAGGGGCACTCGGGTGGTCAGGCATGTTCGGGGCGATCAAAGGAAAGGGCGCGACCTCGGCTCCCGCAACGCTTGTCTCACCTCGCACCTTTATGGGCGTGTCTACTTGAGGCGTTTTTCTTTCCATTCTGTCTTTTTTTTTTTGCGTTTGTTGCTATCGGGAGCGTGCTTATGAATATTGGTACGCACGCGTCAAGTACACGAGGTGCGGCGGTTCTGCACTGCTCGCATGACGAAAACGCTTCGCTGAGCGGCTCTGCATTTGCTGGCCGGTTCATATGTTGAACTAACCTGGTCTCCACCGAGTCGGTCACTGTGGAAAGCTGACGGCTCGGAAATGACGGATGGCCGCTTAGATTAATGCTTTGGGCTTCCTGCTCTTTTACGTTTTTCTTTTACCTTCTGTATCCCGCCTAGCACCACTGGCATATGTGTATTTTTATCACTGCTCTACACTGTGCTTGAAAGAGGGGTAGCTTATCTTCAGTGAGCGATGTGCGTCACTTTTCTCGCTGTTCTCGGTCCGCGAAGTCTTATTTGATATGATCGAATGGATAGATTAGTGTCGTTGGTGTGACCCTAATCGCTAATTTGTTTTTTTTTTTTTTTGTTTTGTTTTTCTAGCCCGAACTTGTACACTCGCCATAACTAAAATGGCACAGATACTTTACTATGGTCATAGCTCAAGATACTTAGAAAGAGTATTCATGCATTGAAAGGTGCCGTGTGGGTGCGGCGGACGTGCCAAAGAATGGCGAAGTGTGTAGCTGTTGCAGTACTGCCTGCGCATTTGCTCACTTCTTGCTTCGCTGCTTTTATTTTTCCTTTTAATTGTCATTACGACGTTAATGCGGCTTGCGCAGGTGCGTTTGCTCCGGAAACAGCGCTGTCGAATTCTACCCCCCCCCCCCCCCTCACACATACACAAAAAAGAAAACGAGAAGAAGGAAAATGAAAGAAACACGTACCTGCCCAAGGTCTTATGATGCTGGAAAAGTCTAACGTATACCAAAGTAAGCCATCCGTTCCTGGAAGCCCAGCTGCGGTCTATTACTGAAGCCGTGATGTTCAACATGCCCTCCGTGCCCCGTACGCACTGCGCTCTAGTTATGCTATGCTGCCTACTGCATCTCATTAGTTTCATGCAGCGCTACCAGAGCTTAGAAACCTGGAAAGGTGAAGTTCCTGCAAAACAGTGTCAGCATTGAAGTCCCTCCCCCATAAAAAATAATGCTGTATAGAGCCTGGTTGACCAATGCAAGCTGCAGCAGGAGCGCGTTCCATAACCTTCAGTTCTCCATTCATCGTTTCATTTCCACATACGTTATCATGACAGCACCTAAAGATGAAAGCAGTGAGCAGCTAGTCACTGGGATTATATTCCAGCGGGCCCCTCTATCGGCGATATTCATTATCACTCTACCGCGCTCGCGCCGGCTTACTATAATTCCTTCGTTGTCATGCATACAATTCTCAGGTGCGGTCTCTGTAATGAGCCGAATGTCCTGTCGTTTCCAAGGAACTCCTGAAAGCTGCGGCTTCGTCGCCCGATCCGAAGTGAAAGCTGCAAGCTTTCGAAATACGTTAGGTGGTCTTCCAGCTCTGCCGACAATAATCGTGCACTCCGGGAAGTCAGTAAAGGAAAGCTGATGAATGCACTAGAGAGCGCCAGGACACGAAAAGAGCCAGTGTCCTGGACTGGCATATAGGACAGTGCAATTGAACAGGACAATTCAGAACAGTTTCTTTCATTCCTTCCTTCCGGACACGGTTTTGCGTTTCCAGACATTACAGACTTCTGCCCAACTTGCCCAAAGACAAAGGCAATAAATATTTATATACAAAAAAAATATTTTTTAGCGCCACCGCTCACCGCTACCGCGCACTGATTGGCCCCTGCGTGCCTAGTCCGCCGGCATTTGACTAGGTACACTTGGTGGATGCGTGGCGCCATCTGTCGCCCTCAGGGTGATCTGCGCATGTGTACTGATGGTCCCTTCCTTGCCGGACGGGTTTCCGTCGAATCCTCTACTATGCGTAGTGAGTCGTGACGCTCGCGCTGTAGCGCTAAAACTAAAGGTCTCCGAGTCCTCCCGTTCACGTTACATGCACTTGGCTATTCGCGTAATCACTAACCACTAAATTACTGTTTTTGTTATGTCATACGCACTCATTAGCATAAAACTACAGGCTGCCGCACTGTGTGGAAGGCCACTACATATATAGATATGAAGCCTCGCGTTAACCGAGCCGTATCAAATCGAATGCGTGGCCTAGGAGTTGCGTGCTTGACCTTCGATGTGAGGGCACCGGGGGCCTCTTTTCCCATATCACCCACCACTTCCTATATTAAATAATTACCTGGCCTGTCGGCTGCCGTTCATAGGCCATGCTATGCTATCTAGTGGTGCCATACAACCCGACGGCCAATACGCGCCCGACCATATCATGTTCGCGAGTTTTCGCTTTCAAGGCCGGCACCACATTTTCTAGGGGATGAGGCCTTTAACTGTTCAGATAAAGTGCGTTCCTTAAATTTTAACTGTCAAAGGGTTTTAGGGAAGGAGTCTATACGTGCATAAAAGACCGCGACAGCCAGAGTATGGCTGCACGATGACACTATGATGTAGATGCCGCTGCCTGCCACGTCTGCTCCAGCCAGACGACGCCGCCCACCTGCTGCTCGCATGCCTCCTCTTCTGATGCTATCTTTTTATTTTGCCCCCGTAGGCAGTGCTGCCGTTGCCTGCCCAGCGATGGCACGCACGCACGGTTGTTCACGGAACTCTCAGCTGCCCGCCCGTCGGAGTGGGGAAAGGCTCGAGACTCGTGGGGCTCCGACCCGCTTTTGTGGGGCTCGCCGCTTCCAACCCTTCCGTCGCCCGCACCTGGCGCCCGTCACGAACTCGCTGTTACTAGCATCCTCTGACTGTTCTTTCTTTCTTTCTTTCCTTCTTTCTTTCTTTCTTTCTTTCTTTCTTTCTTTCTTTCTTTCTTTCTTTCTTTCTTTCTTTCTTTCTTTCTTTCTTTCTTTCTTTCTTTCTTTCCTTTCTTTCTTTCTTTCCTTCTTTCTTTCTTTCTTTCTTGTGAGGAGCTCTATACCCAGTTTAGTCCCGTTCTGTTCTCCGGTGGTCCGTGCGTTTCGCTTTGCCTCGTCACACCATACTAACGCGAGCGCTGGGTGAAAAAGAATTCGGCAAACTGACCAGTATGCCAGCTGTCTCCGGACTTAGACTTTGTGCGGTTCCGTTTTAAGCTCACTGTGGACTCCAACATACAAATTGTATGATAACGCGAGTCGGACGTTTTTAAGGTGAAAGCCTTTAATGGCTCATGCTGTCGTGGACAAAACGTGTCCCGCTTTTTCGGCGGCTTTGATTTGCCGTGGTGGGATGACGTCATAGAGTTCTCGACCAATCACAGAGCACCATTACAGTATGCGCGAATGCGTGCCTTATATGACCATATGATAATCAATGATCAATTGCTTATTAAATACTTAATAATTAATTTATTAGTTACTAATTAAGTACAAATTATGAAATTAATAAATAACTAATTAATGACTCATCAATTAGGTAACTAATCTGATGCCTGAATCATCGATTAATATATGATTAATAATTAATTACTCATTAGTGCCAGTTGCGTAGCAGAATGCGGCACTCAGGCTTTCCCCTTTCACTACTTTAGTCGCTAAAGTCCCTCGTAATTTTAGTTTTTTTTTCTTCGGCATTTAGCATTCGCGTTCGCTTCTCTTATTAGACTCAGAGGTAGGCTTGGCTCTGCCGCAGCCATTGCCATCACTTTTTGCCCCCACATTGTGCTTCTCTCTTACAAATGTGGGGTTTAATTTCCTTTCTGAATTAACGTCGCTACGTCGTTTAAATTTTGACAATACTGCGTTCTCGTGAGGGCAGCTGTTGCGAAGGGGTTGTTTGTATCAGTCGAGCTCACAGGACTGCACTATTCGTGACGTGATGTTGCTATATGTGCGAACATTGTGATCCTTTATAGTAGGCATGGTTAATTGCTCGGTGTGGTTTCAACTATTATCGTACATTATTGTATAGGCAAGGTTATCAACTCGGTGCGTTTCTAACGCCTGCTGTGGTGAGATTCTCGAGCACTTGCCTAATGTGACTTGCTGTGAACTCTGTCTTACAACCGCGAGGATCAATAACGCTGAACCAAGTCTGTGTGCATCTCGGTAACCCGCGTTATTTTTTGAGTGTTCCCTTTTATGATGGTTTTGCTTGTACACTGCAGGTGTTCATGACGCTTTATTTTGCTCATCTGTCGCGAACTTTATTAAATGTAGCTTTGAAGCACCTTCGCGCACTCTCGTCGCCTCTTTGCACGGACGCGATCATATCGACATAGACCCATTTCTTGCATGATGGACCTTCCCACTTGTTGACCGCTGTCGAAATGGATGGCTCGACAGGAGCATACATCCCTTGAACATGTTCTTTAAGCTAATAAATAAATAAATTCGGAGAGGCGTGCCACTGCGGGAAGGTTGCAGCACACTTCGGTCGAACTGATGGTTTTATCATTTCACTCCTGTGTCCTTGTTCTTTTCGCACCTGTCAGCGTCTACACATAGTATGAAACGACTTCCTACATGCGGGGAGGGCAGCTGATGCGCGGTTTTGGGAATCGGTCGCGACACATGAGCCGCACCAAAAACTGCACACAACAATTCGATGCCGTTTATAACCAGCCGACCTGTAGCGAGGGTAACCGAGAGTGCGGCTCGCAATTTGACGCGCTTAAACCGCGTCGCACGACATTAGGCGCGAAGTTTAAAAATAAAAAACATCCCTCACGTTCTTTTGCAGGCGTCCGCGTGCTTATACATACACAAGTGCGAAGGAGACGAATGATTGGATGTTTGCGCTTTCAGATTGCGCGTGTTGGGAATGCTGCCCAAAAAAAAAAACTCCGACACGTTGTGCACGTTGCCCATGCCGTGTAACGCGACGTGCACGCACGAAGGCGGAAAAGAGGCTCACGAGAAGAGTGCAGTAAAACCTAGTAGGCAGGGGAAAAAAAAAAAAACGAATTCTTTGCTGGGGAATGTGCCGCTTACAAGGGCAGTCGTTTTTGTGATTTGCTAACTTCACAACGGTGTCGCGTTGGAAGCCTATCTGGATGAGTTACAGACTCACCGTCGCAGGCACACGTCGCCAAAAAAACTACAAAAAATTACAGGAATGCGCTTAAGTCCGCTGAAGTGCGGAAATTGCGAAAACCTCGCCAACTAATTAACATTGGCATCGCCTGCGGCATTAGCATCATCAGTACTATTACTAACATCTATATGAATTTTTACTATCAGTATTACTTTGTTTCCAGTAGTTGTCAGATATATATATATATATAAATAAATGCTAAAATTATGTTGGCATATACATTTCTATTTATCCCAACACCATTTTTTGTTTTTGTTTTCTATTACGTTTTTATATGTGGTGGGAAAATGTTTCGACATAAAGACATGAAGCTTAGTTTTTCATGATACGTAGTAGTTTTCTTGAACTAAATAAAAAAAAATTGTATATGACTATAGGTTGAATGCGTAGTTTTTGTCATTTAAAAAAAGTGAAATTTTGGAGCCCGCTGCTTGCGCGTTAAAACTTTGCCACGCATTATTTTTACTCAATAAACCTATTTTATTCTTACTTAAATCACAGCTCACATTGAAAACAGTTTTCTTGCTGCACATATTTTAGTAAAAAATGGCTAACTTTGCTCCATGAGTGACGCGCTGGAAAAAAGTCAATTTTCAATCATTCTGGCACGAACCATTGAGTTGTTCGTACTAATACTTCTTGTCTTTATTATGTACGTTATTTTTTAATTGTGGGCAAGTTTTGCGGCTCTATGCCATCAAATGTTTTCTCCACACAGTCAAATTTTGGAAACAGCAGAAAAAGGGCAACTTTGATTCCAATTAAAACAAGAACATCAATTTTTATTAAACTCTCTCTGAGAAGTCCTCAGTCCATCAGAAATATTGAGACTTAACGTGTTGCACTTTATTGTTGAAACTAATAAATACAGATACAAAGCTGAGCGCTTGTACTGAAAATTGTCAATACTTAGCCCTATATTCTGGCAAGATACAATCACTTGTTGCCATTGAGACTTTTTCTCTTTATTACTAGTTTGGTTTGTATAGGGTTTAACGTCCCAAAGCGACTAAGGCTATGAGAGGCGCCATAATGGAGGTCTCCGGAAATTCCGACCTTCTGGGGTTCTTTAATATTCTTTAACATCGCACAGCACACGGACGCCACTCCGTTTCGCCTCTATCGAAACACAGCCGCTGACGATCGGGTTCGTTCGAACCCGTGTAATCCGCCACAGTAATGGGGCATCTTAACCACTGCACCACCGCGGCGACGCTTTTCTGTCTATGACGCAGGCCTTGTTATTTGTTCCGTAAAAACTTTGCAGATCCGATATTATCCGTTCTTTGTCCACATTACTTTGAAATTGGCCCAATTTCAAAATTATTAAACAACGAACAACTTTGATTAGAATCTAAAATACAACACGATCTCCAATTTTCATTAATATCGCCTAAAAACAATCCTAACTTCTTCATAAGTATTGCTATGTAGAATAAAAATATAAACATAAATATAAGGCTGGACGCATGTTTTTATTGTATAGTACTCCCTTTAAGGAATAGGTGTCAGAACTCGATTTAGCTCTCGCTGAATTTAGTTACATTTTACTTTACGCAATATCCGAAGCTGTTTCGCCCCGCCGGGGTGGCGCAGTGGTTACGGCGCTCGACTACTGGTCCCAAAGACGCGGGATCGAATCCCGGCCTCGGCGGCAGCTTTTCGATTGAGGCGAAAAGCAAGGCGCCCGTGTGCTGTGCGATGTCAGTGCACGTTAAAGAACCCCAGGTGGTCGAAATTTCCGGAGTCCTCCACTACGGCGTCTCTCATAGCCTGAGTCGCTTTGGGACATTAAACCCCACAAACCAAACAAACCAAACCAAAGCTTTCTCAGTGCACGTAAAGTCGTTTTCTGCTTGTTGGTTAGTTTGATGCCTCTGAATTGCCCGAAGGAGGAGTATCGACTTGGTGAAGAAAAACGCCTCGGGGATGACGATCGCGACTGCCGTTGCGGGGACGTCGGGTGCATCTCGTTCAGTTCAGTTCAGGCGTTCAGTCGTGTCCGACTCTTCGTGACCCTATGGACCATGTCACGCCACGCTTTCCGGTCTCTCACTATCTTCTTAACATCACATAGCTTCATCTGCAATGCCTCGAGAATGCCATCTAACCATCGCGTTCGCTGCCTACCCCTTCTCCGGCGACCCTCAACCTTTCCCAACATCAAATCTTTCTCCAGCGACTCCTCTCTTCTCATCAGATGACCAAAGTAGCTGAGCTTTAACTTTAGAATTTGACCCTCCAATGAGCAGTCAGGGTTTATGGTCGACAATATCGACTGATTTGATCTTCTGGCAGTCCAAGGAACTCTTAAGAGTCTTCGCCAGCACCACAATTCAAACGCGTCAATTCTTCGGCGGTCAGCCTTTTTCACAGTCCAACTCTCGCATCCATACATCACAACTGGAAAGACCATAGCACGAGTTATACGGATCTTGGTTGGCAGACTAATGTCTCTGCTCTTTACTAGGCGGTCAAGGCTAACCATTGCTCTCTTTCCCAGAAGCAGGCGTCTCCTAATTTCATGGCTGCAGTCTCCTTCCGAGGTAATCTTGGAGCCCAAGAACAGAAAATCTGTCACAGCTTCTACTTCTTGCCCATTGATGCTCCAGGACTTGACAGGGCAGACGCCATGATCTTTGTCTTTTTAATGTTCAGTTTAAGCCCAAACTTCTCACTCTCTTCTTGTACGCGCATCAGAAGTCTCTTGAGTTCCACTTCACTTTCTGCCATTAAAGTGGTATCATCCGCATATCTAAGGTTGTTGATACGTTTTCCAGCAATCTTCACCCCAGCTGAAGACTCGTCCAGACCGGCCTTCCTCATGATGCACTCTGCATATAGGTTAAATAGGCAGGGCGACAGTATGCAGCCTTGCCTCACCCCTTTCTCAATCGGAAACCAATCAGTAAGACCATGCCGAGTTCTGACTGTGGCCTCTTGCCCTTCATAAAGGTTCCTGAGGAGGCAGATGAGGTGAATTGGAACTCCCATCTCTTGGAGAGCTTGCCACAATCTGCTGTGATCTACGCAGTCAAACGCTTTCGCATAATCAATAAAGCAGAAGTAAATGGGTTTCTGGAACTCTCTTGCTTTTTCCATGATCCAGCGAAGGTTGGCAATTTGGTCTCTAGTTCCTCTGCCCTTGCGAAACCCAACTTGCACGTCCGGAAGCTCCCGACCCACATACTGCTGCAGCCTACCTTGCAGGATTTTTAACATCACCTTGCTAGCATGCGAAATAATGACTGGTCATAGGGTTTTCTTGGCAGGAAATACTGGAGTGGGTTGCCATTACCTTCTCCAGTGAATCACATTTTGTCAGAACTCTCTGCCGTGACCTGTCTATCTTGGGTGGCCCTACACAGCAGAGCTCACGACTTCATCGAGTTTCGCAAGCCCCTCCGCCACGACAAGGCAGTGATCCATGAAGGGGTGCATCTCGTTAGCAGCCAGGTATTCTTCAATCTCCTGCGGTCTTTCGCCATAGCGGTGTCGAGGCGCGTTTGGTGGAAATCCTCTTAAACTCATTCTCCGGTATGGACAATTGCGAAGAATATGGCCAGGCTCGCCGCAGTGATAACACAGCGGCTGTCTGTTTGGTGTGCGTCTCAAGTGCGCCTTGCTGATAGCGGAAAGCTGGTCCTGCTGTGGCTCGACGGGGCGCAGATCTTGTTGCTGCTCGACGGGGCGCAGGTAGCGAGGCGGTGGTCCGGCAACGGGAAGGAATGGGTCTGGCTCGGGGGCAGGTCGACGTAAGACATCACTATAAGTTATAATGCATGGCTCCAGTTGTGGTACTGGTGGTGGCAGCACAGCTCGCCGTATTTCATCACGGATGACGTCCCCGGTAGAAGAATTAATTGCAGATAGAGCATCCAAGTGGAGGTTCTGCAGCTCTTCGCTGACAATGCTCCTCACAAGCTCCCGCAATGCCTCGTCCCTGGCTGCTGGCACGGACGCGCAGTATGGGGTGTGGCCGCTCCCAGTCGAAAAAAAGAAACTACAGAACTGTGTCAAAAATACGACAAAATATCCTGTAGTTCTGTCTTAACCATCAGATTTTTCTGTAGTTCTGTAGTTTTTCTGCCGTATATTTCTTTTGTCTGCAGTTCTGTAGTACTTTTCTGTTATAACTACAGAAATGTCTGCTGTTACTACAGAATGTTCTATTGTCACAACAGGTTTCCCGTCAAAAACCGCACAGAAATTCTGTCGTAACATCAGAAAATTTTCTGCAATTTTTCCCGACTGGGCTACGCTTGCCTTACGGCCGTATTGGGTACTCTGGTCCTGCACTGAATGTTCCATGCTGGCAGCTTCTCTCGCGAAATCTGTGACAGTTCTTAGAGGGTCGCGAATGAGGCCAGCAAACAACTGTTCCTTCACCCCGCGCATGAGGTGCCGTACTTTCGTTGCCTCGGGCATGGTAGGGTCGGCCCGATTGAAAAGTCGCGTCATGTCCTCGACAAACATGGCCACGCTCTCATTGGACTGCTGAGACCTCGAACGAATGGCAATCTCTGCGTTTTTTTATTGCGCGCACTCGAGCTGAATGTTGTAAGCAACTCCCGGCGAAAGCCCAGTTGACAAAGGACGCCTCGTGGTTCTCAAACCACTTCTTGGCCGAGTCTTGCAGCGCGAAGTACACATTCATTAGCTTTCGCTCGTCGTCCCATTGGTTAAATGCAGCCTCACGGTCAAAAGTGGCCAACCAGTCTTCCACATCCTCGAACCGGTCACTGTGAAATGATGGTGGTGATCGAGGTGTGAGAAGGACGTACGGTGGGTCGTTGCTGGAATGCTCACTTGTCTGGCTGCCCGTCGTGGGTGTCATGGCTCGCAGCGTAGTGGTCACTGGTTCAAACTCGGGTTGAAGGTCACGGAGGCGACGGCTTGCTTTATGGATGGGGGTGGCGTCTGCGCGTCGATGAGCAGAGTCACTGACATCTTCGGGGGTAACGTACAAAGGATTTTACCCCGCACTTCCACCAAATGCCACCAACAAACGTAGTAAGCAGCAGAACAACCGAGCTGCCCCCTTTTAATCAAGCGAAGCTCGAGCGAGAGACGAGGACGACTCTCAGCCACGTGCCAAGACATGGCTCGGCCACTTGGTGGTGCCAGAAGATGGATAGCGGGGTGGCAATATCTTAAAATGAAATAAATTCGCTGGTTCTTAGAATTTTATGGGAAAACGCAAGTGACGGTTTAGCTTGTACTCTATCCTGTTATCTTTTTCTTTATTGTGCGGTGCAGTTGCATTAAATCAAGCTCTTAATTATTTTATTTCATTCTTTGTTTTGATAAAAATTAACAATAATATGTTTTGAAGACGATATTCATCAAGTGCACTAAGCACTATCACAAGAAAAACGGTGTGCAGCATGATAGTTTTGGTGCAATTTAATATGTTTAATATGTTTTATGTTTGCGGCACGACAGAGTCGAGATGGCGAGTATTTTGCAGCTAGATGTATCTATATTATAGAAAAGCCGAGTTAGCATACGAGCCCACCATCCACCTAACCTGCAAAGTTTCAAGCAAACTGCGAGTCCTGAGGCTTTGCAGATTAGGTAGAAGGCGGGTTCGTTCTGCGTTGTCTCGCGTTTTCTCTAGGCTATAAAGATCAGCCGACAAGAACACACACACACACACACACACACACACACACACACACACACACACACACACACACACACACACACACACACACACACACACACACACACACACACACACACACACACACACACACACACACACACACACACACACACACACACACACACACACACACACACACACACACACACACACACACACACACACACACACACACACACACACACACACACACACACACACACACACACACACACACACACACACACACACACACACACACACACACACACACACACACACACACACACACACACACACACACACACACACACACACACACACACACACACACACACACACACACACACACACACACACACACACACACACACACACACACACACACACACACACACACACACACACACACACACACACACACACACACACACACACACACACACACACACACACACACACACACACACACACACACACACACACACACACACACACACACACACACACACACACACACACACACACACACACACACACACACACACACACACACACACACACACACACACACACACACACACACACACACACACACACACACACACACACACACACACACACTCACTCACTCACTCACTCACTCACTCACTCACTCACTCACTCACTCACTCACTCACTCACTCACTCACTCACTCACTCAACACACACGCGCGCACACACGCACACACACACACACACGCGCGCGCGCGCGCGCGCGCAGTACGTCTCCGGCAAGGTAAACCTCTCTATCTCATTTTAGGTATGCTTATATTCCGCTTTCTCGTCGCCATTAGCTTTAGGAAAGCGAGAACAGAGTGGCGATGCATGGTCTTAATTGGAATTAAAACTTTCTCTTCCTGCGTTTCATTTTACAGTATTCAGTGCAGCCAAGGTCGACCGTTTGTCCTTAATTCGTGGTTTACCTTGTAATCAGTCCAGCGTGAAAAGAGGACTGGACGCGCGGCACAAATACCCACTGTGCGGGTCAGCGCGTGCCCTAGCTGCGCAGCAAATAACGGACGAGCTAACAGGATACGCGCCGTTACAACAATAGCAAAGACAACCACAACATGCGCTGAACTGCTATGTACGCCTGTCTACAGCTTACGCGTCCTTGTTACGAACTCTTGCGGTTTGGTTCAAGCCGTGTCGCTTTGCCTAAACCCTAAATGGAGCCGGCTGTCCAGAGCAGTGTTTTTTGCCACCGCCGCTACCTGGCCATTAGCCGATGCTAACGAAGACGCAGCGGGTCAGGCGGGGAAACACGACCAAGGCGCGCGGACTGGACAGAGTTTTCTCATTACGGTCGCCGCGGGGAGAAAGAGGGAAAGAGAGAAAAGGATAAGGCTCAGGGTCCTCGTTATCGGCAGAGCGGAGAGGGCTTGCGTGCAGGGCTCCAAAGGGTGTACAGGCGATGCGGGAGGGAGGGGCCTGCCGCCTAGGGGTTTGAGAAGCGGACATCCGGAAAATGGTCGTCGTCGTCCCAGGGCCGGAAATGTCCCTCCCGGAGCGCTGGTGATACATGCTTCTCTCCTTCCACCCCGCTCTCGTTCTTCTGCGCTTAGCGTGGTCTCCCGGACTCTTCGTTCGCGGTTGGATGGCGCCTGCAAACAAGGCAAACGCGGGAACCTAATCTGCTGCTGTGCTGGGAGCAAAGTGCGACAAACACCTTTGTTTTGTTTTGTTTTTCACTTCTCGCCTGGGATTTGTCTCCTGGCGCCGTTTAGAGAATTTTATTTAAATATTTTAAGCCTTTGTGATCTCTGTGTGCTGTTGAAGGCGCTGACCTGTGTCAGTCAATCAATGACTGAGTCGTGTTGGTCGATCGTCAGTCGATCAATTATCAGTCATTGAAAGAAAAAGAGAGTCAGTCAATCATACAGGCAGCCAATCAAGTACTCAGTCTGGTCGGTGCATTGAAACTCAACCAATTACTAAATCGAGTACCCAAGTCGGGTGCGGGCTCACGGCGTGGCGACACCGGTGCCGCAAATCTTCTCGTAAGTTTGTCTCCTGGATGAAACCTGATACCCTGAACAGCATATCAGCGAAGACTGCGCTTTTCCGCTTGCGCAGCAGTGTAATTAAATTTATATCATCAAGCGGTATGCGCAACGTAATTAATTGCCATTGCGTTTCTGTCGGTTTGATAGGGGCTTACCGCATTTGACGTCAGTATATAGCTACTGGACAGAACGCGTTATCGGTAGGCTTAGACGGCGAACTTTGTCTCGCTCCGCAGCCTCTCACGCAATTTCCTCCGGACAAATAAAGAGCGTCTGGTGAGAAACAGCTCGAGCAAAGCCCTTTCTCTGTTGTGGTCACGTGACTCCCGAGAGAGACCGCAGCGCTACTGAGCACTCGAGCTCTCCAAAATACTCGAAGCTACAAGCGCTGTCACCACTGTCACGAACACCCAAACTAGGAAAATATAGGAAGCGGTCGGTGAGTTGCATTCATCCCCCCTTATACCGTGCCCCGTCTTCCTGATCTGCGGGGACATGCTGATTGGGCGCGCGCCGAGGGAATTTCCCTGCGGGCCTGACGACCCCGTTGTGTGCTGGGCTGGGCACAATGAATGCGCGGTATACAGCACTTGAGTGAAATGTCCGCACCGGCCAGTGTCTCTGGCCCGCAGGGGACGGTACACCGTTACCGTGACGAAACACGTTGTTCCTACGCTTCTCTTTTCTCTCTTTTTTACTTCGGAACTGTTCTCCTGCATGCACTGCACAAAACTGCCCGAAAGTGCATCTCAAATCATTTCCGGCATACAGGTTCTCTGCGTCACCTGACGCCAATTTTCGTGTTCCATAAGAGAAATTTAATTCTGCTAATTATTTCCTTATCCTTTCTTTCTTCTCTCATCCTGCTGTTCACGCCGGTGACATCGTGGCAGCCTTCATGGTTGACTTGTATATGTCGTATCCATGATTCTCGTGCGTCGCTTGTAGCTGTGAACACATAACTGTAGTAATTTTTTACAGCTTTTGGGCACGCACACAATTTACGTCCTGTTTTATCGCTGCAAAGGAAGAGAAGAAGACCTACATGCCAGTTCTGCGCCGGTGTGATCGCAATGAACCACATTTCATGCTCTTGCACAAAGCTTGAGAAACATTGGAAGAAAGATCTCCGAAGGTTTTGTTCTGAATGCATCATCTTTAATTCCAGCTTATGCTCCTTCTGGAGAAAATGCACTAATGGGCGTTATTTGTGTTTTAACATTTTTGGAAAAAGCAAATGTTCCTAAAACCTATGGCGTTTGAAAGATATTTCAGCTTTTTCCCACATGAAGATAAAATGAAAAGCGGTCTTGATTTTACGGTTCAACGCCGTCGCTGAATCTGTTGGGCCAACAAACAAAAGGCAACACAAGCAGTGCGGATGCTTTGACCAGGCGCTGTCCCGCTTCCATCGATGTTGTGTCTAGAATATGAGCAAGTCGTGAGAGAGACCCGAGAGAGGCGACAGTGTGGGCGAATTTCAAGGCGGATACCCAAACATCTGTACCTGTGTTATCGAAGCGGCAGACGCTAAAGTCGAATCTCAATAGCCCGCAGGCAGCCCTTCTGTTCAGCCACTGACGGCTAGCAATGATCCGTTCACGGTGACGCTGCGTGGAGGAAACAGGATCGACTTCAGGAGAGAACTCGGGCGTTCTCACGCGAGGAGGGGACGCAGCAAAACGCTCCCTGCTGTTCATTCTAGATGCCTTGTGTACCATTACCATGTATATCCGCGATTTCCCAAAAGTTTGTGTACTCAGGATTGAGTAGCCCAGCCCGGCCACCCCGAGACAATAAATGTACCCTGGCCCGACCCCACCCCAGGCAAACGGCCTCCGAGCGACCAGAGCCTGGCCCGCGAGCTTTCGGACCGTCTCGAGCGAATCCACAGCTCTACAGCGGCTTTTCGGCAGGATAGAAGCCCTGTAGTGGTTACGCAGTAGAAACTATGCGCACTGTTTATCGTTTCCGTAAACGTGTCTGTGGGATAGATACGAAGGCTATCTCCTCCTGCGCAGTACTAGACCAAAGGTTCGACTGCGATCAAGAGCTGCCGCCTAATGGCTGCAGGAACTTTACATGGACTCAGTGTGCCTATTTCACGAGTGTACACCACGCGATCTAGGTTCACCCCGGAGCGCCAGCTCTGCGTAGGAAGACGTGCACGGGCATGAAGTTTTTTTTTTTCCTCCCTGTGCACGGGGCTTCCTGTCTGCCACTCTCACCATTCCCAAATGGCTGCGCGTTAGTCGCGCTCTTCCACCGAGCGGCCGTGGTCCCACTTTCGTTCTGCTTTGCCGTCTGTTGCTCGCACGTGTATTTTCCTGCGCGCTGTTTCAACGGCTATCGCGTGTCTGCGTCGGCAACAGATGGATGGCCGAGGCGTAAACCGTGAAGAGACCGTCTGGCAGTGTTTCACTGGGAGTCTTCCCGGTTGCGCTGCGCCTTCTACCAACAGATCGCGTTGCGCTGCCATTTCCCTCTGTTCACCGTGAGAGTTGCCGACCCGTGCGTGCCTCGGGAAGATGAAACGCGTCTGAAGGGACGGCGTTGCATCTCGCGGCGTGCTTAGATGTGGGTTAGTCGGTGGTTGGCGCGCCGTCGGCACATAACCCTTTCTCGGGGTGATGGCGGTTCTATATACACACGAAGCGCTGATGCGCTGCATTTCGCTTCCATTTTCGACTTTGATCTCGGCGGTGTTCCTTTCATGATCTTCCTTTCAGCGGAGTTCCGTTTCGAGCGTCCAGTATCGCGGCTGCGCTGATGGTGTATACTTGTGTGCAGCGGCTGGAAACGCGCGGTTCCGGTATTGATGAGTTTTTCGCGTTTTTCGTAAAGCATGAAAGAAAGGGAGAGCCTTCGTGCTCGAGGCATGCGGGTATGTCTCGTAGGGCCGCGGCGCGTGTGTTTGGAGAATAGTTTCCAACCGCAGTTGATCTAGCGGTAGGTGTTTGCAACGCACCAGCGGGCGAATGGAAGATGTGCATGGTGGAGGAAGGATATAGACGTGTTAACGTGATCATTCACGGTGAAAAATGAGTGTTTGTTGTGAGGAAAGGAAATGGTTCAGTAGCAGTCTTACTCCTCTGCAGACTCCTCAGCCGCGCCATGAGGAAAGGGAGGAAAGTGGGGTGAAAGAAGAGAGAGAAGAGTGTCGTAGAGAAAGGATTCCGATCACCTGGGGACATTTAACATCCACATCTGCTAGGCCGCGGAAAGAGATTTAGAAGGACCGTAGGGGGCGCGGGGAAGGGGGAGGGGGGGGGGGGGGGTTGTATAAAGAAAAATAGCTGCCTTACTCACTGTGGGCTAATGAACCGCGTCTGGAGAAAAACAAGAGGGAACAAATAGAAAAGGTCATTATAGAAACAGTGCGCGGAGGTGTAGTCAAATTCCTGCTTATATACGAATTTCGGTTTATGTACCTTCTGTTATGTCCGTAAATTTTTTTCCTGGTTTATAAAGTTGCCAGATGTCATTTCCCAACTTAGGGATTACGAAAAGCTCCAGTACTCTAATACTACATGTCTCAGAACTTTCTGATCGGACCGAACTCTTGCTCTAATTTTGATTTAAAATTGAGCAATTATTCCCATAGTGTAGATCATTTGGAAACTCATGCCAGCGACGGAGAAGTCGACGCCCAGTCGAATTTGAGTTGTAACGTCGCTCTGATTCAAACACCTCAGCGTTAGCGTTTACATAACCCCCCCCCCCCCCCACACACACACACACACACACGACGCGCACACACACGTACATACATACGTAGTGTGTGTGTGGGGGGGGGGGGGGCATTCCTTACTACCGGTCTTGTCGTGGTAAAGTGATGCATTCATTGATATCGTTCTTTTATTTTACTATTTTTCGTTTCTTGGTGGATATAGTCGCATGTTATAATTGCATTAATAAGCGGTTCAGGCCACCGCTATAGTGTCCATTTTCTATGTACCGCTCTACCTTCCATATTGCCCTAAAGCCAATAGGGCGTATTGTAAACAAAATAGTTGAATATAGTTCACGTTGTGCTCATGATTTCCAATTTGATTGTGTCGGCATTATCACCTCATACGTAGTAAACGTATGCTTGCCGTCACTTGTTTCTCCAGATGGAGACTTTGCCTCTGAGACGTTTGCAATTAGAGGTCAAAGGCAAACTCTAAAACCCTTTTCTACGTACCAGCTCTCTCATTTTGTCTCCTCGTTTTGTAAGGAAGGAAAAAGCATTCCGTAGGCAGCACCATCGGCGAACATAAGAGTAACAGATTCCTGGCCTCCGTATATCACTCGTAGAAGGCTCGCCAGATGCGTCATCAACGCGAGCATAAACAAGCGCGTATGAAGTGTCTGCCCCTCAAGGACGCTCTGACTGTGATGAGGCCAGGCGTGTCACGCAAGCGTGTCATCCAAGCTCCGGTCGTCGCGCGGGTGCCGGTGCATTTCCTGCCTTACACCGGCTCGCTGACAGCACGCCAAGCATCAAGGATGACCGACTGGCGTTCCACTTGGGGTGGCTTATTTCACTATGAATAATGCTTTCTCGCGAGGCACTTTGTTATTGCTCACCCGCCTTTAGTGCTTTCTTTTCTGCGAGGCGAGTCGAGCGAATTTAGCCCTCCTACCATCATTTTTTGCAAGTTCCTTGATGCCTCGCTAGATGGGTTCGATAGCAACTGGATGTTGAGTTGCAAGTTGAATGGTCCCCATGTTGTGTAAAGCCTGGTCGCCACTAGAGATTACCAAATAATCATTCAGTCATTTCATTTCTTAATTGAATTCAATATTAAGCAAATACAAATAAACACCTCACTCGTAGCGCTTGTCATAATTACGCCCATGCGATATGCATCCTTACAAGATATATAGACCTTATGTGCGTACAGTGTTCACACACGTGAATGGTGAGGTCGCGACACGTGTCATGCCATATCCCCTCGAGTGTGCTTATTACGCGGTCGCCATGTTTTAAGGCGAGAGCCTGTCTTCATGCATGGGCTGCTGGAATGTCCGCAGGAAACATTCGCACGAACTGACACTTAAGAAAAAAAAGTGTTTTCACCGGAAATCGAACCACTATCTCTCCTATACCGCTAGTCAATTCCGCAACCCACTACTCCGCGCAGGACTCGAGAGTCGATCACCGTCGTAATTCTCCGTGCCTATAGCGTTAGGATGATAGCAGCGATGACAATGAAGATGCAGTTAGTGATAACGATAAGGTAGTGATAATGATGGTAGTAGGGATGACAATGTCGGTGCATTTAGTTGATAATGATAAAAGTAGCGATAGCGATGAAGATGATAGGATGACAACGACGATGCAGTTAGTGAAAACAGTCTTGTGGCTTTCGCCATTTCCATTCTTAAGGCAGAGTTAAGCGCAGTCCTGTATAATTTTATTGCGATAGCAATACTGTGCCAGGTTTCGAGCCATCGCGTAGACCCGGCGGAGGCCAAGTTTGAAGAAGAAGATGAAGAAGAAGAAAAAGAACGCTCGGTCAGCCGCAGCTAATGCTTTCGCTCCACAATCGGTTTAGCAGCATTGAACCCTTCTCATTTATATACGGGCTGGTAACTTGAGTTCTCGCGTCATACTCTTAAAAGGATGAGCTTAAGTGTCCCCAATAATGTAGCACGTTACACTGATATAGGGGAATAATGTAGCAGGCAAAAGAAGCTTCCACCGTTGCTATCGCAATTCACCAAGGGTTAACCAGAGTTAAACCACAATTTTTTTCAATTCTCGGATTCGAACGGCACCGCGGGGTATTGTAGACTTTCAGAGGTAGTTCAGTTTATCGTATTGCTTCCTTACTTTCAGTCCAAAATTGGGTTCACCACGCTGGTAACAAAGGGCAGGACCATGTCCTCCGTAAATAAGTGATGGAACTGTACTCCGATGAGGTGATTATCAAACACCTTCCTGTGTGCATAGCCGGTGGGTATTCTGGGCGCTTCACGCATTTTGAACGAAGGATTAAAACCAAGTGGAAACCATACCATGGTGAAACCAACGACAAATTGTTTCCTTTCGCGTGACGCTCCTGCGAGTAATATTTAACATTGCACCTAATAGGTTTATTTAGCTAGGATGAACTAGAGAGGTTTGTAATACTCGCTTGAGGACCATGTAGGTTTCGAATCTGACATAGCGACACACTAACTGTGGCATCCATTCCACTTCTTTCTTTTTGTAAACTGACTACACATAGCGATCCGGATGACAAGTTAATTGGTTCTCAGCGCGCTACGACACACTAGCAATTGAACAAACGTAAAACAGGCAGGACGAACAGAGCGCGAACTCACAACTGTGTTATGAAAGTGCAATACTATCCCAGCACTTCCACCAAATGTAAGGGTACCTTCAATCTCAGGTCGGTGTTCTTGTAGAAAGTTCAACTAACAAGCCAGTATCTTGAGTCGTCTTCTCTATATGACGTGTTCTTTGTTCTTTCGACTTACGCTCGTTTTCTTTACGACAGTCACCGAGCGTTGGTGCGACACTACAATTTTTATACATTTTTTTACGCATGCGAAATTAACTTTATGGAGAGCGGATAGAGGTGCAACGACATGGGCATTCTGTGTGAGAATCCCATGTATAAGAGGTATAAAAATGTATAAAAACCAAGTATCGCATTTTCATTAAACAGTTGTGAGTTCGCGCTCTGTTCGCCCTGTCTGTTTTACGTTTGTTTAATTGTTAGTGTGTCGTAGCGCGCTGAGAACCAACATGCAGAACCAACTAGCCCTATCTTAGCAATGTTTGCCGGGTGACAGTCTGACCGCTGAAGGCACAGCACCCAGAGCAGGCCGGTCCCTGCTGCCAACACAATTCAAGTCAGCGTCATGCTCTTATTAATTGGCACTAGAAAATAGCTTGTAAGTTAAAGTATTGCGCTAGGGACAACCAGTGCTCCATCCGCAGTTGTTACATTATCAGTTGTTACATTATGTTATGTTACATTATCGAGCATCACGTGCTGTCCCCAGGTATAGTCTCGAGCATCAGCTGTCACCGGCAAATGAGCTATCGCTACTTACCTCTGCATTAATTTCGAGCGTATCGTGCCAAACGCGTGCGCACCACTATACCGCTGCTTCATTCCACACCTCATCGTGCATAGTCTACCCCCTCCTTCCCCTCACGTTCCCTGCTCCTTTTGGCCGCACCATACCGTGCCGGTGTCGTCATCCGTTGGCTGCTTCCATTTCTGTCGAGCCCCCGCAGGGGCGCCTATACAAGGCCCGGATTTCTCCCCAAATATTTGAGTGCCGCTGCCGGCGGAGGCCTCCGAATACGGCCGGCTGCTGCGATGGCATGGCCAGCGCCTTTCCTGTTCTTTTCTTCCGCTGCCTTCCCTCCCTTGCCCGCATGCATCAGCTTCTCCAATGAGGGTACCGAAAGGAGCCTGTTTACCTTGCGACTGGCTGTTCGTCGCATCGGATTGGGAGCCGCACCCTGGAAGTTGCCCGTGCCCTGCGCTCTCATATATGCTTGCTTGTCAGCGGCAGATCTCCCCAAAGGAATGAAGGAATGAGGATTCGTACACGGCTGCGCGGTCGTGCCGAATGAAAACGTGAGGCTTTAACCAGCGAGTTTGGCTTTGCGTATGCACTATAACGGAACAGTGTAACTAGATAAACAGCCGGGCCCGCAAAATGGTTACACAGTGATTGTGAGTGAAGGTGCTCGGAAGTCAACAACTGGTGATGATTACCGCGCCTCAGTCCGAGACGTAATCAAGGCTATATGTGAGGGAGGTAACGCTAAAGAGCGCATTAGTGACCTAATGGGCCATTGGGTGCTTTATCCGTGGCATTACATTCTATCTTGTCCTGTATGCGTTACAAAAACAAGTCACCACTTACAATTACATCGACTTGTTAAACGTTTTACTGATTTTAGTGATCAGTTACGACACATTGATGTTGTAACTAGTACTATATAAAAAAGTGACCGGATATTGTTACATTATTTTGCATTTAAATTCCTTTGGTACAGCATATAGACTGACGTTAATGGGTTTACTAGAGCGGTATTACTTAACACTTATTATCTCAGCATTAGAGATTACAGAACCACGTCCCTGGCGTTAGTCATTTATATCAACCAGACGCTAACAACATTGCTAAATATTAATTCATACTTCAAGCGAAATTGCGCTGAGACAACGTAACAGTAAACAGTGCGTTTCAGGCAAGCTTTACAGTCTAGAGGTAAATTCCAGTAACTGCGGAAAGCAAGGAAGGATTTTTTGTTCCCAGACAAACCCTACCAATTTCTTTAAACCTGGGTACAATCAGTGTGCTTGATTTCTTAATTTTTTTTCTAATATTTGATGTCCGAGTCCCGTGAATAATTACAGTCGCCATGCTACAATAATGTATGACGTTTATTTTGATAATAGTTTATTATCACGAGGTCGTTTGCTGCACGACTTCCCGAAAGCTACTACAGAGGGCGCGGCCACTTGAATCATACTGCAGTCATTGTCATTTCGAGCAGTTAAACACTCGTTAAAAATACCACTGATTCGGTTAAGACATCGTTCGGATAATTATGCATGAGACTACACCAACGGGAAGCAGCGGTAGGCTAGGTAAGATGGGCAAGGAATTGGTTGCACTAGAAGATGCACTTAAAGAGTTTGTAAGTTATGATTAACCTGCCAAATTAGAGCTCAGACGTGCACCGAGAGACCAGTAAATCATATCTAGCATTTAAGCTCTGCTCAACCGCTGCAGAAATGAGCTTATATGTCAAGTTGCTGCAATCTACGGTAAGGCTATAGGGCCATGTTAGAGATTTTCGGTGCATTCATAGAACGCGGTAAATATATATCATCGCACAAAACATGGCTTCTTTAGCAGCGCAAATTGGCAGCGGTGTCTTGCTGGGTATCTGTTTATCCGTGTACAATGGGAGAGCCTGACTTAGGACAACGTTTAGAGGCTTATAAAATGCCAAAATTTTGGGAAAACAATTTTCAGCGAATTCGGATACACCATATAAGCGGTGCTAAACGAGACAGATGTTAGAAGTATTTCAAAGTCCGTGACAATTCAGTAGTGAGGATGTTCCATATCTACAGCGCGATAAACGGGACAAGAGAACACAATAACGACAAACACAGTGCAGTGAGGATGTAATGTGCATCACTTTTCTGTTAGACTTTTTCCTTAGGCTTTGCGCCCAGCCTCTCTGACGGTTTCTATCATTGTCTCATTCACATTGTCATCTCAGGTTACGGCTGTCGTAACTTCACGCTGTCACCTCGGAAGAAGTCATCACCGCGTGCGTTTTTATTTTTTTCGGCTAGCAGCTTGGACCATAAAGATAGGCGGCATTGCTGATGACACTTCTCAGTTGGAAAAGAAAATTAGCTAAACAAAAATATCAGTTTGGCCCAATAGGCTCTCTTTTGCGCATTCGTTAAGCGACGTTCTACGCCGATGCAGAAAATTTCCCTCATCGCACCGATGCATTTGTATTTAGGGTCTTTTCTCCCTGCACCGTTAGGAGAAGCCAGGAATGGGGAAAAAGAGAAATAGGGAGAAAATTAAAATATCATAAGATACTTACAAACTGTGCGAAAATTCTCTTTTCGCCAAGTTTTCGAAGCCAAAATCCCCGACAAAATACATTTCTCCAACAGAACACCTCTGCACAATGTCAGCGGGAAAAAACAATGCGACTAATGGGATCACGGAATCCTCCGGGCCGGCCACAAGAGCGTCGGCAACGGAGAGGAGGCGTCCATGCGTACGGGAACGTTGTTGCACCGTGCCTCCCGATCGAGCGGCGTTTGTTTACCTTGCGGTGCTTGCTTCTGGAAGTGGGAGCTCGAGAGCCGCCCTCTCTTCCCATCCGCGGTGTGTAAACATGCGGGGGTCGCCGCACGCAGTGCGGTTCTCTCCGCTTTCGAAGACGCCTCGCGGACATGTTTTTCGCGTGCTTGTGGCCCCCGCGCTGTTTGTGTGCGTGACGAGCGGGCGCACAAGAACGAAATGTAAGAGTGGAGGACCGTTGAAGACAAAGGAGGATGCAAGCTTTTAGGTTTAAAAGCGCCGAAGGGAAGCTCGATTGTCTCATTCGGAATGCATCCGTCCGCCGCGAAATTAAACGCGTAGCACCAGTGTTTTGTTTGGCGTCCTCGCCCACGTCAATGCATATAAAGGAGATGGTTTGGTTTGCTTTATAGGCTTTAAAGTCCCAAAGCAACTCAGGCTATGAGAGACGCAGTAGTGGAGGGCTCTGGAAATTTCGACCGCCGGGGTTTCTTTAACGTGCACTGACATCGCGCAGCACAAGGGCGCCTTGCTTTCCGCCTCCATGGAAAAGCGGCCGCAGTGACCGGGATTCAATCCCGCATCCTTGGGCATACTATAGTTGAGCGTCCTAACCACTGCACCACCACCGCGGGGGCGCATATAGAGGAGAGTTCAGCCTTCAGTTGCAGAGGCTTTTATCCGAATGAGAACATAAATACCCAAGCAAGTAGCAGGGGGGACAGCGGCCGATGTAGCTCAGTTGGAAGAGCACCGGACGCGATATTCGGAGGTCGTGGGTTCGGTTCCCACCATCGGCACTTTGTTTTCCCTTCTACTTTGTGTTTATTTATCTTTCCCCTAAACAGATTACATTACTAATTTACGTGATTACCGAAGTAAAAAAAAATTAAAAACAAAACAAAACAAAGTACAATCCCCAATGCTTTCCTTGGCCTCGCCGACTGTCGGCTTCTTTCTTTCATGTATCATAACGAGCACCCTCATTTCCCCTTCATTTATCTGCTATATATATATATTTTTTTTTTAATTGCACCAGTAACCAGAATAATAAATGCGCTCATTAACCGCGGGAAAGTAGGGTTAGGTTAAAGGTCTAATGCCAGTTTAGACAGAGCTGGTGCGTTTACCGAAATACGATGCCACTCTCTCATGGATTGTTAATTAAAGACAATTATCGTCATGGAAGGACTCGAATAAAGAAGTTTCGAGGGAAGTGAGAACGTCACAATGTGTTGGTGTATTTGCTATGATCTGGATGACCGTGACATTGCGGCAAGTTCGTGAACACCGGCTTCAGATTTGGCGTTTATTGTGGCAGTCTGGCTGATTTCCCTCACTTCATATATCTCGAAATGCTTTTCAGTGATCTTCCCGTATTAAGAAGCGCATTTGTTACATCCTAGACTGGTTTGATATAGTAACAGATGTCTCACAAACCTCTTTCAATGAAGTGTACTGCAGAGCCCCTCATGTTGAGAGGTTGTATTGAGACGAGCTTGTATACGAGTATAATCGTGTTCGGGAGATGACCTTTTTCGGGAGATATTGCCTTTTCATTCGCCGTTCGTCCCGAAGGGCCGGGATCTCCCTAGCGAAAAACCCGTATGAGTCACGATAACCTCATACAGATTTCTCATACAAAACTCATACAAATCTCTTACTATCTCATATATTTCTCATAAGGTGAATGATATTTGTATGAGATTATTTGAGATTTGTACGAGTTTAGTATGAGAAATCTGTTTGAGGTTATTGTGACTCAATGTTTTTTCACCTTGTCTTTGAAGTGCCACGCTTCTGTTTGCAGCTGCAGCTATCACGTCAGATGCACATCGGGTACCAACGCGGCTTCCAAAAGCGAGAAAAAAGTAGAGTGTTAAATACGCATCTTTTACGTAGATCCACGACGCTCCACGACTGACCTATTAAAAGAGAGGCGCTGTTTCTGCAGCAGCTTAATCACCCCCCCCCCCTTTTTTTTTCTTGTAGGGCACAGTTTAGTAATTTTAATTTTTGAATGTATAAACCAATGCAATTCGAAAAATAACTTTTTCATAGCTTGCTGTCTATTGTTGGTGAGTGAGAAGCACGCGATTCGTTTTCTTACAAAATAGTTGTCCAGACATTCTTACAGTGTGGCCAGATACTAAACATCATTCTTGAACATGAAGTAAGTGTTTTACAAAACATATTTTTTTTTATTTCTGCGCTTACGGAGTGCTACTTGGTGTGTTGCTTGCTGAACAGGGCTCGTTATGATCGTTGGTCTACTGGCGTATTCCAGGCAAGCCCATCTGTGGGCATCTTATCTCGCCCCGCGGGCCGAGAAGCGTGCTTCAGTGGGCGATCTGGATTTTGATCCGACGTTCTTATTGATTGAGCCTGATTCCATAGTGCTTTGCGGATTGCGAGAACTACTCCAGGTCGGTCATTGTAATACATCATCGGTACTCTTTCATCGGTGCTAGTTATAGTTACTTTGTCAAGCGGCGCGTCAGGGGCCCCGATGTCTTGGTGTACGCGCGTGGCAACCCGGCCTGCTTTCGGTGGCGTACCTTGATACCTGGTCGAGCCTATTCATGGCCACGCAGGCTTTTCCTCTTATATTATCCGCCTTGATCTTTGTCCAGCGCCCCTCCGAAGCGCTGGACAACTAGGAACGGACACTTACACAGGCACTCCGCGACTTCGCGACAACTTCGCAGCTGTTCTGACAGCGGCGCTCGGTGGCTTCTCAGCCATGTCGGGATGCGGGCTTCAGATCTGCGCAGAAAACACGCCACCTTTCTTTTTCTTTTTTCTTTTTTTTTTATCAATTACCGCGACCAGGATGGAGAACGTCGCGCGGCCCAAAGCGCGCCACAGGCAAACTGTATCTCTTGAGTGCTCACGGACAGACGCCAAACTTGTGTGCTGCGCGGAGCGTATTAGCAGGGACAGTGTCCGCGCCGGCTGCCCAGAACAATTAGCGACTGACCGCGCAGTACATGGTGCGTGCGCCTACACATCCCGCTGTCTCGCCCACTTCCGCGAGGCGCGCAGGGCCGAAAATAACGGGCTGGCTCGCGAGCTTCGATTTTGGTCTCGGGCCGGTGGCAACCGCAAAACGCCGAACAAATAATCTGCCGGCGTCCACGATGTTCCATATATAGGGGGAAGTGATTCCGCCGCGGCCCGCGGTTATCTGGGACCATTATCGGCGCTGCCAGGCGGGAGTACTACTGGCGTAATTAACCAATAAGGCCAACCAGCTGTTCCCGCCTAGTGTTATACGCTCGCTTCGCTCTTTGAAGGATATTGTCTGTTCGTCTTAGCCTGTTCCAGTACTGATTGCTATGCTTGTTGCGTGACCGCTGGCCGTTATGCTCGCACTGAGGCCGCATATACTGGTCTTTAGTTTTTTCTTTTTTTTGGTTGAAGGGAGGGTCGCAGTTCTTTACCCCGTTGGTTGGGCTGAACCGCATGCGTAGTGATTATCTCAAGGTTGCTAATTTTCTTCGAGCCGAAACAGGGCGCCGTCGACCGGCGCCTCGGACGATCTATGGCTGCTGAGAATGCCTGCCGATCACAGGTCAGCTCGGCACATTTTCGTCTCTGACACGAGAGGGGGGAGTAGTAGAGATTCTCATTTCAGTAAACAATTGCAATTTTAGGTTGCTGTTGTGCAAATGTCATATCTTTGTGGTGAAATGAAACCAATGGAGCAATGAAAAAAAAATTGAAAGCTTTAAACACAGGTATTAAGCCCCGAGCGCGTTTGTATTAATAGAACGCAGAGTTTATGGTGCTTCTGAGCCAGGTTCATCGGATTCAGTACGCGCCTTAATGAAGCTTGCGGCCGTATTCGCATACTCTTTCACAAAATATATTCGGAAGTATCGCGCCATCTGCTTATCCATCCTGATTGGTTTTGTCCCAAGAGTCACTGCCTTGAACAGGTGTGGGTTTGGACGAAGAATGTTTCTTTTCAATGGTCGATATTCGCTGCAACCGAATCGGTGTACTCCGCAGTATCAGACATAATTTAATGAAACCAAATAAGATTTTACTTTCCTTTGCACAAGATGAAAAGATGGAACAGCAAAAAAATAGAAAAAAAAATGCTGGTGCAATATTTTGACGAGGCGACTGGCCAACTTTTAACAGAATCATTCGCATATTATCCAGTGTTTCTCATTCACAGAATTAACATTAAGGGCACTTGAGTATTTACAAGCATCAACGCCTGCGCATGAATAAAAAGAAAGGAAGAATGACTAAAAGATACGCTTAGGCCGCAGACACTCTCATTAGGCTAACGAATTAGATTGCATCACAAAAAGAAAGCGCGATTTTCATTTGATATGCTGAAGCACATATCGGACTTGACATCTTCGCAGATATTTTTTAATATTCATGCCGCAACAAATATATCCGCTACCAAAAGTACGGTGAACGGAGAAGAGGGTGGATCTGGCATGAAGTATCGGGACGTCTATTGCCTGCGTTATCGGTGAAGCCTCCCCGCCGCCAGTCTTGCGAAGGCATTTAACCATATAGTGTCGATACTGAGCAAAAGCCAGTGTAAACTGGGTCAGAGTGAGTAAGCAGAAGCATCTTGTAGGCCATGTTGAATCTCCAACCAGTGCTAAAGCCTACCGGTGGAGGTCCATTGTCGCCATCATGAGTGCAAATTGTGTGGGGCTGATTGCGCTTTCTCTCAGTTTGCAACTCACCCCCCCCCCTCTCTCTCCTCCCCCTCCTGGTCAGAGTACCGAAGAGCCTCACACTCGTTGTAGTACCCTGAACTGCAAATTTCGATGTTGGTGTCTTTTACGGGTAAGCAGAGTATTGATGCGTCTAGTGAATTTTCGCTTTTTCATGCCACAGCTTCGTCAGATTCTCGTTTGGCCGTTTTCGCAATGAGCAAGCGATAAAGCGACTTCGTGACCATGCTTTCCCTTCGTGAGAATACCACTGGATTTGATTCCGAGCCGAATAATAGGACTCCTGTATTATTCCATGCGACCTCTCACATTTAGAACAGGCGCCTCCGCCACGCTGTATAGAAAGCTGCAAAGAAGCCAGGCGCGATCTCCGTGACCCAGGAGCGATCTCCGTGACCTCGCATTTTGACATTACAAATACGTCCGTGACAAAACCTTTAATTCATTCCTTCATTCATTCATTCATCCACTTGCAGACTATAGTGTTTCGCGTTCAGTACAGTGATGATCGCCTCTACTTATTGTTTGGCGCTCATTTGCGTGCGCGTGGGCTGCGCAGCCATGTTGTCTAGTATTCCGCGTGATTGAAGATAAAGCGAGTTAAGTGATCCACGCTCTGCTGGCATTAGTAAAGATCGTCATTTAAGATGTTTATGAATTGTCGCTTTACGGGCCACGCTCAATGCGTTACCCGCAGCAATAAATTGACGTGTCGTTTATCTCTTAACCATACCGCCTAATGAAGCAAAGGGCCAAGAACATTGTCTGCATTTTTTTCTTGTGCGCTGGCGTGTCCATTTCTTCGCCTTTTTCAATAAATGTCAAATTATGGAGCTGTCTTCTGAAGTGTTCTTACTTTCATTTTATGAGTAATGCTTTATAATGCGCACCGTGAGGCCATAAACAGCAACGAAAAATCTACCGCTCAATAAAATAAAGCCTGATATTGCACTTGTCATGAAAACAAGGTCAACTAATTAGTGCAGTTCTGGAATTAGCTTTATCTCTCCTTTGCAAATCCGCCTGAGATGGCCAGCATTTCTATACTGCGAGTTTCACGTAGCCAACTTATTTTGTTCGTGAACCAATCGCCTCTTCAATTGCAAAACAAGCTTGGGCGAATGCACGTCGCTTTACTAACGCTTTGCTTTTGCCATTGTCTCTTTTTTTTCTTGCCCAGGCCCATCGGGCATCGCCGCGCCCAAAACCTCGGCGAGCTGCAACAGTTCGCGGTCGGGGTCTCCGCACACGGGCTCCTTCATCCCGCAGCCAAAGTCGGCGGTCGTCACCAGGGATCGCACCAACAGCGACAGGTCGAGGTGAGCTGGTCATGGGATGTTTTTGTTTGTTTTTCAGTGCGATGCGACGCGGTGACGTCCAAAGGACGTCCAGATGTCGTCCAAAGGATTTTAAGTGAGGGAGGTAAATATTTGAGCAAAAAGCTGTTGGATAGAGCTGATGACAGGAAGAAGTGAGGTACGCACATTTCAAATCGCAACTCGCGCTGGGAACTGAAATAAGCTCAAGAAAAAAGAAAGAATGGAAGAGAAAAATATAGTCCTCTCCTTTGCTCGGCTTAGGTACTTTTTGGTTTTCATTGCGACATCTTATACTGCCATGCCTCGTTACTGTTACCTTCGTTAACGTGGACGAATCACAGTATGGACAGGTTTTCTTGGCAGCAGACTTTTTCAGCGCATTTGCGCCTCGTTAATATGGAAACGCGCCATCTGGACACTGGACAAGAGGAAACTGCGCAGAGCCCATTGAAGCCCACGTATTTTTGTCGCGTTAATAGGGACACCGATCTTCACTGTCACATTCATATGTTTATTTTTCTCCACATTGAGTGCAGGACAGCTGAGGGACGCAATCAAAAATTGTAAATGAATCAATCAGTGACCTTTTTCTTGTGACGCTTCATGCTTTACGGGGCGAAGTTTCGGAGTTGATGCACCGTATACCGTTTCCCGTGTTGCCTGAATTAGTGCCAAGATATTTTATTTTATTTTTTATTTCTTTTTTGCAGCTTGTGCATAGTAGAAAGCTTGTGCCGATGCCATGTATGTAACCTGTTGTAGAAGTTAACTCATTTATGAATGGTACGCCATTAAGATATCATATACCACTAGATGCATCAAGCTGCACCACATTATTTCAATCATAATGGTGTCCGGATAATGGGCTTGTTTGTTTAAAATTTTTCAACTTCACACGCCACCCCAACGCAGTAAAGATGGCCATAATCAAAGCGTGCTCTTTGATATTTTTTTTTTTTTCTGCGCGATTCGTTATTACGAACGACTCGCATTATGGACAGTCTTCTTCGGGAACCAAAAGTATCCATTTAATGATGCATGACTGTAGACGAAAATGTCTCCTGAGTAAGCGTTAGTTATTATTATTATTATTATTATTATTATTATTATTATTATTATTATTATTATTATTATTATTATTATTATTATTATTATTATTATTATTATTATTATTATTATTATTATTATTATTATTTGAAAGTGTGCCTGAATGGTTTTCAAATGAGGATGGGGATATCCGAGAAGCTCACAAGGAAGGTTGAACTGGCGTGTCTTGATTTTGCCGAGCTTTACCTGTACTCACCTATGAGGCTGAAACGTGGAGGCTAACGAAGAGGGCTCTTCTTAAGTTGAGGACAACGCAGAGGGCTGTGGAACGAAAAATGGTAGGTATAACGATAAGAGATAGGAAGCGTGCAGAGTGGGTCAGAGGAATAACTCAAGTTACTGACATTCTAGTAGAAATCAAGAAGAAGAAATGGGCATGGGCAGGACATGTAGGACGAAGAGAGGACCACCGATGGTCCCTTAGGGTAACAAACTGGATTCCAAGGGAAGGAAAACGTAGCAGGGGGCGGCAGAAAGTTAGCTACGGCGGATTAGGTTAAGAAGTTCGCAGAGGTCAAGTGGATGCAGCTAGCACAGGACCGGGTTAATTGGAGAAATATGGGAGAGGCCTTCGCCCTGCAGTAGGTATGGTCAGGCTGATAATGATGATGACCTCTCCCAACCTCCTGAGCTTTATATTGGCTATTCAACGTGCTATCTCTATACTCATGGGAAATATGCGCTCTGGAAAAATGCTGTCTGTTTGGTGACATAATCCTTGGCAGGCGCAGTAAGAAGAGGAGAGCAAGAGAAGTAGTGGAGAGGGATATCGGCTAATCTAGCCATTTTTATTTTTTCGCTCAGGAACAGGGCTGAGATATTTGGGAGATTTATGGCTGACGACTTTCTTTATGCTAGAGTCACTCGGCGCACTTATTTTCTCCATTTCGATTTCTTGATTTTTTTCCGCTGGTTCACCTTGGACAACCCTTGTATATTTCCGTTTCGGCAGCCTTAAGCGTGCAGTCACAGTGATTGACGGTCATCACTCGGTGCGTCAAAGAAAAAAAGTATCTGACATGCACAGATGAGTTGAGCGTAGAGAACACTGTGCTTTCTATTCGCTGCATAAATGTTTGGTCCACGCAATGCCGAAAGGATGCAAAATTGCGGGGCACACTGCCTAAGTTCTGCCTTTAAAGTTAGGACGCGTCAGCATTAATTGCTACGTCCCTCCTCGTTCGCGTGCATTCACTTTCCTGCTCTTAATAACTAATTCCTCAATTTATGCATCCCAGTCGAAAAAAACTACAGAACTGTGTCAAAAATACGACAAAATATCCTGTAGTTCTGTCGTAACCATCAAATTTGCCTGTAGTTCTGTAGTACTTTTCTGTAGTTCTGTAGTTTTTCTGTAGTATATTTCTGTTGTTTGTAGTTCTGTAGTACTTTTCTGTTGTAACTACAGAAATTCCTGATGTTACTACAGAATGTTCTGTTGTCACAACAGGTTTCCCGTCAAAAACCGCACAGAAAGTCTGTCGTAATATCAGAAAATTTTCTGTAGTTTTTCCCGACTGAGTGCCAATATTATTCAACACAACTCATTAGCATACAGTCGAAAGCTGCCACATTACGTCAAATATCCCCCGACATAGATGTAAACTTCCGCTCCTTATGCACGGGCCTTCTTTGAATAGGGGTATCACGCGTGGAAAGGAAGGAAATGGAGAGGCCCTCAATATCCGAGTCGCATAACTAAAGTTGCGGCAGAAGTCACGTGCTTTCGCAAGCGCTACTGTGATTTCTCGGTGACATTTCGTCGCCCGCATCGTCTGCATCACCCATATCGACTATGCTTTTTGACAAAGCCGGCCGGGCAGAGTTGGGAATTCATAGTTTTATACAATATTTGCTTTTCGTGAATGGCGCAACTTTGAATTCCTAAAGTAAGCGTTGATCTTTGCTGTTGCGCATTTAGTTCATTTGACATGCGGCATGACGTTGCGATCAGGTCTGCAAGCCTGCTGAAGCTGGCGATAACCCGGCACAGCGCACGATATCGTCTGCTTCGCGGCGCTATAGCGCGCATGCGCAAACGTGCTGAAGCACTGCATATCTGTGACCAACTGTGCGAGAGGGAGCCCTCACGTCCAGCTTAAAAAAAGAAATAATAAGAAGTGATGTAACGGCTTTTTCTTAATTATTTCCATCGCTCACGGGTATCGTTTATGCCTGATTCAGTATCGAAAGGCCCGAGTGGGGTTCAACTGCGATCTCAACGAAACTACTCGAGCTGGCAACTCCTGCCATGTCACGTGGTCGCGTGACGTCACCCAACCCGCCGACCAATCAGTGTCCAGCATGCCACCTGCCAACTAGCACCTGCTAAAGCCGTACTCGTGAATTTTCGGCCCACAATGACGCCTGCGCCGACAACTGACAACATACGTATTTCTGGCGGATCAGGTCTTCAACGGTCTTCAACGCAACCTTAGAGGTTACGTCAAGGCGATAAAAGGAAAGTCGAGGCCAGCGTGCTTATTCCGCCACTGAAGTGAGTCGATGACCTTAAGTAAGGACTTTCCTGGAGTAAGCGTTAATCTTTACACATTTAGTTCATTTGTCATGCAGCATGACAAACGGCAGCTGCAACGAGGTAGCGCTGTGATGATGTTCGGTTATTCCAAACTGGGGCTTATACATCCGGCCGCGGTGACCCACACTTCGATGCGGGCGAAATGATGGTGACACAAACATGCACTTTCGTTTTAGTGGAGGTTAAGGGAATCCGGGTGATGGAAAATAATCGGAAGCCTTACACTGCGTATAATCCACGGTGTTCAGTCGACACGTAAGAATGCATTCTTCCGGGATTACGCAAGTACCGTCAAAGGTGAAAAAAAGTGGCGCTTTTGCCTTGCGGATGTTTTGTAGGCTGAGTTGGGTACCTTAGGACGTTTAACTAAGCTCTTGCAATGCTACTATAATGTTCCTATGACGTCTATCGATGGGGGGAAGAGTGAAGTTTATTGACGCCCTTTGGATGGGGCAGTGACCTTAACCTTTGTGGCAGTAAAATAAATTTCGGACCAGGTTTTATTTTGTCGGCTTGACATTCCGATAATGGCGGAATTTATCGCAGGCCTTCGTCGACCGCCTCCTCGTCGTCTTTTTCGCACCTACCCGTGAAGAACGCTGGCGTTCCGGTGCGCCAGCCGCCGCCGGCTCAGTCCAACGGACCGGGCAACGGCCACCTGATAGCCAGCAAAGGGTCCCACTTGGGCGCCACCGCAGCCAATCAGAACGGCTTCGCCGTCACCAACAACAATACCAGCCACGGTGGCAACAACAACAATAACAACAACTCTATGCTGGACAAGTTCAAGTTCTTCAACTCCAAGGACAAGTCGCAGGACAAGAGCAAAGGTGCGTTCCTGTACTGGCGCTGCCCGATTGGGGTGTGCCGTTCTTTATTATGGTTTGTTTCATTCGCTTCATCTGTATATAGACATCTCCACGACCCTCGGAGAAACCGGTTTTCTGGGCTGTGGGGTGGGCATAGGAAGATCTTAATTAATCCTAAACTCTTTCCTGTGCTCCCAGTGCCCAAAACTTGGCAGGGGTTATCTCTATTAAACCGAGTATAATGCGAAAGCACGAAATTTTCTTTGTCTTACTGTTTTAGCTTGGCAGGGTAGAACAACAGAAAAAAGATGGCTGCACAGTATGAAGGAGTTCTGAACAAGGCTAGAGGGGAGCCTGAGTTCGCAGACCGAGCCAACGTTTCGACAAGTTGGCTTGGTTTCATCTGGGCCAAACGAATACAAGTCCACTTGCCGAAACGTTGCCTTGGCTTTCGACTCAGGCTCCCTCTCTACCTTTGTTCAGTGCTCCTTCATACTGTTTCAATTCGGCGTAATTGCTGTTTTCTGCACTGTGCGTACCAGATAAAGTCTTTTCGTGGCTGTGGGCTTGGTGCGCTGCTTTTTCAGCTGTACGTGTGGGGCCATATAAAAGGCACCGCGTCAAATGGCGGAGGTTTAACCATGGTATAAGCAATTAGCTCCGGTGCGACAGCGCGCTCTATTCGGAGGTCACGGGTTTATCTATACCTGTGGCGCTATCTGGAAGCCGCCGCCTAGAATGCCGAAGCTTTAACCCTGTTAAACCTCACTACAAAGCGCGAATCCACCTGCTGAGGTGGATCAGCGGTTAAGCTGCTCGGCTGCTGAACCCAATTAACCGCATTTGAGCCCGACCGGTCGAATCATCTGTGAGTGATGGAAGCTTTAACCCTGTTAAACCTGATTACAAAGCGCGTCCACCTGCTGAGGTGGATCAGCGGTTAAGCTACTCGGCTGCTTAACCAGATTAACCGCATTTGAGCCCGACCGGTCGAATCATCTGCGAGTGATTTGGTTTCAAAAGTTCATCGTCCTTCAATGGGCAGTCGTAGGCTTCATCACTCTCTCTCTCTCTCTTTCCATTACTCTGTTGGTTATTTCGGAAGCCTATCGTCACTGTTCGCAACGCGCTACATCGCGTTCTGCGCATGCCCTCTCTAGATCAGCATCATCGTTCTGCACATACTGTGATAAGCGTTTGTCTTTCTTTTTTTGTTGCGTTTTTTTTAGTAGCCAGATCGGGGAGGACTACTGTAAATAACTACCAAAAAGTCTATACGGAGATCAGATACCTGGGTTTTCTTCTCTGTACCTCCCTGGGCAATGTGAGCTGCGCTTTCCCCTGCTTCCTCTGCTACTTTTTCTCCGACGCAGCGCCTGCCGCCATCTCGACGTCGGGACACGGTTGGCGGAGCTTAAACCCGTGCGCTAGCCGGCGCAAGTTCTCCTTTTCGTGACCACGTCTGCGACGCCTTGAACGCGTGACGCGGCCGGAATATTGATCAGCTCATTGCTTGCGTGCCGGTAGCTGCTCCGCTCGAGCGACCAAGGTTCTGTTCTGCTTGGGTACCCCGTGTTCGCAGTCCGGCCGGGTCAGCGTCCCAAAAGAGCCTAATGAGCTGACGTGCCGTCTCGCGTTGCAGGTCATCGGCTGTGGTCACGGGGCTTACGGGGATGTGAATCAGTATGCATTTCGTGACAGCGCGTTCCGAACTATTGGAAACCGTGTTCTCGTTACGAACCGTAGTTGTCTACGCAAAAGGAATCAATACACGTGGCGGCACTCTCTACAACGCGCACGATGTGTATCAAATACTGATATCGTCTAAAAACTGGCAGTTTCTGTAAGTTGCTCCCGGAGGATTTCAGATGCGATCTGCAGAGTCAATACGTTGCGGGGAACTGCAGGATAGGCGTTGAGGTGCGCAAGAAAAATGTCTCCCGCATGTCCAGCTTTTCCGCCCACTATCCACTCCTCGAGAGAGCTTGTCCAGCTTTGCCGCCCACTATCCACTCCTAGAGAGAGCTTGTCCAGCTTTGCCGCCCACTATCCACTCCGAGAGAGAGCTTGTCCAGCTTTGCCGCCCACTATCCACTCCGAGAGAGAGCTTGTCCAGCTTTGCCGCCCACTATCCACTCCGAGAGAGCTTGTTCAGCTTTGCCGCCCACTATCCACTCCTAGAGAGAGCTTGTCCAGCTTTGCCGCCCACTATCCACTCCGAGAGAGAGCTTGTCCAGCTTTGCCGCCCACTATCCACTCCTCGAGAGAGCTTGTCCAGCTTTGCCGCCCACTATCCACTCCTAGAGAGAGCTTGTCCAGCTTTGCCGCCCACTATCCACTCCTAGAGAGAGCTTGTCCAGCTTTGCCGCCCACTATCCACTCCTAGAGAGAGCTTGTCCAGCTTTTCCGCCCACTATCCACTCCTCGAGAGAGCTTGTCCAGCTTTGCCGCCCACTATCCACTCCTAGAGAGAGCTTGTCCAGCTTTGCCGCCCACTATCCACTCCGAGAGAGAGCTTGTCCAGCTTTGCCGCCCACTATCCACTCCGAGAGAGAGCTTGTCCAGCTTTGCCGCCCACTATCCACTCCGAGAGAGAGCTTGTCCAGCTTTGCCGCCCACTATCCACTCCGAGAGAGAGCTTGTCCAGCTTTGCCGCCCACTATCCACTCCGAGAGAGCTTGTTCAGCTTTGCCGCCGACTATCCACTCCTAGAGAGAGCATAGAGTGAAATCACGGAATCGCGCAACAGTAGGGGGCGCGTGTTTTTTCGCCTTTTGTTCTGCCGTAGACGGAAGATAACAAGTTCGGCTTCCTACCGGATCATGAAATCTCCACTCAGGCGCAACATTTCTGCTGGGTATCGTATCGGGGCTACAGCAGATATCCGTCAAGAGAGTATTAAGAGTTTCACCTACAAACGTAAATCATTTTCTATCACTCAAGCGTTGATGCAGTTTCCAATAGACTAATGATGCAATGCCGTTCTGATATCTAGAACTTAAGACGAACGGTAAGTGTGCTCTGAGGCTTTGTTCCCCCCTGCATGATGACAGTCGCTGCTTGCAAATCGAAAAGCTGTCATTTGCTCGGAGGCTTAATGCATGGCCAAATAGTAAGACCCTGGTCGGAAACGTTGAAATCGACAAAACTGCAGCAGAGGTAGCGACCTCACGGTGTCTCCTACGAGCGTCAAAATGATCCGCCAATTATGCCGGCGCATCAGAGTGAATATGATATTTTCAAGTGCATCGCCTCGGATAGACAGCACGGGCCTTGGCCTAACCATCGGAGGATTTCCGGCGCCGCTGGTATTTCCGCCACGGTACTGCTATTCGTTTACGCCTTTTTCGAGTGCCGGTTTTCATCAACACACTCACGCAATTTTATAGTCCGGGTTTGGGTGGAACTTCCTGTGTTACCTTTTATCCGGTAAGGAACTCATCAGCAATTATTAGTCAATTCAGTAAGTTCAACGCAGGGCGGAATTTAACCCTATCCTAGAGATTTTTAGCCGCCGCAGTTCTGTGCTATTTTGGGAAGCATTGTGCCAGGGAAACGTCACGACAACACCGAAGATTATACCATGCCTCGTACTAAACATTAAGCTTCCATTCGGTGGCAAGCCTCTAACTCAAAGAGGCCAGTGGTTATCTCTTCTGTGTGTGGGCAGCGGACCTTGATCGAATCCTATCCATAACAACTTCATTATAACGAAGTTGTATAGCACATAAACAACTCGCTTTTAGCCTCTGATCAGCACTGACCGTTTTTTTTTTTTTCATATATGACGGTTACAATGAGGTCACTTTGAGGTCACTTTGAGGTCACATATCTCGAGGTGTCTTTAGAACATGGCCAGGTATAACGTGAAGAGACATGATGATAGCCTCACGCGCCATACCATACCAGGCCGTGCCATACGTCTTACCATAATATACCGTGCTGTAGCACATTGCACCACACCACATCAAGCCACACTGCACCACACCACACTGCACCGAACCGAACCGAATCACACCACACAACACCACACCACATTGCACCGCTCCCCACTAGAATGAAAGCAGGCTGGATAGTGATGTCTTGCTTAGATGACATGCGCAGGGCACGTATTATGCAAGGATGATATAAAAGATGATTCATTTATGTAAATGAATATACTCCGATAATTACAAGCGTTAGCGGAGGCAGGCAGTAAAGTCAGGCGGGCGGGTTACATAAGGCATATTTACCGTGTTAACATGTCGAAACATCTGGCGAAGAAAAGTTTTAACTAGGGATTTTCGGGGAAGGGCTTTTTCCTTCCGTTGACGCGTTGGGACTAATGATGATTACGGGACTATTCTATTGAGAAAATGCGCCAAGTACCCAAATAATGTGTTAGGCTTGTCCTTGGTTTCGTAACGAGTTTTCATATTTGTGCGCAGTTCCCAAGCGGCCCACCAGCAGCGGTGGTCTCAGCTCGGCGCGCAGCGAACGCAGCGACTCGTCCGTCAGCCTATGCGGCGACGCTCCGGCCACCGGCTCGCCCAACGGTCCCGGCTCGGCCTCGGGCTCGGAAGCTGCGAGCCAAGCCAAGTCGGCCGAAGCGGCACACTCGGCCGCCTGCAACGGCGGCATCGTCAACGGACCCTCGAGGCTGACCGGGAGCGACGCTGTCACTGACCACGGCGTTGGCCAGCCCAAGGGTGTCTCGTCGTCGGCTGCCAAGGGTCCCGCCAAAAAGACCTTCGGCAGGGCGGTCGGAAAGCAGCAGTCGTCGGTCACCAAGCTCCCGGCGTCGCATGCAGGTAGGAAAATATGCTGAACTGCTTCCGAGTTTAGTATGTTAGCAATCAATTGACGTCAGAGATGTGTAGAAATTGCTTGCATTAAGTGAGGAAAGCTTAAAAAAATTTCAGAACAGAAGTGTGTGTGTGTGTGTGTGTGTGTGTGTGTGTGTGTGTGTGTGTGTGTGTGTGTGTGTGTGTGTGTGTGTGTGTGTGTGTGTGTGTGTGTGTGTGTGTGTGTGTGTGTGTGTGTGTGTGTGTGTGTGTGTGTGTGCGTGTGTGTGTGTGTGCGTGCGTGCGTGCGTGTGTGTGTGTGTGCGTGCGTGCGTGCGTGTGTGTTTGTGTGTGTGTGTGTGTGTGTGTGTGTGTGTGTGTGTGTGTGTGTGTGTGTGTGTGTGTGTGTGTGTGTGTGTGTGTTTAATTATTTCCTGCTTTCCCCACGTGACGATCGGGAATGTGACGTTAAGGTTTAATTCTTATGAGAAGTGTCAGTCACTGGCACCGGTATCGGAGTAATTGTTTAGTTTAACGTCCCCTAGCCTATGAAGGACGCCACAGTGGAAGGCTCCGGACACTTGGACCTTTTAGCTTACACTAACATCATAAATTCTGCGAGTGTTTCGCGTTTCACTTCCATCGAAAATCCATTGCCGCGGCCTGAATTCAACCCAGGTCTCCCGTAAAAATATTCGATTTGGCCCTATTAATCAATCGGTAGCCTAGAAGCGTCAGTTTAACAACATTATTTTTGCAAGAAAACTAAATGGTGTTTTTAGCCGTATCCTCTAGCGTACACAGTCTCGACTTCAAGAATAACTGCAGCAAATTTTTATTTACATATCTGGACGTCAGAACAACACCGGAGTTGTCTTTGAACGCATGCCTGATAGGCTTTTGCGATGTTGCAAACATTTCCTCCCCTAGAGTGTTTCGTCGTTAAAACTTTCCTAAAACACCCGCGCAGTAGGCGTTCGGCATCGGCCTTACTTTATCCCGTGTTTCAGTAGCAGATAGTTTCGTTTGCGTTAGGAGATAGCGCTTGTGGGGTGGCAAATACACATAGAGACCAGGATAATCAGTGGCAAGAACCATTTTCGCTCACGATTAACTGGTAGTCCGCTACATGCCCTTTCTGAAGGGGCATGTGTTGCATCACGATACGTTCAGTTTTAAGCAGTGATTCTGTATTGCGACTCATTCAACAGCAAGGTGCTCGAACAACGTTGCCTTGATACAGAGTGCTATGTAATAAAGTTGAAGAAAAAAGCTTAAGTGAGTGCGTATATCCACGGCCGCCCCAATGAAAGCGCGCATCCATTGAGTGCAGTTCAGGTTATGGCAACTATCACTGATTGCGCCCCGCTTGTGCATTTCTTTATAGAAGAGAGCGTAGTTCGAACCAGAGGGGAGAGAGAGAATGAACTTTATTTATATAAAGTAATTACGTGGGTGGTTCATCAAAGTACGGGAAACCATTTAGCGGTCAGAGCCTGGTGGGAAGTATTCGGACTAAAGAACTCATTTCCAAGTTCGTGTTAAAAATTGCACTTGTTTAGCATCCAGTACCTTGAGCAGCTAAAAAATTTCCTGAAAAAGAAAAAGAATGGAAGGAAACACGGGGAAAAATGTTTGTTGAAAATAGTATATAACTGGTTGCGTATACATAGCAGACATAGGCCTTACATAGACCTTGCGTACATTGACCTTATCTGCTGGGTACGCGATCAAACCAAAGACCGCAAACGGAACAAGGCCGAGTATGCACTTCGACATAGAAACGTCACAACACGAGCTTGTTAGTACAGGCATGGGATTTGGTGCCTGCTGCCGGCCCTACGAGGCTGCGAACGTATATAGGGGCCTTCGCCCTTTGAGACGGCGGCTCCTTTGTTACTGGTGTATATGTATCTGTTGTATATGCCGTCATTGCACTCGCCACCGCTTCGGTGGCGGACGATGAATGTTGCGATGCGTGTCTCCTCCTTTCTCGTGTTCCTCTCATCTCTCTGTTCTCTATCAGCACGAAGCCGTGGTCGTTTTGCAGCTGGAGCCAGTTGGTAGGCCCGTGCATTTTCTTTTCCTTATTCCTACAGTCGCAACAAAAACAACTTCAGGCCTCGTGACCATTGCCTCCTACGAGCTTCCGCCTATTAATGGAATACGCCGGTAACCTTAGCCCTACTAATTCTTTGTCAGTACTAACGTTTTCTGTATCGCGAAATGGAACAGCGCAGAAACGTTTTGAGTTTGGGCAATTCTTTTGGCAGCTAATAAAACTAATAAAATGCGTATTGAACATTCTGATAAACTCAGCCTTTTACGTTCGTATGACCTGACGGACGGAAAAAAATTGGAGCCCAATACCCTGCATTTCCTCAGGTGAATAGACCCGTATTAGCAGTCAGTGCAGCTAAACCTTAGCTCAGTTTCGCCAAATGTTCTGACACGGCGGGGAGAGTATCGCCGTGGCTTGTTTTTGCAACATTATCGACCAGGACGCGTTTTTTCCGGCGCTCAGTTTTGGCGATGGCTCAACATCCGGCGTCGGCAGTCGCGTGCGCCGAACACGACACGCCCGGCTCCCCTCCGAGTCAACACATTTGGCCTCCAAAGTGGCGTCGGTTCGTGCTTCAAGGTGTGTCGAGCGAACGTCTCCTCCATCGGCATGGTCAAATCAGGCACTGTGACAGTTTTTAGAACTCCTGATGTATTTACAAAAGCGGAGTTTATTTCGTTACGTCCGTGTATCTTCTAACTTTTCACTATCCTCGTTTCAAAAATGACTTACGCGTAACCATCTTTGTTATTCAGCCCGTATCAACCAGTGCATCTTACTTGTGCGTAACGTCAAATTGGAATGGACAGGAGGCGTTCCCGTCCACAGGATCGTGCTTTACTTGCCCGGTTCGGCTCCTCCATTCACCGACGACTGCGCATTGTAAGTGACATCTTGAAATGCATTCTCACTGTGATACCATCATACTGAACTTCCTCATTGACAGGGTGCACTGATGATTGTTTGTTCGCCAGTCACGTCGTTGAACCGCATCTCCGACGACCGGCATTTAGGTTTCCGTTTCTCGCCAGCAGCGTGCTCTTCGTTCATGCCCTTTTGTTGTTCCACCCACGTTGTCTAAAACAAATACGCTCGTCGCGCCGCGACCCAAGATAGGTGCTTCACATGTTTGCCTTTGTTGCAGGCTCTTCGGAAACGGTCCGCTCCGGTCTTCCCCGCTCCTCTCCGTCTACCGAGACGCTTAACAGGACGGCGACGCGGAGACCCAACGCGACCAGCGGCCACCCTCGTCCTCTGAGCAGCGGCCACGAACTCGTCTCCCACGTTACACCCGAGAAGTTCCCGGTGCCCAAGGCGCAGGACTCCCCCAAGCCCGTGTCCAACGGAACCAACGGCGCGGAGGACAAGAAGCTACAGCAGCAACAGCAACTGCACCCAGAAGCGGACATGAACTCCGTGCAGACAAACAACGTGGGCAGTGGAATACCCAAGCCCACGGCAGCTGTCAAGGGGACCACGAAGCAGTCCAGGGAGGACCTGACTTCCATTGACTCTGCGCAGCCAGAGAAGATAAAGAACGAGGTCAAACAGAACGGTAGCCTGCCTTGCAGCCCTGCAGAGGAGCAGGTTGCACCTGCTAAACAGCCTGATGCCAATGACACCGATGTCAAGAAGACGTCATCCGTTGAAGACGCAGGTTTGAAGCAGCCGCAGCAGGACCAAACGGCGTCATCCGCGAATGACACCAGCGGTGGCGTCCGAACAGAGACGCTGCCAAAGAGCGAGCGGTCTAAGAAGGCGCAAGCTCAGAGCGTGAGCATAGCTATGGTCTCTCCGATCATGAGCAGTCAGCATTCATTCAGCAAGGACTCTGTGACGACATCTTCGACGGAGTCTTCCTTGTCCACAGTGGTTTCGGTGAAGGAGGACAAATCGTCTGTGACCGCGACGACAAATCAGAACCAAGACAATCGTGGCAATCAGGCCAACCTCGCCAACGGTGCGAACGCGGAGCAGGACCGCCCGGGCAGCTGTGCTCAGCAGGTTCACAGCAATGCCCAGAATGCCATAGGTAACAGCCAAGAGCTAGCCAGCGTGAACGGTGGTCTGCCTGCCGGCAAGAATGGTCTCCTGGGTGGCGTCGAGTCTACAGTGAAGTCCGTGCCTGCAGAGACCAAGCCGGTGCCGAGGGCCAACTCCGTCGACTCTTCTGGCAAAGAGGGGGAGGAAATGGAAGAGGCTCTCGCTAATATACCTCCCATGCAGCCACTAGCCAGGGCCTCCCCTTACGGAAGTGGCTACTCCCGAGGACTCGCCGGTCACCGGACGGCGAGGCTACCCGCGTGTCTGCGTCTCCAGGTGACTACCGAAATATCTAGCTTGTCGTAGTGAGGTTGTAGATGCCGATTTCAGGCTTCGGTTAAGCAGCGAAAACGGGTCAGTCCCGCAATATGGCTACGTTGCTAATCCAGTACATTTAGAAGTACAGCTAGAAGCAATATGAAAGGGAACACGGAATCGCGTGGCCTCCGCGCTTTGCAAAGCACTGCCACCAACACAAGACGAGAATGGGTGGTACCACGGGTATGTTCGGAAGCGTCTTTACCACTGATTCTTATCACCTATTTGTGACAGCGCATTTGAAAGCGTGGAGGCCATGCGATCCCGTGTTCCCTTCATATTCATTCTAGCTGTACACGTTGCATCTGATGAGCTTGTAGAGTTCTCTTAGTGCTCATTGCTTCTTAATTTGCGAGATGCATGAATGCGTACCAAATGACATCTTTAAGGCCCGCAAGCGGAATAATCTTCAAGTAACCCATACTCATCTATTTTTAGGCTTGCCGTTTTGTAACTTATAGATAGGTGGCCAAGTCGCTTGTAATGCCCCCAAACCGGCCACCTATAATGAATGAAATGAGGCAAAGTGCAAGAACGCTCATCTGCCAAGATTAATAGATTTCGTGACAGCAGGCAGGTCTGGCATACTGGCACCGCAGTTAATCCATAAGGTACCCTATAAAGAAGATTGAATCAAGGATAAAATAATAAGCAACCCTGTAAAAAAAAAAGCAGAGCTCACTGAAAAAATGGTTTGGGTTATGCGAAAGCATTACTGCAGCCGCGATGTTTTTGTTATTTTTACTTTTTAATATGTTAATTTTTATTTTATTGTATATTTTTATACGTATTGTTGTTCAGTTTCAGTAATCAACATAGCAATAATTATTATTATTATAATTATTCTAACTAATTATCATTATTTTTACATGGGCTACTAATGCATTAGTAATCCACTTGTTCTGTGGACATCTGAATCGCTTCGTAAGGGAAACGAAGAAGATAGGAGTAAAAACAGAAAGAGAAAGCGATGCGTAGTGGAGGGCTCATGATCACTCATGAAAATTTCAGATCACTCGAAGAGCGGGCAGTAACTCGGGCATAATGTTTTCTAGGCCACAAGCACAGTGTTGCCCGCATAAATCGTCTGAAATAAGCCCACAAGAACCGCAGAAATTGAAATCGACCTGCGCGCGAATGAATTATTGCGTGACGCCCAAATTTAGAAAAATGCGTCAGGGTGAAGAGGAAAACCTGCAGTAAAATTTTCACTGGAATACGCGAATGTCGGAAAACTTCCGGAGTCTCCTTTAAAGTCGTGTGAAAACCCGTTGATCCCGCTCGCTTCCAGGCGGACGTGCAGCGTGTGGCAAAGAACATGCTGGCCGCCTCTCAGGACATCGCCCGCCTGTACGGCGCCCAGAGACCCACCGCATCGGTGGCCTTGCACCACCCCTACCACCACCAGCCCCAGCAGCTGCAGCACGCCGACTACGCCGAGCTGTCCGCCGGCTACGTCAGCGACGGCGACGTGCTTCGAGGGCCGCGCACCTGCAGCGCCACCGAGGAGTCGAGCGGCTACGTGAGCGAGGGGGGACTCGCCTCCCTGTACGCCGTGTCCTCACCGAGGCGTCCCGCCCGCTATGCCATCCGGGACCCCAAGCTCATCAATGTCCTCCAGGACGACAGGTGGGCTTGCCTTCTTTCCATACTTTTTTTTAAGGCGAAACCCTTTAATGACTCATGCTGTCGTGGATAAAATGTGTCCCGCTTTTTCGGCGTTCTGATTGGCCGAGGCGGGATGACATCATAGAGGTCTCGACCAATCACAGATCACCACCACAGTATGCGCGAATGCGTGCCTTAAATGGCCAGATCGGAATTAATAATCAATTACTAATTAATTAAATAACTCGTTCATTACTTAAATAATGATTACTATGATTGCTTAATTAATAATTTCTAATTAGTGCCAGTTGCGTAGCAGAATGCTTTACTCAGGCTTTCGCTTTTCACTACTTTAGTCACTAAAGTCCCTCGTAATTTTTTTTTTTTTCAAATTAACGACCTTTCCAATAAGGGGTTACTGGGCGCCGCCATTTGTTGGCTGGACTGCTCTTTGCACTTGGCGCTAGCATGGTGGAGCCGGTTTTTCAGCAGTCCAGAGCGAAGGAGCGAACAATATGACGACGGCCAGTGGCCACGTATTGGAAATATACTATTGAAACCATACAGAAGAAACAGGAAGCAGTGTGCGAACTCTGCAGCTTGGAAAAACGACGCTGAGTAATTCATTCATATTTTCAAATCTTTTTTTGTTTTGCGTTAAAAATTGTAAAGAGCACCGCATATAGAGACGCTGCTGTTCTTAATTCTTCAAAGTGGTACGTCGTAGCGGCGCGTAAGCATATTGCTTGGGTCGTGAACGTAAAGCGCACTGAAAACAAATTGAAGTCAGTATCAACCAATAGGCCCCCAATTTGTAACGACAGACAGACCACTCTCATCACAAACTAAGCGTTTATGAGGTAACAAAAACCACAAAGCGCAGTACAGGTGTCGATATCACCGGCCGATTTTGCAAGTAACCACTGTGCATCGACATCGTGCTTTCTGTGCGGATCTCTGAGGCTATGATTTACCGCCACTCACTTCAAAACGGCGACAACCAATCATTCTCTGTGTGGACGTCACGAGTTTGGATCTAATGGCGGGAAAATGTTTAGGGTAAATTTTGCCAGTCCGCGGCCGGAAAAAACAATTGTGTTCGGAATCGGTTTTTACCAATAACTGGGTCGACTTGTTATCAGCGTTCTTTGAACTCGTGCCTACTATTTGGCAAATTTTATGCCTTGATAACACAGTCAGCTCGTCCAGGAACGATGAATAAGGCGACAAGGGAGAAGCACCGCAGTTGTGTTGCTTGTTACTTTGTCTACAGTGCATTAATTCTGGGTGAGGTTCCTATTATATACATGCATCCGTGCCCATCGCATTCGCGATGGCTAAGGTCATGCAATCGAAATATATCGTGGTGTTGTTGCTTTAGCAAAACTAATGGGATACCAGTTGCCATCGCCAAAGCTTAATTTTCACAACATTGCACCACCCCAATATTTATGCCTTCAAATACTGGAATACTCGCCCACGTTTTCGGTCGTTCCATGGAGAATCTGCAAAGGCGAGTAGCCAGGTCTTTTATACTTTTATAACGGTGTTCAGCTGCCGACGAACACTATTTAAGAGCCTCGTGCTCTTTCGAAAGTATTCATGCAACTGTTCGACTGGAGCGCACAACCTTGTGATTAAAGAGCAATTGGTACCATTCAATACACATTGGTAGCATTAAATATTGCTGCCCCACAGAACGCGCGCACAAGGACTTGTCGCCAAAACGCGCTTTTCTGCGGTAAAAACTGCATAATCCCCTTTGCGCAAATGTAAGTGTGCACTGAACTGCACTCGAGCACGGATATCTCTATCCCAGATATATTGAATTACTGGCTTTATCGAACACACAGAACACAATATTCGATATCATATTGCCACGTAGTGGTGACAAAGCCGATGACACAAATGAAGGGTCTTGGAGTGCAGTGAAGAAACTTTTTGTTGGGCTGACTTGCGCCCGCAAAAGAACTAAGCGATTCGGCGGCGGCGATAGCAACAGTCGTGCTCGGCTTTCGTCGAACAAAGAATGCCGGTTGCACGCGTCAGCCGTCGATTTAAAGGCTCCAAAGAAAGATGGAGATAAAATCGCAAACGGGGACCAGCACAACGAGGAACATTGCAGAAAGAAATGCGAGTGGCCGGAATCTTCGAAAAACATCTCGGAGCATCTTGCGCAACAGAGTAACTGATAAAGCTGCGTCTCGTGACAGCGGGCATGGTCAAACAAAGACACAAAATCGATACGCGCGCCTGAATAGGAGCGACAAAGCCGCTTGCCGGCGGCTGTCTAAAAAAGAACAAACGCAGATTTGGATGGTTCGCGACAATATGTAAAATTGTCGCATAATCGCACTGCGCGCATAGCCAACTGCGATTCTGCGGGTAGTTTGATACATCGATATAGCTTCGCGTCGCGGCAAATGGCGCTTCTCCTGATGGCGCTCTTCTGACCACTCTTCGCTCTGGTATGCTGGTCGGTTGTATGGGCTTGTGCTCTTCCGACACGCTGTGAAACAGCATTACGCAGTGCGCGGAGGTGTGCTTGAGAGTGGTCTTCGGTTTGTCGTACTCTTTTCACCACGCCACACCGGTGTCACGCAGTGAAGCCCTCTTGACTAAAACCAGCTAAAACCTAGCGGCGCCACTCGCGTAACATGCTTCGCTGCGGAAGGCGTCGCGGAAATCTACTGTCAATTAGGATCACTGATCGACTATTGTTTTTATAGTCTACTGATAACAGGACTAGACATCACGTCACGACATCTGGTCATGAACCCCCATCCGCGGCGCCTCCCATGCGAAGTAATTATACTTAGATATGCCTAGCGAGCGATGCGCCACCAGTACGCCGGGGGCCGGCGCGTCGATGCAAGAAACTCCTCAGTACGTCGGGTTCAATGTATGAGATAAGGTTATCTACTGCCACTTTTAGTGCACCGAATTATGGATATATCGAACTGTTTCGCAATCTCTCTCAGTTTCAATGCATCCGGGTTCGGCTGCAGCAATTTATCGCGTTCGTGTACTTCTTTTCAAAGCAGTGGCTATTAACTGCATATAAAGACTGTCTGGAATAAGCGCAGCTCGTCTTGCTGCAAACAGCGCAATGAAGTCCTGTCGTTATCTCCAAACCTGTATCTGTAATACACTTGGCGTCGGGAATGCATGAGGGCGTGGAAGAGAAGGGAGACTTTTAGTCTGGTGATCAGGAAGAGGCATCCGAAGTCCCTATACCCCGTCCATGAAGCGAAATGTGAAAACACTATCGACGATCTTTCTCCAGCAATTCATGCTATGGTGTAATTTACGCTACAGGCTCATGGAATAGCAGGAGAACACTCCCATTGCCATCAGTAGATAGTACAGCGATAGCAGAGGTTCGCGCTGATTACTTCAACACGGTTGTATGGGTGAATATCAGCGAGATTTAGAATAGGGGGACTCTATCGATTAGGGACATAGGGGAACTAGCGACGTGCGAGTGCGCATGCTCAAAGTGATCACCCCTCGCCATTTCATCGCAGCGTTCCGCGCGTGGGCATTGTCACCCCGCTATTACCCTATCGCCCTAACCGGTTATGTCCCCTGTTTTAAAATTCGGTATTAAACTGTGATCGAACAGTGCTGCACGCGTCCTTTTGTGACCGCTACTACTCCATTTGAATTTCTAATTTCTCGGGAGGGTAGAAGCGGCTTTGATTTATTCATTGCCCTACAGTTACCCACCGCACTCTTTAGTCATTTTTTTCCAACCTCAAGTTCCATCGCTATTCCTGAAATTGGAAAAGAAACGCACTTAGATGGCATTAGTGGCTCGAATCGAATGAACATTTTGTCGTGGTCAGCGCTCAGAATTCGCGCGTTGTTTTTCCACCTGATTGTGGGGCGGATCTCGCATAAGTTGTCGTAACTCACCGTCTCTTATTATTATAATTACGTGTACCTTGACACATATTGAGGCCGCTTACGACCCGATCAAGCTGAAAGAATGTATACTGTACGAGCCTCCGAGGCAGCATTCAATTTCTTTCGCGCACGACAAAGCCCCGGAGAGAACGGACAGGTCGATTATCAGCACTGCTCTTTGCTTCCCGTAGCCAGGCAACGACAGCGCACTCAGTGCCACGGGGTGTGCTCCATCTTAGTCCCGCTGTCAAGCGTTGCCAGGCGACTGTTGCGGACACTTGAATACGGGGCCACGAAAACGAAACGAGTTTTGCATCGTCCTCGTTACAGCCTCTGGAGCCCGTCGTTTTCCTCTCGGAGCTGGCGAAACGGTCCGGCGCGAGAAAGTGGCCCTGGGTCGGTTTTCCCCACGGAAGACGACTGCTTCATCAACCTGTCTGCGCGCAATTGCCGAAGGCGGTACTAGCCGAAGGAGGGAGAGAGGGTGGATCGTGGTGGCTTCGAGGGCGAGAGAAGAGAAATAACGATGTGACAGGGACACGCGAGATTAATTCTCGCCGAAAGGCCCTTTCCCGGTTAGACAACGCTCAGAGGGCGACCACTTGAGTGAAGCGAGCGCAGGCTGGTTCGGGAAGAAAGGGAAAAGCGGAGGAACACTGCCTGGGAAAAGGGGATAGATAGATGGTGCTGGTCCGCTGGAGCGTGCGAGCAAGTCATCGGTCTTGGGCCCGCTCGCTGTCTCGTTGATCACACCGGCGCTCGTTCCTCTGGACCTTGGACAGCCTGGACATCGGAGAACTGTTTTCTTGTTTTTGTTGTTTCTGCTGCTGTTTTCCCTGCTACGATCCCGCGAAGCCGCTGTGTTGTTCACTTTTCCGCCAGCCCTAGCACCTCCCAGGTGGGCCGCCTCACGGCGGAAGCGTGCCAGCGAAGCTGATGTGCTCGTACATATATTCGTGGGTACATATGCAGCACAAGATAGCGTTTCCCATTCCAGCTCAACTACAACAGTGCTATGCCGCAAAAAGCGCCGGATAGATCTTGAATGTCCTGTGCAAAGCAAAAAAGAGGGCTGTAGAATTTTTTCTGTCGGGATGATCACGTCTTTTAACTTCCTTGGCCTGAACCAGCTGCGTCATGAATAGTGTTTACAGGGGGAAAAATAATCATAATATATCAACTACGTTGTGGGAAATTTAAAATCAATGCAGATTTTCTGCTGTAGCTGCTATTGGGTGGCGTGCAGAACTACAATGTGGGTTTTAAAAGAATATGCTCGCTCTTGGTGCATAGACTGAAAAAATTGTAAGGGGCAATAACCTCACATTTTCTCACACAATCTCACTCAATTCACATAAGAAATCACGTACAAGTCGCATATAATTGCATAAGTTCTCATAGTTTCTTGTACATTATCATAAATTATGTACGATATTTTATGATAATGATGTGCACCGTATGAGCCTCCATGCGATTAAATTAGATTTTATGAGGTTATTGCCCCGTAGAACTTTTGGTTTTTCAGTAGGACTTTAATGGCGCTAAAGCAACACTGGCGGTTGTAGTAGTGTAAATTATAAACAAAAGACGGAAGAAAGAGATGGGTGTCGGCAGCAGCAACTGGAAATAAGGAAGGGGGGAGAGGGTAAGGGGAGGCGAATCCCAGATAAGAATAAACGCCATTAGGATGATGCATGAGATGATGATGTTCGCTAACGTGCTTTTTCTGGCGTGCCGCGTGGAACTACGGCCGCTAATAGCGTGGCGCATTATGTTTGCACGTGCGAGGGAACGAACGGCAGAAACTTGGCGCTGTTTTTCTGCGATAACAGGAAAGCCACATGTTGGACAGGCAACCAGTCGATATCTGTTCGGTTGTTTGGTGACGTATAAAAAAAATCCCGATTGGCTGGTGCAGGGTATGATATACAGGTCATATGACGTGGCGTAATGCGAAGGCGAACTGAGGTCGCTTATTGGGCGGTACGGGTGTGGGCGATTCCTCTGCCCAAGGGATACGCAAGACACACGCGCGCGCGCGCGCACACACACACACACACACACACACACACACACACACACACACACACACACACACACACACACACACACACACACACACACACACACACACACACACACACACACACACACACACACACACACACACACGCACACACACACACACGCACGCGCACGCACACACACACACACACACACACACACAGCGGGCCGTGTAAGAAACATCTTTATGTCACTCCAGAAAGGGTTCGTCCATGGAGGTGCAGGAGGTCGTGCGGGGTCATCGTCTGGGAGGGCAGGCAGCGCGTCCAGGAGTGGAGAGGGAGAGGCGACGGCTTGCACCTCTCTTTATAGCCCCCGCGCGGGACCTGTTATCCCGGAATGAGCGGACAGAGGGAAGGGATAAAGGGGCGGCGCATCGGTAGCCGCGGGAAATGCACTCCCTTGAAATGTGGCTGGCGCGGTCCCCACACGGGTTAAGAAGTCACTCACCACGTGGGCGTAGGCTCACGCTTTGGCGGCAGCCAGCAGCTGCGCTCGAGCGTATACGAACATGTTATTCTCTCCGCTGTGATGGGGTCAGAAGCGAGGGCGTAGGCCCTATCGCAAACGCCAGGCCATAAAAGTTGCACGGACTTGATATGCGCTCTCGAATTGTTGCAAATAATGGCAATTAAATGCCCCTAGTCTTTTTTTTTCCACAACGCAGCACTGTCCCGTTACCGATGCCCCGACTCTCATAAACGGAAAAGTCGAATGATATTGAACTATCATAGGGCATTTCGGTGAGAACTCACTGTAATACAGATTTACTAGCGCCGCTTGCAATATTTATGCAGCGGCAAAAACGCAGCTTATAGATACATGTGCACTGGTTTAGAGCGCTAGTTTCTTATGGAACATTTTACAAAGGTTCGAACAAACACTGCTCCCATTCCACGCCTGCGCGTAACTGCAAGCTGTGCCGGTCGTTGTCAAAAACCTATTGTGCTTTTCTTCTTCTTGCGCATACGATCTGGCGACTGGCGAAAATGCCGCATGCGGTTTGCGCATCGCGTTATGAGAAATGTCGCAACTCCAGCGGCACAAGCGTGCGTGTCTCGAGGCGAGATATCTCTATTGCGTGCACGGGGCCATTTCAGTATGTGCATACGTATCGCGCCCATTGCACCGCTGCGCATATTTCCGAGTGCCCTTGGTCTCCGGTCAGTGTTGCGAAATCCCGATCGTGGGTATAGAGCCAAGCTTAGGACTTTTCTCCATTTTCTGTTTTCTTTTCTTTCTGCTGAAAACTCGGATAGCATTACTATGTAGAATGCGAGAAACTTCGGACGTGAAGATAGAAGCCCGCTTGGGCAGCTGCTAGCTTGGCTTGCGAAAGCTTGAAACCGGAGTATAGTTCGCGGTGGAATAAAGTGAACTGCCGGCGGCGGCGCCCAGATGATTGAGGGTCTCGAACGAGCCAAACTTTCCTCGTTTGTTGTCCAAAAAAGTATCTGAACAACAGCAGGTGGAAGAAAACTGACCCAGGCTGCTCGAGCTAGAAATTTTGCGGGGAAATGTATCGCGTAAAGATTTCACCCACGGATAAGAAAAAAACAAAACTATCGTCTAGGGAGTGTGAACTGAGAAGGACGGAGCACTGAAGCATTGGCACTTTCGTTTCGCGGGAACGTTTCTTTGCAGTGTCGCTTGAGGACCGAAACACGTCCTCTCTATACGCAGAGGATAGCTTCTTCCGGTCGCAATTATTAGTTGCCTGTCTAAGCATACTCGTTAGTTGTGGCGCATTTCCAACATAAATGCTGTTTTTAAGGCGAAAGCCTTTAATTGCCGGCTCATGCTGTCGTGGACAAAATGTCCCGCTTTTGCGGCGTTCTAATTGGCCAAGGTGGGATGACGTCATATAGGTTTCGACCAATCACAGAGCACCACCACAATGTGCGCGAATGTGTGCCTTATGTGGCCATATGTCAATCGATGATGAATGACTAATTAATTAATCAATTCATAGATCGCCAATTGATGAATAATTAAGTAAATAATAAATAACTAATTATTAATTATTTATTTACCTGCCTAATTATTACGTATTTAATTAAAAGTTAATTAATTACTTATTACTGCCAGTTGCGTAGCAGAATGTGGCACTCAGGCTCTCGCCTTTCACTACTTTAGTCGCTAAAGTCCTTAACGTTTCAACGTTCAAAGGTCACGGCGAAATGTACGTCTCTGATAACATCAAGTTGGCTAGGCACGCTCTGTTGCAAGACGTTTACGTAGGTAGCGCCAGCTTCATTAGAGCCCAAGCGAAGCGACCGAGCAGCATGCGAGGCGGCCATATTCTACGCGTAAGGCCGGATTAATAGTTACAAAGGCTCCGCCACTGTGATTTGTCCACATTGTCACGAAAACCTCTCGCTCTCAGAGTTCGGATCCTCACATTTATAACCTGGTGAGAACGGTTTAGATGTTGCCCCTGGGTAAGGCGTTACACTATAGGGCTATAGTGTAGGTGCTCACTGTAAAAAAGCTCAAGAGTAAAACCAATAAGAAGACGACAACGCAAAACGTGCCTTTTTTGTGAGTATAATGTCGTCGATTCGCGCTCATTAACAGTGACTGCGTATCAAGTAACAGCATATATCTAGCCTCTAATGCTAGTGTGGCTATACATTGAATAATTTTGAACTACAGGCGGTCCGACCTAGAGAGACAATACGAGTGATGCCTCTCGCGCTGTTTACATGTTGAGAGGTTTTCCTGGGGAGAGCGGTAACGCTGCTTCGATGCCCGACCTCATGCCTATGAAGGAAAACGGCAGGACGCCTCTATTCCGCAATTTTGCACCGCATTATCGAAATTTCCCACTACATTAAAGAGATTCCTGCCAACGACATGCTATGCATAGGGAATTGCGCGGCATGTTCGTCGGACTGCGTATTCAGTCGCGTTCAATCAGTTCTGAAGAAGCCGCGCAATACATAAAAACAAACAAAAAATGTAAAACGGGCGTGGAACCTTTCTTTGTATGGCGTTCAATGAGGATCGCTTTGAGGGTGACGAAACTTCATATTGCGACGACCAGCGCTCACAACCTGCTGGATAATATATATATTACAGCCTGTACCAGGACTGCAGTGGGTGACGTAGAAACAGCTTAAAGAGCGCTCTTGCAAAGCTAGAATTTGTGTAGGCTCGTGAACTCGAGTGTGCCGCCGCTTGAGTCCGGCCGCGACTCGAGGTATTGTGCGTCTTAACGAAAAAAGCGTTCCCTTTATCGCTCGCTGTATCTTAGGGTATATTTGCATTGAGTCCTCAGCCTTCCCATCCATAAAGAATCCTCTTGACAACGCTGCCTCCATATTTTATATACCCCACTGGCGCTTCGCATGGCCCGTTATCGAGGCGCGCTGACCCGCACGGAACCAGTGGCACCTCGTTACCTCCGATAAGGCGTTCTTTTATGCCTGTGTTTGTTTGTTGTTGTTTTTTTCACTGTGCGCTTTAGTTCTCCCCTTGTTACCATGCACCGCTCTTTAGTTAAAACCGGTGCGCTCTTTTAAGTTGGCTCACACATTATTCATGCTGCGCTGCCTGTTTGCATATCAGTGCACTGTTTAGTTTGTTTTTCACCTGTCTTGTTTGAGCAATGCTAACTGTTATTTTTTTTTTGTTTCTTCCTTTTTTCCCCCCTATCCCCACTTTTCATTTCCTCCACACACCTTCTTCTTTCCCTTCTCTCTCGCACAATGGTCTTGCTTCTGCTGCTTTGCGTTTCCCCTTTTATCCCTTGCTTATCGTTCTTTCTTTCCTCTCATCATTTCTTTCGCACTGCCTTTTCCCTTATTCTCAATGGTTTCTTATTCCGGCTATTCACATTTTCTTTTTCCTTCTCATGCCGCCTTCTGTCCCATGTGTTCGTCTTTCTCGCTTGTTATCAACTTTCTTCGTGCTGTCGCTGAACTCTCTTCCTGCCGCTTTTCCTTACCGCTCCTTAAATATCGCCTCGGCTTATCCTAATACTGCACGGTACGCCTTTCTTATTTCATCGTTATTCATTCGCTCGTTCGTTTACTTCATTTCATGCCCATTTATTTAACCCCCTCTCCTGTCTCTCCTCTTCGGTCTTAATTCCCATGATCACAACTTCTCTCGCTCACTTACTTCTATCTCCTCCCTTTTTTTCCCGTCGCCCCTTGTGCGATTCCGTTCTGTTCTGCACTCTCTCCCAATCCCGATCGGTTGCACGCGTGGCCTGGCCATGGCAACAACCCGGCTGCTGATGCTGTTCCTGCTCTCCCATTGGTTAAACGCTGTCGCCTTCCCTACCCACCTTCTCCTGGTGTGCGGCCGTCAATGTGACGACCGGTATCCCCATCCACCCCGGTGCCACTCCACCTGCCTTTCCCGAACCCGCTCCTTCGGACGACGAAACCGCGCGAAACCACGAAACAGCAACGACAGCACAACCACCCTCGTCGCTACCAGCACCAATCAGCTGTACGCGCCGAGGAACTGGTGAGTGATTGATCGGTACGCCGCAGTATAGAAGCAGAACTACGTCATTTGACCGCCAAAACCGTGATTGGTGCATGTGCACAGCACCGGCAAGCAGCGCACCTGAAGCTCCCTTATAAGCCCGGTTATTGCCGGTTGACAGGGTGGCAGGAAAGTTTCGTGACTAGTGCTCGCGTGCCAGATTAATTACTTGCATGGATGCAGGCGACGTCTGCAGCGCTTTCTCATTCCGCCACGAGGCGGTCTTCGTGTGGAGACAGAAAACGGAAGAAACAGATGCATAGGAGGATGCCCACGCATTGTTCGTAGACTCGTATTCTGTGCTGTAACTGGGAGTTGGCCACTATGGGTTTATGTACTTGACACGCTTGGCTTTCTATCCCGTTCGCCTTAGCTAGGAAGGAGAGTGATTAGTTTTCGGCGGAGAGACAGAGAGGAGGGGGGAGCCTTTATGGAAAAACAGGCCGTTCGGAATTCACTGGCATGACCCTTTGTAGGAAAGGGAATTGGGGAGAGGAAGACGGAACGAGAGCGGCGTTGAAAATAAAACGAAGACGAAGCTGGCTTTTGTCCTCGCTATCATTCTCGGATCGACTGAGGTCGTGTCTGCCTGTATAAGTCTCACTACCTCTGTTCGTAGCAGCTGAACTGATGGGGAGTGGTTTGTCAGAATTTCGCAACAAGTATCCGAATGATAGACTCCTTTTGCTTGAGCCGAAGCTTCTGGCTGCGTTTCGTATGCCGTATTTTCATGGCGTGCATGGACCTGAAAACTAAACCTAGAATTGTCTGGGACATTCTCTCGCCATGAAGCAATCAGGAAACGGTATCTCCCGCTCGTCCCTTGGCACAACGCTTCTGTCCTAAGGGGCATCTGAGCTAGCAAGTGGTGTCTCGTCGAAAGCCTGAAAGAAGTGACTCTGGCATATACCTGGTGGCGTACGCGAGAATACTATACTGCAACAATTCACTTTTGGGGGGTGACGGTTACGGTAGGAGGGAATAAGCAATCAACTTGTTCCCCCACGGAAAGGTGCACGAAGAGGCCGCCGATCGATGCCGGTCGCAGTGACACCGCTCGCCCGGCATACGTTCATTCCTGCACGCCCGCAAGGCATGCGCGGTATACTACGCGGGCGCCAGATTTGCGTCCAGGCATAGAATGCTACGCCGCGATGCCGGCAGATGGCGCAAACGCAAATGTGCAGCGGATAAATGAGCTCGCCGCACGTCTGTGCGTATAGGACAGGCGACGGAATCAGCGTGCGTGCACTCTTGCCCTCGTGCATTCATAGTACGTACGTATAAGTGAAGAGCCCATACGTTAGTGGTACGTAAGTATAAGTCAAGAGCCCGTAAACACAAAACAAAGAAAGGCAAGAGAGAAATCCTGTATCGAGCGTTTGCCATGCCTGCATATATAGTAGAGTAGCTCTTTGCCCGCGGATCGCCTATCGCAATCTCGCGGGACGGACGCAACTTTCACTTGGCTTTTCCGAGCCCGCGCTGGAGCTGCTTCTTTTTTGCTTCTTCTACATATCCCGCGGCCGGTGGGCGTAGAGTAGACGCGGGTGGGTCGATCGGGCGCGCGCTTAATAATTAGACGCCTGCTGCCGACAGTTGGGGCCCCGACCCAGTGCGCGGTTGTTCTCTCGGTTATTTTGAGAATGTTGCGTCAGTGGCTCGTGCTCGTATTTTAAACCGCGTGGGACAAAGTTTTCGGGACGCGACGTTTTAAGATCTATATTATAATGCAACTCGATCTACGTTATCATGCCCGAATGACGGTGCGGTACGTTTCAGGTCGCTACTGTTATGAAAATGTCAACTCTCACGGAATGGGAGCTCGTAAATGGCCTGGCTCCGGCAGCTAAGCTTAGATATTGATGCTCCGCACGAACATCAGGAAGTCGTAAATAATTCGGCTCTCGTATTGCTAACCACTTCGAGCGTCTTAATCAGCAGTTTTAAAATCACTGGGAAAAATAGTTAAACCTTTGAAATCATAAGGTGATGGTATAACGACATAAATAGTGCGCTGGTTAGATGGAATCAACCTTCTATTGCGTTAGCAGTAGAACGCCAATAGTGAAAAGCAGTACGTTCTCCGGCGTAGTGTCTACCACCTGCCACCGTTGGCAGGTGGCAAAGTGGAAACCCTCATGTATGCTTGTAGAAGAGATGCAGGAGAGGCCACTATGTGGCAGGGAAGAGAACCAGGGGCCGGCATAATATAGGCTTCTGTAGCCAATTTCTCGCATCTTTGATTTTTCTGCCCTCTCCACTGGCTGAAGAGACGCCACCTTATTTGCTGCAGGATGTGGCGTCGCTTCTGTCAATGGAGTAGGGCGGGAAATTAAAACATGCCACGGAATCGGCTGCCTTACATCATGTGTAAAGCCTTACATCATGTAACGAGGCGGCCCACAGTGCAGCTCGAGATCTCTACCTCCGAGCTGTACAGGATGGCTCGGCTCAGGCAGAACATAATAGAGAAGGGCGATTAATCTCGTATCAAGACATTACAGAACACTACAGGCAATGCCGGAGGCATTTCCCCCCACCAAACACGGAGTTAAATAGAGGTCAGGCAATGGCGTGGAGACGCCTGCAGACTGGAGTATACCCAAACCCAGTACTAAATAAACATATCCGATCGGACTGCGAGGACGATAAATGTAAAAAGTGTGGGGCGAGAGGAGCCCTCGATCATATAATTTGGGAGTGCGCTTACTCCCCAGGCAGGGCGCAAAACATTAGCAGTAGGGAAGCCTGGGAAACCTTATTGCGAAGCTCGGACCCTGAGCTCCAACTCACCGCCGTCCAACTGGCAGCAGAGGCCGCCGGCGAAACCAAACCGGCCAGCATCTAATGCGACCATCCCGTGCGGCTGGGCCGCTAAGTCCCCTCCCCCTTACAGGGGGGTGAGACAGAGCGGCCCAGGCGGTGTGGTCCTTCTCTGTTGGACAATAAAAGTTTTCAACAACAACAACAACATGTGTGGCTGCTACCGAGGACCCGGGGGGTCCTGACATGGGCAGAGATGCGAATGAGCAGGGATCATTGTCACTGGAGCAACCAGACGGTTAGCTACCGTGGAAAGTAGCATGCCAATCAGCCAACGTCGGTCAGCTTTCGCTTATCATTTGGTTAAGTTAGCAGCCTTAAGTCTTGCTAAGCAAGGAGAAGGTTTAATGCTAATGCTCTCTCATTGCATAACGTTAATTAGGCGCCCCCGTACCGTATTTTGTTTCGTTGCTCAGAGGTTAGTAGCGTGGTGTCATTGCGGAATGAAAAGGAAGAACGCTAAAGCCTAATTATTTGCAGTTGCCAGGGAAGCAGTTCCGGCAAGATGATGTCACACCCTTGGTGTGTGCTGTGAGGTCCACTGTGACTAGTTAATGTGATGTGGTGTCATGACGGGACACACTTTTCACTCTACCCCACACAACCTCGCAAAACGTTAAATTCCCCCGCCGGGGTGGCGCAGTGGTTACGGCGCTCGACTACTCTCCCAAAGGACGCCGGATCGAATCCCGGCCTCGGCGGCCGCTTTTCGATGGAGGCGAAAAACAAGGCGCTCGTGTGCTGTGCCATGTCAGTGCACGTTAAAGAACCCCAGGTGGTCGAAATTTCCGGAGTCCTCTACTACGGCGTCTCTCATAGCCTGAGTCGCTTTGGGACGTTAAACCCTACAAACCAAATCAAGCCACGTTAAATTCGAAACGCCGTTCCTCGTGAAAGGAATTCGGTAACCCTGAAGAGCTGCCAACGCGCGACTCTTCAATGAACCACTTCCGGGCGCCCCTGTTGCATCGACGTGTCGGGATATATGCGAGGCACTGCTGTCTCGTATTGCGTCACTGCGACCGAACAGACTTCTCTGTCTGAGTGCTTTGTTTTGTTTTACCGCGCCACTTTTCTCACGGCTAGTGCACCTCACCGCCCAGGAGCGCGCCGACTCAAATTGAAATTGGTGCTGCGCCCTCGGGGCTTATTCTCAGGGTGCCACGTGCCCCGGCGGTAATCGACGTAACCGGGCGCGATGCTGCTGCGCTTCGGCACGACGCAATTAGGCGAGCGCTGCGCCGCCCACACGGTGGCTTCCACGCTCGGTTGACGGAGCCAGAAAGAACGCGCGGGGGAGGAGGAGGAGGAGGAGAGCTGGCGGTGACGTGGTGCTCGTGGGCGTCTGCGGCGCAATTAGTATGGAAATGAGTGTGTCGATCCCGATATCGTGTAGGTTGCACTTTGCGCCGAGTCTCCGATCTCCCGGGACGCGCGCGCGTCGGTCGACTTGGGTACGTTATTTGCTCGCGCTGCTGATTTGGACAAGCGGGATATGTTCGTTTTCAGGCGCTGGGGAACGACCTAGGTGAAGATATTCGAAATTTCGAAACTAAACGAAAATCACCTAGCTGCTCAAGTTGCCTCATTGTGGCCCTCGTCATCTTGCGCTGTCGAAAAGAAGATAAGAACGGAGTGTGCCGTTATACATGAATAATATACCTGCGAGTCAAGCGCTATGCAAAAATGCCCCAATTTTTCAACCTGACAGAGACTCACACATCCATCCTCCTTTAGCTTTCACTAATTTAAATGATAAGTTCAGAATTTTTTTTGAACTGTGGCTAGCGTTTACCTGCTGCCATGCGTGTGTTGAAACCCCTCCACCAACTTGAAAAGGTATTGTGTATAGCGAAGCTGTACCCAGTACCCACCCAGTACATCTGTACCCAGTACGTCGTTTGTGAAAATGTGATTCTTGCATCGAAGTGAACGCTTAACAGGTCGAGCACGTATACGACCATTCGGAAATAAAATGTCTAATTGAATTTGTTTTAGTCTCTTAATCTCTAAAAAAGGGTGAAGCGGAGGTCATTGACATTCTTGGGGGAAAATTAAAGAAAAATTCGGGCGCTGTACCTTGCGCTGGGGTTTATTGCGTGCTATAGCGCGGTTTTTGTTGGTTTTGCGTGGTTCATCTTAACTTCCTGCGGTTTGCCTCGATTTCAACTCTCTCTTTTCTCTGTTGGCTTATCCAATGATGTATGTTGCCCAAGTTGGCAGGTGAAGCCTGCGTAGAAAGACCGGGAATTTAACCACGGTCCCAGTGGGTTCGACTCCCGCCTCAAAAGTGCTGGCCAGGCTGGCAGCTCCTGCCAGTTCAGCCGTACAAACCACCGTTACAGACACGAACGTCTTTGCTGCACGAGCCTGGATGTTTCTCTCTCTCTCTCTCTCTCACACACACACACACACACACACACACACACACACACACACACACACACACACACACACACACACACACACACACACACACACACACACACACACACACACACACACACACACACACACACACACACACACACACACACACACACACACACACACACACACACACACACACACACACACATGCACGCACGCACATCAACCGCGGTTTATCGTCGAACCAGCAGCCATATGAGCAAAAGTACCAAAAAGGCATTCAAGTCCAGAGTAGCCTATTGAGGAGTTCATCCTTACTGGCACAAGGCACGCGACTTTTTATGTAAGGAAAGAGTCGTCTTTCGCTGTGAGTGGCAGGGCAGTTGGCTTCGTCTTTCGTATACGCCGTTGTGCCTGCTCCCTTGGCGTAGCAATAAATCCGAATCAGCGTAGGTGGGATGAACAAAATGCTTTCAAAATGCGTTTTTATACACTAATTTACGCGGAAATATTTGCAGTATAAGATTGACACGGGGGTGAAGAATACTACCCATACGTGACTGTTCTCGCACAGCACGACCGGGTAAATTTCGTCGCGTCCCCTCCTTAGAAGCGGCACTCGGTCTCTAGCGGAAGCGCTCCCGATGGAAACCGTTGCTACTGAGCTTGTCCAATCCGGAGGCAGCACTTTACGGTGGCTCGAGAGGTCCAATCGGAGAGCGCACCGATCGCTCGCTTCAAATCTGCCGCGGCGCTTAGGCGTTCTGGGCCAGGGCACCGACGCCAGGCTGTCTGGAATTTCGCGGATTTAAAGCTTGCCTATGTTTCCTTCCAATGCGCCATTGTCTTGCGGAGCAGCACCGGGTCTTGCAAAGGGGCGCTAGACGTGGAAGTTAGACGTTCGGCTCAGCATGATTCCGGATATGGCTTGCCCGGGCACAACATCATGCTGAAGTCAGGCAAAAGCGCCCATTTAAGGCCCATACGGTGTACCACTGGCTAAATGAAATCTTCTCTGACAAGATTTTCGTACTGTTAATCACCAGCGAACAGTTAAAAAAATTGCTACAGCTTGGCTTAGCGCGTTAATCATCCAGAACTGTTTGACGCTGATTATAGGATTGGATTAGAAAGAGCGACGCTGCCGACCCCGGGACTCTTCCTTCAGCGGCGAATTAGTCGTGGTACCGGTAGAAATCATTTACATGCTGTGACATCGCACTACACGCCGCTCCATCTGCGGGCGACCCTGGCTCCGGCACCTACGCCCCTTCCTTGGTGATGTCATCATACCAACCATACTTCGGCTCGTCATGAACTATGCGTGGAATTGCACTGCAACTATTCTGTAAAACACACCCTCTGTATGCAAGCTAACTTTGCTGTCTTCAAGCAAATATATACAAGCTGTATACCTTTTGAATGTGCTAAGTCGGAGACCAGTCTACCTACCCATGCTGCCGTGTTAAAACGCGGTTACAAGCAGATTATAGAGATGTCGCGGAGTTCATAGAGAGGAGCTGTCGATGACGAGGTCGCTGCAGAACACCACCACAGGGCCGCGCGTCAACTCTTTGTTGTCCATTCGCCGAACCCAGTGGGGGCTGGTCGGGGTGTGTTACCGGCATGCACTGCGCAGGCTATGCACAAGTTTTGCCTGGTCCAGTCTAGGCCTCCCTGGTAGCGCTTCGCTAGTGCGGTACGACTTCTGCTGTGAACAAAGGACAAATACATAAATATTGCAGCACTCAGCCGTAACTGCAAGGAGTCCGAAACGCAGACTCCGCCTGTTATTTTACGAGAGCAGCGTTAGCTTCAGAAGTCTTGGTCAACATATGACTCCTCTCGAGTATGAGGCTATAGCGAAACGCAGTTAACATCCTTCATCTTAATGGCGTTTGCGGCCCACGGGACGCACATTCAGACCCTCTTTGAACGTGCATACCTGCAAAAAGATGGAATGTTATCTCTCTTCTCTTTACGCACCGTAGGCACACTTCGCGCTTTCAGGTTCGCGAAGAAGCTAAGCGGCAGAAAAGTGTAGAGAAGTAAAAAAAAAAAAAAATCTCTGAGCAGGCAAGAAGCGTGCAAAATGACAGTACCGCGTTCCTGTATGCTCCTTTATAAACAGAGTTGAGACTGAAATAAAAGGCGCATCAAGAAATGAGCCATTATTGTAGCATTTTGAGAGCCGCCGCGAAGAAACGAAATGTTCTTCCCCTTTTTTGTCTTGGCCGTTTCCGAGAGAGCGTTTCGCTTCCCGAGAGGGCGCTCTTCTGACTTTGGCTTCCTATAGCTGGCTCAGCATCGCAACACCGAGAAAAAGGGAGGAAATATATTACGAGGCCTCCCGGAAATTACCGGGCTTCGGATGGCGCCCTTAACGAAGCTCTTGTTCCCTCTTTTCGGTGGCGTTTTTCTACGCCAGCTTAAATTCCGAGCCGCTGCTTTCCGTGGCAGAGCGTGCGGCTTAATTTCTTTTGTCCTTGTTCGCTTTTTCTTTTTGAAGACTTTTTTTCCCCTCTTTGCAAACGCCTACGTCTCCCCCCATCCTGGTTGGCAAATTTCTGCGTCGAAATTGATATCCTTAGCGGGCAACGCGGGCTGTCTAATTAAAAGAGCTCGCTTCGTGCCTGTTGGTATAAAAGCCGAGTTTTCTCGGGAGAAGCAAGAGCCGGCTTTCGCGACGAAGGAAAGCTGCGAAGAATGTAGAGGGCCTTCCTCGAAGAATCAATTTCCACGCTCCCCCTTGTTAAAGGTGTGACGGTTTCTCTTGTCTTGTCATTCGCTTCCTGCATTAAGAAAGAAAGAAGGAAGACAACACATCTTCCTCCCTGTACCTCTGGCTGCCCCGTTACAACAGAAATAAGATAGGGAAGGGAGTAAAGTTAGACCTCGGTTGCTTCGGTGTGCGTTTCCATCCTTGTCCTTTTTTTTTTTTTTTTTTTCATTACTTCCCTGCCTCAGCCTACCTCATCGCTGTCCAATTTGCGCTCGCGTTACCGGTCGCTGGAGAAATCGTGAAAGCGTAGCCGTTGATCTTTCTCCCTCTGCTTGTAGATTTTAACTACGGCGAAGTCAGTTTTCATTTCGCTCTTTAGAGGCGATCTTGCTCGTTCTCCACGCTCGGTATTGGCGAAGCGTGTTTCCTGTTCGCTTGTCCTCTCTAGCTGTGAAAGGTTTTTCCTCGGAAGAGAAAACGAACGGTGATAGTTCTTTTCCGCCATTAGAGACGCGGTACGGTGGGTTTACTTCTTTCTGTCACCTTTCTACCAGCTTGTTCTGTTTTGTTTTTCTTGCGCACGCGGTTCCTCGTTTAAAGGTCATTACCGCAAAATTAAGACATTAATCGCTCTCGCAAACGCTTTTCGAATGTTGCCCACAGTATGCCCTTACTGAGTTCACTTAGATCCGGTTGTCTGTATTTGATGGTATAGAAGCTCGTTACTGCGAAGAGCCTCATTAAGGATGTTGCGTTCATTGCATGGCTAGCTTTATGTGCCTATCTTACGATCAATTGTTTGGGAGCTTACGGATCAAACATCTACGCATGCCCCTCTCTCTCACTCACTCACACACGCTGACTCACTCATTCACTGAATGTGGTAAGTCAATCAAAAATTTAATAAAGCAATCGAGCACACATGCACGCTTATCGTGCTTCGTGCTTTTCTGCTCTTTTTCTCTAGGCATCTCAGTCCAACATGTCATTCATTCATTCATTCTATTTCGATACAACCAAAAGATGCAAGCAGGTAGTGGACATGTGATCGGATAGTTTGGTTTGATCTGTATTATTTAACTACTCAAAGCGACTCGGGCTGTGAGGCACGACGTAGGGAAAGGCTGTGGATAATTTCAGCTACCTTGGGTTTTTGAACGTGCAGTGGCATCGTATAGAACACGGGCGGCATTTCGCCTCCATCGAAATGCGGCCGCCGCAGCCGGGATCAAACTGCGGTCACCCGGCTCAGTAGCCGAGAGCCCTAGCGGCTGAGACTCGCCGGGAGGTTCACACAAATAAAAGTGCGTGTCAGAAATATATTTACATAAAGCAATAATAAAAGGAACCTCTTTTCATTTATGCTTAGAAAATTATAACGTAGGCAGGAAGCCCACGCTGCTTTTATGCACTGATGATGGCAGTATCTTAATTGATACGTTTCTTAACTATTGCATGCCAAGAGCAATGTCCAGAAATAATTACGTAAACACAAGTGTAGCTGAAATAGCTCTTATTTCGGGCGTGCTTTGAAAATTGCGATGCTGCACACCTCTCAGCAATAAACGATTCAGTTATAGACTCATATTAATTACTGCTGTCTATACTAATGGGCACAGTTACCTTGTCGAGTGTTACAAAACTCTTCAAGATTTAAACGAAAACAAATCGCCTAATCATGAACCCTCCATAATAGCTTCTTTAACAAAATTGACATTCTCGAACCTATTCACATTTTCAGAACAATGGTCTTGCGTTAAGTAGCGGGATTAAGAAAAAGGGAAACATTTCAAGTGTCATGGCAAACTTGACTTGTAAACGACACGCTCATAATACAGTTAAAACCCGATTTAACGAAGTTGAGGGGTTCCGTGAATTATTTTGTTAAATTGGGAAATTCGTTAAATCGAAGGTGGCATTTCTCGGTTAAGTAATCCGATACAATTAATTATTTATGGTGTAGCGGCATCAAGGAAGTGGCAGGGCATAATATTTACGAAGGGTAAATGCGCCGAAAATGAAATTGCGTTTTGAAAAGACGTAAGAGCGAAACCTAAACGAAGGACGAAGCAAGTTGCGCTTTTTCGTCATTTCGAAATGTATTACTAACTTGCCAACTATGCTATCTTGCTACAATGAAATAGCGGTCCGCGTAAACAACCGACACACGTGATCAGTTCAGTTCAGTCATTCAGTCGTGTCCGACTCTTCGTGACCCTATGGACCATTTCACGCCACGCTTTCCGGTCTCTCACTATCTTCCTAACATCACATAACTTCATCTGCAGTGCCTCGAGGATGCCATCTAACCATCGCGTTCGCTGCCTACCCCTTCTCCGGCGACCGTCAACCTTTCCCAACATCAAATCTTTCTCCAGCGACTCCTCTCTTCTCATCAGATGACCAAAGTAGCTGAGTTTTAACTTTAGAATTTGACCCTCCAATGAGCAGTCAGGGTTTATGGTCGACAATATCGACTGATTTGATCTTCTGGCAGTCCAAGGAACTATCAAGAGTCTTCGCCAGCACCACAATTCAAACGCGTCAATTCTTCGGCGGTCAGCCTTTTTCACAGTCCAACTCTCGCATCCATACATCACAACCATAGCCCGAGTTATACGGATCTTGGTTGGCAGACTAATGTCTCTGCTCTTTACTAGGCGGTCAAGGCTAACCATTGCTCTCTTTCCCAGAAGCAGGCGTCTCCTAATTTCATGGCTGCAGTCTCCTTCCGAGGTAATCTTGGAGCCCAAGAAGAGAAAATCTGTCTCAGCTTCCACTTCTTGTCCATTGATGCTCCAGGACTTGATAGGGCAAGACGCCATGATCTTTGTCTTTTTGATGTTCAGTTTAAGCCCAAACTTCTCACTCTCTTCTTGTACGCGCATCAGAAGTCTCTTGAGTTCCACTTCACGTTCTGCCATTAAAGTGGTATCATCCGCATATCTAAGGTTGTTGATACGTTTTCCAGCAATCTTCACTCCATATGAAGACTCGTCCAGACCGGCCTTCCTCATGATGCACTCTGCATATAGGTTAAATAGGCAGGGCGACAGTATGCAGCCTTGCCTCACTCCTTTCTCAATCGGAAACCAATCGGTAAGACCATGCCCAGTTCTGACTGTGGCCTCTTGTCCTTCATATAGGTTCCTGAGGAGACAGATGAAGTGAATTGGAACTCCCATCTCTTGAAGAGCTTGCCACAATCTGCTGTGATCTACGCAGTCAAACGCTTTCGCATAATCAATAAAGCAGAAGTAGATGGGTTTCTGGAACTCTCTTGCTTTTTCCATGATCCAGCTGAGGTTGGCAATTTGATCTCTAGTTCCTCTGGCTCCCGATCCACATACTGCTGCAGCCTACCTTGGAGGATTTTCAACATCACCTTGCTAGCATGCGAAATAAGTGCGATCGTGCGGTAGTTGGAACAATCTTTGGCACTGCCTTTCTTTGGAATGGGGATGTAAACTGACCTCCTCCAATCCTGTGGCCGCTGCAGAGTTGTCCAAATCTTCTGACATAATGTATGCAGAATGCTAACAGCGTCATGGTTGAGGTTTTGAAGCAACTCAGCTGGAATGCCATCATTTCCGCTGGCTTTCTTCTTAGCAAGACTGGCTAAGGCCCATTCAACTTCACTCTTCAGGATGCCCGGCTCGAGATCAGTACTCACAACCGTCTTATGTTGGGTTTGCACATTCGGGTCCTTCTTGTACAGTTCTTCTGTGTATTCCTGCCACCTCTTCTTTATCTCTGAGGCTTCAGTGAGGTCCTTGCCTCGTTTGTCCTTTATCACGCCCAGCTTAGCACAGAAGCTTCCTTTGATATCTTTGATTGTCTTGTACAGAGCTCTTGTGTTCCTTAATTGGCTGTTGTCCTCAACTGCTTGGCACTGTATGTTCAGGAAGGCATTCTTATCTCTCCTTGCTATTTTCTGAAAATCCGCATTGAGAACCTTGTATCTTTCTCTTTCCCCCATAACTTTTGCCATCCTCCTTTCCTCAGCTATTTGCAAAGCCTCTTCAGATAACCAGTTTGCTTTCTTGCATTTCTTTTGCTTTGGAACTACCTTAGTAGCAACTTCTTGTATTATATCACGAACATCAGTCCACATCTCTTCTGGCTCTCTGTCTTCTAGATCTAATTCTTGAAATCGATTGCTCACTTCCACAGCATATTCTAATGGAATTTGATCCAGATCATACCTGAAAGGCCTTCTAGTTTTCTGAGTTTTCCTCAATCGAAGCTTAATTTTGGCAACAAGAAGCTGATGATTGGTGCCACAATCGGCCCCAGGCCTTGTTTTTACTGCTTGTATAGCGCTTCTCCATCTCTGCGGCAAAGAATATAATCGATCTGATTCCTGTACAGACCGTCCGGTGAAGTCCATGTGTACAGGCGCCTCTTGTGCTGTTGAAAACGAGTATTCGCTATGGTCAGGTTGTTTTCTTGACAAAACTCTACTAGCCTCTGTCCAGCTTCATTTGACTCGCCAAGACCGAACTTGCCTACAATTCCGGATATTTCTTCACTCCCGACCTTAGCATTCCAGTCTCCTACGAGAAAAACGACGTCTGATGATGGGGTGCGGTCTAAAAGGCATTGTAGGTCCGCATAAAATCTCTCAACGTCAGCTTCTTCAGCAGTAGTGGTCGGTGCATAGACATGGATAACTGTTATGTTGAGAGGCTGACCTTGGATCCGAAGTGAAATCATTCGGTCGTTTTTGGGGTTGTACCCTAGCACTGCTTTACCCATTCTTCTGTTTACTATGAGAGCGACCCCATTCCTTCTCTTGGATTCGTGCCCACAATAAAAGACATAATGGTCGCCGGAGTTAAATTCTCCCATTCCGGTCCACTTGAGCTCGCTGATACCCAAGATATCAATGTTCAATCGGTTCATTTCTCGCTTGACGACATCCAGTTTACCTTGCGTCGTAGATCTTACATTCCATGTTGCTATGTGATATATCTCCTTGCAACATCGGACTTTCCGGTCGCTTCCCGACACATCCACAACTGAGCGTCCTTTTGGCTTTAGCCCAGCCGCTTCATTCGTCCTGGAGCTACTAGGAATCGCCCTTTGTTCATCCCCAGTAACATGTGGGACGCCTTCCAACCTGGGGGGCTCATTTTCCGGCGCCATATCGATAATGGTATTGTGACTGGCCATAGGGTTTTCTTGGCAGGAAATACTGGAGTGGGTTGCCATTACCTTCTCCAGTGAATCACATTTTGTCAGAACTCTCTGCCGTGACCTGTCTATCTTGGGTGGCCCTACACAGCAGAGCTCACGACTTCATCGAGTTTCGCAAGCCCCTCCGCCACGACAAGGCAGTGATCCATGATGGGGACACACGTGATAGCCCGTATCAAAAGAAGCAATGAAAATTATCTCGTAAAGAAGGGTTCCACGGGACTACAAAATTTATTTCCCAGCAAAAAAGTCGCTCATCTTCTCTCACTGGCGGTTTGTAAGCAGCAACTGCACGGATGTTTCGTGTGTTCCGGAAAACTGTTGCAGCAAACCAAGGGAATTGAACAGCTGACCCGATTGGTGTCAGCATGCGGTGCCACTGCCGATACCGGGTCGACGGCAGGATTTTTACCGCTGACGAAATATCGTGAATTCAAATCAATATAACTCCCGTTTTGAGACCCGCGCAGTTTGGGAAAAGCGGGACGAAGTTGCTCCGTGATGTTACCCTTGGCTCGCAGTCAATACATTTTTGGACATTTTCTACCAAAAAAAAAGACCAAAAATAGACTTTTTCACCTTCATTTTTCGACAAAAAGTTCGTGAAATTAGATAGCGAAATTAGTTTCGTAATTTTCAGTTGCTCAATGCATTTGAGCATATGGTCGTCTGCGAGAGGATTGGAATATATTTGTTAAATCGCTACTTTTGTTAAATCGGGTTTCTTGCAATCGAGCTTTGACTATAGCCAGAATCATCGACCCTGGATAACACTGCGGCTGTATATTAATCGTGGTAGTAACAGGTTACGCGATACGCCCCATCACCTGTAAACAACGAAGCTGTTGATTTGCCGCAGTACAGTTCTTTCTTTTCTCAGGTGAAGGCATCACTGACTTGCTTATAGATGGTATAAGTGGGAGCCGATCCCATATATATAACGTCATTTCGTATCAATATACTTACGCAATCGTATTAATCGAAGCAGCCACGTGAACTTCTTCAGTCTACGTAACACGCACTTATACCGATGTTTTATTTAAACTATACAGCCGAAGTCTGTCGATCGAGATGCATCATACAGCGCCTTTTTTATTTTCTTTAATCGAGTGTTTGAGTCGCACGTACGCTCTGCGCTCTGGGAAATTTGGAAGCGCAGTATTCCCCGCGCCCGCGGTAACTTCTAATTAAGTTTATACTACTCGTTCTCTAACCGGCCGGCTGCTCGAAAGTTATTAAACCGAGCGTTTAATTTCATAACCACGGCTCTGAGTTATTTCTTTCGAAACCGACCGCAGCGCCTGATCACTTGTTTCACGGTAAAGCATTTCCACTTGCAATTTATCGGCGTTGTGATCAATCGACCGCGGCATCGATCGCTTTTCGTCTTCAAGAGGAGCCGCCTGAGCTGATCAATACTGGCCGCGAGATAACCGCGATTAATTTGGCGAATCAACTCGCTTGAGCGAGTTTCTGGGTAGGGGCTCTGCACATAACCTTTTGCTCTATATCTTAACAAACGTTTCCGTAATTTCTTTGTTTACTTTTTTTTTTTTTTTGTAAAGGCGGTGTCTGCAATCCGAAAAATCCGCGAGAACAGCCGGCATCGATCTGACCGCCATACGATGCTGCCGCCCGTGTAGTGCAGCTCCGGTGGCTTTGATTTATGGGGGAGGCGATATTTATGAGAACATCCTTCTTAGTATTCACCGCTTACTTCTTTGTTTCGCTTTCTTTTTTATTCTGCACTGTCTTGGTCTAGGAGCGCTCCTTCTCCGATATCTCCGACTACGTGATCTCTGCGAGTTCCTGCGGGCCCGTTAATGATAGATTCCTCTCGTATATAGAGCGTTCCCTCGGGGGTGCCAGAAGGAAGCTGCTCGCACGGAAGCGATCGCGAATTCTTTCCTTGCCTTTCTCCTCTTTTTTTTTTTCTCTTGCCATCCTTGCACTGCATGTAGCTCGGGGTATATTTATGTGCGTGACGTCAGAGAAAAACGATACTTACATCGCATTTCGGCTTCATTCCCCTTAATTCACTTAGCACGTACCACCTCTGCTATCCATGCTTCGCGCTCCAGTGGCAGCGTTGCCTGCGGTGTCATTCATTCACTTTGCTCCGCAGCCGAGTGTCTCGCTGGGAGAGGAGAAAGGATGGCAGAGGGAGCCGCATATTCTTGATCACCGTAATGGAATGCTCTGGGACGCAATGAAATTGAACACCCGCAATGCCCGCGAAGTCTGAGCAGGAATTTCCTTCTTCGTTTTGCCGGTGGGATTCGAGAGTGAAGTTTTATTTCGATCAGTAATTTTCATTTATATTTATCCCAGGCAGAAAAAAAAAAAAACTGGGAAAATTTTGTTTGTGTTTGAGATATAACAATCCAGCCACCAACGTAGGCTCCTGTGTGGAGCCGCCTAAAGTTTTTGTGTTACGCTTTCTTTTTTAATCGTGCATTCTTTGGCACCGTGGAGAGATGGTCATTAGGGTCCGCCAAACATTCCTGAACCGAAGTCAAAGAAGTTGCTTAGGTCATTGACCGAAGTGTTCTTTTCCCAGTTCTTTAGGAGCGCTGACCGCCGTGATAGCAGAACACTTCGACGGAGAACCTGAGCCTTACTTGCTGGCGGGAGCGCTTATACTGAAGACTTTGATCCGCAGTGGAGTCTTCCGTAGGTACACTAACTTATTCTCTTTTATTTTTGGGGTGTTCACTATTTCCTCGCAAAGGCGCTCAATATGGCTGGAGTGTAGCGCACCACGCCCATTCTTGTCGAGTACAGTGAGGTCTAGGGCATAATTATGACTAATTATGACTGTATCGTACGCTAACCGTGCGGACTTGTGTTTTTCCGAAATATTAAGTACGTCGCCAAGATTTAATGTTGGTGAGGTTTAGCAGCGCATATTCGTACTGTCGTATAGGTATCGACCGTACTGTCGTATATCCTCGCTGTGCAGACGCCATGCTGGGAGTGAGCTGCACCTGCGCCACTGTGCATGGGCAGCGAGCATTCGGGAGTACGGCTCTCTTCTGCGCTGTCACGTTTCAGCTATGCTAAAACTCTCTATTAATTGCCGCTCGCTTTAGCCAGCAATAATTGCCATCTCACGCTTTCATGTGGAAGTGTGAGATGGCAATTATTGCTGGCCAAAGCGAGTGGCGATTAATAGAGAAGAGTGAGATGGCAATTATTGCTGGCCAAAGCGAGCGGCGATTAATAGAGAGTTTTAGTATAGCAGAAACGTGACAGCGCAGGAGAGGGCCGTACTCCCGAATGCGTGAGATGGGATTGGGCATACACGTCTCACACACACCTTCATACTCCTCGGACAAGAAAAACCCACATGTGAGACATGCAATGAACAGCTGGCAGTAAACCACATTTTAATATCATGCGTGAAATTTGAGGAAATCGGGAGGAAGCATTTTATGTGTTTCTATTGAGAACATACCCAATTTAATCCAAGCCTCTTGCTAGGAGAGAATGCCGTTGTCGAAATCTCTTGTTTTCAATTTTTTTTTTTAAGAAGCAAAGCTAATAACAAACTCTGACTTATTTTTAACAGGAACTGCTTTGCCCTGAGTTTGGCGCATGATGACCTTATTATGATAAAGCGCCATAAAACCCAACCCAACACAACACAAAGCTCCTGCATGGAAGGTGCTGCTTGAGTTGTCAGCCCCTTGCTACTCGACCACGCCATTTGATTTTAGGACATCACACGACCCGCTGACTAATTACATGTCTGGCGCGACTTTGGTGAGCACCTGCGACCCATCAGTGTCTGACCGTGTCTCCTGCTAAGTACCACCTATCAGAGCCATGCTTGTTACTTTACGCCGCCGAGTGAGAACTTTCTGACATGAGTGAACTAAAGCTTTTGCGTTAAATAAAAAAACAACGCTAAACCTTTCAACGGCTTAGTTAAGCAGTCGACGTGAGCCGGCGGCTGCTTCGTGCTAACCTTTCTAGCTCGGCCCTTTGAACACGGGTTTTGTCACAGCCAGCAGTTCCGAAAGTTTCATATCCGCCCACTCTGCGTTATTGCCGGCGGCTCCACTCCGCTGTCGCTAACGGCTACTGCGCCGACTGGCTTCTCGCGAGGCCCCGAGAACAACTATGCTGCCATCAAAGCGCAGCGCCCTGCGTTCTTTCGCATCGCATGTAGCACTGAGGGATAACATATTTAGCAAAACCAATAATAATAATAATAATAATAATAATAATAATAATAATAATAATAATAATAATAATAATAATAATAATAATAATAATAATAATAATAATAATAATAATAATAATAATTTGGTTCAAAGGAAAGGAAACGCGCAGTATCCGTCAAACTTGCTCTGTGAACACCTGAACTGCCCCGCCGGGGTGGTGCAGTGGTAAGACGCCCGACTACTGTGCCGGAGTTCCCGGGTTCGAACCCGACCGCGGCGGCTGCGTTTCGATGGAGGCGAAACGAAGTGGCGTCCGTGTGCTGTGCGATGTCAGCGCACGTTAAAGATCCCCAGGTGGTCGAAATTACTCCGTAGCCCTCCACTACGGCTCCTCTTTCTCTCTTTCCACTTTCATTCCCACCTTCCTCCCTTCCCTTACGGCGCGGTTCGGGTGTCCACAGAGCAAGTGTGACAGTTACTGCGCCTTTCCCTTCCTGTGAACCAATTTAACTTAACACCTGAACCGCGCCGTAAAGGAGGGTAGGAAGGTGGGAGTGAAGGTGAAAAGTGATGAAGAGGAGCCGTAATGGAGGGCTACGGGGTAATTTCGACCACCTGGGGATCTTTAACGTGCGCTGACATCGCACAGCACACGGACACCTCTTCGTTTCGCTTCCATCGAAACGCAGCCGGCCCCGCCGGGGTGGTGCAGTGGTGAGACGCCCGACTACTGCGCCGGAGTTCCCGGGTCCGACCGTGGCGGCTGCGTTTCGATGGAGGCGAAACGAAGTGGCGTCCGTGTGCTGTGAGATGTCAGCGCACGTTAAAGACCACCAGGTGATCGAAATTACTGCGTAGCCCTCCACTACGGCTCCTCTTTCTCTCTTTCCACTTTCACTCCAACCTTCCTCCCTTCCCTTACGGCGCGGTTCGGGTGACCACAGAGCAAGTGTGACAGTTACTGCGCCCTTCCCTTCCTGTGAACCAATTATTATTATTATTATTATTAAACGCAGCCGCCTGGGGTCGGGTTCGAACCCGGGAACTTCGGCACAGTAGTTGGCCGTCTTACATGCTGGGTTTTCGCTTTCGTACTTTACTGCAAAAGCATTCGGATGCCGGAACCGAGCAGTGATCTGTATCTTGTACACCTTTCACTCGATTGGCTCGCCAGATTGTGACGTCACAGTCGACGTGTCGTGGTGTGGGTAATTTAAACGGAGCTTTCGCGAGGTATATCATCGAGCTGATCAGATTAAACCTGGATAATTCTTTATTTGGGGCGGCGACCGCCCGTAGGCAGTCTTGGTCACTCTCGTCAGTGGGCTGGCATGGTAGACAGACCAGAACAGAAAGGGCAGAGAAGGTGGCAGATTGACGGGATAGCGAACAAATGTTAACTTAGTCGGAACGTGGCAATGTCCGACTTCAAGAAATGCATGGGAACATATTCAAATCGGAACATATTCAATTGTTATTCTTCAGTCATTAATATCTCTCTATCTGTCTCTCTCTTTTCATTGTCTTTTTTCTTTACTTAAACTCAGTAAAGGGTGTTGATGTAGCGAGAGTGAGAGATAAGGAAAAAAAGAAGTGGCTTAAACTAGCGCTGGTTTTTGTTTGAAAGGCAGTAGCGCAGGAAAACCAAAGTCATGGCGTCATGTACACGCAGTATAACGAACTCTCGGTTACGCCAAGATTTGCTTTGTTTTTCTGCCGTTGCCCAAACTATTCCGCTCGGTGTCGGCATGGTACACTTCGTTTGACGTTCTGTCTTCATGTATGTACTTTTTTGTCGCTGACAAGTAGTAGGTTGACCGCAGCGTTAAAGTTTAATACTTCAGTGCCTGCTCGTGTTCATGACTTTGGTTTGGTTTGGTTTGGTTTGTGGGGTTTAACGTCCCAAAGCAACTCAGGCTATGAGAGACGCCGTAGTGGAGGACTCCGGAAATTTCGACCACCTGGGGTTCTTTAACGTGCACTGACATCGCACAGCACACGGGCGCCTTGCTTTTCGCCGCCATCGAAAAGCGGCCGCCGAGGCCGGGATTCGATCCCGCGTCCTTGGGAACAGTAGTCGAGCGCCGTAACTACTGCGCCACCCCGGCGGGGTTGTTCATGACTTTAACGTTACATAACTTTACACCGTTTCTTACCGCTGGTGAACAAGGTCTCTTTAACACAAACTATGTCAGAGAAATAACTCAAGTTACGGACATTCTAGTGGAAATCAAGAAGAAGAAATGGACATGGGCAGGACATGTAGTGCGAAGAGAGGATAACCGATGGTCGCTTAGGGTAACAAACTGGACTCCAAGGGAAGGAAAGCGTAGCAGGGGGCGGCAGAAAGTTAGGTGGGCGGATGAGGTTAAGAAGTTCGCAGGGGTCAAGTGGATGCAGCTAGCACATAGTCGGGTTAATTGGAGAAATATGGGAGAGGCCTTCGCCCTGCAGTGGGTATAGTCAGGCTGATGGTGATGATTATGATGATGATGTCGCTATATGCACCGAGACCTATAAGCGCAAAAGTAAATTGCGTAAATATGTAAAGCCGATGCGATTACGGGAACCGCTATAGTGCTCACATTTAATATGTGTGCGTATAAGTTGTGAGCCTTTTGACATGCATTGTGATGCTAAGAGCAGGAAACGAGCTTAGGCTTAAATATGCCATCATTATGAAAAAGAGGAATAGCACCAGCTCTATTTTTCGTGCACTTTTTTCTATTTCCTTTTTTATTACATTGTCCTGGGCTATAGAGAACCATAGAATATTGGACTATAAATTCGAACGCAGGGAACGCTAGCTGTTTCTCGGAGCCTGGCTTCGAGGAATGCTTTCGAAGACTGCAGAGTTATTGTTAACCGTTTAAAGAAATTGGATGTAACAACGCCTGCACTAGTTCTTTCCTTTAGCGGGTATTGAAGTGGAATTTGAACTGCGGAGCCTACGAAGTGGTAACCTGTTCGTGTTGTGGGCGCTCATGCTTACGGTCTCGGACTTCCGTATAGGAAATGTTTGTCTAAACGAAGCACTACAAAAGCTATGCTCCACCTCCATCGCGATCAGCTAGTCGAATAGTGTCCAATACTTGACTAGACGCCTCCTCTCTAAACGTATCCTTCAACGTCATATTTATTTTCTGAAAAGTTCACACCAACGAAGGTCCTGGGGCAATAGCAGTCACCCTGTTCGATCTATTTTCCATCTCACCTGCCTTTCCCTGCACGACCTGCTGCGCCTGGCTGCGTCTGTGTTGCCTTTGCTGTGGCGCGTGGGAGACCTTCGAATACATGTTGTCTATATTGTATTTCCCTACGATATGCTTGAATAGGTAATAATAGCAATTGGGTTCAATCGTATTGCTTTTACTTGGTTTTAACATGCAGCGCGGCTTTCTTCTGGCATTTTATTTTCGCTAGCTGAGCCACTGAGCCACCCGATGTGGTGACAGTGTCTTTGTATTTTGGCTGCTGATCCTAAGGTCGCAGGATCGAATCCCAGTCATGGCGGCCGCCATTTGAATGAAAACAAAATGAGAAAATGTCCATGTGATGTATGGAAAGAATCCAGGTAGTACAGACTAATCTGAAGCCCTGTTCTATGGCTTCCATCACCTACAGTACTTTTGCGACTACGGGAGAGATGTTGAGGCGCATATTTATTGCTTTATTTTCTTTAGTATTTCACTGCTTCAGCACCTCACTTGTATGTACAGCGTGGAAAGATGTCTTTTTTTTTTTTTTTTTGTCGACACTATTGCGTGACAATATAATTACAGCGCATTGTGGTTGCTCCATTCATAATATTTCGTGGTAATGTGTACAGCTCGTTCTGTCCAAAAGCCGCCGCCGTAGGTTTTTCCTGCTGAGCTCAAAAACAAATTTTAGACTCGTCGAAAGGGCCATGATCACATCACAACCAGACGACCTGGCACACGAATTTCGCGCCTGTCCTTGTAATTACTCTCTCGTTGTTGTTCTCCGTCGCAGCGCTCGTAATTTGCAATCATGTACCAACTAGCTCAACTTTCCGTATTACTGCCACGAATTTCAAGCTCCCCGCATTCAAGTAAAGCTAACGAATTTGAGAGAAATTCAAGTGATGCCACAATTGGTGAGGAGGTACCTCTAATAGGGACGTTTAATACACTAGACGTAATTCCACAGAATGAAGTTCCGAGAGAACTGTGCAATCTACACTACAGAAATAGGATAAGTGTTGCTGGTGCTAACAGTGCATCACGTTTGCTCTCATCATCATTATCAACTAAATGCGCCATCATTATCATTGCTAATGTCATCATTGTCATTATGACTCACTGCAGCGTTCTTATCATCGCTACTATCAACCTCATGGTACACAAGGAGAATTATGATGTGCGTTTCACGATCCCGGCGTGGCGAAGTTGATTAAAGCACTCGGCTAGGGGATCCGGGGGATTGAGGCTCGCTTCCCGGTGGAAACGGGATTTTTACTTTTCTGATGGCGTCATCATGACGTCGCTTGATTGACAGCTGTAGTGTTACCGAACGAACGAACGCCGACAGTATTAGCCATTAAAGGCTTTCGGTTTAATATTGCCGGCATTGGTATTCGAATAATAACTTTCTGCATGTCAGGCTGGTAAGCAGCGCATAGGCCATAAACATTTTTTGTTGTTGCGCTCAGTATGTACCAGATGTGTTAGAGGGACACCGTTCTGCCGGCTGCACATTACTTACTGACTTATACTTGAGATGCGTACTGATGTTACAGGAGTAATCATTTTAAACATTACGTAATTTGAACAAAAGATATAAATCGAGGAATTAAAAAGCGGTGTTGAAGGCGCTATGATGTCTACACTTAGAGCGAAGCTTAAGCGTAATCCTATATATATATATATTTGCCTTTCACATCACTTTTCGTCCCTTCCTTAAAACTTAACTTAACCGGACCATCCCTTCACATGTCTCGGACTCTACTCCGACTAAGTTCGCGCATCCCTCATGATCGTCACATTTTTCTTGAGTCGAGCTGCCTGCATCCACCGCCCATCCTGTCCATTTCGTCTGGATTTGTACGCGAATTCAGTTTCATTTACTGCTTAAGAAGTTCATCTGCCAAGATACCTCTGTCTGTACGCCCGTAATCATAACGAACCACCCAAGCGCACATCGCCCCCCTCCAGAAAGTCCACCTACAACCCATTTTGCAGAAGCCTACGCAGCAACCGAACGAAGAAGCGACGGCTAGCTCAAACTCAAAGGCGCAATAATATAACAGCGAAACTTATACAGGGGTAGTCAAAAGTTCTCAGTCCACAGGGTCCGCTTCTGAGCAGTATAGTCAGGCAACTACGAGGACCCCAAATCTCAAAATATCTGTGGGGGGTAGAAGACTGCTTATTCTAACCTCTGAGATACTTGATAGCTTTAATGAGATCTAAAGTGCTAGGACATACCGACCAAAAGCTGAACCTGTAGTTTGAGAACGTTTGACTTCTGCTGTACGCACAACCACGTGCAGCTTATTAACACACGCATCAATTAAATGATATGATCGCCCGTTAGCATTTTTTTTCTTCGCTTCCGATCTTTTTATGGCTTTCCCTGTAGTATAGTCGGATACAATTAATAAAGAAAACGAAACGGTAGATGCTCCTCAAACGAGGCCTTTCAGCCAGTGGCTTTGACCGATTGTCACGACACAGCGGTTAATCCGATTAAGCTGCGGTGAACCCCTTGTCGCCACCACACCGTGCATTGTCACTATAGAAGGAGTAAGAGAATTATCCCCGAATTCATGAAAGTTGGTCGACGCCAGTGGCTGAATGGCTTGTTTGGGGGGTCATGTGTCATTTCTTTCCTTGAATCATATCCGACTGCAGGTGCACGATAGTCATCCGAAAATCGCGCCTATAGGTACACAGCTTGCATTTCGTTCCTTGTGTTTCTACCCGACATTGTTATTTGCCATGAGTGTTCTAAAGGCATCAAGGATTGACAAGTAGAACTGTAACGTCATAACTTCGGGGACTATTCAAGAACCGGATCCAAGTTCAAAAGGACCTCCTAGTCTACGTTACCTCATAAAATCATAAAAACAAGTAATTTGGATTATGGGGCATCGTTAAGGAATGGGGGAAGATTCTTCTAGATTGACTTGGATTAAGCTGGGTCACGGTGGATCAAGGGTGGTTTCTGCTGGACTGCAGTGAATTAAATGAGATTACGTTGTATCAAGTTGGAATAGGGTGTTTTTTGCGGTAGATAAGGATGCACTGAGTTGAATCAATTGCAAAATGATAGAATTATGTTAATTCGATTCAATTATAGTGGAATAAGGATGATTTCTAGTGGACTGTGATGAATCAAGAATGTTACCAACTTGCCCAAAAACTTGTTTTACTGATGTAGTAGGTTTTATTAAGTTGCGGTATGGTACATTCAGTCGCATTGCGATGGAATAAGTGGATTATGGTAGATTTCGTTCATTAATAGTGAACTATTTTGGTTTAAGCTGAAAATGTATAAAGTTTAATTGCTATTGATGAAGATGGATTACGGCTAATTGCGATGAATTAAGGGTGCACTACAGCGGACTAGTATGAGAAATAAAATGCATTCAATTATTTCGCATTCGCAGCATGAGGTCTAACGTGCCCTCGTAACATTTGCAACTTGTCCGGAATAAGAGGTCGTTGTCCGGCATATTTACATTATTGTGTTTGTAATGCGAACAGGTTTCTCCTTCCGCAGTGCTGCCATTGTGCTGCAAGAGCAGCATTTCAGCCTCACAGAGATTCGCCATTCCGGGCACGCACGAACTTCGCCATACCTTCGAGCCCGCTCACCTTACTACTCCGAAGCCCCTAAACGCGGCTTGCCAACTTGCCCGCGTTATCCCCGTTTCCCCCACGGTCAAGGCGCACGGGAAAGCGCGCCGGAACTCTCTTCCCCTCCTGGCAGGAAGCGTGTCTGAGCCCCGGTGGCAGAACCCCCCGCCGGGATGAAATGAGTCCGCCCCGAACGCCGTCAATCGATAGCGGGAGAGGCTCTCGGCCCGAGCACCGCTGCCCCTGCTGCCGTCTCCAAAGGGTCCGCGACGCCTTTTGTCGCGAGCACGCGCGCGCTCCCGCGCTCCCCCACCGGGAAATCCCCGCCCGCGTTATTCCCGTCTCCGCCGCCGAAGTAAACGGGAGCCGCACGCCACAACAGCTGAGCCGCCATGCGGGAACGCCGACGCGCTTGACGTTCGTACTGCCAGTGTTGCGCACGTCTTCTGTGCCACGGTTTTCACCGTATCTTTCTTGGCCACCGTCCCCGGCTCGACAACAAGAACACGCGTGCGCGCTCGGCGTCGTTCACAGCGGGTTCGCCCTTCCTCCTCTTCGTCTTCGACTTTGGCTCGTCTCAGCGTCCTCTTTACGTACCTCTGCGGACGGGTAGGTGGCCTGAACGTCTCCCACGCCGACGTGACGGGAATCACCAAGCGTCGAAAGTCTCCCTTCTCTGGTTGGACTGCGGCCGCGCCCTGAACCCGAGGCTCTTGTTTGCCGCGTAGAGTGATTGCTGGTCGTTCGGTGTTTTCGCCCGCCCCGCGCGGTCTCTGTGGAGTGACCCCTGGAAAGCGTGCTGGACGCAACACGTGAGTCGATTGTGAGGAGGTTCGGCTGGCGCAAGAAAACATGAATTTTTGTCGTACGTACGAGTGTTTCGATTTGGTTGGTCAGTAGGGCATGCCTCGAGCTTCCTGGTGTTCCGATTCGTAGTCTCATTTCCCTGGCCACGTGGATCTTTTTGTATCTTGAGACAGTACGAGGGTAGTTATCGTGCGCGTGTACTTTAGGTGCGTCAAAGAGGAAGTGAAGAAACCGCGAGTGTAAAAATTTTCATCCTCGTTTGCTGTCATCTTCGCCTAAAAGTAAAGGAGTTATTTCACGTCACAAAGGGCGAAATAAGTGAGAGAAAAAAATGTGAGCGGCCCTTTTGTTCACTAGGTCCCGGCTTGGTTTAGATTTGCTAAAAAAAAGGTTTGTTTATTTTAATTCCCAATCGACTTCTCCTCGCAAGACGGTGGCATTGGCTGCAAGGCGTAGACTACAATTTGGGATGCCGCCAAAGCTGGAGCACATAGAGCACTACGCAAGATATTAACCGATATTGATACGCCACGATATCACTGCGGCCTGATTGGATTTCCGCTCGTCGTTTGGAGGGAAGTTTTTATTGCCTCTGAGTTCTTCCATCTTAACTTGGGGTACCAAGAATCGCACCACGTGTTCATTGAGGGTTTATCAGTAACGGCGAGATCTAAAGCGAGGGAAATCTCATTAGCCGGAAATCGTAGATCTTTGCGACTACAGCCGCGTTATTTGCTCCCCGAGCAACCTCTGCCATGTGGAAGCAGTTTTGTTGTCAGAGATTATCGCGTCGGCCAGTTCGCATGCCGCTAGTGGTCTGAGCCAGTCGCGAAGGTCTTCCGGGCATTGACTCCGCACGGCCAAAGCCTTCTCTTCCTCATCGATTTCGATTTATTGGTCCGCACAGAGAACCAGTGCTCCTTTCGCATGTATCCGAACGCTCTCCCATTCCATGCGTCGGACGCGAGACGATGTTTCAAACTTGACGAAAAATTTATCCTGCTTCGGACTGACAGTGTTGCCGTTGTCTGATGCGTAGGCTTTGCCGGTGTTAGTTTCGTCGCCTCGATGAAGAAAAAACGTCTTGGATTCGGGTACGGACACTTCCGGAAACCGGCGGTTTGCTAAGTGGCTCCTCAAGTAGGCGTTGGAAGCTCGCTCGGCCTTTCACTTCACCTTACGAAATGGCCGCAATTTAATGAAATCACGCAGGTAAAGGAAAAGTGAGTATTCATGCTTATTTCGCCGAGGAACAAAGTCAGTCTTCGTATGCGAATTTCGCCGCTGTTTCACTGTAGCTTCTACCTTGGAACCTTGTGGCTACAGTTCGGAAGTCTGGTTCAAGAGCGAACGTTGCGGCGTGCCCACCAGTGAAGTAACCTCATGCTCATACATCCTAGCTTGTTCGACGTAATAGTAGGAATATGGCAGCCCCATGTCATTCAACAACTCCCTATTACTGATGCTACCTTCGCATGTGTGAGCTATAAGTAGCGGAGGCAGGTAAACTAAGGCACCTTGGACAGTACTTAGGCATCTGACGACACCTTTCATTCTTTTGTTTCCGGAAGGTAACCCTATTCTACCACTCACCACATTCGCGAATTTACGTCATAGTTCCACCCTGTCTGAATTTGTAATACACAGTTTGTGTAGCATTGCATGCTGAATGCGTTTCACCAGAAATCGCTTTGTACTAACGGAGTGTTCCTCTCATATGTGGTAATAAGAAAACTTATAAAGCCAGCGTGGGTTTTATTCCTTCAGTCGTTTCATGGTTGTTAGGCAAACTTCGTTTCTTCTTTTTTTCGGAAGAGCAAGCATCGTTGAAGGTAACAGGCTGCGAAAGTAGTCGTCTACATTTTGTGTCGTACTCGTAAGTGTTCTTCGCTTTGTCTGTCATAGGGTGTTGTGGTACCCAGCTCGATAGTGGAACTTTGTTTCAGCATTTTGTGGGCGTTGTTGTTCGCAAAACGAGAACTCAGTGCTGTGATCGCTGTGTAGTCCTCCGACGTTATAGTGGGTCTACGGTTTTAGTATTCTTCGAATGTTGTTGCTAGTTTAGCTACAACCACTGAGTAATTTCAACTTCTGTGGCACTTGTTCTTGCATGGTCATCGTTTCATGCATCGAGTTTGGAAGTTAAGCATTCAGAGGTTGCTGATTTCTTAAAAAGAAAGGGCACTTACTTTGAAAGAGCGGACGTTTTTGCTCAAAGCCGCATTGGACTACTCGGTCCGTGCTTTTCGAAGATTTTACCAAGCATTTATCTTTAAAATCGCGCGATCATTTACAGTACGCACTTGCTTAGCTACCGGGAATGTTCGACTTTCCATCGCTTCGTTTCTTTAAAGACGTTGACTTTTTTAACTGCAGCTCTTGCGAGATAGATTCATTACCCGTGGAGGTCGTTTTCAATGCCAGCACTCCGATGTTCGCCCATTGTTCGTGCACCGTGAATGCCACAACAATGGCGAGGTGAAAAGCTCCCAACGCGAAGTTTGCCTTACCTTCCAATTTCTATAGAGCCAGGCAGCGGCCACCACTATGTAGTTGTGTGCTTGCTGAGTGCACATTTTGGGATGCTCGAGGGTTTCGACGGTCAAAAAGCAGGCTTCGTAAGGGTTTTCCACGTTTCCCGCATTGTTTTCGTACGCTGCTTTTTACAACTTACGCCACGCGCTTCTGTTTTATGAACGCGACGACCAACTTCACTCCATGTACGTGCCTATCACTCGGACTTATTCACTCCATTTCCTCAGGCGTTTTACTACGTCACCGTTTCTTGTGCCCTATTTTCTATCCGCGTCTCTTCTACGTCTGTGCGAGTCTCTTCGACGGGCTCTGTCTGTGAACAGTTATTGTGTCGCGCGACAAGTACTTTGAACTTTATCGAAAGAGAATGGGCCTCCTGACGTGAATAAAGGATCTTGTACACCTAACAAGATGCATCGATCCAGGCGTTACGACTGCTACAGCAGGTGAGTTGTACTCCATCGCACAATGTGTGCTTGAATGTGCATAGCGTTGCTTCATAACTGAAAGAGAGTTATCTGCACGTCTTCCTCGTATACCGCCGTAAGTGTTAAAAATACAGCAATCCCAAGTTGATCTCTAGTGATGATGATGATTATGATGATCTTAGACACAATTGCACATACTCACGGCGGCGGATTGGCCAGGGTGCATTGTAGGTTGTAAATATTTATGTTCAAGGACTGGAGTATTCAGATAAATATGGATGTTTAACTAGAATTTGGAAAAAAATAGAGGAAAAGAAAAGAAAGTGAAGGGCTCGCTTCTCAGTTGTTGTGGTTTTTTTCTTCCTTATAAATGGGAACTGTTGTTGTTATGCAAAACCGTGAAACATGCCGATGCCTAGAAAGCAATTTCTCCGTCTACTGCCTTTATGCACTCTAAGAAAAAAAAGTTACAGGGAACGCTTTTTTGGAAGGTAAAAATTTGTCAAATATGCGACTCCTTTCGGGCGTATCCGGTGACTCCCTTCGAGCAAGATGGTTTCCACTGGCAGGGAAAATGTCAATGCGGCTCCGTAGAAAATTGCCGCGTTGCCTCCTTCTGGGTGGTCAGATATCAACCATTCAGGGGTTCAGCATGACTGTCATTGTTAGAGTAAGAAGACTCTCCCCTTGGAATCCCATTGACCATTTAGTGTGTGGAACGTATGGCGAAATTACCTGGAAAGTTGAAGAAAAATAAATGGTAACTACCAAAAAATTTAGCAAGTGACGTTTCGGCTCCCCCATGCAAGCCTTGTTCACAAGCCGGAACGTCATTTCATCAATTTCTTGGTCGGTGCTTTTATTTTTCCTCATTCTCCATCTCAGCCAGACGGGTTTTCGTCAGACTCTTGACGTCCATACCCTGGAGATTATTGTCGTATCCAGAATACGGTTCAGGTATTCTCTTGGATGACACGCCGACAATTCCTGACAATGCGGGAACGGCCTGTGTTGATGCTCGCAGTCAGCGAAAACACTATATTGGGGCACCGCTCTCATAAAGCGTGGGTATTATAAAGCATCACTGGCAAACTGCATGCGTAGGAATTTTATCCATGCTCTTTTTCCCTGTCCAACATTGTAAGCGGCCGTGTAAACTCACCTTGGCGAAGCCTGAAGGACAGTGGCGTCAATGATACACAGGACGCTGCGCTAACTTGCAACTGGACGTTATTGAGAGCACGCAAGCATATATGCAAAGTAAGCGCACCAGAAAAGAGAGAAACGAAGGCACGCATCGCACGACCATGGCCATTTCCATCTAAAAAGGCGATTTCCTTATCTGACAGATCTATCTGACGGAAATCGCTTTCCCCGATGATAATGGCGTGAGCGTGCGATGAGTATATCTCTTCCTTCATCTCTTTATTTTTCTTTTTTGGTACCCTTCGTTCTGTATATTTCCTTCCGTGCTCCGAATAAAATGGCGCTGCGTCCTGTGTATCTCTCACGTCCCTGTCTTTTTTGCGTTTCAGACTTCGCCAAACTGGGCGAACTATACCAACTAACCAAAGAATCAGCCTGGCCGGATATAGCATGCTATTTCTTGCGATAGCCAGCGTACGTTTTCATCCGAGGTGTCTCCTTACATTGAGACGCGCAAAGTCACTATGATCGCAGCGTTAAGTTCTCTCTCTCTCTCTCTTTCTCTTCGCGGTGACTCTGCTGTGCTTTTCCATATCTCATGACGCCGGTTTTTTCATCTCCGAAATCGCGCAAATGCCTCGAACGCAATCACCTTCACGCCACCGACATCAAAGTTTGGCACGCGCCGGCGCAACTGCCTTCCTAAACGGGCGATATCGTCGCTTACGCATTCAGCAGGAATCGCGTTATGCACCAGCTCTCGCAAGCTTCACTCGTATTCTTTTCGTCGCGAGCCGAACCACCCGTCTTCACTTTAGCGTCCTCCGCGACCTCGCTACCATGTAGAAGAAGCAGCGCGTTTTCAAGATCGCCATCCCCTGTTTTTACTTTCATCTGTCCGGTGCTGCGCTTATGCGCCGCAGCCTGTTTACATTGCCAGCCGAGCCGTATTTACATATGTCACAGCGTTCGTCGGCCTCTCGCTTTCTGAGAAGGCCCCGTGTTTTTGTTGGGCGGCTGTAAGAAACGGATGGTGCAAATGGAAAGGGAAAAGAATATGCCAGCACGCACTCGTGATTTCAGCCGCCCCCGTCCTCCCTTTTATCCTGTTTTGTCGACGGCGCATATCGTCATCGGCTTACAGCAGAGGCGCCTCGCACCATCGCCACTGGTCATAAAGGCAAGAGGCCTCATCACTCCGATTACCCATCCATCCAAGCTATCTCGTTCGACAGCCGCCGGAGGACACTTTGCCCCTCTTCTTCCTCCTATTTCTTCCTTGTTTTTTGTTGATTTTTTTCTTTCCACCGTCTTGCTTTCGCACAGTCTCTGTGTCGGTGCCTTATGGCGTGAAAACAGAGTCTCGTTACAGCGCTCCAAGGCCTGCGTATCCCATCTTTGAAGATGGGCCGGGCAGCCCCCAATGCGTACACGCTTTCCGCGCATCACTAATGCATGAACGGCGGCCGCTGTCCCTGAATATTGTAATGCGCGTTTCTGCCCCGGCCGCTGTGCACCCTCTTTTTGGCCCGTGTCTCTCGGCCCGCCTGCTTCTTGTCTTGGTGCCCGAAGAGGGTCTCTGGGGGCCACCACGGTTCTTGAATGCTTGGCGCCCTCTTAGTTGACACGTGTAGTTCTCGTTCCGTCATTGCGTTTGTGTGCGTTACGCACTATGCGTCATTTGGCTTTGCGACTACGCAAAAGGCAGAGCTACTAGCAGACGGGTCGCTTACGCCGCGGGCGCGTCTCCAACGCATGTGGTGATGGACAGGTTATACTCCCATCTTCCATCTTAGCAAACAGACCACGCCTTCAGTGTCACCGTTTCACGCGCCAGCTTTTCGGTGGAGGCGAAAGGCAAGGCGTCCGTGTGCTGTGCGATGTCAGTGCACGTTAAAGGAACCCCAGGTGGCCGAAATTACTCCGGAGCCCTCCACTGCGACGTCTCTCGTACCTCGAAACGCTTTGGCGCGTTAAACTCCATAAACTAAACCAAACCTTTCACGCGCCAGGTTTTTCGGTCAGTGCTGATCATTTTCCGAAGCCTATCCTAGAGGATCAGAACTCCTGCTCAGCAATGCTCTTCTTCTTTTGTTTTCCTTTTCTTGTTTACTTTATACGGCGCCTAGCGGACACCTTCCATCTGCGTTGTCTTTTCTCAGCTGTGTCCACAAGGATTGACTGAGTATCAAGGGTGAAAGGACAGCTTTTCATCATCTGCACTCTGTTTCACGCGCTGTTTGCAACGCTACTAAATGAAAGCCTGATCCAAGCATGAAAATGCTCTCACTCGAATTCTATGCCGCAGTCGGCGATAGGAGCGTATATATAGAAGTATAATCATGTTGTGCAGATCATCTTGATTGGACTACGCCCTTACATTTCGTATTCTCTGAATCAGATGTCGTGCGTATGTGTGCTTTGCGCCCGGGTCAAAAGAGCCCCCAACGTTTCCACAGCATCGGTTCCAGACCGATAGGGTCTGACTTAGCGTTCCGCTTTACGGAACAATGAGGACAAATGAAATTTGAATACGGCGCCGGGTTCTAATCACAAACACAACACGCTCTCTTTCTAAATCTTTTTACACCCTCAAGGGTGTAACGCTGTCCTGGGGCCAACACCTGAAAACTGAATGGGTACACTCTTAATCTGGTTCCACATAGGTTTCAGGTTCCAGTTATAAGTGGAACATTTGAAAAAAGTTCCGTTCTTAAGTGGAACCTTTAAAAAAGTTCCACTTATAAACGGAACTTTCTTCAAAAGAGAACGTATGTGAAACCAGATTAAGAGTGTAGAGCAGCATTGATTCACCATGGAACATCCTTCATTGTGTAAATGTTATATGTTTGGCATCGAAAAGCAGATGCTATGTTCTGTTCATGCCGCAGCTCGTGGCAGCCCTCACAGAGCTCAGGACACTGCTTCAGCGGTTTTTGTCTTTCGGACCGAATTTCTCTCACCTTTTTCTTATATGCCCCTATTTCATTTTACACAACGCAGGCGCAGGGTAGCCAGCCGGAAACCCCTGATTGTTAACCGCCGTACCTGCTTTACCCTTGCTTGCCGTTTTACATGTAGGCTGTTAGCCCGGGAACACGCGAGCACCCTTTTTGCACCCAAAAAGGTGTAACGATGTTTAGTGTGCCCCAAAAGTCGCTTTTGTGGGATACAAACATCGCCTACCGGTTTCGCGAGCCAAAACGCGTCCATCGGCGCCGATTTTGTGATGGGAGTTGTGCAGGATAAAATGTCAACCCTTTTTCACTTGAAATCGATTGTAACCCTTTGTTTCCGGCCAGGAAGGGAAAAGAAACTACCGAACATTTCTTCCTGAAACTTTCTTGGCTGTAAATGCGTATTTTGCTCCCTGACAGACGTCAATGCAACCGAGCGAAATCGAGTGCGCTCGTATTTTTGTGCGTTTTCGTATTTGCAGTGTCAAACCAACTAGCCGCATCGCGTCCGTGCCTACTTCGTTTCAGCAGTGTCGCGTAAACCGCACTTCGAAAAAGAGTAGTTTTACGCCAGACACTAAAAACGAGCGGTATATTTTGTCTTGACTTCAGGGCGCTTAGAGTGGACGGAGATGACAAGGGCGTTCAGAGTAGCATGAAGAGCACGTACTTACATAGAGATTACTTTAAAGAAAGGGGAATTATGTACTTCAGTACCAGCTTCTTGTCTCGGGTCGCTGTTCTCGGGCACTACTATCCGACGCTTTTGCGGCCAAGTTGTGCGCGGTGGCTGGTTCGGAGATTCATGCGCTTGGCTTAACCGCAGTTGACATTTGAAACATGCTACATTCGCGCTACAGTCATACACTGACTGAGTGCGGTGCTCCATACAGGCGGAGGGTGATTACTTTCGGGGTGATTGAAAATGAAGTATGAAATCAGTGCCGAACGAAAAGCGCGCGTTCAGTTCATTCAAACGTGAAATACTGCTCCAGAATGCTTGTACAGGAATCTTAAAGAGAAACTCGAACAAAGCGGCGCCTATACGCATTGTGCTGTGAGTGTGCACTGTTTTTCCTTGGTAAAAACAAAAAGTGCGGTCTCCTAGATGCACGAGTGAAATGTGGATACTAAATTCTGTTTGATTAATGTGTGGTGTTTGTTGTTTACGAATCTGTTTACGAATCAAGAACTTTCTTCTGAACAAACAGAATTGTCTAACCTTGGCATTCGGTAAACGCTCCAGATCGTGTTCCAGTCTAGTTGAATTGCCTTGAGCTACTCCCGACCTAGCAGTGGGGTGTCCGTCCTGGTCGACCACATAAAGAGGAAGTCTCACTGTGTTTTCGCCGTGTTGCACGTTTACCGTCAAGAATCCTCGCGGCTGGACCATGGCTCCCGTGTACGTGCGAAGCTTGACAGCAGTACGTTCCAGTCAGCGATATTGCTCAAAAGGCATAACAGACACAGCGGCCCCAGTGTCCAACTCCATGCTAACCAAAGCATCGTTCACGGTCATTTCTACCATGACAGGTTCAGTTGCACTTGAAGACATGCCTTTTACAGCCATCGTTTCTGGTTGCGAGACAACCTTAGGGTCTTCACTTTTTTCCTGGCTGGCCGTTTCTTATTATGTCTTTTATTGTGGGCACGAATCCAAGAGAAGGAATGGGGTCGCTCTCATAGTAAACAGAAGAATGGGCAAAGCAGTGCTAGGGTACAACCCCAAAAACGACCGAATGATTTCACTTCGGATCCAAGGTCACCCTTTCAACATAACAGTTATCCAAGTCTATGCACCGACCACTGCTGCTGAAGAAGCTGACGTTGAGAGATTTTATGCGGACCTACAATGCCTTTTAGACCGCACCCCATCATCAGACGTCGTTTTTCTCATAGGAGACTGGAATGCTAAGGTCGGGAGTGAAGAAATATCCGGAATTACAGGCAAGTTCGGTCTTGGTGAGCCAAATGAAGCTGGGCAGAGGCTAGTAGAGTTCTGTCAAGAAAACAACCTGACCATAGCGAATACTCATTTTCAACAGCACAAGAGGCGCCTGTACACATGGATTTCACCGGACGGTCTGTACAGGAATCAGATCGATTATATTATTTGCCGGCAGAGATGGAGAAGCGCTATACAAGCAGTAAAAACAAGGCCTGGGGCCGATTGTGGCACCGATCATCAGCTTCTTGTTGCCAAAATTAAGCTTCGATTGAGGAAAGCGCAGAAAACTAGAAGGCCTTTCAGGTATGATCTGGATCAGATTCCATTAGAATATGCTGTGGAAGTGAGGAATCGATTTCAAGAATTAGATCTAGAAGACAAAGAGCCCGAAGAGATGTGGACTGATGTTCGTGATATAATACAAGAAGTTGCTACTAAGGTAGTTCCAAAGCAAAAGAAATGCAAAAAAGCAAACTGGTTATCTGAAGAGGCTTTGCAAATAGCTGAGGAAAGGAGGATGGCAAAAGGTATGGGGGAAAGAGAAAGATACAAGGTGCTCAATGCGGATTTTCAGAAAATAGCAAGGAGAGATAAGAATGCCTTCCTGAACATACAGTGTCAAGCAGTTGAGGACAACAGCCAATTAAGGAACACAAGAGCTCTGTATAAGACAATCAAACATATCAAAGGAAGCTTCTGTGCTAAGCTGGGCGTGATAAAGGACAAACGAGGCAAGGACCTCACTGAAGCCTCAGAGATAAAGAAGAGGTGGCAGGAATACACAGAAGAACTGTACAAGAAGGACCCGGATGTGCAAACCCAACATAGGACGGTTGTGATTTCTGATCTCGAGCCGGGCATCCTGAAGAGTGAAGTTGAATGGGCCTTAGCCAGCCTTGCTAAGAACAAAGCTAGCGGAATTGATGGTATTCCAGCTGAGTTGCTTCAAAACCTCAACCACGACGCTGTTAACACACTGCATACATTATGTCAAAAGATTTGGACAACCCTGCAGTGGCCACAGGATTGGAGGAGGTCAGTTTACGTCCCCATTCCAAAGAAAGGCAGTGCCAAAGATTGTTCCAACTACCGCACGATCGCGCTTATTTCGCATGCTAGCAAGGTGATGTTAAAAATCCTGCAAGGTAGGCTACAGCAGTATGTGGATCGGGAGCTTCCGGACGTGCAAGCTGGGTTTCGCAAGGGCAGAGGAACTAGAGACCAAATTGCCAACCTTCGCTGGATCATGGAAAAAGCAAGAGAGTTCCAGAAACCCATTTACTTATGCTTTATTGATTATGCGAAAGCGTTTGACTGCGTAGATCACAGCAGATTGTGGCAAGCTCTCCAAGAGATGGGAGTTCCAATTCACCTCATCTGTCTCCTCAGGAACCTTTATGAAGGGCAAGAGGCCACAGTCAGAACTGGGCATGGTCTTACTGATTGGTTTCCGATTGAGAAAGGGGTGAGGCAAGGCTGCATACTGTCGCCCTGCCTATTTAACCTATATGCAGAGTGCATCATGAGGAAGGCTGGTCTGGACGAGTCTTCAGCTGGAGTGAAGATTGCTGGAAAACGTATCAACAACCTTAGATATGCGGATGATACCACTTTAATGGCAGAAAGTGAAGTGGAACTCAAGAGACTTCTGATGCGCGTACAAGAAGAGAGTGAGAAGTTTGGGCTTAAACTGAACATTAAAAAGACGAAGATCATGGCGTCTTGCCCTATCAAGTCCTGGAGCATCAATGGACAAGAAGTGGAAGCTGTGACAGATTTTCTATTCTTGGGCGCCAAGATTACCTCGGAAGGAGACTGCAGCCATGAAATTAGGAGACGCCTGCTTCTGGGAAAGAGAGCAATGGTTAGCCTTGACCGCCTAGTAAAGAGCAGAGACATTAGTCTACCAACCAAGATCCGTATAACCCGTGCTATGGTCTTTCCAGTTGTGATGTATGGATGCGAGAGTTGGACTGTGAAAAAGGCTGACCGCCGAAGAATTGACGCGTTTGAATTGTGGTGCTGGCGAAGACTCTTAAGAGTTCCTTGGACTGCCAGAAGATCAAATCAGTCGATATTGTCGACCATAAACCCTGACTGCTCATTGGAGGGTCAAATTCTAAAGTTAAAGCTCAGCTACTTTGGTCATCTGATGAGAAGAGAGGAGTCGCTGGAGAAAGATTTGATGTTGGGAAAGGTTGAGGGTCGCCGGAGAAGGGGTAGGCAGCGAACGCGATGGTTAGATGGCATTCTCGAGGCATTGCAGATGAAGCTATGTGATGTTAAGAAGATAGTGAGAGACCGGAAAGCGTGGCGTGACATGGTCCATAGGGTCACGAAGAGTCGGACACGACTGAACGCCTGAACTGAACTGAACTGGCCGTTTCTTATGAGACTTGCCGCTGCCGCTACGGCAGACCCTTTGAATGTGCCCCTTCCGGTTACATTGATAGCACTTATCGCCTATGTGGGGCAACCTTGGCTAGAATGCTTTTGCGAGCCGCAACAGAAACATCCCTGCTGCTTGGTATCCGATGCCGCCTGCACGCTGGATGTAACCGCTGGCCCTGTAGTGCGAGCTTCAGCAGTGCTTTTTGTTGCCGTTTCCATAGCCATAGCGCGCTCAACAGCTTTCTGAAACGTGAGCTTGGCATCTTCGGTGAATAGCACGCGCTGCATATCTTCTCTCAGCAGATCACAGACGAAGCGATCCCGTAGGTACTAGGGACTCGTCTAAAGCGTTTCCATACTCACATGTTCGCGAAAGTTTCCGACTCAGTGGAGCCCTGGACTAGGGGCCCACCCACGGCCAAGGAGGACACAGACTTCAAGACGAAGACTCCGTCCTCTGCCGCTACTTTTTAAAGAACCATTAAAGTTTTCATTCATTCATTCATTCCGAAGTTCAGCAACGTAATCGGAAATTGACTCGCCTTCGTACGGTTGTCGCTTGTGAAACTTTGCCCGCTCACCGATGACCGAAGGCTTCGGAGACAGATGATCCCTGAGAGTTTTCGTCAGCACCTCGAAGCTCTTAGCAGAAGGCAATTCCGGGGGTACCAGCGATTTCAGAAGGCTGTAGGTTCTAGGACCTATGATACTCAGGAATGCATGCACCTTGTCGCCTTCGGGAACCCGGTTGACGATCAGGAATGATGTCAACCTTTCTTCGTATGACGCCCAGTCACTAACAGAGACGTCGAACTGTTCCATCTGAACCAGTTGAGCGGCAAACGGCATCGAAGCTGCGCCAGCTCCATTCATGATATCAGTCAGCGTATCGGTAGAACTCTTCAAAATATCAAATTGGAACCGAGGCTGAATGCAGGGAACACTTTCCTACTGAACAAAATTGTATGATGCAATAACCTCACATTTTCTCACACAATCTCATACGATTCACATAAGAAATCACATACATGTCGCATATAATTGCTTAAGGTCTCATAGCTTCTTGTATAATATAATAAATTACGTACGATATTTTATGATAATGATATGCTCCGTATGGGAGTATATGGGATTAGATGAGATTTTATGAGGTTATTGCCCCGTAGAATGTCTGGTTTTTCAGCAGGGTTGCCTTCCTTCACGATGTGCGATATGCTTCTTCATCCCATCCTCGTCGCGAGTTGTTGCGTGTTGGAAGCCATGGCAAGGAGCAGACAAATTCCGAGTAGACTGTGTTTATTTTCCCACGCTTGTGGGTTGGTGGCTCCGACGAAATTTGCCGCTGCTAGCCAGGCGACGGTCTGTTTTTAAGCGCTCGCGGCGCATGCGCACTTCGTACCACTGTGCCTTATAAGTGGCGCGCACAGACACGACAGTCGTCACGTTTGTACCTGGGCAGCAAGGAGAACGCGGTAGAGTCGCCTGTGATAGAGTAATGGACGACTCGAACGTGCATTTGTTACCATCCAGGTGCAAGCGCGACAGGAAGCTCGAACAGCTGAGCACGTAGGCGCATTATCGTAGTTTTTTATTGCGGCAGTACATGGATGGTACTTAACAAAAAAAAAAGAAAGCAAGATCCCCTTTGTGCAGATATATGTAAAGATGACTGCTAGCGGTGTAAGAAAATTCCGAGTTAATTACGAAGTCACCTAGCACGGTGAAGTTAGGCAAGCACAAAGAATAAATTCAAGAGCATATATATATATATATAGTACAATAGACGTACTTAGAGTAAAGAATTTAACATACACAAGGAGCAGTAGCAGTATATATATATATATATATGCATCGTCAGTCTTGCACTGGCTTTCTAAAGTTTGCAGCAACGTGAAAGAGTTACTGTATAGAAGAGATAGAAAATATTATATGCGTGTTGCAGCGATCTCTGGAGAAAACGATATCTTGAACTGGATCCAGTGCTACTGGTGAGTAGTCTGAAGAAATTCGCAACCGTGGCAAAGGTCAGAAAATCAATCGACTGTTATGACCACCGGAAGGGGAAAAGCAGTGCGCGATCATTTTTCACGCAGCACCTTCTGATATTTTAACACGGCCAGCAGTTCGACGAAAGAATCCATAATTAAGAAACGAAAAAAAAAACTGTGAACAAGAAACGGGTCGTCGATGTAACTGCGTTCTTCCTTACAGGAAGCTATATGTCTCAGTACCACATGACAGATGTCGAGAGAGCCATTCCCTGCGGAGGCAGCGTCAGCAGAGCAATGTTGCAATACAAAAGTACAACGTTTGCGTGCCCTGAATAAAACAGCAGCATAGAGAAATGCAGCTTCGACGCCTGCTGTGAAAGTACCCCTACACTGTCGCCTAGCAGCTGAGTCAAAAGGCCATCGTCCCTGCACTTTTCCCGCTTCCGCATTGCGACCCACTTTCTTCCGGGAAAGGCTGCTTCCAGAAGCTCCTTTTTATGTTTATTCCGTCCACCCCCCCCCCCCCCTTTTTTTTCCCCCGCGCGTTCCGTGGCGCTGTTTCCGCATCCCTTGTCATTCATGATCATGCGGCACCAAAAAAGCGATTCATCGGGACAACAAAACAACGCGCCAAAAAAAAAGGCAAGAAAAAAAAAGAGGGGGGGGGGGGGGGGGGGGGGGACAAAGCCTATTACGACGGCGCATCTGGCGAGAGTGGAATGATCTCTCCAGCGGTCGCTCCGGGTCACCGGCTGTAGGGATGACACAAGTACGCAGAGGCGCAGCCGAAAGGGGACGCTAACGGCACGCTGGATGGCGCATGGCAAGCGCGTTCGGGAATCTTCGGGATGACGGTGGGGAGGCAGGGAGTGGATGCGCCGTCGGGCTCTCGCCGGCGCGTCGTCATCGAGCTCGCCTATAGCTGGATCGCTTTATCTCTGCCGAGCAGAGTTGGGAAGCCACCGCCTTTCCTCCGCGTGCCTGCTTTATGGAGTGCATTGCCATCGTCACAGCACGCGGTTTTTCGGCGAAAACTTTGGCGCCGCGTCTCGCACGCCCGGATTGCGTCCGGTCGATTGCTATCCCCCTGTGCCATCTCTCGACTGCCTTTTCGTCTGTACATGTTTGTCTTTAGGGACATTTCTTGTTCGGCGTATGCAGCGGTCCCTCGAAGCGGTGACCAGACGCTGTGCGTCATCCTTGTGAGTGTTTCTTTTTCTTCGTCGTATACTGTGGCGGCCGGCGACAGCAGTTATGTACGAAGTATCGCGTCTTCCAGCTTACCGGGAAGGTTAAAGCTTCAGAGGGGTTGCAGGTGCTACAGGCTATATTGTTTTTTCGCTTTTGCGATCCAGCGGCACCATTTGTAGCATTTATTTAAAATACCCTCAGGGTACAGATGTGTGTTACAGAGGGGAGGGGCGCATACAGGATATATATATAAAACAGCAGGTTAACACAATAAGCGTACAAATCTCTGAAAAACAAAGCACATAAAAAAGAGCAGCGAGGTGCATGGGTAGTTTAGGAAGACGGCATAGGTGTAAAAAAGAACAAAATATAAAAAAATAATAAGCAAAACAGTATACAATGAAGATAAGCAAATAACCATACAATAAGTTTTAATACTAGGCAACTGATCCGACCTGTTGGCGTGAAAACAAGAACACCGAACAAAAAAAAAACATAATCCTTCAAAGTAACTGCCCATAGTGGGTGCTGCAGTTTCACAATGGAAACTTGTAGTTTCACAATGACGCGTACACGCTCTTTTCTTGCCGAATGACACACGGTATAATTGTGCTATAGTGCTGTATAACGCGTCATATTCGCTCTAAATGTATGCACATTCACTGAACTCCGGAGGAGAGTAAGCTTCTTTTTTTTTTTTTTTCAATAATGCTAAAGCAATGCCCAGGCGTGGAATGTTCAAATAAATCAGTTATATGGGCGTTCATATAAATAATCTTGTAGTACATATTGTTACGTAAATCTAGGGGTTGGTGATTCGTCCTCACACCTGGTTTTTTTATTGAAACAATTTTTACAGCCGTACTTAAATTTTACTGGAAGGTAACCCTAACTGAAAACAAAGCACTTTGATCACGAATTCTTACACTGAAATAATGAATGCACAGTTTAAGTTGAGGTATTTCGTTAATACTTTGGAATGTAAGTTTCATCCTGAGGGAAAACTAACAACAGGAGAAAAAGCGCTTTTTCGCTCATGCTGATAGAGTTGTCATTACATGAGAGCGGATCATGCGTTCCTTTTCATGATAGAGATAGTACCTGTAAGTGTACTCGAGTTTGCAGTCTGTTCAGTGAACCGTTCCGATTGTTGCACAAAACATTTTGTCCAAAACGAATAAAGCAGAAAAGAACTGCACCATACTGTAAGCATCTATGCCCAGGATTCGAACCAGTGGCTGTGAAGGCAGTCCTTTGATTCCCAACACCGTGGACCACTCGACTGCCACTGCGACTTGCAACGTGTTAAATCTGGCAGCATCTGGCATTATGCGTTCGATATCTTTGCCTTCACCATCTCTAGTCCGTTTGTTCTGCGCTGCATATATCTGCAGGGGCTGCTAAATAGCGCTCGAGTGCTGTATGGCGCGTCTAAGAAAGAAGCCACGAGATACCTTTGGCGCGCTCCGCAAAGAAGAAACGATCAATTTCTAAACGCGGCCCAAGAAGCGCCCAGAAGGCGGCTAGGGAAGATGAAGGTGAGCTCCGGATTAGGGAGGCGGCTGTTGTCGGTGGCTCCTCAAACTGATTTTCTTAGACCATGCTCTAGACCAGGCGTGGTCCCTAGGTCGAAGAGGGGCAGCGGGCGAAGTCGGGGGCACGTCCAGAAGCCCACTTAGCTGACATGTTTTCGGTTAGTTTTCGATCGCGCATAATGCCATCTTTGTGACGTCATAGAATGCTGTATGATTATAAGGCGAAAGCCTTTAAGCGCTCACACTCGCGGTGACCGTCCGGCCGTGACATCCAAAGACAAGAAGAAGAAGAAATCGTAGGAAGTGGTAGCTGGCAGCTGATATGGCCGAGCACTAACTGGACGTAGGGTTGGCAGGAGCTGTCAACTCAGGCCTCTAACATAACAGGCCTCTAGTATAACATCAGGCCTCTCCTTTCATATGGGAGGGTGATATCACAACCAGCACGCCAAAACCCTTACATGCACGTTATCCCTAGGTCACGCAGGCACGTTCCTATGGCTCGGTTAAAGCGGGTCTAAGTGTTGGCTGGTAGCGTACGCTATCGCGTCATCGCGAAAGTGGGGGTGAAAACAGAGAGAAAGAGGTGCCGTAGTGGAGGGTTTCGGACCACCGCGCGATAGAGGCTTTCGCCTCATCGCACTTCAGTGGTCAAAAATGCCCCTAGAATTCTTTTGTGGCAGCGCACGTCTGATCTTAGTGGCAAGCTACACCTCGAATTAAATTTTGGGCTTCCGCTGGAGCACGCATACTGCGCAACGCTGTCCAAAAATCAACACTGCCGTACTGGGTGTCCTGTTTTCGTACGCGACCAGACCTGAACTCAGAGGCGTGTGGGCGCAGATCACTCGCTGCGGTCTTTTCTCCGCCGTCGCTGGCTGGCCCCCCCAGTTTCGTGGCTGGAGTATTCACGCACGATGCCCGTCGAGCGGTCGTAAAACGCCCACAACGACCGGCAGCGCGCGCACGAGCTCGTTATAACGAGGCAGCGCGCGCGGCCGCCGCGTTTACGGGTCGGGCTGGACGGGATGCAAAGCAGGGGCTCTTTATCTGTCCCTCTTTCGTTTCCCTGTTTCTCTTCTTTTTTATTCTCCTTTTACACATTGAAGAGCAGCGCTTTGGCTTTTGATAACTACCGAGGAGTAAGAAAAAGTACAACGAGAAGCTTTCTAAAAAGAAAATATTTCTAGGGGTTTTCAGTGTATCTTCGTGGGTCGGTGGCGGACCCGGGGCCCATTTCGGAAACCACGACAACGGCCTGTCCGCGTTGCCAAGGCAACGATGAGCAGTGTGTCGGGTCGTTGATGGCTTATAAGAGTATAGGCGGGAGCAACAGATTGGGGTACGTTGGAATATTTCGACGGTAAAACGTTTCCTGCGCATGTTTCTCACCGAAAGATGCCGTGGTCAGGAGTGTGAAGAAATGCTAAGGCTTTTTATTTAAAGGGTCATCAAACGTCACTGACATGCTCCCCGGCTTAAGGAGGCCGGATTCGGGCACATGAAAAAAGGAAGTTGTTAAAAATTGGAATTGTGAATATTTGATTATACTGTAATGAGTAAAACATTTAAACTGTGAAGGGTGGCTTTTGTTATAGGAAAGAGGAAACTACTCTCCCCGTACCATGAGGCTGTAAATGTTAGTTTTCGTACAAAGAATTCTGAAATATTAAGAGAAAACGATTATCTCCCGGATAGGCAAGGAGTTTCACAAAAGCTGCTGGCGACCGACATTTTCAGAGCCCTTTGTTACTGTGCCTTCTACAGCCTCAGTCGCTTTGAAACGTTAAACCCTATAATAAACGCAAAGAAACTAAAAGCTGTTTTTGTGTGTCGGTTATACAAGAGAACAGCCGTGATAAAAATATGCGACTAGCTCAGCGTTTCGTGCAGATTATTGGACGCTGACGACTTTCCCTGAAACACTGCGAGGTGCGATTCACTTCCTAAACTGATCAGTGCAACTGGGTATTAGTACTGGCAGTGTCTGAACAGTCCAGTCGCAACTGGTAACATAGTTGACTGGTCTCATGACGGTCGAGTTTCTCTTGGGCACCCTATGTCTTGACAATGCGTCGCCCCCGTAATAAATCTGGAGCATGCTGATAAATGATCGCTACCTCAGTGTCGCCTACGTATACTAGCGCCGGGGATGTCTTTTTTTTTTTCATTTTTAAGGCGAAAGCCTTTGATGGCTCATGCTTTCGTGGACAAAATGTGTCCCGCTCTCACGGCGGCTTTGATTGGCCGAGGCGGGATGACGTCATAGAGGTTTCGACCGATCACAGAGCACCACTACAGTATGCGCGAATGCGTGCTTTATATGGTCATATGCCAATCAATGATCAATTACTAATTAACGACTAATTTGAATAAATACTAATTTCTACCTAATTAAGTAAATCATAGTTAATTACTATTTAGGTGATCCAATAATTGACTAATTAATTAATTCAGTAATTCGTTAATGATTTTGACTTCACGATTAATTCATTAATTAGTAATGATTAACTTTATAAATAATTATTAAATAGTGCCAGCTGCGTAGCAGAATGCGGCACTCAGGCTTTCGCCTTTGACTACTTTGATCAGTAAAGTCCCTCATAACTTTTTTTCTTTTTTGAAGGACAGAGTTCTTTAATGGCATCAGCTGAAAAACTCCGCTTCAGAACAGGGTCGCTCTTATCACCGATGCTTGACGACTCGTTTCGATTTGTTTTCCCATTTAGTTGGGAGCACATATCACACGAGTTCTGCTACCATATATAGCACTTGACGAAGTCTGACCCTCTCCAGCTGAGCGCATTACGCTTGAAAAGTAAAGAAGAAAATGGTGTCAGGTTTAAGCACGGTTACGAAAGCTCAAGAAAAAAAAAAAACACATGAATGCCCTGTTAGAGAAATTATGGTTACAACGCGCTCACTGTTTGTAAAATGAAAACACTAATAAAAGCTTTGTAATTTATTAACCGCGAGCCTTGTAATGACCTTGTACTGACGCATAAAATAGCTTAACTGACAACGAAGATACGCACGTAAGGAGACGTGCTCCGTCTATGGGCTAGCAGCTAGCCCATTGATGGATTGTAGTTGATAGCGGAAGCACTCTCACTGCGTTGTTGCGGCGAACGGTTTATCCTTAGGGCGACTAAAGCTGTGGCTGAACACCCACTTTAGTTAATCGACGGACTAATGGCCGTTATTCCCACATGTTTTGTTTCGGGAAAAGGGGCGGGGGGGGGGGGGGGAGGGGGGGGAGTACAATGCACCCTGTTGAAGGCGTGCAATCGAGCGTGTGCATCCTTTGAAAGATAAACGCACAATGTGGTAGCGTATTGTCCCTGAATTTCCTATATAGTTCGACATCTCATTTGCACTGAAATCGGTGATAGATCCCGGATATGTCCCAAATACGTCCTGCATGCAAGCGGCGCTCTGTCGCTCTCGAGCAGTGGCTGCACGGTAAACACGAAAATCAGGCAATCTGATTGGCCAAACGAAATTGAGGCGCTCCTCCTTGCCCCCGCCTCCCCCCCCCCCCCCCCACTCTTTCCGTTGCTTGCCTTTCCTGGAAGACGTTGACCAGCGATTGGATTTGCGCTGGGTACGGTACTTAGAGCTGGAGTATTCGGCCTTTCTTTTTTATTATTATTCTTACATGCGCGGTTGCTGCGGCATTGATTTAGCTTGGCGCCCTACACTGCTGCGTCATTCTGCTGGCATGTGGCTGTCAGAGTTCCTACTTTCTTCTCGTCTGCTTCGATGTCCGCTGTGCCGTCTGCTTTTACTTCATCTTCGTCTGCTCCCTCTTGGCTTTTCTATCGTGGCTCCCCCCTGTGGGGAACGGAATCTAATAAGCCGCCCGCTGCCGTCTCCCGATGATCGTAATAGACTTCGCCTTCTCCCTTTATTCGTGCCACTCTCGTGTCATCCCTAACCCAGCCTCTTCCTTCCCCCATCTGTGAATTTGTCGTCGGCAGCGCCCGCAGTCATTGTCTATAGGAAGAAGCTTTCGAAAACCCGACGTTGATTCCTGCGTTGACGCGCGTAACTCACTTGTCTTCTGCTTCCATGGAGAGTGCTGAGCGCACGTCGTATACGTCGTATGCGTCGTCGCGCGGCGCTGTCGTCGTCGCCGAAAATGTAACCTAATAAACTGCCTGCCTTCAACTCGTTTCTTGGCGGCTTAGGCGAGATCCCCTGTATATGCAAGACGACGTTTGGTGGCGGTTCCATCTCTTCGTGGCTGTCTTGTTCTCTTTTGTTCGCTTTTTTTCATACTCTGATCGCTTTGCGTTTCTCTGACTTGTGATAGTGACTACGCTGCGCGCTGAATTAAATGTATTTTCATATGCAAAGCCGATCTACGCGCACTTTTGTTTTCACTGCTGTTTTTATCGCTTCTATCTTTGCTACTATTGAGTTTGTGGCGTGGCCTCTTTACGCTATGGTTTCATTTTTCTTCAGCCTTTCCTGGCGTTGCAACTGTGATTTGGCTGTTTGGTTGATGTCCTGAGACATCGATCAGTTTGTGCATGCCGATTAGCAGCGGGCGCATTTTTCCTGGATTGATGTTTGCTTATGCGCGGTCCTTATAGACGATATAATCAAGCGACATTAGCCAATGAAACAAACTCTACCAGTCCCGCAGGGGCTTGGACCGATTCCACAAATTTGTGAACGAACATCTCACTGTATCTTCTTTCTGGACTGTATATGGGGCCAGCGTCTTTGCGAGATAAACTTACTGAAGCATAATTTGTCTTGGCTCATTAAATCACCAACGTTAAGTTTATAGCTGTCCTGCTCTGTGAAGCCATTTTAATTTGTTGGTGAACCTCATTTCTGAAACATTTATATTCAATAAACGCACCATAAATGCAGCTTTCGCGGTTTTTTTTTTTTCATGTTATTTAACAGATTGCAAAGCACAGAAGCTCTGTTTTTGGTTACTCTTGAAAAAAAGCTCTTCATTCTACAAGCGCAGTTAGGATGCTGAATATTTCGCGGGTTGGTACTCAGATATTTTCCCGTCTCCGAATGGGGCTGCGATTGTCGACAGTAACATCAACATAATTTCAAGGTTCTTTGAACTGCGAGGGGCCAAAGAGGTTTTTATTGGGCCCAAGATGTGTGCCGTTAACGGCGACGGCGTTTTTGTCATTTATCCAAAGTGTCGCTGCGCTGAAGCGATTACCTGTGGCGCATCGCAAATCTTGTCGTCGCCAGCAGTCGGCGATAGCTTCGACATCAACACTGCTACTATGTATCGTGCCTGGGAGCCTCTCACTGATCGCCGCCGCCCTTCGGAGACGTCGCTTGTGCGTGGGCGCCGTCACGATAAGTAAATTTCCGGGAGAGGCTGTGCCCACTCGAGCAACGCGTAACCGCTCCCAAAGAGTCAGCGTGCACTGGTGATAAGGTGAATGATAAGAACAGCGAATTTTTTCCTGCTTCCTCCGCACGGGAATCAGGCGCCGCTAAATGTTATCTCGACGGTTACCTCTTCACTACAGCAGAGACATATAGGTACACGCTCGTAAGTTGAACGAGAGGAGGAACCGTGCAGTGTGTCGCTGTGTGATCTCGTGGTCGACCCTGATTTTGAGTAGTTCCTCTCCTATATCGTGTGCCGCACGTGAATTTAAGTCTTCGAGAGGTCTGGATTCCACTGCATATATTTAGTTTTCGTAAAGTGGACAGGGTGCACTGCACTGCATTGTCGCATGCAGCTGTACATTGCTTGCGTACAGGAAAGCAAGGCTTCTCATGGTTCTTCTGTACAGGGACTGTTCCGTATTTGCCAATCACGCAAATCTGCCTAGTACGTACTCGTCTACAACGCTCGTGCCATTCGCGCGGAATGTTGAGCCATTAAAGCGCGCGTCGCATCAAGCTTACGGTAAGTGATCCAAGGTTCCGGCACCGCAGTATCTCATAAGATACGTATATAACCTCTCTCTCTCTCTCGTATGCGAAATGTATTTGTACATATTGCTCATAAAATGCTATGTCCTGAGTGTCAAGAATAACGTCCGGATTAAATTCAAAACCTAGCAGTAGAACTCCGAATTATGCTTTCTCGTGTTGCTGTGTCAGACCTCGAGAGTAGAGCTGTGCACGGGCCCGTCCCGCGGGCCGGGCCCAGGCTGCTCGGAAGCCCTTTCGCTCGGGCTCGGGCCGGGCCCGGGCCAAAGTATTTTTGTCTCGGGCGGACCGGGCCGGACACCCCGTTCATGAACACACGCAACATCTGTGAAAGGGCGAATACGGTGGTATAGTGCGATAAGCAATGCACAGCATTTTCCCGCGTCGTCCCCACGTGAGAGCTTCCGAGTTCTTTACCGGTGTCGAGAGTGCACTCCCCTTTCCATCCTACCTCCTCACCGCAAGGGGCCGCTTGTGGGCTATAGTTCTTTTAGAGTTTTGCATCTCCGCTTTGGTAACACTGGCGCTGATCTTTACGTGTCCGTTTCAAACTTCGCGCCACGCTATCGCAAATCACACGACTCTATGTGACGCACTCCTGCCTCGACGTGGCCTCGTTTGAATCGGGACATAGCTCAAAGTTTCTGCGGTGCAAGGGGTTCCTCTTGCTTGTCTTGTTGCGAAAATTTCACTTGAAAGGCACACGGTGAGCCAGACGAGGTCACCGAGTACCTGGCCACAAAATCAACCTTTTGTTTAAGTTCAGAGCTAGCGCACTTTTGGAGGAGCAAACCAGCTGCTTATTGAAAACTTGTTTTCCTATCGAATAACGTGTTAGTCATTGTAGTTGTAGCACTGAAAGAAACCTCAGAGCGCCGCAAATGTCTCAATTCAATGGATAAGTTGTTGTTTTTGTGCAATAAGCTAATTCTATACTGTGCCCCTATATATTCAGCAAATTTGTCATTTTAAGCGTGAAAACTCGACATTTTTAAGGTCTTGGGTAAACTTATCATCCTGAAATTATTTTCTTCTCTTTCATCTCTTCAACTGCAATTATAACATGACAGGCCGGGCCCGGGCCTTAAATTTCAGCGCCGGACGGGGCCGGGCTCGGGATCAAAATTTCGGCCCGTGCACACCTCTACTCGTGAGGTCATTAAACGTATCTCCACCGCCGGAATGAGTTTTATTGCTATACCACTTACAATTTGTACAAAATATGTTAGCATGTTAACGTGACCGCAAGGTTAGCGCGTGTCGGGTGTGCTCGCACCTCAATGTACAGACGAGGTAATGTGCAAAGTTCGTTCCCATTTATTTATTTATTTATTTATTTTACCCTCGAGGTGCGCAGTACATTACAGAGAGGAAGGATAATTCACATCAACAACAACAAAAATGAACACAAGCATTATTTTTAGAGGAATACAAGTAATAGACGGGTAAAAGTTATTATTGTCAACAATTTTCTTACACGAACATAAAATAATTGACTAACAATATGAAGTGGTGCACCAATACATCATTATAAATGCTGCATGCATGTATAAAGGTTCGTGGCTTCCGTCGCTGGCTTACAGTGTCTGGTTTTTGTCGCTTTCTGAAAGCCTGCACTCCAGTTCCACTTTCGGGGCGCTTATCACAGTGTAGTATATTTTGATAAGCTTGAGCGATGTGGTACGTACCTATGTCGTAATTAAAGGTACTGTGTTGATTACATGTGAATGCCCAGGCTTTCACTATAATACGGCAAATAGCCCATCGATGATCCAAGTTTGGTTGATACATAGACACCCATATGAACCGTGCACCCATATCCCCAGTGCCCATATGACCCGTATGTCCTGCAATGCATATGGATGTGGGCATAGTATGGGGCCCGTATGGCCGCATACCGTCTGCCCATATGAGCTGCACCTAGTCCTATTTGCCCCATATGAGAGGAATTTGGCCCCGTATCAATTGATATGGGACCTATATGAATTCATATGTGGCCTATGGGAAAATCACGTAGGCCTTCATCAGTTTCAGGAGGATAATCTTATGATGCGCTTACATCTGGAGCTGCACACCCAAAACAAACGACACGATGTCAGTGTTTTTAAATACAGAGGAGATCAGTATGAAAAACGAACGCTCAGTTTGTAGTTGTGAGCTGTTTTGTTCGTCTGTCAGAATTTGTTTCGCCACGTACGCAATACTGCTGAATAGAATTTTGATTGATTGATTGATTGATTGATTGATTAATTGATTGATTGATTGATTGATTGATTGATTGATTGATTGATTGATTGATTGATTGATCGATCGATTGAAATTGCATCTTCCTTCTGCATCATGCCCAGACGAAGACAAGTCCACTTGTCGAAGCGTTGGCTCAACTGCGAACTGAGGCGTACCCCATTTACCCTTGTTCAGTTCTTTTTCATACTGGTTGGGAAAAGCGATACAAAACCGTACACTGTTCTCCTCAGCGATACTTGAAAAATTAAATGATCCTTGTTTGCATCAACCGCGCGCCAACTAAAAGGCTTGCTTTTATAGCGTGAACCTGTAGTTTGCTTCCGATTAAAATGAGGCATGCTCAGTGCTAGCTTCTAATCATTTATTGCTCTGTATAAACGGCTTAAGCACAGTCGCGAAACGTCGTTTTACGAAAGAAGGTCGAATTGGGCGTGCCTTGGGGGCAGGGCGCATGTTAATGAGAACACAAGTGTCCCGCGCGGGCCATAAATCACATACGAGGCCCACGTTCTTGTTGGGTTACGCATGCAGTCGGAGGCGTCGATATAATGCACTATCGGCTGATATTTTGGACACCTCCAAGTTCAAAATAATTACAAAACTGTGTCAGAAATATGACAAAATATCCTATAGTTCTGTCGTAAATGTCAGGTTTTTATGTTGTACTGTAGTGCTCTTCTGTAATAGTTTCCTGTTGTTTTGTTGTACTTTTTTTGTTGCAACCACAGAAAATTATGATGTTACTGCGGAAAGTTCTGTTCTCAAAACACGTTTCTTGTCCAAAACTGCACAGACATTCCGTCGTAACACAAAATTTTCTTTAGTTCTTTTTTTTCGACTGGAGCTTAAGCTTCTTGGGACATTTATTGTCTTCCAGAGCCAGATGTGAAGCAGATTCATTCATTCGTCCAAAAGAGCATTTAGGGAAATCATCTCACAAAGGTCGATATGCTGTGTATAGGAAAATTCAATGTAGCTTGTTTCGCGATCAATCTATAAGGACCTTTGGAGGAAGTGTAATCCTTTCAGTAGTGTACAATCTTTCATTGCGTTTCGAATTATTGATTCCCAGCCACGGGCCGAGAGTTCCTTGAACTTTCGACCTCAACCATAACGGCTTAATTTTCGCTCTGCACCGCGATTTCGTTTCCGCGGATGCGGATTTTTCTTTTCTTTTTATTTTTTATGCCTGAGGCGCTTAGCAACGGCTTTCTCGCGGTGAAAAATGACAGCGGGGAAGCTTTGGCGAAGCCAAGAACAATATCGCAAAGTGTTTACACATCTGCAGGTTCGCTTCTTGCTTAAGCTCCGGCATCGTTGTTTCTTTTCTTTAAGTTTACACTTTTGCCTTTTTTTTTTTGCTTTTTTTACGCACTTTTCCTGCGTTCTGGCGCGCATGTCGGGTGGTCGCGAGAAAAAAAAGTATTACAGAATCCAAAATTAAAATAGAAAGGGTCGGGTCTCGGGATTTTACTCCGGTGCTGTGATTATCATTTTTCTCGAGCTGTATACGAGCACTCAGCGGACAGACGGGTCATAGATCTTTTACCAGCGTAGCGTCGCTTCTCGGCTGACTTCTTTTCCTCTTTTGAATTCCCTTTGGTCACGATATCTAGTGTATGTGGGTTCTTCTAAAATGGCTCACGCTTGTCATCGTCGTTTATCACCCAAGTTTACCGGGCTAAAGGGACTGCTTGCTGACGTATATTATTAGCATTCTTTGTGAAACTCGCACTGAGCCGTTCCTCGGGCTTTGAAACAAGTAAACGAACGCACTGGGCGCCATTAAACGCTCTCCGTGAGCTATACTTTAAATGTAGACCTTTTGCGCTGCTATATGCGCTAGCCATTTATTAAGGAAATACTCCGATCATACCGGTAGGCGGCGCGGCGCTTATGTGTTTTCGACGGCGAATAATCTTTAACGCTTCGAGTGGATGCTCCTATGTGAACTACAAGTTTGCTGAAAAAAAAAAGAAAAAAAAAAAAGCCGCCACTGATCCATCTCGATAAGCTCTGCTGTATGACTGAATGAACAAGCCGCTGAGCTTGTTTTGTTCCAATTCTTTCGGGCTTTCGCTATTGGCTGTTGAGATTTGTGACGTCGTGGCTGACTTTGCTGGTCATATATTAGCCGGAGAGCAGCTTGTTCAGCTCCTCGTCATTGCGGATGGCCAGCTGCAGGTGGCGAGGGACGATCCTAGTCTTCTTGTTGTCGCGAGCGGCGTTGTCGGCCACCTTGAGCACCTCGGCGGCCAGATACACAAAGCACCATCCGTACGTTGAATACATTGGGGGACTTTCTTAATGTATAGATGGCTGCTTAGGCGTCACTTGCGTGCAGTCGTAGAACCAAAATATAATAGCATTGTTGTTTTGTTTGCGCAGCCGAGTTCTAATATTAGCAGTGCATATCATTAGGAGGTGGGTCAAAAAGAAGTGGACGGCGACAGCAGTCAGTTTAAACGCAACGTGCCACTACACTGAACGTTGTGCTTAATATAGAACAAATTGAATTAACCACAAGCGTGAATGATGGTCAGCATGAAGAAAACAAATAAATTTTATATTTTGGAAGCCGGTAGTTGTTCGGCGTATCGTGCTGAATATGCTTCATAGCTTTATTTACAAAGGTGTAGTTCCACTAGTAGCTTGTCATCATCATCATCAGCCTGACTATACCCACTGCAGGGCGAAGGCCTCTCCCATATTCCTCCAATTATACCAATTAAATTGTATAGCTTCGTTTCTGTTCACTGCGTATGATGGGGGCACCTTTGCAGATTGTCGAAGGCTGCGTACTGGTATGGTTAGCGGACGCACGCGAATGTCGTGACTAATGAGCCGCTAATGGTTGTCGTTAACGTAAGTCTACGTTTTCCTCTTGGGCTCTCTTAGGTTCCTCTCAAGACGCGTGTCTAGATTACGACATTAAGCATCGCAGAAACCACGTAATAATGGGCTCGCTGCGCTTTTCCCAGCTGGTTTCCTGCTTTTGCATGGCTAACACTTGGAGACCAGCTGTACGAGCAGTTAAGCTTTTACATTTCCCGTACAGCTTGACTGGTGAAGGTATCTGCACTTATATCCGTAACGATGTTATCGAATATGCAATGCAAGAAAACAAGATCTGAAGCGAAAAGGGAACGCACTGACGTGGTACCAGCTCCCTGTTATTTTCGATACAGGTACCAGGGGCATGGCGATGTAAATGATTGCACAAAGACCTTCCCGTAGCCTTCCATTGGCATGAACTATGATCGTATATATCAGGCGTGTGACATACGCTCTCTTTGACTTTCCCCGCGTATTATACGCTTCGAAATCTTTTACGACTTCCATATTTTGTTGTATTCGTTCAAAAATTTAGCGCGCGAAGCGTCTACTTTTGACGAAGTATTGCGCTGCACTTGTATCTGCGTGTCGTGGTTTCAATTAAAGCATATCGGTATTCTTTTTTGTTGCTGAATTATGTCACGAGAGGAGCAGGAGCGAGAGGAACAGGCTGTGAACCAGGCTGCTAAGCTTTCCCGATGACGTGTCTAAATGAAACCTAGCAAAGATTTGGTCAAACTAAATTTAGGGTTAACTTGGCTTCCACGAGTTGCTCTGCAGCGACGATAATTTACGTGTGTTTTCTGTGCATCCACACCGACTTTCGTATATCGATGAATATAGAGTCCCAGGTGCAGTTGCTTAAAATTATTTCATGCTGATTTCTGTCGGTTTCCTGCAGCTTCGACGACAGCAGCTCCATAAGCAGCGGCCTGAGCGACACCTTCGCCGAGCTCAGCACTAACGACAACCTGACCGATTCGTCGCTCAGCTCCGACCCATATGGCTGCCTCAAACGGCGTCCCCACCATCCGGGCATGGCGCCGTCGGGCGCATCGGCAGCCTGCAACAAGAACATGCAGGACAGGTCGGCTTCCTCGCGAAAATCGGAGCACCACTCCTCCGCTTCCGGTTCCGGCGCCGTCGTAGGGAGCGGCATGCTGCCCACGACCACTTCCATCCGAAGCAGAAACGCCAACGTCAAGAAGACTGACAGCTCCATGCAGACGGAGTCCAGTGCCCTCCTCCAGCAAGCAGCCACGGCTTCGCCTCACGCTCAGTCTTCGGCGAACTGGAAGAAGTACGTCCAACAGCAGGAGATCCAGCATCAGCAGTCCAGAACAAACTCCACGGAGTCGCTCAAGTCAAAGGACAGCAAAAGGAGCGGCGGACAGTCATCGAGCAAGTCGGGCAAGTCCGCAGACAGTAACCGCCACGACGTTGTCCATTCCAAGGTCAGCAAGTCCAGGACAGGGGCCTCTTCGTCTGGCAGCGGAGAGGCGAAGCTGAGGTCTTACTCCGCGGACACTGCCATGATCGGAAGTGACCTGGCACTGGATAAGATACGAAACCCCGGCGGCGGAATGGGCGTCCCGAGCAGGTCTTCCGGCATTGAGTACGCGTCGACGGCTGTGGTCATGACAAACCGGAAGCTTCCGGGCCGACCACCCAACGTTTCTGGCTCGGGGCCTTCCGCGTGCATGGTGGCCGGGAAGCGTCCCTCCAGCACCGCTTCTTCCGGAAGTGGTCGCAGCGGAAGCAGCTCCCAGAGCAAGAAGGATGGCTCAGTGGAGCTGGACCCGTGCCGGACGTCGAGCCTTACAAGGACGGGCGAACTACCGCGCGGAAGCAGCCGCTCCTCGCTCGAGCGCAAGGTCAAGGTGTCCGGCGGAACGCAGACTGGGGCTGGTGTCAACGACATGTTCGTGTCGGCTCACTCGGACTCGGAGTACTGTTCCCTGGGAAGGTCATCTGGAAAGCACGCCAAACAGTACATCCAGGTAGATATGCCTCGCAGTTATTTGCTCTTGGAATAGCGGTAACTAGCCGCAACCTAGTAGATGCCGCGGAACGAGAGCTCGCAGGAAATGTGCAACTTAGCAGCTTAGGGCAGTGCTGAGAGGTTTCAGTGTGACTGCGTTTATGCGATGATAAACCACTAGTAATTATGAAGGAACCTGTAAACGAGATGGGTGTGTATCAGTGGTTCCTGTAGCATAATCTTGAGGTATAGCTCCCAACCATTATGTCTTGTTAGAGAGGAATGCAGTCTACCCATTTAAAAGGTATGACATGATTTAGTAATCTTGCTTCTATTTTTTCTAAAGTTACTGACCTTTAGAAGCCCTTTTTGCAGGCCACATTCGGCCCCACCGGTTCGCCTGCCCTCGGCACCATGCGAGAGCGCATCTATGGGACGCGGACACTGCTCAACGGGTCGCCGCCTTCGTACGCCTCCAATTCGGACTACGTCCTCCTCTCCGGCTTCCAGGCAAGTGGAGTGCACTCTTGCACGGGACCCATTTTAATTAATGGCGACTGCCGTTGCAACAACAGCATATTAAGTGTAGCTTCTAAAAGCTTTCCACGATAAAAGGCTGCAAATGCAGGCGGAGTTAGAAACACCCAACAAAGTAAAAATTGTGTGATGTTTCTTGAAGCTTCAGGCGAGCAATGCTTCTGGTTACTTCCGTGGGACTGTTTATGAAAAAAAGGAAAAAAACAACTACTCGCTGATTTCGTAACCACTCCTGCTCTAAAGTCGTCATATGTCTTGGTTGCTCGTTATTAACATCTCCGCATGCATGTACGTGTACAGTATTTGATAGGAGCATCCGAACTCGCGCACATATGGGACGACAAAGGAATGCGGTTGAGTTAACACAGACACGCCAGATTCCGCTACACAGCTTTGTCAGGCGAAGCTTGAAAGTGTTTTCGAAGTTCTCCTAGCGAAGGCCTAGCTTTTTGTGCGCCGTAATTTTTGTAGCTCCGATTTAGGTGAATTCGTGCGTTATTCCGACGATTCATCCCTCCTCCTCCTAATTTTTTTTGTTTGTTTTTATCTCATCTCTACCTAACTTCCGTACTCGCTCCGGCGCTGCTGTCTGATATGGCCAATTTTTGGAAACAGTAACGAATAGCGTGTTGAAATCGCATATGCCAAGTGGTAACTGTGCCATCTTCCTCAGCATGGCACCACACCTCTCCGGGACCGACCTCGGCTCTCCGTGCCGTCGGCCAAGGGCTCCGAGAGCGACAACTACATGGCGCTTGACCATTCAAGTCCGTACGCTTGGCTTCGGCACAGCCCTACGTCAGGCGCAGCGTCCGTCGCCTCAGCACCGGTCGGCCGAACCACCTTCGCAGGCGGCAGTGGCATCGCCGAAGCCGACAGCATGGAATCCCTGTCCTCCACCGCATCCAGCGCTCACGGACAGGTACGGCGCGCGCGGCTTTATTTGAGCTCGGGCATGGGATTTGCTCTGCTGCTCCTCGTTTAGCACTTATATGGGCGCTGTTGGAACAGCTCCCCGGTATTTACCAAGAACAACGGATTGGAAGTGAGGCTTGTATAGAGATGTGATTAAGGAACTTTTCTATTCCGCTGCTGGTATCGCGGGTGACGAGAGCTGCAGTCAGGAGGAGGTATAGCTCAAAACCGAAATGACAATGCCTCTCAACGGAGGTTCTCCTACCAATAGCATCGACCTATTGCCTTGACGTCGGGGTCAGCTGCCTTGAGGCCGCCATGGGTACTAGCAGGTGTACAGTACCAAGTGCGCGGTGGTAGACCGCGACGCCACAACAGGCCGGTACCAGTGGCGGAACGAAACTTCTTTGGGCATCCTTTCCTACTTTATACTCTTGAAACTCATCCGACATTTAGTTTTGCATTGCCAGTCGATACACACGAGGGTTCTATGAAAGGTTCTGCGCCCATGCATTAAGGACCTATCGTTAGGCACTTTTTTTAGAGGTGTAGATTATTATAATCCAGCTACAATGTGGTGCCCTCTCTCCGCAGCCTGGAATGGCTATAGCACTGGCGCGACCGCGCCGATAATGACACCGACTATTCCCCTAAATCTGAAATGGTTAACTGAGCATGTATGCTTATATACAGAGAGCACTAAAGTACTGTGCTAAACTTTACTTAGCTGATAAAAGTTAAGTTTCTGTGCTTAAAGGATAACGACAGTCCATGCATCCCGGTCCTATCACGCAGAAAATATCACAGAAGGCAGTGTGACCTTCGCCCATGGCCTTGTCATGAAAAAGAACTATCCTTGCGAATCGCATATGATGGAGATTTCGACCAGATCGGTGCGCTAAATTATGCAGCGGAACAAGATTTGCCGTTGTTTTCGCTCACTTCAAGTATTTCCTTCACATACAGAGTAAGGGTGAAGGGCGAGTTCTTGGATTGGTCCATTATCTAAGGCAAAACTTGGGTTCTGCATTTTTATGCCAAAAATAAACCGGTCCGTAAAACGGACTACCACATTCCGGCTCTGCTACTAAAAGAACGTTCCGATCGCGGCAGGGGTCTTCAGCAAATAGAGAGATTTAGCTTACCGTGATCCGCGATCCGCCACCGTGACCCTCTACCGCGCGTGGGCGGGGCGGGGCGCACAAGCTGATTGGTCCCGACGTGGAAGGTCTATGTGCCGACATCAAGTATGTGGCGCCATCTATCGACGTCAAGGGGATCTGGGCATGCGCAGTGGAATGCGCGGTGGCGGATCACCACACGTTTGACACCAGGCATTCAAACTTTTTGACACACTTGACGGCTACCATTGAAAGCAGGTTTCCTCCAAAGGTAAAGCGTGGCGTCATTTTTTTCCAAAAAGAATGCGCCCTGCTATGCAATGTTAGACGTCTGCAGGTTTTGCCTGTTACCGCTCATATAAAAAAAATGCAACATGCGCTGAAATAACGACTTCTGTTGCGGTGCAACTATACCAAAAAGGAATGTCTTTTATTAAAGGTTTCGCTAAAAGGGCAACAGGTGGGAAAAGTATTTAGAGGTGTACTGAGTCTCTGGGGCAGTATGGGGCATTGTAAACTCTGGGGCAGTCATTTCCACTTGCGCAGAACTTTTCATTAAACCTTGATATTGCGTACGTTTGACTAAAATAAGTGTTCTGTTTTTCTTGCTTCTTTTTCCTTGTTTACGCGAAGCAGTAAAGCAAGAATGAAGTCGACGCTCTTATTACAATGTATTTTGCATTTGGCGGCTGCAGCACTGTTCAAAGAGCTGCAAGTATACGGGCTAAAAATATACATTTAGTTTATCGCTGCCGCTTACCATGGCCGTCTACGGCTACCGCGCGCCGTCAGCCCAATACGCGCTGATTGGTGTCTGCATGCGGAGTCCAGTGGAATTTGACAGGAACGTGGCGCCATCTGTCGCCCTCGGGGTGATATGCGCATGCGTACTGATACTCACGTGGTAGCGGTAGGCCTTAAATCACTTAAAAAATGGTGTAGGTTGTTCTGAAGCTTTCAACTTTCTATACCTTGCTTTGGGACTTTGCCTTGAACCTTGCCTCGTCTTGATCGCATTGCTCACCCTTCCTGACAGCCTTGCAGCTCGTACTAACCCTCCTTCTTTTGCGTGTTTCCTCCTCGCCTCCTTACCCCATAACTACCTCCCCTCCCACCCGCCCTCTCCCCGAGTGTAGTGGTCCTCTGTGATGTTATCCGGGGCCACGGTGCCCGCGTTGTCTGGTCGTCGTCGTCGCCCCGACGTCATCGTGTCCGGCACGGCCACCTGTCCCGGCCGCATAGGCCGCACCTCGTGCTCCCAGCGGTCGGCCCCACAGAGCCCTCCGGATGACGACGACGAAGATGACGAGTGCCGCCGATGCCCCAGCCCCGCCCCGGAACCCCCCGTCGCCCGAACCCCCTCCTGCCCCCCGTCGCCCCAGGGGCGACAGGTATACCGTGCCGTGGCACTATGACCCTCCTTCTGTATACCCTACCTGTACCACCTCCTACCTTTTCTTAGGCACCTCATTCGTGGAGAAGGATGCGTAGCAATAAGAAAATAGCTCAGTATTGCCAAATTTGTTCCTTTTTTTATTTATAACGTACGTCTTCAACTAAATCATTATATAATCCGTAAACTTCGTTCCTCCAGCTGACGCAACGCTGAGAAGACGACTACGCGAATGCATTGAGCTGTCGTTTGGTAATCCGAGAGTTGTTAAAGGCACTTGAGGGGCACCGTGTTCTTCGCATCCTTCTCTCTTGAGGGCTCCCTGCCTCTCTAAACCAAGCTTGTGTTGTGCATGTTCTATGTAGATTTTATATTCGCTAGATTTACTCCAAGGAATACGCATACATCATTAGCCTTGTTAGTAGCGTAGGGCGATTCCGCTTTACGTCTTCCTGTAGCCAGGCAGGTTCTAGAAAGTTGTATTCTGAAAATGTAGTTGGTGAATACTAAAATACTGTGGCCGCCGCATTTCCGATTGGTGGCGTCACACTTCCTACCCGGCGGCAGAATCTGGCAACCTTCACCGGCATCATCGTCGCCCGCCAGACGATTGTGATAGTGAAGGTTGCTAGCTCTGTTCCGGGTAGAAAGCCTAATGTCGCTTCCAGGTTCACCCGAATCGTCAAATAAGAAATGGAAGCTGCACTGTACAGTTCACCGTCTCTAAGCTACCGTGTTATGCGTTCTTTTCGTGTGCATCGCAGGGTGCGTCGCGATACATGTACCTGTCTTCGCCGATGCACGGCGCAGCTTCTCTTGGGCCGCGCAACTCCATGAGCGTGTCGCACTATGTCTCCAAGATCGCCAACAAGGACGACGACGGTGAGCAGAACGCAGTTTTCCCACTGTTTTATTTGTGTCCCGTGGTTGCCGCTTTCAGAGCCGTTAGTCAGCCTTTTTCACAAAATGTAGCGACCTCTGGGAGTGGTTGTAAATTCATCTGCTACTGGTTGAAAACATCCTCGGGAGACGCAGCTGCCTGCGAAATGGTGGATATATGTTCGTGACAGCTACCGCCATCTGTCGCATACCGTATGCCTGTCACGAATATAAACTGCGCATGGCCCCCAGATCAGCTTCGGCTGCGCCGATCGTGGAGGTCAAGAACTGCGCATGCGCAGCTGGGGCTGGTGGTTTGTTGTGAAGAAGTTTGATTAAAGCGGAGATGATATCGAAATTGGGAAGCTGTTTTGAAGTTGTTTTCCTTACTGGCTCTCCTCATTTCTGTAGACTCCATCCTTTACTTTCTGGAGCGCAGCTCAAAAAGCGTCAGCCCAGCTGTAAACCTCAGAAGCGAAGGCGCCAAGCTATAGTACCTGCGCCAGATAGAGGGTGGCGCCTGGTCGGTCGCAACTGGCCGCCATTGTAATTTCATTTGTCGGTGTGGTACAGACACGCTATTTGTGACAAGGATCCTTCATATCTAAAGCGCGCCGTCAGCCTTGCGCGCACTTGATGGCTGCAAATTGTGTTTGACTATGAGACAAGAAGTGCGTATTGTTCACTGCTGCTACTTTTTATGCAGATCGGGACACGCTGCAGACTGTTAATGCTGAGAGTTGTTGCTCTCGATTAAAGGACACGCATTCTGCTGCGCACTTAAGGCACTCGCTCATAGTGTCGCACATGTGCAGGCATTGCATATATTCAGTAACGTGGCAATCACGTTGTGACATTTTTTTTTTTTCTTTTTAACGCAGCCCACGGCTCGTCGCTCTCCCTGGTATCGACTAACTCGTCTCTCTACTCCACGGTAAGGACTCTCTCATAAATCATAATAGTGAGTTACAGCATAGCGCGATACTTGATCCGCTACAGCTCACCATCAATAGAGAGATTTAGTATGCTGTGATACACGACCCGCCACCGTGACCCTCTACCGCACGCGGGTGCTGCGCACGTGCTGATATGTCCCGACGCGGCATTTGTGTGTGCCGACTTCCAGCATGTGGCGCCAGCTGTCGGTGTCAAGAGGATATGGGCATGTGCAGTGGCGGATGGCGGTAACGGATCGCGGTACACTACAACTCTCTAATGCACACGCGCTGATGGGTCCTGACGCGGCAGGCTTGAACTCCGCCGTCCCACATATGGCGCTATCTGGTGCCCTCGAGGCGATCAGCATGCCCGAACTGGCGCCGCTCGGTAGCGGTTCGGGCCACCGAAGATTTACTTGGACTGAATAGAACAAGCACCGAAAGCTATGCGATTTTCATGGTGCACATGATTCCGCAAAAGGGCATGTGTGAGGTGTGAAAGGCAGGCTTGGATAAATGGCTTTTGTAAGATTCGCCCTACTCCTACTAGTCGGCTCAGGGTTACAGAGTACTAGAATATATTGTCAAGGAGTCACATTTTGGCAGAAGTCACCAATGATCACAGAGCGGCAGCGAGCTAAGCAAGTCCAGTGGCTCAACCTCAGAACTTCGGCATCCTCACCTCGATGAGGCAAGCGCTCGCGATCAGCACAGAGCGAAGACAATGAATGCGCCGTGTCAATATGTTCTAGTAGAGTGTACCAGAACATACTCGAGAACAATCTAAGTGAGTTAACTACACTCTAGGTGTACCAAACCTTAATTTACTTGGCAAACCAAGCATTATAAAGCCGTCCTTGCGATGTAGCGTTGCTAATAATTCTAAGCATACATATACGTACATTATCGGATGCTCACGATTTTGGCGATCCGGAGAAAAGAATGTGCCGCCCGTTACACTCGTACCTAACCTTAAAAGTATAAAACATGTTTTTGCTTGCTAAAAGCATAGCATTTCCTGTACAAAGAGCTACTCGTTGTTTCAGTCTGCTCTCCCATTCAGCTGGCCGAACCGGGTCTCGAGCAAAACATTAACTACAGTCGAACCCGGACATATGAAGCTCGATTAGAGTCGCGCGATTGTTTATTATATTGATAATTCGATGCATGGGAAATGGCCATGGGCAAGTGTATCTCTGTCCTGTAGAAGTAAACGTTTTGCCCCCCACTCTGGTAACGCGTTTCTTGAAGCGACATGCCGTCTCCAGTGTGCTGGCAGTGCTCCGCTGGCTACCAGCATTTGTAGCCGAATAATCAGCGGACGCTTTCGAACAGCTACATATTATGAGATGTCTAATCCTGGTATCTATACTTCATGAAGCAGTATTGCTTTTCATGACGTTTCCTGGTGCCACTGTGCATTATAAATAACCTAATCGCTCATCAAAATTAGCATGAAGGTGATTTACACAATGCCTCCGGCAGCGAAGCGAGCTAAGAGATTCGGTCCTACCGCCAAGCACGCCTTAAGTTCGCAGCGTGGCATGATTTCGCAGCTCTAACGTTGTCAGCCATGCACAGTAGTTGCGGCGCGGGAAGGGGCCTTCTGTCCAGGCCTCGCCTTAATATCGTCCAGCAGGAGCCCAATGCTGCTCAGCCGATCCGTTCCCGCGCATGCTCATTAAGAGTGATACTTGCCGGGCCATGGCGCGTATAGTTCGGAATGCCTAACTGGAGGCGAAAGTAGCGATGTTTCTACATATTGCGCAATCCTGGTACACAGATGACTCTCTGAGGAACAATCTGAGTGCTCGATACAGCGAGTAATTCAAAATATCGGGGTTCGATATATATCTTGGCCAACAGTATTACAGAAGCTCTTCGGCTTTTCACGGGGCTGTGAGTAGAACTGATCTATAAAGTGAAATCAAGCCTGAAAGCCGGAATCCCTGTTTTTAATACCGTGCGCAAACACTACTCGCAACAGTAGAGATATTTAGAGAATGGAGGGGCGCGATTGCACGTGGTCAGAATGAACGCCGCATCCTTCGTTCTTTCAGCGCAGCATTGTGCGCGTGCGCATTGACGCCCCACAATTACTCTATCCCCATAACTGACATAACTGTTCTAAAGCTAGCTATTGTGAGCCAACGAATACTTCCCATAGATAGTAAAGGGCGCTTGCAGGAATAGTCTACATAATCCATAAGCCTTAAAGGGACAGAACACTGGCCAAAATATGTCATGAGATTATGATGGAGATGAAAAGATCTTGCCTCATATAGTACAAATCGAGCACTACAATATCAAAGAAAAGAGGCTTTACAATTTTAATTTGCCATTAAAAATCGCATAAAAAGAGCCGAGGCGCTATCTAGCGGAGAAACCCTTGTACTTTCACTGTAGCCCCCCACGTGACTACATGTTAGCAAAGTATAGCTGATTTTTATAACTGCACATTGTTCTTTTTTCTTCTAGGAGTGTTTGTCATAATTTATCATATTTTACGCTCTCTCCAGTGCGTCCTTAAATAAAAACCACCCCTGCTTTCGCATCGCGAGAGGTATGCTTTCCGGTTTTGCCACTAGATGGCTCCAAAGTGTTTGCAATTTCGTGAATGAAGCAATAATGCCCACTAAAACTTTCGTAGACGAGGCTGCGTTATTATTCCATAACAGAATTGAGTGTGAAATTCAAAAGGACGTTACTCTACGCAAAAAATGTCTGATTATGTCTGGCGAGTGAAAGTTATATTTGTTTTCGGTATGTCTTTTTTGTCGACCACCAGTCGTCATCGCGGTTGCTGCTCATGGTTTCCAGCATCGGACTACATAAAAACGGGCGCACGCATTGATCGAAAAATTCCCGCTAAAATTTTTCTACAGCGTTTCTAACAAAACCGTTGTGAAATCGAACATTTTAGAAATCAATCTTTCCCCTGCGGCGAAAAAAAAATCCAGACCTAAATTCCAGTGTTCTGTTCCTTTAAAGAGCTAGCTGTAAACAAGCGTCTTGGATTTCTCCAGTTAACGTGCGCAGTGCATGGCGACGAGCGGTAAACGGTGGTGACAATTAATACATGGGCTATTCTGAGTCTCTAACTTGCATTACTCGCCGTCTACGTCTGAACAGCGCCTTTATGAGGTAAAAGGAAGAGGTAATCGTAGAAGGGAAAGAGTCACTGTATTGCAACGTTTCCCATCAATTTAGACGGTCAGAAGTTCATTGACGTGCCTTGTCATCGCAAAAGCACACGGGTGTACTTGCATTTCTCCTTCATTGGATTACGGCCGTGCAGGGCTGGAATTCGATCCCGCGATCTCCTCATCATCAGCCGAATGTCATAGCTACACCGTAATCATAGAGCCCCCCTCTCCCCGTCGGGTGATGATCGTACCATCCCTGCACAGCTTCGCTTGATGTATGTACCAAGAGCTTGAACGCGAGGCGGTAAGTTCATTCAATACTCGTGCATTTGGCCCGGGAGCGTGCCCAGGCAGCACTCTATTATGAATGCCGTCGCCTCGGCCTTTAGCTTATTCCTGTGCGGTGGCCTGGAGTGCGAGTTTCGTGACGGGGTACGCTTTGAGCGCGTTCGAAACGCGTGCAAACATGCAAATGTGTTGTTTTCGTATACGCGCGAGCCCGTTCATCCATCCCCTTGGGCGTACACGCTCGTCTGCGTTAGTGCCGTTGAGCCGAACCTGAGTTGCCTGAGTCCACAAACAGTCCGCCAGTGCAAAGCTTCTTCAGTCAGTGCCTTGAGAAAACGAGCTTCTTTCCTCGGCAGCTTCCCGGTGACGCTCGCTTGGATCGACCGCTCGCAGACATGACTCACGTCTTGTGTGCACCGCGGCACGCTGAATCAATACAGCCCTGCCTCGGCTGATGCCGACTGGCGCCAGATTGGACCCAGGCGCCTATTCAAGAAAACCGCTAATTGAAGACTAGCTTAGAAGCCGCGTATTTAGGCGCGCCTGGTTTGTGGTATTGAAGCCAGTGAGGAATGTAGCGACACTCAGATTTATTTTTTTGCACTTTACGGCGTGTTCGGGAGGTCTTTGAATCCGCATGAATCATGCGAGATGCGTGTAAGCGCACTTAGGCCCAAAAGACCGACCATATGTAGCATCGGTGATCTTATAATATATAGATTCGCTTCGTACGAGTGCAGATACGAGAACCTTTACCCACTTTCTTGTGAAGTGCTTTTTCAACTTTTCTGTAGCGAACGCTACATGCGCCACAGTCTCGAAATATCGCCTTGCCTGTCTGTGCCTCTCCTTGAGAAGTAGAAAACGAAGCTTGAAGAAGAAGCAGAAGAAAAACAAGAAGAAAAAGGAGAAGCTTGAAGAAGCAGCAGAAGGAAAACAAGAAGACGAAAAAGAAGAAGTTGAAGAAGAAGCAGAAGAAAAACAAGAAAAAAAGAAGAAGCTTGAAGAAGAAGCAGAAGAAAAGCAAGAAGAAAAAGGAGAAGCTTGAAGAAAAGCAGAAGAAAAACAAGAAGAAGAAAAAGAAGAAGCTTGAAGAAGAAGCTTGAAGAAGAAGCTTGAAGAAGAAGCAGAGGTTAAACAAGAAGACGAAAAAGAAGCTTGGAGAAGAAACAGAAGAAAAACAAGAAGAAAAAGAAGAAGCAGTAGAAAAACAAGAATAAAAAGAAGCTTGAAGAAGAAGCAGAACAAAAACAAGAAGAAAAAGAAGCTTGAAGAAGCAGAAGGAAAACAAGAAGACGAAAAAGAACAAGTTGAAGAAGAAGCAGAAGAAAACAAGAAGAAGACATAACAGATAACTCGGTTGTTGGTAGAGGCGAACGACAACAGCGAGTTGCTAGGACCGAAGGTTCGTTCGAACGTTGTGACGTAGGTGTGCCCTGGAGTTTGACGTATAGGCGATGTCATACCACTAGACGTCTTCTACTCCCGATGAGAATGGCTAACGACGAGAGGCAAGGGGTGCTCATACGTAAAGTGATTCCCCTATGGCATAAATAAAGCTGAGAGTAAACTACTATGTGCAAAAGCCATGTCTTTACTTTCAAGCCAAACTTACGCGTAGCCATGCAGATTGCTCTCGCCTAACTCCAGGTTTAACCACAAGCTAAACCACAGCTACTTTTTTTTTTTCTCCGCTTGAAACTTAAAGTTCGTGAAGTGACGGTGTCATAGACAGCTTAGTGAGCTGCTGATAATTTGAGCAGGCTATAGCAGACGACGAAATAAAAATGAGTTATTGACATAGCTTTTGTGTGCGCTCGCGCCAGTACGTGTCTTTATACAGTTAGTAGATGCAGAGGGGACTGCCTACACTCTACATAAGTACCGAGGGAAGTGTCTTTGTGCAGGTTACCGCCAACCAAATAGTTAACCAATAACGTTTTTGAAATCACATTTTTCGGTCTTCTTTGAACACCTTTTTTGAGTGCCGGTCGTGGTTCGTTTCTTTTTTTATATGTAGCAATTGTACCGCGGTTTCTCTACGGCAACGCGCCATGTGGCTTAAAAAATTAGCGCTTGGGCTTGTGACGACGTCATCGTTCCTTGATTTTTGAGCCCGTTATGCAGCGATATAATGAGTGCAGCGACATCATTACAGGGCTGCCGATTTTCGGCAGGGGTGATTGTGACGGGTCTGCTTGATATATAAAATTTGAATACAAAGTCTTTTTTTCTTTTTCGCTCATCTGAAAAATTCATTTTGTAAACACCTGCAGCGCGTGAAGATCTGATGCGTTTTCCGTACGAAGCCGGAAGTTAAAGCAGTCGGAAACGCACAGGAAGCTAGGTACAGACGCGACGTCCGGTGATGATGTGTTGCAGTTGCTACAGCGCCGATTTCGGCTGCTCTAATACGACGACGTACCATGCACTTCATTTCGCTCTGTCGCGCTCCCGAAAATAACGACCACGCAGCTGACAGCGGCTTGCATTTCCCTTTCTCTAACCTGCGAGACAAAATATTGTATACGACGTGGGGCAAACAGATTTAAAAGTGTAAATTAATTTACAGAAAAACGGAAAGTCGCCGTATCTGCCTCACTTTTTTCATGGTCACCTGAACCGCGCCGTAAGGGAAGGGATGAAGGTGGGAGTGAAAGCGGAAAAACAGAAAGAGGAGCCGCAGTGGAGTGCTACGGAGTAATTTCGACCACCTGAGTATTTAACGCACACTGACATCGCACAGCACACGGATTCCTGTTCGTCTCGCCTCCATCGAAACCGGCCGCTGCGGTCGGGTTCGAACCCGGGAACTTTGGAACTAACAATTAACCCAACTGCAAAAAATGTAATGTTATCTTGCGGGAGTTAATTAGCAACGTATTTAGAAGAGTCTTGCAGCATATTGTGTCCGCCGGAGCCGAAAGTTTGTTCCTACAGACATTTTTTTTCCCTCTATTTTGACCTGACAGTTCTAAGGAATTCATTAAAGTGTTCACTGAGACACTCTGTGTATGTTCTCACCGGAAAAACTCTGCAGGGGGCTTTGCGAAACGTTGTGATTTTGTGCATATTTCATTAAAACGTACTTTAGTGATATTATTGCACAAGTGAAGAAACATACGAAGTTTGCAGAAGCTTTTCGTAGGCTGATCTCTTAGGCAAGCGCTGTAGCTTCCTTGCTAGTTCGGTCCAGTCTTTTAAACACAGTGTCGCCTGTTCGACCCCCGCACCAGCTGATAGACTCGCACTGCGACGGTACACGCGAAGCGCAAGAAGGTATTTCCGCGAGATGGCAGGACTCTAGGCTGTTCCGATTAACCCTCAGATAAACGTTGTCTGCAGTGCAAGTAATGTCTCTTTTAACGTCGTTTTTTATTTCTATTTTCATTTTTGGAGGGGGAGGGGGATGGGGAAGGAGGGGGAAGCGCGAGTGTCTTTAGAAAATTTAGTTTCCCTTTTGTAGTCACGCGCGCTCCCATCGAGACCAGCTGTGTTATAGTGCTCTAGAATATTGGGCAGTGTGACGACCGGCGCCGGAGAGCGGGCCGCTTTTGCGATGACAGGAACCGACTACCGCGAGAGAGCGCGACGTGCAACAGGGGTGCCACGTTCGCCGCTCGGCGCGTAGCGGCCGCGGGGATAGCGGGGGTACAGAGGAGGCGTGCGGTTCTTTTTGGAGCTATTTTGACACGCTACGCAAATGGTGCGATATTTAATAAAGGGGCTACTTATTACAAGTGCTTAAACTCATCCCTGCTATTCCATTACGTTAATCTGGAGACGCCGTGCTCGCTTGGGCAGTCCTACGGAGCAGCGCGCGATGTTTTAATCGCTATTTCAAACTCTTTCAACATTTCTTCCTGCGGACAGCCATCAATCGTCCAGATGAGCTTGTACTTAATGTTTTCAACAAAGCGTGATGTTTTGCATTCGTTCTTCCAGCAAGGGAAAAAAGGCTACTGCCGAGGAGCGCTATTAACACGCGGAGAATAACAGTATACATTCGAATCAAAGCTTGTGCTTCGTAAGGTCTCTTAGGAACAGCTTATTTTTTACGAACCTTATTTACGAACACCTGCTTACATTTTGCTGCTTGTGCTTATTAATACGTAACAACGTTTATCTTAAATCGTCAGTAATTTGTAATATATCTCTTTAATAGGTGTTCTTTATGTGCCCTATAATCACCGCTTATATAAATTACAAATACAGTGTGCGAGCAAAACACATTTATTTATTACCGTTCTAATGTAAAGCACTGTGGTATTTAGCGGCAAAAAGAAAAAAAAAAGGAAAATATACGTGACCCAAGCATTTATTCTCTGTTCGTGATTAACAAATATATATATCGCGGACATTTGTTTACGTGGCCGCTGACCAAAGGGTGAACCAGCTGTTTAGATTTTAAAAATGTCAAATACAGCTAGGACAATACTTCAGATAAAATATGAAAAATTAAACCTGTCACATATACGTATTCGAGGGAATACGTTCATATGGGCACTTGAGAGCGGACGCTTTATTGGCATCAAATGGTACAGAGCAAAAAAAAAAAAAAAGAACACTTATAATTGCGCGTCGTATTGGCAGATATGATGCAGTTCTTGGCGCGCACCGAAAGAAAACGAAAAATGTGAAAACGGTGACGGGCACCAAATGCGCATGCAATTAGTATAAGGCCGAATTCAGATGCGGACACTAATGCGTGTTTATTCTTCGAGTGTGTGGTATGGAAATGTGAGTAATCAACTGAATAAACTCGCCAACTACTGCTTGCCGGACTATAATCGGGCTACTTGCCGCGGGTACTCTTTGCAGAACTAATCAGGCTATAATTGTTAACAAGGTTGATATTACACGTGGAATACTCCAAGGGAATTCAATTATTTTCCCTTTGAGAACTCTTGTCGTGGTTCGCTTACTTCGCAAAAGCGAAGCCGCAAAAACACATGAACTTTCATTATTTCAAGTGTGAGCTTTCTGGTGCTCTAATAGGTAACATTTTTGAACCTCCACATTTTAGATGAAGGTTGCAAAATCTCAAGTGCAAAGGCGTCCAAAAGGATCGTACACCTGAGCCAAATTTTTGGGTAAATTGCGGCTATAGCTTGGAGCCTATGGCGCAGTTTTTGTTCGTGGCGAAAAACCGTGCCGACCTCACAACCTCTCTTTCGCTGAAGAATTATGTAGCGGAAGCGAATTAGGCGTACACTATAGCCTCTGCGTCCTCTATTTTCCATCGTTCTTTTTTTTTTCAAAGCTATTCTTTTTTTCTTTTTTTTTCTTTTTTTTTTTTCATTTTATATGTGCACCAAAACGACTAGAGCGATCTTCCGGGGTCAATGACTTACATATTACCGGTTGCTTGAGCACGCAGAATAAAAACTACCTAGAATGAAAACATTTTCTGGAACAATTAGGTCATTGTCAAACTATAATGCATTGAGATTAAATGTTTAAAGTATAGCGCGCATCTCTGGGTACTTAAAGCTACCCGTTACAGCAATGTTCCAATTTATGGAAAGAAAATAAAATGGTTTGTTCTTATATTAGTGTACAGTTTTACGAAGCTGTTGACCTAAACTTCGACGCTTATATCTACGCGTTCGATTGCAGCCTTTTTGTGTGCTTTCTTCTTGATTCCCAGGCCTCCATTTGGTTCTTAAGCTCGATTGTTTCCCTTTTTTTATTGCCTGTCATATTCCTCCATTTTTCTTCGTCTTTAGCTGCCTGTTTTCTTCTCCGTCGTGCGTTTGCTGCGCCGCACGACAATTCCAAACGTTTGTTCACATTCGAGGTCGCTCTTTTCACGGCGCTGCGTGCCTCGATCCTTTCTCCCTCCCTTGTAGGCGACACGTCTCTTTTCTTTTTTTTTTTCTGTGCATCCTTTACTTCCCACTTCTTCCACCTTTTCTGACCCACTGTGTTTAGTTATTTAGTAGCCGTTTACCTAGTGTCGTTCGTTTTTCATGTCTCTACCTCTATGCGGGGTATTCCATATTTCATTCATTCGAACTGAATGCCGACTTTTCTTGTGGCTTCAGGTAACTTACTGTAGTCGGCATAGTCTGCGCGTGAAACAACGGAATATACTATTCTTGACTGTTTTGATAATGGGGTTACTGTGGCCCGCTTTAGTCAGCGCACTAACGCACATGTTGCATGTTTGACTTCTTCATACATCCTGTCTCCACACTGCCCTCTTTTCAAAACGAGTGCATTTCTGGACGTCAATTAGGTGCTTCAGGAATGCTAAAGCAAGCTGTACGGCGAGTGAAGCGTGGTGTGCGAGTCTGAATTTGTACGCCCTCTCCAAGCTGTTTTCTTCGGAGCCCAGCTCCTGTACATGTTGCTTTCGCGAGGTGTTGCCGACGGCCAAAAGGGAAAATAAATTAGGTGATTGCTAACAGTACTGAGCCCCATTAACCGGCATATTTATAATATCTTGTCGCGAACAGCTTGAGACGACGCACAAGCAAACAAGAACGTACAGTGCGCGCGGTATCCACCCTGCTGCACAGCGCGCATTCGCGGGCGCCCGGACGGCTGACACACCAGTTGCTGGTGGCGCCCTCTGCGCTGAGGCGCCTCCGTCATCGCAAAAGCGGCCCCCCGCTCCCATGCATTTCGCGGCGCGGTCGACACACTGCCCAATCTTCTAGAGCACTATAGCTGTGTGTAGCGATAATTCGGTAGATGCATTTTGCATACAGTGTTGTTCAGCTAGCCTTGATCGTGATCTCGTAGAGTTCATGCTTTCGTAATGTTCTCATCAGTTCTTTTTGTGCTTGTTTCTTTCTTTTCTCTCTCTCCTCGGGGTGTCCGCAGACGGAGGAAAAGCAGGCGCACGAGATCCGCAAGCTCCGCAAGCAGCTGGACCAGGCCAACGAGAAAGTGGCCACACTCACCTCGCAGCTCACCACCAACGTGAGTGGGACACCCCTCTCCTCGGTCTTTCTTACAGGCGGGTAGGGTTCCTGCGTTGACCGTGCTCACAGGCATTCCCTGGGCTGACCCTGCTGCCTTCAGCATACACGAGGACGCCGACTCGGACTTGATCTCTGTGTTGTCCTCCTATCTCCCTTTCCTGGCGTTTGCCGGTGGCACCTCGAAGGTTCATGCGAGAGCAGGCGTGACTCTCGCTAGCTTTTAACACGCGCGTTGGAAGCTGGCGGCACTCACGTCTTCTCCTCTGCTTCCCTGTCGTCGGTGTGCTCTCCTCTGAATCGACGAATGAGCCATCTGGGGTCTTTAATTCACTTTTGAAGACCGCTGCGCAATAGGAGACACAGTTCGCGAAGCACTCCATTGCCTTCTTGCGCGTATATTCTTGTGACGTGTGCAAATTTACAGCGTGGAAGTAATCAGTGTGTTCCTCGTTCTATAAACGAAGCAAAAAACATGGTCAGGCACATACGCACCAGAAATGTTATTAGAGGAGGACTTGCACAAGAAGCTTGGCCCGTTTTTCTGTGGCTGTCCTGCGCGGAGATACCTTTGAACGACCGTTTTGTGCCGTGAAAAATGGCAATACAATGAGGGTCTCCTACGTGCACACCGGGTGTGAATGAAAGGTGTTTTTGTCGTCTGTGCCAAGTGCATGTTTCAAGCCGGGGAGCGTGGTTCGTCTGTGCGCCTGTGTTCGCCGAAAACGTTTGGGAAAACCGCACAGGGCTTGGAATGTGAGACAGGTCTGATACATGTTCAAAGCCGTCGAAAACCGATCGAATGACTGCAGTGTCACCGAGAGGAAACCGCAACGGTGGCCTGGCATGCCACATCTCATGCGGGACAAGCAGGATTCGACTAAAAAGCACCGCCGGTTAGCCGTAGTTTTCCAGTTGGTAAATGCTTAAGTTTTTCCCTCAGCCTGAAACATCAGCTTGTCTTTGCTGATACGCCTGGGAGAGAGAAGTGTATGTCCTCTCTGCCTTAGTACAGATCAAATACTGTAGCCACTGCGTTGTTTGGCCAAGCTTTTTTTTTTTTTTTTTTTTTTTTTTTTTTTTTTTTTTTTTTTTTTTTTTGCGCGCTGAAGCTCGTATTTGTGATCGACTATAGGAGAGACGAAGCCCACGCAAGAACATCCATCTCGCATTCCCCTTTGCCGGACGTGCAGGATCCGGTCAACGCGATCCTTCACATCACCGTCGATCGCGGGACGTCAAGCTGATGTACGGAGGCCGCGTTTTGGCGGTGTTCGTTCATACCGTACTGAAACATCGCATGATTCACCTTGGAGTCGAAATAGGCACTCGCAGCAGACTCTGTGTAGGGGCCGACAGAAGCGCAAACAAGACTTTTTTTTTTTTTTTCCGGAGATTCGTGTGTTTGAAGGTTTCAACCTTTCATTCGGTGTTCTGCCCGGAATTTGCAAGCAATTATATTTGTATCATATTTCTTTCAAATGTTCTCTGGGGATTCGCGTTTGTATGTCCCTGCTCGTATTTATTTCACTTGACCTCGACAGTGCCTGCACTTTTTTTTTTTTTTCGTAAGACATAAACACCATCGCATAGACGTACAGTCGTGAGCAAAAGTGAAGAGACCATGCGCTTTGAGAAAACTACCCGCCAGCTTTTTCTGACAGTGAAACACTTATTCGTGAGAAGTGCATTAGGTACCATGCATAACGTACTTGCCTCCTTGCCCAAGCAATTTTCTCTGGCACATCTTTTTATACATCAAAAAAGCAATCGTAGCAGTTAGCGTGGTCTGTCCACTTTTGCTCACGACTGTACGTATATTGGCCTTGGTTGCTCCATACTCGAATGAACGTATCTCTCGCGAAATTGAGAGCACGGGGATAAAAACGTGCGCGGCAGTGCCGGTTGTGCGTTTTCGTCGGAACCAGTTGACTTCGCGAATAGACCGTTCATTCAAGTACGAAATCCGCAGATCCGTGTGAGACGTTCTTGTTTTGTTGCACTTTCGATGTTTTCGCCATCGTAATAAAGCGATATCCACTTTTGCTAGTCGGCTCTCGTGTACCCGATGTTGTTTTGAGCGCAGTGAAAAGTCAGCAAGCGTCGATATGCGCCTCGTTGTGCATCACAGCCTCTGATAAGTGCTTTTATATATTTTATTCTCCCGCTTTCCATGTTATCGAAGTCCTTTTTTTCTATTTTATTTTACACTTTAAAACTCACTCGTGCAACGGGCATGCTGCGACTTTCAAGGGAAAGCGGGTTGTAAAATCTGGTTCGTTATGTAGCGGCTCTTTTGGGATTTAGAAAACAGAAAAAAAAAAAGGAAAAAAGGGGGAAAAAAACCTGTGTGGTGCCGAGCAGCTACAGACAGCAGCTGCAGATCACTGTAGCATGAAGGACGCGCTGCAATACTGGAAATATATATATTTTTGATAACTGTGCTGTTATTGCAGGACGCCTAAAATTAGGACCGAAAAATACCATGGGTCATGCACTTGGCTCACAGAACGGTCGTAATAGCAAAGTGGAATGGGCGTCCCCTCCCAGAGTATGCTAGAATATGCGGAAACGTAGCGGCCCAAACTGTGATTATAGGCTTCCGCTCTTGCCCCACCGTGGCTCTTTCTCTCCTCTCCGTCTTTATGGGAGCAGTAGTCGCGGCCATAAAGATGGCCACTTTTATTACGCCGTAACCTCTGGAAAAAAGAGAGAGGTCATGGAGGGGGACACTACTCCACTGCAGTGTTTTGCTGTCAGCAGTCCGACAGAAGTAAAACACTGGCGTCGCCGGCGCTCGAGGTTTGTATCTGGATGGCCCATTTTCGGGCACTTCCGACAAAATGCTTTGCTGCCAGAACGCTTTTGAGGAAGCCTGCTGGTGCCCTTCAAGGTCGCGGTCGGGATTTCTTTTCTTTTTTTTTTTTTTTTTTGAATTCATACTGGCCACACGTACACTTAGAGCAGACTGTGCCAAATATCGACCAGTTATATGTAGCAGTTTGTATCCGGCTGTACGCGCTCCGTGGGCGGTCTGGCAGGAACGCTGCCCTGCTGTCATTTCGCGTTGGCTTCTTTCGTCGGAATCGCGATGAGTGTTTGAAGATGAGGGCAGCACGGGCACTGCAAATGTTGCTTACACGAATAATAGCTGCATTGAGAGGAATGAAACGCGCTCTGACCCTGGCGAAAGGTTTCGCGGCTCCTCCGCTAGGAAATGAACGCATGCCAACCGTCGACGTGAAATGAATTTAAATGAACAAGATAGTAAAAATTAAAAAAAAAGGGGGGGGGGGGGCATGGTTTCAAGAGCTCCGAGCTCTCCCCGCACTGGTTGTATATGCCAGGCGAAAAAACAGAGGCGGTATAAAGTTCCGGAACTATACGATCTTATACAAATAGCATAAAATCTCAAACGCTGTCATTATTATCATGGAATATATTCGATTATTTAGGCTAATTGCGAGATTCTATGAGATCTTATACTATTTTTTGCGACTTGTATTTGATTTTTTATGCAATTTGAGTGAGATTGTGCGAGAAAATGTGAGGTCATTGTCTCGGATAACATCTCGATCTAAGGATCAGAACCCTAGTGAAAAAAGTAGCATGAGGCAGTAACCTCACATTTTCTCACACAGTCTCACTCATCTCATATAAAAGGTCACGTACAAATCGCAAAAATCGCATAAGATCTCATAGAATCTCACACATTATCATAAATAATGGAAAATATTATATGATAATGATGGAAGCGTATGCGGTTCTATGATAATTGTATGAGATCATGTGAAGTTATTACATCATAGAACTTTCGGTTTTTCAGTAGGAGAAGTAACCCGTGGCCGCTTACTATCAACTTAATAAGTCCACTTGTTCCTCCATTATGCCAGTGATGTTTAGAGGGGATGTTTATTGTTACCGACGTGTAAGGTCGCCCATTTATTTCATTTCATTTACTTGCTTTATACTGCCTCGGGGATGCGCGCAATCATCGTGCTTGTGTTTTCAGCCCACGTGTTTTTTTTTTGTGTATTCCGTCCTGATCGCCACTCCGCAGTACGCTGATCCTTTCCCACCATACGAGCAACCAACGAGCATACCGTCCGCGCACGGGCGCTTCCCTGTGTTCAGCAGGCTGGCGGCTCGCGTTTCACGTATCAGCTCTTATAAGCGTGTTTCTTGGTGTGCATTCCTTGCAACTGGCACTTTCTCACCCCAGGTATAACACCGAAAGTCACGATAATGTTTTAAAACTGTTATTTTAGCTTTAATAACGTCGCATATTCTATTGGAACGTTATTAAAACTAACACAATGTTTTATTTAGTATTGTACCTTTTATAGTTTACTGGTAAAAATTAGACTTTCTTTCTTTAGTATATTCTAAACGTTATTATAGTCCTCAAGATCACGACTATGAAGCCTTAGTGATGTGTTGCAAGCACTGTCTGTCAAAACTTCTCACACTGTTCTTATATTAAAGATATTCTTAAACTAGCAGTAATTCGCAATAATTTTTTCGAGCTTTGCCTGAGCCCCATAAGTTTGTAACGCCCTTCAATGACGGATGCATACGCTGGTCTCCGCGGTATCCGTCGGGATGTTAGTGAATCGTTCGTTTTAAAGGACTGTACAATTCCGGTGTCGCCTTCACTGTTGGGCCTTGCAAGGCGTTAAGTAGTGCGCAATACCTTCAAAATTCGCGAGTCCGGACGCTTTTTTCAAGGTTAAGACTACATATATCTGCTGTTTTGCAAAGAGTTGCATTTATGGTGTTTCAACGCGTAATTAAGTATATGGCAATTTTACTTACTGTTTATTTCTTTTTACGCTGCAAAGACACTAAAAAAAAAGGCATTAGCAGCAGGGTATTAAACTTCAAAACAAAACAGCAACATTGTTGCAGTGTTCCGGTGCTCAGTAGGGCATCTGGGTGTGGGAATCGGTGACCTGAAAAAAAAGTTAGCTCGGCATAAGTCACGTCTTCGCCATACGTCACGCCTTTGGCGAGTCGCTATACGAGCAGCGAAAAATTTTCCCGAAGAAATAGCATCTTTTTTTTCTTCTTCTTTTAGGCGCCCGAAACGCATCCGGCCGCTTTGAAGCAGTCGGTCGTTCCAAAGCCTCCCTGGTGGCATTGCTTTTCCGAATAAATATTGTAAGGTATCGCTAGGTGCCCCTGTATTGGCGGCTATGTACTCAGCGCCTCGTGGTAGTTTTGCTTGTAGCATGAAATGATACTAGCTGCGTGCAGACAAGAAGGCGCCGCTAAACACCGGATGAAGCAGGGAAAGCCATTAGAGTGACGAGTGTCACCGGGCGGCTGACAGGCAATCGAGTCCCCAAAGGGGAAGGTTAAGCTGCTTTGTGCGTACCGAACGGTACGCTTTTAAATACGAGCCGACACGACACCGCCATCGCGGTTGAAACGTCCATTCACAGACACGCCGCGTCCAGACAGAAGGGTGACATTCGGCGCCGGTGGAAGAGTGATGGGGAACGTTGAACAAAGGGAAAGACGTCCGCGGGACGACCGATTGACCGAGCGACTTTTCTTCCCGCCGCCGCTAAGCCAGAGGTCGCGGGCTTTGCAAGTTTTAGGAAGAGCGGGGGTGAGAGACGACGGCGGTCCGTCAACGACGCTGCTCATTCTCTTTGATGATCTTAACGCGAGAACGCGGCAAAGTGTACAGTAGAATGTGGGCAGCATGTGGCATTTTGTGTTTTTTTCTTTCGTTGTGTGGAAAGGGTTTCACTCACTGCTGAAGTTACACGTGACCACGAACCAATCATGTTGAAGTTCGTGGCGATTGGACGGAATTGAAATGTGGACTGGACATCGAGGGCTTAAAGCCAAGCCCGAGAGACCAGTCTGATGTTCTGAGCTATGGCTTCATGTGTGCATCTTCGGCTAGGCCGAGCTAGCCAGATCCATGTCTCTTTTGCCTAACCTTGCTCTAAATATTGCCAAGTTTTGTATATAAACTCCATTTAATCTCTTTGTAACTCATCAAGGGTCGTTATCCATAATTCGTCGTCTCTGACCGGCGTCTTGGACGGGGCGCACCTGTGGTGCAATTTGCCACATATTCAAGTCACCGAAAAGAACCTGTTTCAAGAAGAGAGGGTTACGAAAATTCACTAATATGTTGCATATTCTGTCATGTCCAAAGTTGCATGCCGGTTACGCGGAACCCGCGTGCTAAAGTTGCTGAAATCTTACTCAAATTAAAACCCCATAGGAGGGTAGTATCGTGTAAAACAGTTCGTGTGTGCGTCGAAGGAGTGCTATTGCGCTACTATGGTTGTGGTTTAACGATAATAATGACAATTTGCATGCAGGAAGGAAAGGCGCAGTAGCTCACGGTGGGCGACTAAGACGCGGCGTCAAGTACGTTGGGAACTGAGAAATGAACGATAACGATGAATGATGCCTGCATGTGATTATAATAGGACAATCAAGAAAAATTAGCGAGTAGCATGGGACGACAATGCAGTTGAGCCGATTTTTTCGGTTGATTTTTAAATAATCGAAAGTCACTTAGCACTAAATATATAGCACAAGTCCATGCAAATTCTGGAAGCATCTCTGGCCACCTCCTGAGACTGCTCTTCTGTGCGCTAGGACAATCAAGAAAAATTAGCGAGTAGCATGGGACGACAATGCAGTTGAGCCGATTTTTTCGGTTGATTTTTAAATAATCGAAAGTCACTTAGCACTAAACATATAGCACAAGTCCATGCAAATTCTGGAAGCATCTCTGGCCACCTCCTGAGACTGCTCTTCTGTGCGCTCTCCAGCTTTTCTCCATTGGTACCACAGGCTATGGGGTTTCTCCAGCCGCCGGTGCGCCCTCCCGCAAATTCTGGCTGGTCGCTGCGCCGCTCTATGCGCCCTCCTTCGGACGCTGCAGCAAACGCTCTTCTTTTGCTACTTCTCTGTGGCGCCAGACGGCGCGGCGCTCGCAGTAATTTTAAGTGGTTTTTATCGAGGCACGCTTTGGCAACGCACCAGGCGGGTTTTGTTGACGTTATTGTATTCGTAGCAATGTCTATTCGTTCTACTCCCGGCGCAATTTTCAAACTCCATTTTTATATCGATTTTGAGTCCCGACTCTTTAATGATCCATTCGTTCATTGTTTGACGGGTAGGAAGCTCGCGGTGGATCACAGAGTATCGTGTAGGTATTAAAGAAGTTACAGAGTAACGTCTGTTTAGTGTTCATTAATTTTTCTAAAAAAAAAAAAAAAGTGCGAACTTTCGCTAGTGAGTGGTTTCAAATCACCAGTGAATACATCACACTTCGCTTGGCCAACATCCGCCTTCACCCGGATCAGACTTCCTGCCTATCCGCCGTCCCTCGTTCGTGATGCCTTGACGGATTCTCACAGCTATGACGAAATGGTCGGGCTGGCATACCGCACGCTTTGGAATAGCAATACACGCACCGCAGTGACGCCGCAATTGCGAAGCCGTGTCGGCATGCCGCCCCGCCTCGTCCAATCCTGCGTCATGTTTCGTCTTGTTATTTTCTTTTTTGCGACATTCTTATATATTTTTGTTTGTTTGTTTGTTTGTCTGCGGCGTTTCTAACCGCGCTCTCTTGTGCTCGCGTCCGGCGGCGATTTGTTCTGGTCGGAGCTGTCATCGCGTCTCGCCTACACGACGAGATATTGCGGGAGGGTGTTATTGCTGAGCCCCTCCGCAAGAACACATCGCCGGCCTCTTGGCGGAAATTCGCCCTCGCGTGGCGTGAGGCGCGAGAAGACAAGCGCAGTTTGTCACGGCCCACTGTGCAGAACGCCTTCTCACGAGATGTAACCACATCCTGCGAACACCGAACGGTACCACGAATTCGCGGATTTTGTCTCTGGCCCTCTCGGGCGGATTAGATGACGGAGGCCTGGACTATCGTACATCGAGCGGGTTTGATCCCTTTCCGCCGCAATGGATGGCGATAAACTTACCGACACACAAAGCATGGTTGTCCGGGACTTATTTGTGATCGCGTTTATTTGTTTATTTATTTATTTTTTCCTAGAGCTTCCAGGGGGTCAGAGAGATAAAGTGCTTTGCTTGCCATGATTTCCGAGACTTGCGAAATGATAACGGCTAGAGATAAATGCACCGAGGTGTCCGACTGCACCACGATGGAGTGTGTAGCCAGCCTGGAGACACTAAAAAGAAGGAGAATTTACTTTATTCAACATATAAACCATACATCAAAAACTGTTGGGCCCATGGTCATACAAGCTTGGCAGCACATGACAGACTAGTAATTTAAAAGTAAAAAAACACTGCTTGTGTCTACGGCATATTATCAGGAAGAAACATTACAGAATGTACAAAGTCGTTGGATATTTTGACCTCAAGCTGACTATCGTTCCAGATTTTTGCACCATCAAACTGCAGCAGTCGCTGACCATAAATATCGTGTGTTAATGGAGGTTTAAAGTTCAGGTGACTTGCATTCCTGGTGTTTCTAGTAGGCATAACGCACTAGCAAAAGTCCCGCGAAACAAAAGGCACTAATTTGGATGGTTGTCGGGGTAGAGCTGCTTTATTTTTTTTTTTCTCTCTCTCTAGGCGGCGAAACTCCGCGCGACACGCGGTATAGTTATCATTTTCATGTAGAGCGTGACACCGTTTCGCTCTTCGAGGGTATACCATCACGTACAAGGCTCAAATTCAAAGCATACTCTACTGATAATTCATATTAATCGTTAATTTATGAGGCGAAGCTACTCATACTTTCGTGGACCGTTATTCATCCTTTGTGAGACGCACTGCACCCATCAACCGCACCACGCTCATCGTTCACACCACGGCTTGTCCCGCGTGTGCATGGAGCCAACTATATTTAACCTTTATTTATCGTATATATAACCTAGTCTTAAAACCTCTTTTTCATCGGCCATATATGTTCAGGACACTTACGCTAATCTAATGAGATGGCTTTTAAACTGGATTGGTTCCTCCCCTCCGAACTTTGCCTCGTCTTTTTTGCGCACACTCGCGTAACGTTCTGAATAAAAACAGCTTGTGGGATTAGCAGTTCAAGCTTTTTTTTTTTTTTTTAATTCCTGCTGATTGTCGGACAAACTGGAGATTTTACCACTTGGGTCCAGATTAGGCACATTCTGCACCATTATCAAAACAATGTACAGCTGCTGTCAAAAATTAAATAGAAGACAATATTGGAGAAAAAATATTAATTTCATCTCTCTCTCTGTTATGCTCGCTTGAATAGACGTATGCCGCCGAATTTTTATTGCCCAAATTAGAGTGTACCGACAAAGCTCCACCACTGTGCTTGGGACTGGGAGCAATCAAATGTTTCGATAAAGCCGCCTCCCATTTAATTTCGGCGGCACCTGTACGTCGAATGGATGTAGGGAACGGAGGTATGCGGCTAAATGGGAGGGTTATACACACAAACTGACAGCTGCTACCTGAACTTATTTTATTAGTCTGGCACTCACTGGTGTTTGCAACTAACAGAGCGCTGTAGATGCATGACAATATGGAGAATGATTGAAGAAGCCTCACCATTACTTTACATAACTTTTCTAAGCACCAATCAAGCGCCAGCCAACATGATGAACTCTTTCCGAGGCGTATAAGTATAATTGAAGGTTACCTGTTATTGTCAGGTCAGTGAAAAGACTCAAGAAGGGCTCGTATACAGGTTCTATGCTGTAGAACGGGAAGATCGTGTGAATGTGAAGAGGGATTCCAATTAACCGAATCAGTGATGTGTTTGTGTATGTGTTTTCCAAGTAGCTGTTTTGCATTATCCACTACAATTGCACCTATATTACGTTCTTGGTTCATCTTGATAGCTTTAATTACGTGGTACACAGTACGTAGGAAAGGAGCGATATACTGAGGTCCTGAATCGCACTAGGAATGCGTCGCCATAGCTCAAGTCGTTAGAGCCACAGACGCTAAATTCAGAAGTCGTGTGCTCAGGCCTCACAGGCGGCGTGCGGTTGCTTTTTCTTCTACTTTCTAATCAATTTTCTCCGTAATTACACTATTATTGAACATTAATGAACATCAAGAAATCCCCCATGCTTTCCTTCCTCTCACAATGAACCTCTCGTATTCCCTATATGCGTTTGTTTGCTGATACACAGCTGTGAATATCCATTACACGTCTGAACATCCCAGGAAAAACAAAACTGTTTTTCTTTTTCTTTTTTTATATTTGATACAGGTTGATAGTTGACGGACGGTAGCTACTAATCGGAGTTCGTATCTAAAAACCCGTGTTTCGAATTGCTCAATGTTAGTGTGGATAACTTTTCCTTCTGTCCCGTTTGTCCTTTCCACTTTGGTTGTTTAACGCTCGTGGGCTATTTTTGTCCAGCCACCTAGCCTGCCTTGATATGTACAGAGCTTCCTTTTGTGGATGTGTTTCTATACGTCCTTACTTTTACCCCGTAGATGAAACGTGTTCAAGTGAGATAACGTCTAATGATCCGCGAACCGGGCCTCCGCGCTTACGCAGAATCGGCTTTCTTGGGATTCTCTCGTTCAGAGCAGAAATACCGATATGGTATCTTCTACTCTGCTCCTGTTTTTATGTTACTATCTCTCTCTCATTTCTTCGTATGCGTCCGCTAAAACGGCGTGCTTTGACAAGAATGTCTGTGTGCACTCGTATCTCCTTTATCTTAATCCCCTCTCGCCTTCCCGGAAATTTAAGCCACGTGCTACACGTGTGTGTTTGTTTATTACACCTTGCGCGCGGCGCCCGCTCTCACTCGTTTTTCCTCTTCGCGTCTTTTTGGTAATCTTCTCTCTGTGGTGTACTATCGCGAAGCACTTCCATTACTCCACTTTACCTTGGCCCTTTGCCTCAATCCGACCATGTCCCGCGCGTGGCACATAAGGTGCGAATGGACGCCTCCCATTGCTGTCGATAACGCGCAGCGCGCCGCTCGTTCAGTTCAGATCTTAAAGCTGCGATATCGAGAATCCGCGGCAAAAAATAAAACTCCCTGGCCTCTTAGTGACCGAGTCCTCTTTGGGAACAAGCAAGTCGCCGAATGCGAGAGGCTGCACTGATTACAGCTTCGGCGCATTGATAACTGAGCCCACTCTGCGTGGACCACTGTTGTGTGCTTTCCATGAGCTTCACGTGGAAGTAGGCCGGAAGGATTATCCGCCTTATCTCATTCTCGCCGGCAGATCCACACCGGTCCGACCGTTTATTTACTGCGTCTTGCCTCACCGATGTGTGCGGTCTCGCGCCTCGCTGTGTGGGTGGCTATAGATGGTTTCGTCATCCCTTCGATTTTCGTTTCTTTTCCGTGTCCCGCCGGCACTTTGATCCTCCGTGTATTCCATCCGACCTCTTTCTGCCCGACTATATCGGCCGCGGTGTCTCAGGGGTTATGCGGCTTTGCGCTTCTCAGCACTATAGATCATGGGTTAGATCCGCACGAGCTTTCAATGGAAGTGGACACTGGGAGGCATAACCGCCTGTGTACGGACAGTTCGGTGCCCGTTGATGGAGAACGCGCTGGTAGATATTTATCCGGAGTTCTTCAGCGGGGCATTCCCCAAAGCCTACCTTGGTGGTTTGACTCAAGAAACTAATTTAATCGTTATGATTTCATTTCTCATTCTTGTCGTCTCCGCCCCATGAGGTGGGCTGGGAACGGCGGCGTACTGTAGGTCAGACATATCTGTGTAACCTCGCTCAATCATACTAAAAAGGTTAGTTACTGTAGAAAATAGACTCTCACCGCTCTGACACAATTGAGCGCCATTCCGATCGGTGCACTTCCCTAATATAGGTGATCTTACATTGGCTCAATTGTTTCCATCGCATTTTCTTCGTTCTTTGCTTGCTCTTTATTTTATCGACTACCTTACACTGTGTACTCGTTCTTCCAGTATAGTTTGTTGTTTGTTTTTTTTTTTTTTCTATTCGTTTCCCTGTTCCGTAGCGGCAATTGATGGCCTCAAATACTCGCCCATATGTACGGTGGCTTTACAGTAAGGCAGAATTTGACGACATTTAAGGCTCTTTGCGGGGACTGCAGCTTTGTACACGTATACGTTGTCAAGCAGGCCTGCGTTTGTGGTCGCGAAGTTGGACCTGTAAGATTTTTCTTTTTTTGCGAAGCCGATAATGCAGTGCGACTTTCTTTACAACGAACAACAACAGCGATGTGACTAAATACGCACTACATAAACTTCGCATTATGCCAACCTAATAAGCGTGTGGACCTGCTGGCTAATATATTTCCACTGTCCAACAAAGAGATCCGTACCCCATTATCCGTGATGCAGCGAGTCACGCTACGCTGATGTGGACGAGCGCCAGAACCATTCTGTTCTGATGACCACGACGGTTCCCTTGCACCGCTCCCGTTCTTAGGAAGCATAACGTGCCGCGACCCATCTCCGCCGCGCGCACGTGACCTCCGTGCGGCTGTCCGTCCTGGCCGGCGCAATTTCGGGCCAGAATGTGGGATGGGCCCCAGCGACGCTGATGTCGACACTGCGCTGAGCGCCTAGTGCCGGAGAAGGACTGAACCTGCGCGCGCGGCTGGGGCGTGCGGAAAAATGGCCTGTGTTTAGGGCGGTCGTTTGTATTCACGCTTGCTGTTGCTTCGTTCCGCGCTCGAAAACTGGCAAATGGACAGAAAAATGAGGCTGCTGACGGCGGCCATGTTCTGCGAGGCACATGGTGTGCAAGAACGGAGAACTTGAGCGAAAATAGTGAAAAGAAAATTTGATAAACTTCGAGTGCATCCAGATATCGCGCACGCACGCACAGAACAAGACAGACGAGTTGTTCAGAAGGTTGGACTGCGTAGTGACGCGCAGTGTTAATTCCGACGCCCAACGCTTCGTGCCAAGCTGTCCGGGATGTCTTTTTCTTTTACTTTTTTTTTTGTCCGCCGGCCCGCGCGAATAGAAAAAGCGAGGTTGTAGTTTTGTTCAAGGGGTCCTGAAGAGAATCCTACGCAATTTACTCTCTTCATAAAAATCGTCTGTAAGGCCTGCCTTCTTTTTCTTTAACTCGGTTGAAATATATGCATAAATTTCCTCTGTTCTCTCCGGTGATAAGCTTCGTGCGGAAGGGGATATTTTTCTGTTCCACTATACTATAGATTTAACTTGCCGGCTTTCACGATTATGCCGTCGGGAGCACGAGGGACTTCATTCGTGATCGCCGGCTGAAATTAAGTGGATGCCGGCGGCTGGGCCGTTAGTCGACGGAAGCGCGCCTTCCGTCAAGCGGCAATGGAGGGTGGCCCGGGCTCAGAGTTCCACGAGCAAAAAAATAAAGAAAAAAAATGCTCTCTTCACTGAGGTCTCCTTCCGACGGCATTCCATTTCTTTTCCCCTTTTAGCGGCTTTGGAAACCTCAATTTTCTGTGTGCGTATAGCCATTAAAACGCGGGTGATCCGTCGCATATCTAAGCACATTTATATTTGTCCTTCCTGTGCCCTAAAAGAGTCCATGCAGGATGTAGATAGATGCAGGCAGCATGTTTCGCAATAATTAAGTTATTCCAATGAAAGTACAGTATCAGTTAACTACTTTTATTTCTGTAATTTGTAACGTGGCCAATTACTTTTTTACCCAGTCAGATAATATCGATTGCTTCGGGGCAGTAACGTCGCACCAGAAATCAATTTTAAATACTTTTGAATTTACTTTTCGCCAAATAGATATCACTGCTCTTTGTGTCGCCAAAGTGGGATACAATTTTCGACACACACTTTGAAGCTCTGTTGCTCATATACTGCTCACTAAACCTGCACACCTGAAATTCTTGTGGGAACAATCGCCACTGTTTTTCTCTGCATACTTGCGTATTGAGAAGGGGAAGTGAAAATTAATTGCAGTACGCTTGGGTGTTCTTTCTAACCTAATGTCACAATTACATTTCTGTGGTCAGTAATTGCAATTTAATTGCACTTCCATGTCCTTCAGGGGAGTACTCGGTAGTGCGATTCAGTTACTTTTCAAAAGCAATCCTGTCTTGCAGCACGTTCGGCAGTGGCATGGACTACAACCGCGAATGTGTTGCACGGTCCTCCGGGGTGTGCTTGCTTGAATGTAGGATGATCTCGCGTGTTCTGGCAGCGATGCGGTTAATTCCCTTCCATTACTTGACGCTAGGCCCTCTTTGCGTGACTATGCGTGACCGCTGCAGCGCACGCCTCCTCCAGCGCCCCTACGCGTGAGTCACGTGATTGGAGGGGGAGGTGCCAGCCACCGTCGCTTTCGCTCACCTCTGCACGCGAGCCGGACATACCGCTTTGTTATGTTTTACTTTCACCCCGTCGAGGCCCAGAGCTGCTGTTCCTAGCGCTTTTTGGCAGCCGCGCACGATATGAGCATGCGCAGATCTTACGAGGGGTTTTGATTCGCTATGGTAAGCAGCATATAAAGCTAAGACTATGGAATTTTACGCTGTCTATACGACAGGGAATCGGTGCCGCAACTCGCGCAAATGTTTCTAAAACGAGGGTTGTGACATGTCTGTACGAAACGTGGTATTCCTTTATGCGCTGATCGCTTAATTTATTTCTCAATATTCATCATCATATACCACGTTACATTAATGCCCGCGCGGAAATAGACCTGTGCCAATGCTCTCGATTCATCATGGTGCGCAAGCCACCGCCGTCCGGGCCTTCATGCTGAGATAAGCAGCAACGCTAGAAAGAAAAAACAACAACAACAACAAAAAAAAGAAAAGAAAACGGACAGTGCTTTGTTCAGAGTGTACATGCGATAGCCCGTTTTGTCGCAAGACGGTGCGAGCAGGGCAATTTAGTTTACATAGCCCAAACTATCTAATGTATATACGCTGCAGGAGCTCCCCCTCTTGTTTGCTATGGTGCGTTTTGGAATGGGAGCTCTCCGCCTAACACACTATTCCGCGCCTCTCGGCCAACTTCGAACTGGCACAAAGTACTCGTCAAAGTTCAAAAGGACATGCGCATGGCCTCAACACTACGTTGTGCTGAACTGTGTAGCGAGAACGTCCACTCTAATACGACCGCTGAATGTGTGTTTATTCTGAGCCTTTGGTTCGAGGCTGCCTGTCAAATTCCCTGACTCATTGGTCAAATAGCTGCCGCTTGCGATGTTGTCGATGCCGTTCCCGATAACTAAAGAAAATACACCTTGTGCATTCTGCGGCCTCCATATATAAACATGGCCACAGAGCGCCACAAACTCGTGTTTTCAAGTCTAGGTCTCTATTATTCCGCCCATGGATGGGGTGATGCCCCTTACCTGGAGAATGAAGGAAGTGAAAGCCCATGGCTCATGTATACATTCACGTAGTACGTTCACTACGGCGTCCCCTGAAGAGAGAGTGCTGGCAGGGTTTGGCGGGTCGGGGAATGTACGTATAGGGGGGGATAGGCGCTCATTAATTAAACACGCGCACCTGGTTACTATGGCCGCCCGCAGCGTGCGGTGGACAGAGCCCCCTCCTTTCCCGTTCGTGAGGGAACTCCGCATATGTGCCCTCGTGCGTACACCGTTGACCCCGCCCAGGAGATGAGACGGCCGCGCGCTCTGGTGGCGGGAAAGCCGAAAAGACGCAGCGCAGAGCAGCGGCAAGCGCCAACACGCGTTAACAACCGTGGAAACTCGGAGGAAAAAGTACGTTTTATATCACCTCTCCCGCAAACATTGGGCGGGTTCATGTCATGTATGCGCATCCGTACCCGCTGTGGGTTCGTTGGGGCGGGGACGTGTCTCACATAGTCTCATGCTCTGGTCTCGCGTTTCCTTTCTCACTCCCAGCCGATATTTACTGAAACCGCTTAGGTGCAACGCAGGCCTTTCGATGAAAAAAAAATAATAATTATAAAAAAATGCACGCGTGCTTACGCCAGAGAGGAAGTGACAAGATACCTGTGAGAGCTTGGACAACTCAGTTTAAAGAAGTAACTATGCTATGAGTACGTGCCCTCTGAAGAATTAAGCGTGAATCAATCTCCTTTACGGGGCTAAGGCTTTTCCACTGCATTTCGTCACTTAATTTTATAATGTGCAGTCGTGCGGCCCGTGCTCGTGCACTTTCACCAAAGTCCCCGTTCACTGCATCGCGCCTTTGAGTAGATGATTAAGTGCGCCCACTCTGGTCGTTGCGATCACGTGACCATGGTCAGAATGGTATGTACTCTAAAGAGTACGCACCTCGATTAACACATCCACAAAGTTACCAATGACTCTCGGCATGGAATAAGTCACTAGGTCTACGATTATTTGTGTTAAAAATTACATAACTGCGCTAAGCTGCTTAAGAGCGAAAATGATTTTACAGGACTGTTTTCGACAACTGCATCGTCATTGTCACCCCTGCTATTGTCATCAACATCAATATCACTGCTATGATCATTATCAAATAAACGCACCGTCGTTGTCATCGTATCATCACGCTAGACAAGGATAACTACAATCGGTTATTCACGAGCCATGCATGGAATTAGCGGTTCGATTGCCGGTGTGTCAGCACGCAGTTCATCACTTCGAGACCACGCTCCACACGATCCAACTCTCCCGTAACCGCGGCGACCCGAGAGGTCGTACTTACGCCACGTGGAACCCAGCGAAGAGCACATTCGCTTGGTCGGTCTGTTCATCTATCTACACCTCCGTTACGACCGCGCGGATACTGCAAAGAGCACGTTCGCTCGGTCGGTCTGTTATCTATTCACACCTCCGTTACGACGGCGCGGAGACTTCGCGCCCCACGAACCCCGCCTGAGTTATGTCTCCCCTCGAACTTCGGAGAAGAAACGCGAGCACCCGACGCCTCGGGAAGAGGGCATTCGGAGCAGAGACGAGACGAAGCACGGACGCGCACGAAGGCGCACCACATCCAGCCAGGCGACCCTCTGCAGATCAACCGAATCTCTTTTTAAGTATTAAGTATTAATAAACAGTTTGATTTTAACTCCTCATCTGGCCTCACTGCTATCAGGTCGAAACAGATTTTTTTCCTTAACATGTCAGTTCGTGCGAGCATTTCCTGCGAACATTACCGCAGCCTCGAGCCTCTAGAAGGGCTTGCACCTTCAATGTTTTTGTCCATTTGCAATCACATTTGCCTGTCGGACATGGAGATATTTGTCCGTGAGAAACCTTACTGGCGTCTCCAGTACGCCTAATTGAAAACGGCTCGTCTGATCACTGCCAGTTAAGCACCTCGTCACATATGGCTCCGCAAATGTTGTATACGGTGTCTTCAGCACATTGTGACCGCCCCTGAACATGAGTCGTTTCTCATACATAAGGGTCCATTAACCCTGCTGCAAGCACCAAAGCCATGGCCCATACTGTCAGACTCGGGAGGCATTCGGCCAGAGGCGGTGGGAGGCGGCGGGTTCTCCATCCTGGCTAGGAGGATAAGATAGATACACAATGGGATGGCGTAATCCATGTTGGCCACTCCCATCCATTAGTGTCTGCACCTCCTGTACACACGCGGAGCAGAATACCAGTTGAGAACCCTTCCGCCGGTGGGAGATGTGGCAGCCGTCCGCTGTGTAGAACCCCAGTGCCAGGTCTTGAGAAATTTGAGGCCTCAGAACCTGGGGTGCATGTACTGCTTTAAAGAAGACCAGCGTAGAAATGCACCTCGGAACCCGGCCCTAGCCGACAAGTGGGTATATGTGGCGATGCCCCAGGCTTGGGTGCAAGGAGGGGATGATTGGAGGAGGAAGGTGCGGGTTCCGTATCCCCACTTTATTTTTTGCAGCCACATGAATTCATAAGGCGCAGTGTGTTTTAATCACTATATCAAGCGCTGTTCGATGTGTTGGGCTGTTTTCATTCTATTTTCACGGAAAGATAATCCTTACCTGGAGCTACCAGAGCATTTGAGGGTGTTGTAAGATCAGAGCAACACAACGTGGCGTGTGTGCGCACTAATAATGCGCTCTCCTCGGAATCCCATTCAATGGAGTCCGCACTGAAATTACACGCCAAGCGTCGCCCATGGCCCTTCCTGTTCGATGGGCAAGTTTCTCGCCCACCCATGGCGCACGTTATATACCTCCGTTCTCCATTCGAACGCACGCGACGATTCCGGGCAGCCGTGCGTCGACCTCCTTTCCCAGCTCCGTGTGGGAGAGGGGAATTAGATAAATAACACCATGGCGAGAGAAATTTTCGAACCCATCGTACGCACAAACACAAGCGCACGTACTGCAGCCTGTAGGGCACTGTGTAGCTATACGCAGAGGCGGAAATGTAATACCCTGCGAGCACGCTGCGGTAGTGCTGCCAGTGATGATGACAGAGCACGGGAAATGGGCGGTAGGCCCGCGCTCGAGGGAAGGGGGCTAGGGAGGAGGAGGAGGTCTACGCAGGCGGAGGTTCGTGGCTCAGTTAACGCTACAGCTTTCCTCCACCTATAGTCTTTGTTTCATTGCCTTCTTTCAGTCTCGATGCGCTTCCTCGTTACGCGATCATTCCGGCCCTGGAGCAACACCGGGGTCGTGGCCCGGGCCAGTGTTGTGTGCGCTCCTCGCAACTCCCCCTTTCCCGCCTGGGGCGGTGTCGTTTCTATTTGCGCGCGCGCATACAAGATAGACGTGAACCGCGGGTAATTTCGAACTCGCTTTCCATGGTTTCCCGCCTTTGTTCGGGGAAGATCCGCCATCTCCTTTTATTTGGGCGCGCTTTCATATCGCAGGACGAGAGCGTGTTGGTTTTCCTTCCTGTTTTTCGTTCTTTGTTTTGTTTTGAGTTGTTGTGTGAGTTGTGCGTGGTGAAAGCTTTGTTTCCTCTCTGCCGCTGTTCCTCTCCTCTCGTATCCCGCACGAACTCACATCGCATAATTCGGTTGATGTCACGTGATCGCCGCAAGGCGTATTTAATGCATAGCCTACACTCCTCCGTCTTCCCCGGTCTTTCGTCGTACAGCTTTTCCGTCCCGTTCGTATGCACCGTACACTGCGTTGCAACACATCCCGCTGTCTTCTCATTCCGCCGTTTCCTCTCAATTGCCCGCCTCCTATAATATAGCGTAATGGTCAGCGATATGTGCGCGTTCATCTCGGCGTCTAATTACGTCGGCAGGTCGCTTATTGTATACCTGCGCATCCATCATTCATCTCCTTCGCTCGCGCCTTGACTTTTTGCTTCCTTCCCTATATATTCTTCCTGTTTCCCTTCGTTCTTCGGGCGTTCCTGCATTGCCCCCCTCATGCGCTGTGGTACCTTTCGGTCGTGCTTTTTTTTTTTTTTTTTCTCATTCGTCGTTAATACGGCCGTAATTTTGTGACGAGCCGCATTACATGCTGTCCTGTTGTTTCTGTTCTTGAAGCGGCTGCGCGGCATTGCGATCACCGGCCATTCTCCCTTATATTATACACGCGAATAAATTCACCAATAATTATGCCCTCCACATCTGCATCAAACCCATAAGGAGTTTTTGCATGAAGTGCCTTTGCCGCTTATGCTGTATTGATGGCTGCACTGCGCGGGCAGTGCTGTCATGTCTACCCGCAGGGGCCGCAGCAGATCTAGGCTTTTTTTTTTCTTTTCTTTCTCCGAGAAACGTGATTGTGTTTAACCGATCACTCTCAATCATTTGCTCCAACCCATGGACCGGAGTGCCTGCAGTGGAGTCCGAGCCCCGCGCAAAAGCCAGGGAGCAGAGGATAAGTTGATCTGTTGACCAGTTGAACTGGGCCTGTATCGACAGATATGCATTTTAACGAAGCATTGCTTTGATCTGCTCCAAATGAAATAAAAATATGTCGCTCCGTCGGCCACTTTCGTAAGCTACCAATGGCGCGTCACTGTACTGATGGCAGAAAGTTACTGACTAAACCGCCGTTCAGCTCGAAACACTGATCGCGGAACCATTTTGGATGTGGATGACAGACGGACCGGCGGGAATGCTTTTAAACGTAATTTTCTCACCTGTATAATATATAAAGGAAAAGGAAATAACAAGAAGAATAAGATTGGGATGGAGCGCATTTGGCAAGCACTCGCAGATTATGACTAGCAGCTTACCGGTATCGCTCAAGAGGAAAGTATACAACAGTTGCATCTTGCCTGTACTCACCTATGGGGCTGAAACGTGGAGGCTAACCAAGAGAGTTCTACTTAAGTTGAGGACAACCCAGAGGGCTATGGAACGAAAAATGGTAGGGGTAACATTAAGAGATAGAAAGCGTGCAGAGTGGGTCAGAGAAATAACTCAAGTTACCGGCATTCTAGTGGAAATTAAGAAGACGAAATGGACATGGGCAGGACATGTAGTGCGAACAGAGGATAACCGATAGTCGCTGAGGGTAACAAACTGGATTCCAAGGGAAGGAAAGCGTAGCAGGGGGCGGCAGAAAGTTAGGTGGGCGGATGAGATTAAGAAGTTCGCAGGGGTCAAGTGGATGCAGCTAGCACAGAACCGGGTTAAGTGGAGAAATATGGGAGAGGCCTTCGCCCTGCAGTGGGTATAATCAGGCTGATGATGATGATGATGATAATATATATATATATATTTTTTTGTGCCTGGGAAGTATCAACTCGCCCCAAAAATAACCACATAGAAGCTGTTTCTACTCTCATGACGTTGTTCTTATGCTGTTGGCGCGGAGATTTTAAATTTGAATTCGTTGTTCGTTACTCCGTCACAGTTTGTACTTGCGAAGTGCCGTCCAACTTACAAATGAAAGAAACAGAAGGAGGTCCATGAAAGCCCCAGTGTATTACACATGTTTTTTTTTTTTTTTTTTTTTTTTCTATTTGCTCTTCTAAACAAATGGTACATTCTCGATCAGACTTATACAACACAGGCAGGGACTGTCGGATATTTTTCTGCTCAGCGTCCGCCACGAACCGAGTTGTAAACGCTATTAGAAAATGCATGCCGATCGGCATGCCATCATACTAAGCACTCGCTCTTACGTCACGGGCTGAACTTTTTGTTTCCAGTACTATTAACCAAGCGTGAACTAGAAAAACTGTAAGCGCCTTAATAAATAAATTGGTTCACAGGAAGGGAAAGGCGCGGTAACTGTCACACTTGCTCTGTGGACACCCGAACCGTGCCGTAAGGGAAGGGAGGAAGGTGGGAATGAAAGTGGAGAGAGAGAAAGAGGAGCCGTAGTGGAGGGCTACGGAGTAATTTCGACCACCTGGGGATCTTTAACGTGCGCTGACATCGCACAGCACACGGACGCCACTTCGTTTCGCCTCCATCGAAACGCAGTCGCCGCGGTCGAGTTCGAACCTCCTATATTTTTCTCGTGTGTGTGTGTGTGTGTGTGTGTGTGTGTGTGTGTGTGTGTGTGTGTGTGTGTGTGTGTGTGTGTGTGTGTGTGTGTGTGTGTGTGTGTGTGTGTGTGTGTGTGTGTGTGTGTGTGTGTGTGTGTGTGTGTGTGTGTGTGTGTGTGTGCGCGTGTGCGTGCGTGTGTGTGTGTGTGTGTGTGTGTGTGTGTGTGTGTGTGTGTGTGTGTGTGTGTGTGTGTGTGTGTGTGTGTGTGTGTGTGTGTGTGTGTGTGTGTGTGTGTGTGTGTGTGAGAGAGAGAGAGAGAGAGAGAGGGGGGGGGGGGGCTTGTAGCTCAACGTTATTTTGTGTCGAAACTTTTTTTTTTGCAAGTTATTTCTTCCATCCTGAAATCCGGGCGTGTACCTTGTGTCGATGCTGAGAAATTTGTTTGCACCAATACGCGCCAAATGCCGTAATCGTTCGACGGAAAACCTCTACACTGCCGTTCTTACATATAATTTTCTTTTTTTCATCTTCCCGTTAATTCTTGCCTGAGCAACAGCCTTGCCTCCAGCAGTACCGAAACGCCCAAGGCGCGACCTGCCTTCCAAAGGTGTGAGTCGCGGTTCGGTCGAAGCAAGAAAAGGCGGCCGTAGAAGCCAGCGGATATAACAGAGTGATAATGGTTCTGATGGCCTTCGAGACGTAAGAAGCGAGGGGAATTTTTCCCCTCTCTTACGATTTTTTCCCGTCTCGGAGGGCGTTTTTCTTGCTGCTCTTCTTTTTCCATCGCAGCATGAATGAGCGTTAAAAACGACCCGTTTCCTTTCGTCGAAAAGAGGAGGTGGAACCACGTTCTTGCCCGGTGAATGTGATTTTGCTCGAACCGGTGATGGTGTGTGGGAAGGGCACCGGTGTTCAGGCGCTTGTAGGTACCGCATTTCTTTTTTTCTTAATCTTCACGAGTTGACTTGGCGCTTCGCTCGGTACATCAAGACCTTCACTGCTGCTCCAGCTTTGTACACGTGGAAGGCGGTCGCCGAAACATTTGCTGTGCCTGGGAAGAAAGTGTGGTAGACCGGCCGCCCTTCAACACTCACATCGGTCGCAACACTATGGTGTTGTGCCGGACAACTTGTAACACTCCCCACCCTTCTACATTCTGGATTTATGTATATATGGTCGCTCATAGTGGGGGAGAAAGGACCGGCTTTGTCTGCGCGTTCTAACAGAACGGGCCTTGTGCTCAGTGTCGTCCTTGTATGTTCTGATGCAACCCTCCGCAGTGAGTCGTGTGTCGGCACAACATTGGGAGCCATCGCCGCAGGATTTCAAGAAAAGAAAACCCCCTGTTTTCCGCCGGTCATTAGGCGCTGACGACTGAATCAAAACTATGAACCAAAACAAGCCCAAGTTCACTGCTTGGGAGTCACCCGCGCCAACAATGACCTCGCTTGCTGCTCTCCTCCTGCGGCACCTTGGCGACTGAAATCTGTAGCGGTTTCGTGCGTTTCTTCTGGCTGATGTCTTTTTCGTGGGACCTCCGGGCCGGTAAAATAAAAAACGCAAGAAATGCGCCCGAGTAATAATGATGCACTCCCAGCAACGATCGCAGCCAAAGTTGCAACGTAGGACCGATTATATTGAAACCCCAGACGCAGCTAGTGCGGGTGAAGGTGGGGAGGACCAGGGGGCTTGACGGAATACATAAAGATGGTCGCCCCTTGAAGCCGAACCCGCTGAGTCGGGTCTTCTGTGCTTGGTGTTCGTTGCTTCTTCGGTGTCTGCTCTCTGGAAGGGGGGTGCACTGGGAAGGAGAGGGGAAGACACCAGCTGAGCGTGTCCATGCGTCTTCCTTACCCCGTGGTGTCTTGAAGCCCCAGCTCTTTCTCCGTGATCCGACCATCCTACTGCCGCGGCTTGGGGCGGGCTGGAGAAGATTGGAGGGCACGGAACAGAAACTTCCTTTCTCCCTCTCCGCCAACTGATGGGGGAGTTGCTGGAGAGAAACGAAGAAAAAGAAAGAAGGCAAATACATGCAATGAGGCAAAACCAAAACGCCGAAGCCGCAGAATATCTTCCTCGCCGAGCTGCGGCTGCTGCTGCCATCTCCGATGGGGCAGGAGGACGGGAGAGGAGGACGGCCGGCGCGTTCGTGGAATAGTGTGCGGCTGTCCCGAAAGAGGGCCCCATCTCAGGACGCGCCGCGTGCGTCGCCGCCAAGCCGCTTTTGAGAGGTTTCGCTCTGAGGCGCATGCGCTGTGTGAGAGGTGCGCGCGCATGCGCCGCGCGAGTTTTGTTTTCTCGAGCAGACGACTGCAAGTTTTGCGCCGCTCTCGTGCTCTTCTCTCGTTCGCTCTGCCGGCGTCGTAGCGCGCGGGTGCTGGAAGTTGCCTTCCGGGCAGTGCGTGCGCGGGGCTTTGTTTTGGTTCCTGCATCTTTTGCTCACTGCGGCAGTTCGTTGACGTTTCGAAAGGCAGTGCGCGCGCGCATTTTTGCCACCCGTCCGGATCTCGTTTTGGTGCCGCTTTTGCGCCCTCCCTCTTCGGCGATTCCGGCTCAGCTCTCCTGGTCTTCTTCTGCTGTTTGCCTACTGTGTCGTCTGCAACTCGAGTTGACAGTGCTCCTCCGCGCTTTCGCCCGGCGTGTCAGACCGCCTCGCGGGTTGTGTTGTGCTCCTTGTGCGAGGAGGAAAGGTCGTGCTGGGCCAGTGAGTGGGGCAGCCGAGCTCCGTTGGCGGCGGCTTGGCTGAGAGTGCTCGCCCCCATCATCCCAAGATCTGGTGTGTGTATGTTTGTGTGCGCGCTCCCCGTTCCTCGGGGGTGAAAGAGCAGAGGCACCGGATTTGCGCCGATCGGAACAAGGGGAGTGCCCCCTGGTCTCCACATGCACTCGCACTGGCACACAATGGTGCGTCCGGCGACCTTCGTCTTGAACGCCGCTCCCCGACCATCGCCTTTTCAAACGGCGCCCGTGGTCCACTAGGAAACTCCCGCACCTGTGAGTCTACCAGTGGATGTTGCCGCGCGGGCGGCAGTACGAGAACGGTAGCAGCACCAACGATCTGATGACTGGCGTCGCCGCCATGGCGTCTTACCTCAGGCATAGTTTCACGCTGCCTAATCGTAAGAAGGCCAAGTACCGGGAAGCTATGTATTTCGATCCCGAACCCGAATCGTTGTCCAAGTCCGAGCTGACTTTGTACACGGGGACCGCGCCTGACGGGACGCAATATTTCGCGGGAGACCGTTTAGAAGACGTGCACGCTTCGACGTCCAAGTTCCCGGACTTTTACGGTGGCTACCCTTTGGAAGAAGCACCCAGCCTTCCTAGAAGCAGGGTCAACTCAACTTCGGACTACGGTAGCGAGCTGGAATCTCCTTCCGCTGCCGCCCCGGCGTCTTCGAAGATGTCCTCTCTGCTGGACTCGGCGACGGCATCCATCTACGCGACGCTTCGCAAGCCCAAGCGTGGCAAGTCGTCGTCTTGTTCGTCGGTGTCGTCGTCCACGTCTTCGTCGTCTGGAGCAAAGAGCAAGCAGACGACGCGAGACGCGTCGTCGTCGTCTGCTTCCACCCTGTGGCAGCAGACGATGGTCGGCGGCCTGTCCGCTTCATCTTCCCTCGAGGAATTCCACTGTTGTTGCCGGAACAGTTGCCACACCGGCGGTGCGGGAGGATATAGGATGAACATCCACTGTTGTCGCGTCATGGAGCCGCTCTGGGAGTCTTCCGATTCGGCCGCTGTTCCGCTGAGGAACAAGAAGTCCGGCGGGGAGTGGTACGACCGCAGGTCTAGGCATCGCTCCTGTCCCTCCTTTCAGGTGAGACTGAAACTGACGCGACTGGCCTAGTCGTGTTGCGACTCGTCGCCGTGTCATCCGTTACTGCATGTAACCATTACCGCATTCGCATGTGACAATGCTGAGAGTTCTCAAGGTGGCGTACGGTTCAAGGCCACATAATTTCTTTCGGGCTCGCGTTTCTGGAACCCTGTACCGTTTAAGTTGCGAAAGTATTCAAATAGCGCGCGCACGCGTAACGTAGGGCGCCCCGAGAGGCTCGGTATTCGCAGCAGCCGCTCTGAATGTTTGCATAGGCTGTTTAGCATAAGCCCGAACCACTGCACCCGCACAGAGACGACAACCTTGGTTCGTGCTTCGCGCCTTGTTTCTCAAGTCTCCTCTGCTCTTTGAACGCTTGGATACGAGGAGACTTTCGTCGTGGCAAAGCTTCGTGCCGTTAGGAAATCCCGTTCTGGAATGCCCGACTGCTGAGTCGGCCAGCGAATTGCTCAACTCCCCGCACGGAGGAAAACTACCATCAGCGATAAGCGTAAGCCGGTACGCGGAATTACTACATGCCAAGCCGAGGTGGATGAGATGCAGGTATTCCCTAGCTGCTTGCTGGCAACGTGACAAGAACATAGGAGCGTCTCAACGACTTGGAAATCGAATTTCTGTTCTTCATTGCTTGCCCAGAATACTCACAAATGCCCTTTGACTAAAGGTATTATTACATGGAACACAACGATCAAAATGAGATGATTGGTGTTACCATAAGAAGCTTTCTTTTAGCCGCGGTGTACCTTCGAGAGTTAATAATAGCGCGATATTTTTTTTTGACACGTTTCTTCCCGCATCTGGGCTGACCGTGTTTTGCGGGCCGGTTGCCCGGTGACCATCGACATTGCGTCGCGTGGTTTTCTTTTGGTTATCGCCCGTACAGGTGTATGGGAAGCGTCGCAGTTCGTGTATCGTCTCTCTATAAGCGGCGACATCTCCGGGCCAGCCGGATCGATGGGCGCGGCCCTGTTTCACCGTGCGCTTTTTAAATGGCGGTGTCATCGGAAAGGCACGGTATACTGATGTTCTCAATAAAACTTTATTTTGGAGAAGTAAATGCCGCAGTAACTGTCTCGCATTTCTCGCTGGGGCCCCCAACGTCGCCTTGAAGGAACGAATGAAGATAAAGAAGAAAGTGGGAAATAGAAAAAAAAGAAAAGAAACTGTGGTAGAATACTGCGGTTCTGATCTATGGATTTTTGCAATGCAGAGAAAAAATCCGCCATTTGGCTGCCATCGGAACGCGTTCGGTAGATTCGGGCTCTGCTAGGCACTTTTTGGGGGGGTTCAAAGTGACTGTTGTTTGTACACCCTGGTATATTAAATCCAACAGTTCCTACTCTTACAGGGGCATAAAGAAAGTGTTAGCTTTATGCAGCGAACGCCATTTGCGTGCAGTGGTAACTGCGACTAGAAGCGAATACATCAACCGAGTTTTGTATTCAATGTATGCTTAACCGGCTTCTGTGCGAAATGAGGAAAATCTGCTTCGACCTAAGCACTTATCTATCCAGTGAGGGTGCATTCTTAGCCTATAGACATCTTAGATGCGACCGAGTCCTCTTGTGAATCCCACCCGGCGAAGCTATAGGAAGATGCATTCTGCATAAACGCGGCCATCTTTTACGGAGGCTTCTCGAGGAAAGCGCGGCCTTTTCTTTGCGTCACGCCGTCCAGTTTCTGTCAAGAGTGCACTTTAAAAGAGCTTTGAACTACCGCTGAAGTCAAAAATGTCCTTTACGTTCTTCTTATTTCCGCAAAGGAACACAAAGGGGCGGCCCATCACTCCGGCCGTGGAGACCAGTCCGCATAAAAGGTTGCTACGCACAAAGGCCTTTCAGGGAGGGGCAGCGCGTCTTCCATTTTAGTCCTTTTTTCTTTATTTTGTTTTGCCTCGGAGTCACGTCACCTGGCTTCAATATCCAGGCTATTTAAGGTGCGACGGCTTTCGGTCTTGCCTCGTGCCAAACTCGTTCAAAGGCGTGTCACTATCCGGACACATCCTTTTATGGGCGGTAAAGAGGCTGCACCGCCTGTATTTGATGAGATCAGGCGGTGCTCTCAAAACAGGCAATCGCTCTTTCTGCCGCCACTGCTGCGAAATGAATTAGGAAGGTAGCGGTTTTTTTTTTTTTTTTTTAACAGCAGGAAGGGATAAAAAGGTTACTAAGGAGTCGTCGGCTGGTTTCAATCAGAGTAAGTGCTCCCGAAGGACAGCCACCTCCCTCCGTCGATGCATATATGCGAGGCGTCGTTCACCTGCAGATTTAAAAACGTCACCTTCCCCTTACTCCATTGCTTCGTGAATGGGACCTCTTTAGCACTCGGCTCATGTCGCCGGGACTCCGTGAAATCTGATAAATTTGGGGCGGGGTAGAAAGTATAACGCTGCATATTTTAGTACTCTAGGTCATGCACAGTCTCAAAAGTGCGGAGATAGTAAGGTTTGAGGCGCGCTTTCAGGATGCTTGTCATCCATCTCTAGGTTTGCAAATCTCTTGAAGATGGAGAAAGTTTCGTCCACGCCCCCTCCGAAAGTTTTCATGGATGCTACAAGTGCCCTCTCACCTCTTGGGTGTTTACATGTTGGACGGTATGATATGGATCTAGCTTCCCAGAGCGGTGGCTCCGGATACGAGAGACGCCGTAGTGGAGGACTCCGGAAATTTCTACCACCTGGGGTTCTTTAACGTGCACTGACATCGCACAGCACACGGGCGCCTTGCTTTTCGCCTACATCGAAAAGCGGGGTCCGCCGGCTGAAACCGACCCCTCGTTTTCGCGCTCCGTGGCGTTCTATAAAACCACTGACCCACAGAGGCAAGGCGTAACTGAACGCATCGATCGATTTGTGCACATCACAGGTCGGTCTGTCCTAATGTTCAAGTTTGCCGTTTCCTTCGCTGCCGTCGTTGACTGCAGAGCAGATGACCCGGTCCTTCGCCAGCTGCATCCATTCGATCCCCACAAACTTCTTAACATTATCCAATTAACAACCTGGTCGCCACTTGCTACGCTTGTTTTTCCCTGGAATACACTCTACCCCCCCCCCCCCCCCTGCCCTTAGTGGATATCGGTAGTGGCCTCCACGTTACATATGCCCTGCCCATTTCTTTCCTATTTCGATGAGAATGTTTTCAATTCCGCATTTTGCTCACTTGCTGTCTCTTAACTTGTACCCACCATTTTACACTCCATAGCTCTCTGCGTTGTCCGCAGTTTGCGTTGTCAACATTTAAGGCATTTTAGTTTCGCGGGCGATATCTTGGTGGACATGGCAGTATTTTATATGCCTATTAACATCGTGCTTTCTCTTGGCGCGCTTCCCTTATAGCTCTTCCTTGCGTTTTCTGAAGAACTCTGGGGTATTACCAAGAGAAGGTACTAATACAAAACGGCAAAATGTGCCGAGATTGCCGGGGCCCCAAAATGACTTCTTTTCAATAAGCAGCCCTCTTCTGTACAGTTCATACAGTTCGAGCAAGCGTTACGGAACAGTCTTGAGGCTAGGAAGGCTACCTTCTTGGCGACGTTAGGAGGTTATGATAACGCTGTCTGTTTCGTCAAGCACCTTCGCTTTCAGCCATTGATGGAGAGCAGACATATATGCTCGCATATCAGCTTTCTCGATACCTCGTGCTTACACCCTTCGTGGTCTCTCAGCAACTGAGAGATTTGTGCTCAGTTGTGTATATGTATCGCCGATAACGTTCTTTCCTCGGTTAATCTTATCACCATGGCAATGACTGCGGTTTCAAGAGGTGTTGCGAGCCATATCACAGGCATGAACTTATGTCGCAACTATATATTTTGGATCCCTATGCTGGTGCATTTACCTATGCTATTTGTTCATTTAATTCTTTACCTAGAGCGTGTTCGAGCCTTTAAAAGAGAAGTGATGCGCAGGTAAGTTACACGTCTCAAAATTCAATAAAGTATCGTAAAATGAAGGAACCTATACAGGAAACGAAAATACTTCGTAGTGCTTCAAGATACACCTGTGGAAAATGCAACTACTGACTCCAAATGGCGTCATTTTCCAAAGGCTTAGGAAAAGAAAAAAAAAGTTGGCATAGGCTTAGCTTGGTTAAGCCCGGTAGATTGCGAAAGCATCCTTAGCAGTAGGCGGCATCGGAGTCATGCGCACCGCCGTCTCTCACGGACGGCGCGAGTCGGTCGCCGCTTTATACAGCTGTATAACGTCACAACACCTCTGGCGCTCCTGGCGGAGAGAGCGGGAGTTAGGCCGCCGTTCATGCGCACCGCCGTCTCCTCACGGACGGCGCGAGTTGGTCGCCCAGCTTTGAGGCGTGACGTCATAACAACTGTGGCGCTTTTGGCGGAGAGAGCGGGAGTTAGGCCGCCGTTCATGCGCACCGCCGTCTCTCAAGGACGGCGCGAGTTGGTCGCTCAGCTTTGAGGCGTGACGTCACGCAGAGGTCATGCGAAAGGTAATTTCATGTGCACCGCCGTCGCACCGCAAAGGCTTGATTTATTTATAGGAAGAGAAAGGCGCGGTAACTGTCTCACTTGTTTTCTGTGGACACCCGCAAACCGCGCCGTAAGGGAAGGGAGAAAGGTGGGAGTGAAAGTGGAAAGAGAGAAAGAGGAGCCGTAGTGGAGGGCTACGGAGTAATTTCGACCACCTGGGGATCTTTAACGTGCGCTGACATCGCACAGCACACGGACGCCTCTTCGTTTCGCCTCCATCGAAACGCAGCCGCCGAGGTCGGGTTCGAACCCCGGTACTCCGGCACAGTAGTCGGGCGTCTTACCACTGCACCACCCCGGCGGGGGCCCGCAAAGGCTTGAAAGTGAAAGTAGTATTGCTTTCGCAATAAAAAGAAATCATTTTCAACAGCCCCGCTGGGTGGCGCAGTGGTTACGGCGCTTGACTACTGTTCCCAAGGATGCGGGATCGACTCCCGGCCTTGGCGGCTGCTTTTCGATAGAGGCGAAAAGAAAGGCGCCCGTATGCTGTGCGATGTCAGTGCACCTTAAAGAACCCCAGGCGGTGGAAATTTCCGGAGTCTCTCATAGCCTAAGTTGCTTTGGAACGTTAAAACCCTACAAACCAAACCAACCATTTTCAACAATTTGTGTTTTTATCATATTTACTTAATTCACGAATATGATCAGTGTGCGCGACGTAAATGTACCTTCGGTGTTCGATACTCCTCCACCGTGATAGCTACTGCGAAGTTTGTTTTTAACGAGCACATAGTTGAGCTCGTTAACTAGAGCTAGGCTAACAGAACCGCTTGCAGGTCCAGGCTCGTGCAGCTAGAACTCGCGTCTCGTTCCGTCGCGCTGGCGCCAGGTCATCTTCTTTACTGGTTGAATAACTGCTTAAGAAAAAAAAAGAAAAAAACTCCTAGTGTCCGTCACAACCTGAATATGTGCTACCGACACTACAGTGCTTCTGAACTTTCCCAACGGAGAGCGGAGTCTCCGTTTTGGAAAAACATTAACACCCTAATACAATAACCTAGAAGTTTCGCCTAACGAATAACCACACGTTTCGGAGGCCCAGCACCGGGAGCCGTCCCTATTCGCCGCTCTCTTGTCGGATGAGCGGTCGTTCACGTCAGGCCGCATCGCGACGGCGGAAAAAGATATTTGCTATTACTTGCCGTCGAGAGAAAATGAAAGTGGAGTGACGCGCGAGGCCCCTGGTTGACATAAAGGTGGATCGTCACATCGGTGGTAGCAGCAGAGTACGTGTGCTCCGAATTGACAGTTCTCGTGCGCGGGCGGAAACGGAAGCGGCGACCGGCGGGCCGGCGTCCTCCTCACACGACCATCGACGCACCGAGGACTTCGCACTTTGTGCGACAGACGTCCTTGGCTTACTTTCTCCTCTTTATTTTCTTCCGAGCTCTGCCGTCGTCGATCTGTTTTCACCGGGGCAGGCTGTCGCCCCGGGGTTGATTGGAAACGGCAGGCGAATTAATGCGCCCGATTTGGTTCGCATGAACAAAGTGCTTGTGCATTTGTCGCAGACAACTGGGAGATGCCGAGAAGCTAGCGTTATAAACTAGGAATGTTTGGGAAAGAGCAATTTTCTTTGACGAGCGCGTGGCGTGTAGAGTCGCAGAGGACGAGTGCGAACCGCTCTGTCGGTTCTGCACGCAACATGCTCTTCACCCTCGACGATAACGCTTTTGGAGTTCCGTGAAGTTGGCCGAAGGAAAATATGACGAGGGTAAATAATACATCGAGGTGAGCCTAAATTACACGTCTTATTTTTTTTTTTTTCCAGCCGTCCTTGTCTCTTGTACGTGTCGCGTCTAAAAGCTATGGGGGGGGGGGGGGGGGGGGGGGGGGGGGGGGGGGGGGGGGGGGGGGGGGGGGAGGGGTGCAGACCGGAACGATAACAGAAGTTCGTACTTGAAAAAATTTGAATCGCCGAAGACGCATAACTCAGATGGCATAGTCCTGACGTGAATTCATTTGTACACTTAGCTTTTGTTTGGGCGCATGTGTGTGCGAGAGTGTGTTGCAGACGTTCTCAAGATGCAGCTCGCTAGGAGAAATGGCAATTTCTGTTGGGATGGATCAAATCAATTAGGTAACATATTAATCACTAAATCACCTCTGTTTGTACTGATATATATATATATATATATATATATATATATATATATATATATAATTGACATATTGATATAGTTTATGCTCCTCCTCCGGATGTGTACTGCGTGCGCTTTTTATTTTTTTCGGTAGTGGTGAGCTTCAGGTGGCGAGCCGGTATTGGGCTGCGATAGCGAGTCTCCGTCGCGGTGACACTTGGGAGCTTTCCGCGAAATTCCCTGGCGCCCTTTCGCACGTTGTGCGGCGCGTGGAAACCCAGAGGTGGACTCTTGTTCTCTTCGTTACTCCTTCTCTTCGTTACTCCTTACTCTTTGCTTTCATTTCGCATGTGGTGTCCGCTAACTGCGCCAACGGGGTTGCCAAGGGCGCGCTCGTTCAGGAAGCGCCAGAGTCCGTGCTGCAGTGGCGCTCTTCGTACGAGGAAAAAAAAGAGCGAGAGAGGCGAGCGATGGGCTGTGACGAGCTGGGCTGGACGCGCTGTGCAAACTGTACGGCCGTTGCTTCGTTGTGATTCGGAGCACGCGCGAGATATACGCCACTCTATCTCTCGCTGCTTCTCGTCGTACCCGAGAGAAGAAAAAGCGGGAGCACGCTCGCAAATTACAAAGGAGAGAAAGGCCAAGAAAGGGAGGAGGGCAGCACGCTGGCCCAAGCTAACTGTCCTAGCTTTTCTTTCTTTTTTTCTCTCTTCTCCGGTATTAAGGCGCCCGTACGTTGGAAAGAGTGAACTAGAGATCGTGCTGTTTGCGTTTTGAAATTGACCTCGTGTATGCTCTGTTTGCCGGCACCTCTAGCTCAAGTAACTAAAGAGGCCCGAACATTTAGTCGTATTTGGTGTTTCGTTTCTTTTCTTTTTCAATGTGGAGGTGGACCGAAAACTACACGCCCAAGCTACGCTTTAAACGCGAAAGAAAGAAAATAAAATGGTGTCTGGGGTCCTCCCGTACCGCGCCAGTGGTAAAAGCCGGCATTAAAACGGGGTGTGCAGACGCGATTCCCCCGCTCTTTCCACGCTTCCTTCGCGCCCTGGCCTACCGTGCCTAATCGAATAATTGGAGTGCTTGATTTTTGTTTTCTGCTGTTATTTTAATATTGGCACATTGCGAATAGTACGTAAATTGATTTTGTATCGAATCATGTGGGTATTTTCAAGCGTTTCCTCGTGCTATCGCGAAGGTTCGCCTGCTGGCGATCCGTATGAGTTTGAGCCAGCATATAGAATAAGCTCTAAGTGTGGAGTCTGAGGACACCGCATCGCGCATACACGCTGCACGGCGTACGGTTTGAATCGCTCGGGCTGACAGCCACAATTACCGCAGTTACCGCAGTGCTCATCGCTGAAAAGAGCGCATCGGCAAGGCAACGCTGTCAGGATCGCGGCGATATGTATGTATATACAAAGTTCCTCTACGCGAACGATTCTGCCAACGAGCTCGCTCGTGCGCTGTTGGCGCCGGAGACCGCGCGTTGTCCTTGAACAGCGCCACTTCCTGTCCCACCCGCCATTCACTCGTGTTACTATATACCTGCTGTTGCGCAGCCTCATTTGACACATGTCCCGACACAAATGTGCGATGGCCGGAAATACGAGTACATCCACTGCCCATTCCGCTGGCAGTGGGCGGTGTCTGGCGGCCGCCTGAAATGTGGTTACATTTGAAAGAAGGAATCGAAATAGGCTGTATTAGAAATTAAAGTGGGAATTAAAGTGTTGTACGCGGGAAATGCTGTCCGGTCAGAGTCGATTTCGGTCGCGGTGACTATTCTGAAAAGAAATGGTCTACCCAGTTTGATAAATTTCTTCTTCATATCACCGCTTCACTGAGAGAAAGAAAGAGCCGTCACCGGCATGCCATAGATTACCGTACTTCCTTAGTTGAATATTCCCACCTCTCCACCTCAAACAAGTCACAGTGGACACTGACTTTTATGGGGCTTCTTAATGCGTGGACTATATTTTGCTCCGTCTATCCAGTTCGACAGTTGCCTTCTTCATTTCACCGCTTCGTTGAGAAAACGAATTGTCGTCATCCCCCCCCCCCCCCACACACACACACACAATCATGCGAAATCGCGCCGGACACCGGGCTCCTGTGGCGCTTCTTAAAGGGTAACTCCGGTGTTTTTTTTTTTTTTGTTGTTGTTTTGTTTTTTCATAATTTTTAGTTATTGATTGTATTACGTTCCTCGGTGTTTCCAGACTCCGACACAGCAAACTGCTTTTTTTTTTAGTTCCTAGTAGAGCCTTTTGTAAAAAGAAAGAGCAGCAAATCGAAACCGAAATTGGTTTCGGGGCCACAATACGACGTACTGGTTGACAAATCGGTGACGTCACATGCAGTATTGGAAAACCACTCGCACGTGCTTTGCATGGTAGAAATGAAGACTGAAAATCATGACGCAGTACATGAAATGCTTGAGATTGCCTAATACAGGCCTCAAAATTTCTTGATCACGCGTAAAGCGGGAGGTAACGTGAGGTACGTTCGTGACGTCACAAACGCACTGTTGCCCGCAAAAATTATCTGAGCTGAGACCACGAAAAGGGGACATTTTAAAATCTCGCAATTATCTCACGCTGCCCAAATTTGGTGGAATGTTTTAGGGCGGAGGGGAAAACCTGCAGTACAATTTTTATCACAATACGCGAATGTCGAGTTTTTCTTTAGTGCATGGATTGTGCTTCTTTACACAATACAAATACAATTTTATTCCAAACATCGTACCATGTATGCATGTTTCAGGCAAAGGGAGAAAAAATCGCTTCACGGCGGCGTGACACCGCTACCATTGGCCCGGCTCCGGTAAAACGAGAGAGGTCGCAGTAGAGCGAGGCAGACAAAAAGGCATTCACCGCGGAATGCAAGTCTCTTGGCGTCCGGAATCTCGGGCTTTTCTGAGAGCAGTGCTGCCGCGCTATCAATTCCCGGCTAGGGGGGAGTGTCGCGGACTCCCAAGCCAGGTAGTTGTGTTGGTGCGATTGCGGCCAGCTGCGTGCCGACCTTTATCTCTCCCAGGTAAACAGTTCGTATTCTGGGCGTTCCCGGGCGGGAACCTGACCTCTTTGCTTCCGTCGCGTAATTCTTTGGCCATTGAGCGTATTTATTATGGGTGCGTAAGTGTGTGTGTGCGTAAAATATTGCTCGGATTTCGGACCGGTGGAAGTTCATTAGTGTGGTTCGAGTGAGGCTCCCTTCTGGCTGTTATAGGCCATGCTTTTGTTTGGGCACGGCTAAGAGAAAGGAAGATGAACGAAGATCCTATAAAGGCGACGGGAAAGGGAGTTGCGCGCACTGCTTTTGCAAGGAGACGGCAGCTTGCTCTCTTTGCCTCGAAGGATGGGCAGTGCTCATCAAGCGCTCCACGGTGGAGCCTTTCCTTTCCGAGAATAATTACCGGGCCAACCGGAGCGACTTTAGCCTCATTCACTAACTCTTTCTCGGGGAGGGGTCTGTCTTCCCGTGTCCCCTTTCTATCGTCTGGACATTCACAGCAGCTTGACCGTGCTGTCAGGCGTCAAGCTGCTCAACAAAAGGCGCCACCGACACGCGTCCTGCCCGCAAGAAAGGCCCCCCGTTCATTCACTAACGAAGTAGAAACTCCCCACTCCCCTCCCCCCCCCCCTTTTTTTTTTTTTTTCTGCCCTTACGCTCACTCGAACTGTCCCTTCCTCTGTCTCCGTGGCTGCGCTCGGATAAGACGTGTGATTACGACCGGGGAGACAAAAGTGGGCGACAGGAAACCAGGTCTCGCGTTTCACGCGCCCCTGGCCACGCATGCGTTGCACGCTTGAACTGCTGCGGAGCACTACGCCGCGCGAGCTGCGGGCGTGTAGTACGTGCGTGCCACTTTGTGGGTCAAATGCTCGTGTGCGGACAAGAATCGGCGTAATCGGCTAATTGTGCCTCGCTATTTCACGACGCTGGGTGCGCTACGATGGAGATTTACTACAGCTCATCCAGCACGTGGCGTGCAGTGCACGTACCACGTGGCCTGATGAGGGAAGAGAAGCCCTCGAAGCAGCCTTCCCAGGCTTAATTAAGGTTCGGCGTTGCAACCTTCACATCGACTCTGTAGGTTAGAGTTACAGTGTTCAAGCTCTGGGGACATTTCGCAACGCACCGAAGGAAACGAATGTCCTGCTTGTGTAACCAGCTTGCTGCCCCAGTTTCCCTGTCTTCGCACCCTGCAGCTGTGGACTACATGGAAGCTACTTTTTAGACGTCTACTAGACGTTTTGGTCGGATTGGTCGGTCTTCGCACCCTGCAGCTGTGGACTACATGGCAGCTACTTCTAGACGTCTACTAGACGTTTTGGTCAGATATTTAGGGGAATCTCCCAAGGTGGAGTAGATTTGTAATAAGGGAGTAATTACTCCCTGTCAATAAGTAATTAATTACTCCCTTACTACTAGATTTTTTGCGTCAACATTGCTTCGATGTCTTCAGTGCAATGACCTCTCCTGTGTCACTCCACTGAACTTCGGATGCTCTGCGAGCTGCACCCACATATGCCAGAAAACTCTCTAATCTCAACCATCCACCGACTCAAATTTATGGCTTCCCTTACTAGGCTTGCCCTCTGCCGAAAAACAACGAAATACCCTTAGCAACCATCGGTTAACCTGGCCTCATTACATGGCCTTGCCCCTGTCTTTTTGATTTCGACTACAATGTCAATGACATGCATTTGTTACCAGACCTGTTCGATACACTCCCTGCCTCAACCTTACGCCATTAAAATAGAGGGGTGCTCGCCTCCTAGTGAGAACAGCGACTGGCGGAAAGGAACGGAAAACACGGTAAAGAAAACTGAACAGCTTTCAGCAATGGTAGTGCGCCAGCACCTTAGAAGCTATGATCGGACATACGCCATCTGAATATATTGCGTGCCATGCGCTTACTGTGTGCCCACTCAAGACGAAAAGAAAAGGAAAACAAAATGTAGGACACAAGGAGGATTACAGCTTTGGGTATGTGCCATTATAACGAGGGAGAAGAAGAAGAGGATTACAGAAAGCAAGCGGCGAAGCATGTAGATATTTGGGCCCAGAGGAGACATGCACGGCTCGCAAAATGCCTGTCTAATCCCTAATTCCAGGCCAGAGTCGCTCCAAAATCTGCTCGTATAATCCGCGAGCATTATGCATTCCCCGAGGTCGCCGCGAGCTCTCTCTTCGGAACACGCAGGCAGCCAGCCAGCCAATGCGGCGCCCGGGCCATGCCGCTCGCGTGTTCTGAAGACGGCCAATACGTGTACCATGTTTTCACGCATTTAGGAGCACCTGCTTACAGCCCGCGCCTTTTTTTTTTTTAGTTCATATGTTTGGGGATATCGGTACACTTAGCTGCGAAAACTACGACTGCACGACTGTTTCTTATAGGTCAAAAAACAGTCGAGTTCGTTTTCCGAAGAAGCTTATTTTTGGAATAGTGACAATCATGCCCAAACTTCGATCGATTTAATCATCGTTCTCTAGCTTCCAGGCGGACTGTCTCCTTGTCGAAGATATCGCCATGTTTTTTTCTTTGTTGACTGTATGCACATGGTAATAGATATCCCCGTTTTTCTTTTCCAAGTTATTGGCGAAGGTAATACGTGCCAGAATCCGTAATGCATGCGGCCGGTGCATCAAGTGAAGCGGCAACGTCGCTGCCTAGCCTGGCACGCACAGCCAATAACCGAACCGGGTCATTCGCACCACATCGCGCGGCGTGGCGAGACGTGCTCCTTCTGACGGAGGCTGCACGCGACCACACTTGCGCTGAGCGCACTGCACTTCTGCATATGTATACAAAAGTGGAGGAAGCAAGGTGCTCGCATCGCTTGCATCCCCCCACCCTCTCCTCTCCCCGCCCCCAGTCCACTCGCATTCTACAGCCGTTCGTGGTAGTGGCGTGTACATGTACTGCAGACGTGCATGTATGTTTCTCGGTCTCACACACATATATACCTGCACGCAGAGCGGCGTGTGCACATTTCTTGCCACCTCACCGTGACGCCTCTATTAGGGAAGTGACACAGGGGCCGTTCGATGGGCAGCCGAAAGGGTTTCGTTCCCGTCTCAAAGTTTTGGTAAGAACTGCATACGTAAAAAAAAAATAAAAAAAGAATGGGAATGGTGAGACGCGAGCTTTCAGTTTCGCGTGCCTCTCTGTGTGTAGGCTGATGGGTTGAGCCATGAGCTTTCGAAGTTGGCCCCCTGGTCACGAGGTTAATGTAGGCTTTCAGTGATGCCGCGCGTTGGATTGTCCAAACGTGGTTTGGAAGTCGTCAGAGCTTCTCGTAGCATGCTTCAGTGCACGCGCGCGTGCGGGGCATTCATGGAGTCAAATTTTCCGCACGATTAAACTCGCGCGTTTTTCCTGCTGTTAGCTTCATCCTTGCTTTTATCGCGAGCGTCGAGCCAAAGAGAAGTTAACTAAGGTGTTAATAAAAGGCAAAAGCGACATGGTGCCGGTGTACAGTCACTAGTTTTCGGTAACGCCACAGAATGTTTTCTGTAGTTACATCAAAATGTCTGTGCGGTTTTTAACAGCGAACTTGTTGTGGTTGTGACAACAGAAATTTCTGTTGCTACGACAGAAATGCACTACAGACTACAGAAAACTACGACAGGAAATTCTGACGTTCACAACAGAACTGCAAGATGTTTTGTATTTTGGACACAGTTCGGTACTTTTCTTTTCGACTGGGATATTTGCACTGCAATGCGTGGCTGCCACTCCATCAAGTCGTTCTAAATTGTATTTATTGAAATTCACGGCGCCGAGCAGTAAGCGACCTTTTTTTTTTTTTTTTTTTGAGAGAGACAGACTACTTTCAGGGAAAGTGGTTGGGACACTCGACTGCTGAATCCAGGGAGGCTGGTTCGATCCCTGTCGCGGCGGCAGCTTTCTGGTAGAGTGGGACAGCAAGGCGCCCGTGTACTGTGCGATGCCAGTGCACGATAAGGAACCCCGCAAGGTCCAAATTTCCGTAGCCAGCCCTACACTACGCCGTCTCTCGTATCCTGGGTCACTTTAGGACGAAACTCGATAACCTAAACCGAACCAACCTTCAGAAAAAGAGAAAATCGACATGCACCACTACTTTTGCTTGACTTGGTATGCCTTGATGCAGTCTGATGGATTGGGCGCTGAAAGGCTGTATTTGCTGATTTTTTTACATTTTGACTTCCCAGTCGTCAGCGTGGAAGGTAACTCGGAGTTTGAGTAGACGCAGCTTGGGTGTAACCTGCATTTTTTCCCGCCGTCCTTGAACGTAACTTAAGTTTACGTAGGCTCTCCCTGCCTCACAGCAAAATTTCGGTCCCAGTAAAAATCAATCAATGCGAAACCTTGCGAATTCGCCGGCGCTGAATATATCGGACAGCGAATGTGCTGCTATAAGTCGTCCTCACCACCTGGTTAGATCCACCAATAACAGTTCCCATTGAAAGCCCTGTCATGGGCCTAGTGGCGGGCAGACATATCCCGAAAATACGACCTCCTGTTCTCATCTCCCTGTACGTGGCTGCCTTGCTCGCGCATATGGGCCAAACGCATTCCGGTGCCCCGGAGGCCAATGAGATTTCGGCCGCGACACTGCGGGGGCGCGGGCTGGGGGCGGTCAAGAAGAGTAATTACCGCCGAAGTGGACGGGTACAGCTGCCACCGCCGGACTCGTGATGAATTGGCCCCGTCCACCCACGGGACGTCCCGCGCGCGGAACTGCATTAAGCCGAGACCCCCTCTCGCTAATCAAATTGCGGTGTAGTGTAAAACGCGCGTGGTCGTCGTCCTGTGTACACACCCTTGTGCGTCGCAATGCGCAACTTAGTTGCTGCGGGCGCACAATGAGTTCCCTATTTGCACCTGTGTCCCTCCTTTTCTCTCTCTCTCTCTATCAATTTTGTCCCACGTGTCAGGCGGCAAAAGAAGCAAAGAGGCTACGGGTGTGGCTGCCGCAGCGGTGGTGCGCGGCGCGTTGGTGTGGAATGTCAGTCACGCGGGAGGACGAACCGGGCTCATCCACTTAGTGCTGCTGCTGGGTCAGGGCGCTCGCACTCTGCGTCGCTTTTTGTGACGCTAACGAGTTAGCGTTGCAACGGCCAGGGAGTGCAGAGCCATCATCATTCACGACGCGTGCCCTTGTAATTGTTTCGGGCGTCCCATTTATCGTTGGCGCCTACAGCCGTGTACTCTGTACAGGTCAAACCGCGTCGGCGCAGAAATCTGAGAAATATGTCGTAACCCGAAAACCGAATCGGAGACCGGCTGTCGGACCTTACCCGCTAAGGACATGTGGGCAACGCTGTGAGTGTTCTCAAGAATGTGTGCATTGCTGTGGGAGGGGGAACTCGTAGTATGTGCACTCGCGGGAAAAAAGCATTAGTTGTGGTTTAGCCCTGGTTAACCCTATTTGAATTGCGATAGCGACCGTGGAAGCTTCTTTTGCCTGCTACATTATTCCCCTATCACGCCCTATCAGTGTAATATGCTACATTATTTGGGACATTTAAGCTCATCTTTGAGTATGACGCGCGAGCGTAAGCTACCAGCCCACATATAAATGAAAAGGCTTCAGTACTGCTGAACCGAATGTAGAGCGAAAGCATTAGCTGCGGGTGACCGAGCGTTCTTCGTCTTTTTCTTCTTCGCCTTCTTCTTCTTCTTCGTCGTCGTCTTCTCCTTCGTCTTCGCGGCTCTTTAAGGTCAACCGTGGCTACGGCCGGTGCTACGCGACGAGGCGAAACCTGGCGTAGTATTGCCGCAATAAAATATTTGGCTGCGCTAACCCTCCCCTCTGATCCCTTCCCCACTTTCGTCTCCCAAGTTGGAATAGTCTTGAGTTCATTTAAGAAGTTCGGGGGGGGGGGGGGGGGGGGCGGTAACGAGACTTTGTCGTCTGTTCGACAAAACTCGCTTACAAACGCGGTAAAAGAGTGCCTCGTGATTGTTTGCTACGAGAAGTTCAGATTAGTTTAGTCAGCTCCTCTTCAAGCAGAAAAAAAAAAAAAAATATATATATATATATATATATATAGCTGTCCTTGCACGTGAATGCCGTCAGAGTTCTCTTTTCTTTCTTAGAAAAAGAAAATGAGTAGATGGTTCCTGACAGTGAAGTTCATCTCTGCGTGCATTACAGCGTTTTTGCTGGCCTCTTGAAGCATGGCACATACCAGCACGGGGGGAATTCACTAGTATGTATTCTGGCATATACAAGGGAATTTTTACTCTCGATTTACGATAATTTCCGCGTGCTGTGCGATGTCAGTGCACGTTAAAGATCCCCAGGTAGTCACAATTACTCCGTAGCCCCTCCACTACGACACCCATTTGACTCTCTCCGCTTTCACTCCCACCTTCCCCTCCTCCATGGCGCGGATCAGGTGTCCACGGAAACGTGTGACAGATACTTTTCCTTTCCTGTGAACCAATTATTTTAAAATATTGGAGCCAAGCTTGAATTTTGAAAAAAAAAAAAAAAAAGTCATCAGCCTGCCTATATACTATGCCCACTACAGGGCAAAGGACAGTCTTATCCACGCAAACCATCTAACCTCATGCCGTCTCCTGCAACGCTTGTCTTCTGTTGGACTCCAATCTAGTCCAGTGCGATTTTTTTTTTTTAATACTAATCTACATCGTCCTGGTTTCGATTAAAAGTGACTCGGCTCCGAAGGCCTTTCTTCAGAAAGCGCGCACTTTTTTTTTTTTTTTCCGCTTCGTGCAGTGGCAGCGGATATACGAGCGACCTTCCGAGGGAAGACGGAAAGGCAGAATAGTGCGGGCGGCACAGCGCATATAATGACACGGCTTCTGCCATCCGCCGCTCAGAGATCTGGCGCTGCGATAGCCAGTGCCACGGTGTTACGCGCTCGTCCCACGGAAGAAAGGGGAGGGGGGTAAAGCTGACCTGGAAGGCGAGAGTGATTTATGAGCCTGTTACTGTACGCGGGCGCACATAATATGGACCTTTCTAAGACACTGGTGCAAAAGGCGCGGCATCATTCTTGCTCGGCCTTCCAGCACTAAAAGCTCTTTCCATTACCTCTCTATCTGCAGAATCCATTGGTGCTTGAGATGTTTCACTTCTTTCTCTCTGATCTTCGACTGGGTGCAGTTTCGTTTTGCCGAACTTTCGCTCCGACTTTTCGTATCGATCGAGCGGCGTGCACGAACCGACCGACGGAACCGGCCTGCGCGGCGGGTCTTGACCATTCAGTGAGGCTATAATCTGTGCCGGCCATCTATATTTGTCGGATTTGCCTGCTTATCTGCCGTGCATGCGGCAGTCTTTGCAGTAACCGCACGCCGCCGCAGTGTGCACGCTTCCTCCGGGCGCCGACTGCATAAATTCCCACTCGGCATTCGCTAATGGTAACGTCACGCTGGCGCCGTGCATGCTCCCCTTTCCGCCGCTCCGAATGCCGCGACAGCCGCCGGCTTCTGTCCCCTCAGCGAGCTTGCAGGCACTCACGTTCGCTAAGTGGAGGCGAAGGTTGCAGTGCAGAGATGCGCTGCCGCGTCCGCCGCTGCGCGGCACGGTCGTAATCGCAGTCACTGCGTATACTGGTATTGCGCGTTAATGGGAAGGATGTGCTTCCAGTCCTACGAAGCAGAAAAAAGAAAGCGAGAGCACTATTGCTGCTGCACCCGGCAAATCTTGTACAGCTTTTGCTAGCGAGGCTAGGACTGGTGCCGTACTGTGGAAATTTTCTTTCCTTGACCTCGCCGCGGTGTTGCAGTGTCGAGACGCCCGACTACTGTGCCGGAGTGCCCGGGTTCGAATCCCGACCACGGCGGCTCCGTTTCGATAGAGGCGAAACGAAGAGGCGTCCGTGGGCTTTGCGATGTCAGCGCATGATAAAGATCCTCAGGCGTGGTTCAGGTACCCATAGAAAGCATACATGGTAAAATTACTTTTGAAAAGGAATTAAATTACATTAATAATTACTTTTCTGAAAATCGCAGAGAAGTAATTAAATTACATTACTCATTACTGCTCCCCAAAAGTAATGAAATTACATTACAATTACTTCTATTGAGTAATTCAATTACTTTAAATTACTTTCTAGTTTTCATCCATGCAAAAACTAACCAAAGTTAGTAAACTAAAACTAACTTGTTCTCCAGACGCGAAGCACGCACATTCTTTCATCTTCCTGCGAAATTCCGTCTCCGAAAGTTATTCCTTCCCTCTTTCCTACAGCGCTTGACATTACAAAAATAAGACAACCGCAAAAAAAAAGTATATATATAATATATATATATATATGTGTGTGTGTGTGTTATATATATACATATATATAACAAAAGCCGAAGCATGGTCAAACGGTCGTGAAATGATCGGCGAACGTCAGTTTGCCACACGTCATTCCTGATTTTGCGGCATTCTACTTTGCTATCTATTGAAGGAGCAGTGGCGCACTTCAGTAAAAGTAATTTTGAAATGAATTAATTACTTTTGCTGCAAAATTACTATCAAAAAGTAATTCATTACATTACTGAATTACCAAACCGAAAAAGTAATTTATTGCATTACAAATTACCAGAAAAGTAATTAAATTACAGTAATTTCATTACTGCAATTCAATTACTGCCATGTCTGATAGAAAGTGTGAAGATGCTGCGCCTTTCTTTTCCTGGTTGGCGTGTCGTCACATCTATTTGACGTCGACATTATAGTAGGATGGCTAACGTCGACGTATGTTTACTTTTGCATTTTTGGGTCTATCATCCTATCGACATAGTTTTGCAGCACCCTCATACCATTCTCTATCCATCGCAACTATTCTTTTGATCTTAACTCTTCTGAGAGGGACACAACGGCTGACGTTTTGCGGACACGACCTTGCCGAGAGAAAGAAGGAAAGTAAGGAGGTGAGGGAGGGAAGAAAGAAAGAAAGAACAGAAAGAAAGAAGGGAGAGAGGGAGGGAGGAAAGGAAGGAAGGACAGCTCCACCGATTAATAACTTTCGAGGTACAAAGTTTGCCTATAAATGTGTGCAGCAGCCACTGCGCACGTAGCTCTGATCACAAATTTTGAGCGAAACCAGCTTGCTTCTGAGCCGTGCAGTGTGACGTAGCTGTAGCACTGTTAGCATTTGTTTTCACCTTCTGGTAGCAGCGACAACAAGCGAGCCTTACATTGCCCAGAATGCGGCTCCTCGGGATCTTTACATTACTGCTGACACAAAGTGTGCTTGACTTCGGCTTCTCACAATGGGTATGGCGCGCCGGCGACAATTCTTCATCCCCTGCAATTGCATTCGAATATCATTCATTCATTCATTCATTCATTCATTCATTCATTCATTCATTCATTCATTCATTCATTCATTCATTCAGAGAACTTGTCTTTACCAATGGACAGTGATGACACCTTTCATTTGCATAAAGAGACACTTTGCGTATTCGGGCTACAGCTATACGTGAAGTGGTTTGGTTTGGTTTACAGAGGTTTGCCATCCCAAAGGGACTCAGACTTGTGAGGGACGCCGTAGTGATGGGTTCTGGCAATTTCGACAACACGTGAGGTTTCTTAACGCGCACTGACATTACACGGGCGCCTTGCTTATCGCTCCCATCGAAAAAGCTGCCGCGGAACATCGTTCACGCCTCTGTGTACAGTGCAAATCTGATCCCCGTTTCGACAAAGCATTCCTCCGCTTCAACCATGCGAACGTCGTACACTGCGCCGCTATTGCTGTTACAGCACGAACACCGCCCTGTTTTGTAGGCTAGCCTCGTCGGCGCGGGAAATATTCGTTATCAGCGCCGAAGGGGCTTTCAAGGGCGCATTGTATACATTGGGTTGTCGACGTTCCTCTTATCTTCGGGTGGAGTGTCTGAAAGCTAGGCGCTTATCTACGGAGGAAGTCTGCCACTGCGTCCGAATTGGCGGCTGGAGGTCCTATGTGGTGCAGTGCTTCCAATTCTTTTCGACCGCTGCAGCTCTCGATCATTAGGGGTTCAGATTTTCGTTTGCCGCACTGAATACGGTACTTAAAAAAATGCAAATAGAAAGGTAAGTACCTTTTCAGCTCTCCACAAAGAGCGACTAGTTAGCTGTTAGGGAAAGCCGTAAAAGGGGCCCGCAAATGCTGTATAGGGTTCATTTTTCAATAATTCTTACTTGTGCATTCGAAACGTTTCATTCCATAGATTAAAATAACAGTCTGGGATCAGTGTCATCTGTACTTGTCTGCCACGCACCCTTTCTCAGGAAAAAAAAAAAGATCCTAAATCTGAAGGCTGTGGTCGCTTTCTTACTTCACTGACTGTACGCCAATTTCGCTCGGAAAAATGTCCTCATGGTCAACAGGGGGTCTGAATTCGTTTTTGATTAACCGAGTCGCGTTGAACGCTTCACTTTTTGAGCGAGAATGGTGCCCAAAATAGAAAAAGAAAAGAAAAAACGGCTGGTTTGGTTTGTGGGCTATAACGCCTCAAAGTGAGTGAGGCTATGACGCGTCTTAGTTGAGGGCTCCGGCAATTTCGACCAGCCGGTGTTCTTTAACGTGCACCGTCATCGCTAAGCGCTCAGGCGCCTTGTTTTTCAAAGCCTCCATCGAAATGTGTGGCCGCCGCGGCCGGGATTCAATCTAGTACTCCGATTTTGTCAGCGGAAGCATGACGTCGAATTTTCTCGACAAATCTGGGAGGCTTCTGCTCGATGTGGGCACCATATGATTCTGGATGGAATGGTGGGAAATACTTTTTAAGTGCAAATATGTGTCGACCATAACATTTGTTTTTTCTCTGGGAAGAACGGGGAGTAAAGTTTTACCCCTGGGGTCAGCTGAACGAAATCATCGCGTGGTCCCTTTCACGTGCACTGAAACTGCGCTCTTCACACGAGCGTGTTTGCATTTCTCTGCTCCCTTCCCACCAAAAGGCGAAAACCGCACCTCGGTTTGTAACCCGAGGCTTTATGCTAGCTTGGTTCGCCAAGCGCGAAGCCTCTGTGAGGGAAAGAAAGAATAAAAAGCTTACAGACGTCCCCGTGAATACGTGACGTCTCGAGTGGCCCCCGCCAGCGTGACCTTAAAACAAAGAGGGTCCTATGCTTCTTTCTTGGAGCAATCGCTATCGACTCGGGTGATAAACGCTCGCAATGCGGCTCCGATATTGAGTTTCCACATAACCGCGACGCGGACGAAAAGGGAGACGCCGCGACGATATGTGGAGGAGGGGGAAGATAGGACAGCTAGCCTTCCCACTCTATCAACGCGGGTGACGCGCCTATCACGCCCAGCCTGTCTTTTTGTGATACGCGGGAGTCTCGCGTGTCGCGCGATCGAGTTGTGCGCGCCCAGTGTTGTGAGCGGTGACAAACTGGCGTTGCTAGCCGGTCTGCGTCTGTGGTCTTGTGCATGTAGAACACATCATCGGCGCAGACCGTCCATCCTCGTCATCCTCCTCCATCCATCCATCTCGGATAGGCCCTGATTCCTGTTCGCATGCTTTGTCGTGGAACATATTGCTACCCCGCCGGGGTGGCGCAGTGGTTACGGCGCTCGACTACTGTTCCCAAGGGCGCGGGATCGAATCCCGGCCTTGGCGGCCGCTTTTCGCGGGAGGCGAAAAGCAAGGCGCCCGTGTGCTGTGCGATGTCAGTGCACGTTAAAGAACCCCAGGCGGTCGAAATTTCCGGAGTCCTCCACTACGGCGTCTCTCATAGCCTGAGTTGCTTTGGGACGTTAAACCCCACAAACCAAACCAAACATATTGCTCTCGGCAAGTATCGATCGAGTTCTCTCGTGTAGTGTTGCAGTCTGTCGTCCCAAATACGGTATTTCTCTCGTGAGATATATAGCGAAGCGATCGTACAGTGCGCAGTTGATAGGCTTGGGGAATTAAGCGTTAACAACTTGGTCCTCAGAGTAACAGCTAACGTCAGTTTCTCAGCACATACTGACTCATCTCGTCCTGTTTGCTTAGCCGTGCACTGTTCAAGGGTTAAACGCAAGATTGATCAACACGCCGCACGTATGGAGCCCACATTGTGCCAAATAGTTCGGCTGTTTGAACAAAGGCGACCCCTCATTCAACCCATTCTTTTTTTTTTTTTTTTCTCCTTTTAATTTACAGTGGAAGGGACCGCGCGTCTCTTGAGCGCTTTGCGTGCGGGCGGACTGAAAAGGGCCCTAACCCTGGCGCGCGCACTTCGCCTGTACGTCTATTTCGAGATTTCTCCCGCCCGGGTGTTTCTGCCGCCCCCTCCCAGGGGTCGCGACTCGCGCCACGGTTGGTGCCATGGTTGGTGCTCGCCTGTCTCGAGATCTTTGTGCGGCCCGCTCTTCCCTTCTCACTGCTCCAAACTGCGCCGGAGTTGCCCTTTTTCCGCTACACTTTCTAACCTTGGCCTTTGAGCTCCTTTCGGGCGCCGCTGCCTCAAACGAGCACCGCCGGGGCTGCCTATGGAGAGTCGTCCTTTGGAGACGCCTCACTTTTAAAGGGCTATCGCTCACTCACGCACGCACGCTGTGTGCCGTCCACATGCACATACACATAAGGAGGCGCACTAAAGCATACAGGCGCAACACACGCACAACACTGCGTCAGCGCTCTCGCCGCAGCGACAGGGGGCGCAGGGCCGTCACCCTGTGCTCCAGATAGCGAAGCAGCCGAAGCGAGCGCGTCGTGAGGCTCTTCACGCGCCGTCGACTGAAGGAACCGGGAGAGCGGGGTTGCTTCTATGTACGGCTGTCTAGTTTTCTTTTTTCTTAATTATTTCACTTGCTGCTGAGTTTTGCGTCGCGGTTATACTCTATGGCTGGTTCCAGCTCTCCATACGCCGCTGTAGGTCTGGGAAACCGTGGAGTCCTTCCTTCTCCTCATCCTCCTCTCTTCCCCCTCGTGGTTGTGAGGGAATTTTGTGGGGTGGACCCAACGATATATCTTCGCGCACTCCTCGAGCCCTGTTTATATATCCCCCAAGCAAAGTTTATTCCCCCGCCATATATGAACTGCCGCGCCTGGGTGTGTATGAGTGTATTTTCGCTTCCCTTTTATGTGCGCTGAGCTTCACGTCGTGTTCCTCTTTCGGCGCCTTTACCGCGAAGGCGGTCCGTAGGCGTGAGTCACGCTCCTATAAATGAGCGAAATTCTTTCACTTATGCTTCCACCTTTTGACCCATGCAGTTGCCCCGGCTGTTACACCCGGCCCTTAATTCGGGGTGATTATTCAACGAGCATTAACATGCTTCATTGCATTCGTCGTTTTGCGATATACCTCGTCGTTAAACAGTGACCACCCTTTGCTAGGACCATAACTACAGCTTAAACGCGTACCCACTCCCTAACACAGCTTTCACTGCTGTAGCCTTTGCACCGCACACAGGGACGCAACGAGCATGGAGGATCGATTAGCTGTCAGCTACACGATATGAAGCCTTCTTCTAGCGACCTAATAACTTCCGCTTTGACGTGACATCCTTTCTTCTAAAGCTGATTTATTGCTCCTGACGATTCTACACCGCAATATCGCCCTGCAACTTTTTAGGCATGTTTTGATTTTATGTCTGGATACACTACTTTGATGATGGTGATGATAATGATGAACAAGGGTTGGCGCTCGCGAAATTCGAAAACGATTTTTCTTCGGGCGCTGCGTTTGGCTGAAATCGGACCTTTGATTATTTTGCTCTGTACCCGTCGCCCTAGAAACTTAGCAAGAGACGTTACCAGAGATTTTTTTTTTTTCTTCTCACTAAAAAGATTTTTTTTTTTTTTTGTAATGCACCGCTTTTAACCCGAGCCTAGTCCTAGGAGAAAAAATATCTGGCACATGTTTCTGACAAGTTGAACTTTTTTTTTTTTTTTTTAATAAGCAGGCCTTCTTAAGGACCTCGATAACAGCCAAGCGTGTTGGAAGCAATTCGACGAAAGGGGTAAAGAAAGCTATATGATGGCCAGCCAGTGCAGAAGTCACCAGCGTCACGTAATATAGTGCCCGAAATATTAAACTACATTCTGAATCCAGGCACATGTCAGGAGTGACGGTATTCCACGGTGTTAAAAAAGAAAAAAAAAATATATGACATGCACTTAAGCTTTGCCTTCAAGGGTATTATGCGATGGAGTTAAGTGTAGTTTTTGCTCACTTATTTCCGAATTCCTTAATTTGTGGTTTTAATATGTCGTACATCCTTATTAGCGCACAGTACTAAGCTGCGACATTATCCAACTACCGGTCGTAGACGGCCGCTCGACATACTACAAAGCCCCGCTTTATCTGCGCAGTATGAACGTGTCTAACTCGGTATGAAAGAGCGCGGGAAGGTTGGTTCTTATTCCACCTTCCTGACTTGACACCTTGTCTCAACTTTCCGATATCATGCAGTCTCATTATGTCGCACAGACCGTCGACGCCGGATCTTGCGATTAACGAGTTCTATAGCGCTATCGCAAAAAAAAAAAAAAAAAAGAAAAGAAAAGAACGGTGTATTTGTAGAGACTTGTGTAAGAAAAAGTTATGGTTCCAAATATGTTTGTCTTCTATGTTTGTCAGTTTTCTTTTTCTTTCACAAGATGACATTTCATCGCATTGTGGGTCTAGCGACATTGGAGCACACGCAGTTCGAAGATTTAATCAGCCGGAACTCCAGATTGGCCGCACCTCGCTCAACTTCTGGCGTACTTCGAGCTCATTCGAAGATAGAAGCAAAATATATGCCAGAGCACAGCCACACTTAGGCTCCGGATTGTTTTATTTTTTCTTTCTTAGACGGAAAAAAAAAAGTTTCCAGATATCCACTGCCCGCCCTTCCAACATATTCCAATGGGCGCTTCTGCGTGTTGACGCTAAACAATCCACGGCATCCTAATGTTCTCACTGCACGTTTTAATTCCAATGGCATTTGAGTTGCCGACCGCTTCCCGCCGCGCGCTGAGCTCATTTCCCCGGTGCTCCGTGAATCCAGAGCGCCAGAGAGAACGCACCGATGCACGCTCGCTGCGGATGCGAGCATCCCGATACTGTGTGTCATTAGGTGGCTCCATGACCGCACCTATTACGGATGCATCGCATTACGCAGGGGCTGCTCGCGATGTCAGCTGGTCTGGAACGAAAATAAAAGGATCAAAAATGCGAAAGGAACCGATACGAGAGCGGCGACGTTGACACGGAGCTACGGCGCCATCCTCCTTGGCTCCCTTCCTTTTGAAGTGGCCGCCACCGTGGCGCCGTGGTGTCGTCACTTGGGCGATCACCCGCCGCGCCGGAAGCACCCTGTTTCCGAGTGGCCCGCCGCTCCCATCACATGCGGGCTACTTTGCATACGCAGCCAGCAGCGGCACCGCTTCTTCCTCTGTGCATCACTACGGACACGTAGCGTGGCATATATGTTCGTGAGAGCGCGATTCGGTGTGTGGGCGCCACGCGTCGATGCGCCTCAAAACACCCGACTCGCTTCCTCACCGATAGAAGGAGAGGGGGGAGGACTGAGGATGGGTCGTCCGCTTCGCTGCAGAGAGGAAGGGCCGAGTCACGTGACGCTCCGAAATGAGGGCTCTTATGAGAGAGATCGCGCCTGTCCACCACGTGAACCCAATGCCCAGTCCTAGCGAGGCTGGCCGAGGGAAGCTCCTCTATAGTGTATAGTTCATAATGCCCATGCCCTAAAGATCAACTTGAACCGGGAACAGTGATGTTTCATGGTAGAGCCAACGGCAGCCCGTTTTTCCGGCTTGGCGCACGTCACTGACCGTGACGCGTCGCGTTTCGTCGGACGAGCGGGCGAATTCGCCGCGAACTTTTGAACAAACTGACGAGGCCACGCCACTTCCTCGGAAGCCGAATTCGCTTTTGGAATGCCGTTATCGCGCAGGTTACTCCAACCACACCACACATCTTCGCAGAGCCCGCAGTTCACTTTCCCTGTGCGAGCAGCTTCCGCCATGTCCGCTCTATTGCCTATAGTCGCATCTTCGCAGCTTCTTATGTCTGCTCCAATGACGGATACGTAGAGTTTTTACCTGTAGTGAGGGGAACGGGTTTAAGCACAGGAGCGAGGCACGAGGCGGATGAACAGGGACTAAGAGTACGGCAGAACAAGGCTATTAAGGATCAACATCGCACTGTGCAAGGACGTGATGATCGAAGAGGACTGGATGTATCTGATGGGGGGGAATAAGTATATTCCGTGGAAAGAGCTGTCAGTTTAAGCGGTGGCTCAGGAATACGTTGCGAACACTGTAGTTGAAAACAGCGGCCCCACATAGGGCTGTACACAAGTGGAACAACCTAAAGAATCAGTATAATGTCTCATACGAGTGTCGCGCTCGCGTTGCCGCCATTCGTGAAGCTTCTACTGGCGGCTCTGCCCGCGTCATCTTTCGGGCGTGGTGCGGTCCTTGGGCGTGGCATCGCTGAACACGCCTAATTCTGTGCCGCATATGCCGCTGCCGGCATCGGAGGGCGCTGTGTACAAGGGCGCGATGAGGAGGACGGGAAGAAGAGAGATGTTGAGAGAGGGGAGGCGCTTAATTCGCAACTGACGCCGCCGCCGCATCTCGCGACGTTCTCGGAGGAAGGAGGAGGCAGAGATGCAAAGGAGATGCAGCGTAGCTCAGTGAAGTATATAGTGTTGATATCGGAAGGTTGATGCACCCCGGGAAGCGTTCGAGCGGACCCCATAAATAAACGGCAGCTACAGGGGCGTCGCCGCCATGGTTCGGAGAAAACGCTGCGCTTTCACTTTCGCTGCGCGCCCCAAAAAGCGGCCGTTCGCGACGATTCTCGGCGTTATCGCGCGATTCCCCTAGGCGTCTATCATCTTCACACGAGAAGTTCCTGACGCCTTTTATGCCGCCACTGTGAAATAAAGAGAAATAACCGACGTGTTCTCAAGTCTGTCGTTTTACAGGACAGCTAATTTAGTAGAGTAGCAGTGCTATATATAGTTGGTGAAATCCGTTCGTCTCCAGTACTGCGGGAATAATGTCTTCGCTGTGCTGTTTTATTCGCCCAGTATTGAAGAGGAAAGGGCGACGAGTAATCTAGCTGAAATTTTGTTTTACCCGCGCTTCGCGTGCCCTTGTTGTCTTTTGTGAGTATCGGAACAAATTTTGTGCTTCATAGCTGCTCAACACGTTCCCCTAAAGACCGCGTCTGCCTTGACCCGCGGAGGATAGCGTGACACGCGACATCTACGTGTAAGTGAATGAGCCACACAACGGTGTGAATGCAACGCTAGCGGCTAATCGCTTATTATAGCTTCAGAAACTGTCAGAAGAAATAGTTCGCTCGGACTCGGAAACGTAATTTATTTCCACTGCCACGTTGAACCTGACAGCGGGTTCTATATCGTTTTGAATGTAGAATAAAGCGCGCTTATAACGTACTGTTCCTTTTCACACTATCCGCGTATGTGGTTCGTGGATGAGCTAGCACCCCAGCAACGTGCGTCAAGGAGCCCTAACTAAGGCGCTCGTCACGAGAGTATAGAGTGCCACATCTCCCCACTTCGTTTGCGCTCTTCGTTTCGCCGACTATATTTACTCTGCCTGTACGTCCAGATGGACTTGGATGGCGCTGCTTCTGAGCGCACGCCTCAGCGGCATCGAGGAAGTCGTTGGCTCGGAGGCATGCAAAAGTCTCCTTTGCCGGGCGGCATCTCCGCCCCCTCCTCAGCCAGTCATCTTTAGCCAACCCTTCCTTCGCTTCACTTCCTATATGCCCTATACGGTGCTTATACAAGAAAACAAGAAAGCCAAAACGAAGTTTGTGGAGATTGGCATTTCTAGAAATAGGCGCAGATGGCTGCGGGGGGCTTCGTTGGAGCGGCCATACAAGCCGGCGTTCATTTCTTCATTCGAACGACGGCTATATTTTGGCAACAAATATATACGGAAAGCAGGAGGCACGTTAGGGTACAGAAGGAACGCGTGTACGTCACCGTGCTCATTTGTTACAGCTGGTTATATACAGTGTGCTGGAAGCGCATATTCGTGTTGTCAGCTTATGCATTCTGTTACGTGTACCAGCATTCTCCTTCACCGAATGCGTCTGGGTAATTCTTGCATTTCCGCTTTGGTGACCAATGTTCGGCGTAAGATGTCTCTAGCTTGATGCTTGCCGAATGGTCGGTGCGGCGAGTTGGGATATTTCCCTGTCGCGCAGGTCGATTCGGAGGTCGTGGGCCTCTTGGTCCCTTTACACTCCGTGGCTGCCCGCAGCGCACGCTTAGGTTCCGCGTTCGCTCGTTTCTCGCGGAGACGCGTCCCCTCCTCGAAGAAGTGAAAGACGCTCCTTGCCAATCTAGGGCGTAATTAGGGCCACGGGCCCCGCGGCGTCGAGCCCAGAAAGGGGCGGCAATTAGGCGGTAGGAGACACAGCCCTTCGCGCGTCTCGTGCACGCGGCATTGACGATCGCAAGCGTCGTGCGGGTGAGGCACTGCGCTACGCGTCTTCCATGGTGCTGCGTGCAACGCGCCCGTTAAGCAGGAGACACATGTGCGAAAGCTTGACCGGCATACCGCAGCGAACGCCGCATGCGAACTGCCGCCGCAGTGCCAGCCGGGACACATGGAGCACCGCGCGTCCGGCGAGCGAGCTCCCTCAAGCTCCGCCCACAGCCGGTGCCACTGCGCAGCGGAGACGGAAGGCTGCTTGGCTTGATAAACTTCACATGAATTCACGCTCGTACAAGAAATGACAAAACAGCGATGTTATCAGAAGGATTGTCTGCTGTACTCGTGCAACAACAGCAAGCCTGCACACGTACGAAGCTTTCGGCAACGATGCCACCCGCGGACGCGCTGGGCGACGAACTTCACCGATTCGTGCTTGCCCTAGTCGTCGCTAGGCCTAGCCGGTGTCGTACCGAAGAGGCAGCGGACCGCGCTTCGGAACGGGCCAACGCTGTAATAAAGGTTCGAATTTCATCACCAGGGTACTGAGAAGGCCATCTTATAATAGAATGAACATAAGCTCGATTTGAGCGGCGCATTCGGCAGCGGAGCGAGCAGACGTTTGGCGATCGACCGGGCAGCAGCAGCTGTTGGGCGAACAAACTCGCTTGTGTCGCAGTTATCACTCGTAGCAGCTCTTCAGTGTTGGCTGGCGATCTTCACAATTTACTGGTAGTTGACAGACCTGTATTTAGTGACTTTTTATGCACACGAAGAAACAATACTGAAGGGTTTTCCAGATGCCGGCGCGTCCGCGTCGTCTGCTCGGTGGTACCTCGACGGTGGAGGCGAGAGGCGCTCCACCCACGGCTCCACCGCACAGCCCCCCTACGTCACCGTGACGTCGCCGCTGTTCGCGCTCGCATTGGCTGCAGCCACTCGCCAGAGCGTCGCTTCGCAAGGCTTCGCATGCGGACTGCCGGAGACATCTGCCCGGTTGGACGCGGGCGGCGAGCGCCGGTTTGCCGGATGGGACTCGTCCGGACGCGGCGCGCCGGAGCGGATCGCACTCGCTTTTCGGACATGTGTCCCCGCCTTTAGGGATAAAACTGCGATCGGCACTATTCGGTGCAGGGAACACACTGCTCTCATGTCCCGAGTGTATATGCGACCGTACTGTTTACAAAGCGCATAGTTTGCCTCTTTCTTTCTTCTTGTTTCTCGTATCAGTATATTTCAGCAGCGTTTTGTAACGCTTCTTTGAGGCAACGTCAGCTTGCCGATTAAAGGTTGTGGGCGATTCCTCTGCCCGAGGGATGCGCACGACAAACACACAGTGGGCCGTATAACAAACATATTTAATCTCACAGGGATCTTGTCGTCCGGGTGGCTGCGGGTCGTTTCCGTGGAGAGCCGGGAGGGAAGCGGGAGCGACGAGCCAGGGACCAGGAAGCGCCAGGGACCAAGAAGAGGGCGAGGCGGCGGCGCGTGCCTTCTTTTATAGCCCCCTCGCGCGGGACCGGTTATCCCCGCGCGAGCGGGGAGAGGGAAACAGGCACGCGCGCAGGGAGCATTGGGAAGTGGCGCGGCCTTCGAAAGCGCGGCGCGCCACGAGCCCTACATCTTCCCCCCCCCCCCTCAGCGTCCGACCCGGGCTCCGCCAACAGCCGGGCCATGTCCATGTCCGAGCCCGGGTCGGCGTAAAATATGAAGCCTTGTCGCCAGGCTCTGGCGGGATGCCATGCCATCTCAGCTGGTCCGTGGAAGCAGCAGGCATGGCGGGACTGTTCCGGCTGGTCCCTCTCCGGCAGCGGCCACATCCTCGGGGTCACAGCGCAGCTGGGCTCGGCCACGGATACGCCTGGCAGCGGCCCTGAGCTGCTATTCTACATCGCTGACCCCTCTCCACGTGGCGCCTTGCTGGATGTACATTGCAGCAGGCGTTTCCGCCACGGGCACACCTGGCTTCCTGAGGCCTGTACTCCAGGCCTGGGCAGCGGGCTCCAATCCAACTCGTTGAAGACGGCCAGCATGGCCGCGCTGGTCACGATGATGGGCCACCAACCACTACAAACTAGGGGGGTACCCCCTGTTTAAGTGGCCCCTCCTTGAACCATGCGCTGGGTGCGGTTTCCCGCCCCAGCGACGGTAGTTCATCTGGCTGCTGCAAAATCTTATCAGAATGCATTCTGAAAGAAGCAAAGACGTTAGACAAAGTAGTGCACTACCTTGGCCTTAGGTTATAGCGTCGGTTGCGAACCGGGTTGCTACCTGTACGCCTTACTTTGGGGAAGATCGCTGCATCACTTTGAGCTTCCCCCGCTTCGCAGTTATCGTCCTTGCGAAGGTGGTAAGCTTTCAAGTCTGCGACGTGCACCGGACCAGCGGTTTCACCGCTCGCCAACAACCGCAGCTGGTAGGTGAGTGGCGTAGTCCGTGCCGTTACTTCGAACGGTCCAACCCACTTGTGCGCTAGCGACGCGGCGAAACCACGCGCTGCGTTACTAAGCGGGTGCGTTCTTTTCAGTACCAAGTCGCCCGTGTTGAAAACGACGTGACGACGACCTTTGTTGTACTGATCCGCTTGCTCCATGCGCGCGACATCGAGGTTTTCACGAGCCGCGCGCTGCGCTGCCTCAAGGCGCTCGCGGAGCTTTGCCGCGTACTGTGTAAGCGGAGGGGGCGCGGGCCCCGCCGCGTCAAGTAGGGCGTTCTCTAGCGGAAAAGCAATCTCTTTCCCAAAATTCAAGTAAGCAGGTGTCATACCCACCGACCTGTTCACGGTTGTTCTAGTGGCGAAAGCCAGTTCGGACAACCGTGCGTCCCAATCTCTGTGCTGCTCGGTCGTCGCAACCAGCATACTCTTAACATTCCGATTCACTCTCTCGGTTATGTTGCTCTGAGCGTGGTAGGGACTCGTTTTCCTGTGGCGGATTTGAAGCGCCCGACAGGAATCAACAAAGACTTTGCTTGTGAAATACGAAGCATTGTCTGTAATCAAGTCGGAAGGGAAACCGAAACGAGTGAATGTCTCCAACAGTTTCTCCCAAATCCGTTCTGACACCAGCTTCCTAAGGGGGAAAACCTCAACCCACTTGGAATAGTGGTCCGTTATTACCAGGATATATTGGTGTCCGCGCGCGGAGCGAGGGAGGGGTCCCATGATATCGCACGCGACCACTTGCCACGGATAGTTGCTAACTACCGGCTTCATCATGCCAGCGGGTTTCCCCGCCCGAGGCTTGGCTACCTGGCAAACAGGACATGTACGGGCGTAACCCAGCACATCCTTTCTCATACCTGGCCAGGTCGCGACACGGCATAACTTGTCGTAAGTCTTACTGCCGCTGCCATGGCCTGCCAGCGCTGAGTCATGGAAGTACTGGAGGAATCGTTTCCGCAACTTCCTCGGGACCACGACTCGGAAGGGGGATGCAATCGCCTCTTCCTCGTCAAGTTGGGGGATGTAGCGGAGCAGTAAGCCATCATCGCCCAGCAGATACGCGTCGTACTTGCCCTCAGCGTTCCCGGTGCAAGCTGCACTACTCGCAAGCTCTGTCAGCACCCGCTGGCATAGACCATCTGCTTTCTGGGCCTCAATTAGCTCTTCCCTACTGACCGCTACTCCCCAAGACAGATTTCTCTCTGCCTCACTTCTTGGCAGGCGAGTAGTCGCCGCCACCAGCTGCTGCGCCTTCTCTCTCTCGCAGCACCGCGCGGCAACTCTGTCCGCCTCCTTTCTCTTTTTACCTACGCAGGGCGCGACACTCGCGTCCGCCCTCTCCTCCTCTCCACTGGCGGCGACGCCGCTTTCAGCAATGCTGGTCTGCGCCTCTTCTGCGCATCTGCCTGCCTTCAACGGTGCGCGCGATAAAGCATCGGCCACCTTATTCATGCTGCCCCGGCGGTACTCAATGGCGTACGCGTAACGTTGCAACGTCAGCGCCCATCTCGCGAGTCTGCCTGCGGGGTTTTTCAGCCTCTTTAACCACGAAAGTGCCTGGTGATCTGTCTGCACGGTGAAAACCGCTCCGTCTAGGTACATGTCGAACTTTGACAATGCGAACATTATTGCCAGGCATTCCTTTTCGGTCACGGAGTAATTCCGCTCCGCCGATGTGAGCGTGCGGCTAGCGAACGCGACAGGGCGCAGTTTGCCCTCGTGTTCCTGCAACAAAACAGCTCCTACACCGGCATCACTAGCATCTGTCTGCAAGACAAACGGCTTGTTCAGGTCGGGGAGGCGCAAACTAGCGGTGTTCGCTATCGCGCGAGCCAAGGCAACAAAAGCGTCGTTCTGTTCCTTGCCCCAGACCCACTTCGAGCCTTTCCGCAACAGCTGGTTCAACGGCCTAGCGAGCTCTGAACAACTAGGGATGAATTGTCTGTAGAAGGCAACCATTCCCAAAAACCTCTGCAAGCTTTTCACGTCCGTCGGGCAGGGGTAGTTCAGAATTGCCTGCAGTTTGTCATCGTTCGGTCTCAAAGTGCCATCATCAACCACAAATCCCAAGAGGTTAACTCTCTTCGATGCCAACTGCACTTTCTTTGGGTTGATCGTTATACCCGCACGTCTCATTCTTTCAAGAACGGAATTCAAGTGAATGAGATGCTCTTCGAACGACTGTGAGAATATCACGACGTCGTCGAGGTACGCCATCGCGTAGTTGAACCTTGCATCGCCCAGCACGATGTCCATCAATCGCATGAACGTGCTCGGTGCATTAGACAAGCCAAACGGGAGTCGAGTAAATTCGAAGAGCCCGCGGTGACAGGTGAATGCGGTTTTCTGAATGTCACCTTCCGCCACCTCAATCTGCAGGTACCCTCTGCTTGCATCCAGGACTGTGAAGAACCTTGCGTTCCCTAACGCGTACATCACAGCCTCGATCGACTGGAAAGGGTACGCAACCGTAGGCGTCAGTGAGTTGAGCTTTCGATAATCAACACACAGCCTGACCGAACCATCTTTCTTTGGCGCTAGAACCACTGGGGACGCCCAGGGACTTTGTGAGGGTCTCACCGCGCCGGTATCTATCATCTCGTCAAGGGCGCTGTCGAGAAGTTGTCTCTTATGCGCGCTTAACGGCCGCGGGTTACATCTGAAAGGGCGCGCATCACCCGTTTCGATCTCGTGCTGAAGCAAGTCGGTCCTGCCTGGTTTCTCTGTGAAACAATCCGAAAACGGGAGTAAAGTTTCTACGAGCCTTCGGCGCTGACTACCGGTTCCCGAGAAGGACGCGATAATTGCTTCTAATGGGCTACCATTCAGTGTCGCGGGGGAGCCCTCTGCGACAAAAGCGTGAACGCTCGCTCGCTCAGCGACGCATTCCTGCTTGGGTGCGCTAACAAAGGGAATGAGGGGGGTGAAGGGGCTGTAGCGATAGCCATTCTCCCCCATGTCAAGCACAATGCCTTCGCTCGAAAGAAAATCTCTTCCCAGAATAACTGGTATGGTTAAGCCGGGCAGATAGACGAAGCGATGCCTCCGCTTCCTGCCGTCAAAACGCAGGACCAGACGCACCGCTCCTTCCGCTTTTGTCGTCCCTGCTGCTAAGCTCAAAGGGGTTTCTGCTGGCCTGACACAGATGTTACATCTACGGCAGGCCTCGAACACATCATCACCGACCAGTGACAGAGTTGAGCCCGTGTCAATGAGTGCCGAGTAGCTTTGACCAGCTAACCGCACTAGCATAAAAGGGCTCGAGCGCGACAACATTCCTTGCGCTCTACAGGCGAGGGGGACAAAAGCCTCAGCGCCCGGTGACGCGGCGTGGGAGTACATTTCCCATTTTCCGCCGTGGCTACCACGAAATTCTCCCGCCGACGGCGACAGGCTGGTGTTACCAATTATGGCCGCCGGCGGTCCGCGTTTCCCTGCATACGCCTTGCTTGACACTCTCGTGCCACGTGGCCCGGCTGGTTGCAATTCCAGCAAAGCCGGTCGTTCACCTGCCGCGCGGACGGGGGATGCCGCGTTCCACGAAGCGGTTGGGGACGTCTTTCCCCACTCTCCGCGCCTGTGCGTACGTCGCTGGCGAGCCCAGCTCGACGCCGCTGCTCGAACGCGTACGGGTCAAGAGCGCGAGGAATATCGGAGCCTTCCGCTGGCCTTTCCTGCCCTACCGTCATTACGTCTGCGCCTCTGGCGCGCGGCGCGGAGTCTTGGCCTCCGGCCCAGGCGCATCGCGGCTCTAGCGATTCGGCTGGCCTGGGGGGTGGCTGGTAGCGCAATTCAGCGAGTAAATCCGCCTGTACTACCTTCGCTTCCTGTGCTAGGGCCTCGAGGTTTGCAAAACCACGTCCCCGCAAATACGGCTTGAAGCGCGGATGGCATTGCCTCATCACGCGCGCGACCTGTTCAAGATCGGTTGCCGTGGGATCTGCCCTCTTGTAGAGCTTCTGCATTGCGCGTACATACTCGAGGAGGCTCTCCTCTGGGTGCTGTGTGCGCAACGCTAGCTCCTCAAGCATCCGGCGTTCGTAATCGGGCGGCAAGAACTCGGCGCGGAAGCGATCTGTGAAGTCTGCCATCGACTGGAAGGCCGGCTGGCAGCGTCTCCACCGCGCCGCGCTCTCAACAAGTGCCACGGGGATTACCTGCGCTAGCACCACGTCGTCTGGGGAACCCAGTGCCGTCTGATAATCCTCGAGTTCTTGCAAGAACTCGTGGACTGACTTCACGTCAGTGTAGCCGGAAAAGGAGGGAACCTCTACATTTATCCGCGGACGCGAGACTGTCGCCGCAGCTGTGGCTTGGTTGGCGCTAGCCACCGAACCGAGCTGACGGGTGAACACCGACAACACTTCGTTCATCTGCCTCATCAGGGCGACCGCATCGGTAACCTGCGCAGACTCTACCGCGTCCTTTACCTCACTTCCGGACACACTAGCGTCCGAAGCGGCGGCCCTATCTGGCACGTCTTTTCTCGGAGGCATTTCACTCAACAACTAAGGCCGGTCGGGAGCCTAAACGCGCACGACTACCACCTAGCCCGCATCAAAAGGCTAGTCACAAAGGCTAAACACTTCATAAAACTAACATATGCACAAAAAAAAATTAAAACACAAACCGCCCGACACTAACAAACACGCACATAACCCAAAACAAAATGAAACACTGTACAAACACTACTATACTACACTCCGTGTCATCTGTACACACGATAGCCCTAAACTAAAAATGGCGTCGCGCCTAACATACAAAGGACCGGCCCGTCGTGTTGCCGTGCGCTGCCACGTTGGCAGAAAAATCGTCCACATGGGTGCTAATTCAGCCCCAGTTGGGTGCCAGTTGTGGGCGATTCCTCTGCCCGAGGGATGCGCACGACAAACACACAGTGGGCCGTATAACAAACATATTTAATCTCACAGGGATCTTGTCGTCCGGGTGGCTGCGGGTCGTTTCCGTGGAGAGCCGGGAGGGAAGCGGGAGCGACGAGCCAGGGACCAGGAAGCGCCAGGGACCAAGAAGAGGGCGAGGCGGCGGCGCGTGCCTTCTTTTATAGCCCCCTCGCGCGGGACCGGTTATCCCCGCGCGAGCGGGGAGAGGGAAACAGGCACGCGCGCAGGGAGCATTGGGAAGTGGCGCGGCCTTCGAAAGCGCGGCGCGCCACGAGCCCTACAAGGTACTGACGGTGTTTCGTATTCTGTGGGCCTGCTCAAACATGCGAGTACGCCAGGGTACTGCATCCTAATTAGGCGTCGATATTTGTTGCCGTTGCGTAACCGCTCTTTTCGGCAACATTGTAGAGCAGTTGAAGCTTTATGGTAGCGGTCACTAGAACGTGGTAGCACTGGTTAACGAAGAAACTGCGGTCACCTGACGGGAGACGCCTCGCCTCAGACTTAGGCCTTCGGCGCGTTTCGATTCCAAGCCGGTTGCAACTGCCTTGGCGCCTTTGCTATCCGGATATCTTTAAATGACGCTCGAACATTGGCAGCGGACACAGTCTGTCGCACGTCTGACTCTGATATTATCTGTCTCTCCATTGTCCTTCGCGTAGCTTACAACCTCTCGGACTGCCGACCATTACTACAGATGCGCACGGCCGTGCGGGTCACTGTTTTTTGCGCACATCTTCATGAGGCTTTCTCAAAAGAACCTGGCTCATTGTTTAGGGTGTTCGACTGTTGTACCCCAAGAGCCCGTTATACTTAGTGGCACGGGCAGAGGCTCTTTATTTTTCTTTACTTTTGCATGCCTCAGAACAGAATATATTTTGTCACCCCAAGGACGCGGGATCCTGGCCGCGGCGGCCGATTTCCTATGGAGACGAAAAGCAAGGCGCCCCTGGGCTGTGGTCGCAGTTTGTGATGTCAGTGCACGTTAAAGAACCTCATGTGGCCGAAGTTTCCGGAGTCCTCCACTACGGCGTCTCTCATAGCATGACTCGCTTTGGGAGGTTAAATCTGAACCAAACCGAAAACCAAAGAAAAGCATTATACGCGGCAGGCAGTCATTGCCGAAAATCACGTTGCTACGACTGCGTACTTCGAGGCGAGCTTATACAGGAAGGGCGTCCTACTCGGCTCCGCAGTCACGTGCTCCTTACCGTCCTTCTGGAATGGCGTCGTCGTCCTCGAATTGCAATGCGTGCGGCGTGCAACGACCTCGTGCCGTCACCGGCAGCCGAAAAAAAGTGCACATAGAGAGAGAGATACGACTTCCGAAACGGCTACAGATTGCGCAAGAAGTAAAGAAATGGACGTGGAAAGAAACGAAAGGGCAACGCGGAAACAAAAAGGGGCAATAAAAATCCTATTGGGCAAAACGTTGCGGCGGTCCTTCTCCCGTCGAGTAGCGGACTTTATGGCTTCCGCGTATGCTTCCGTCTGCGGTTGCGCGACCACTTTCGCCGGGCGGCGCGGAGCTCCTGTGGTTCCCTCGACGTCCTCTGTCGAGAAGAATACGAGCAGAGCGGTTCGGCTCGTCCGTCGTCTTTGGCTGAGTGCTAGCAATTCTTTCTTTCTTTCTTTCTTTCTTTCTTTCTTTCTTTCTTTCTTTCTTTCTTTCTTTCTTTCTTTCTTTCTTTCTTTATGCGCCATTGGTTTAGTCGTTTTTTAGATATACGTGTCGCATTCTTTTTCCGTATTTTTCCCCGCATTACGTTTTATTCCTTCTTTTCTTCGTTTCCAGTGGCTCGAATCTCGTACGTTCGCTTTTTGCTACCAGGTTGGCCATGATGGTAGCAATGTCGAAACTAAATGGATTAGATTGCCTTTTTTTGGCAAAACGAGCCAGCTCCGTCGTATGTGCGCCCCTTATGCCCGTAGTATGGATTTTATAACCCCCAGTCAGTTTCAACTTTCTGTGCGACGGGAACGAGAGTACCTGTCGCACTTGAAAATATATTTCCAATGCTCGCGATCCGCAACCAGCCGCACAAAGCGCGACCCACCAGCCTTTTGACAAAAGGCTGTGCAGGATACTGCTGCGGTATGGAGGTGCATTTGAGGTGCACAGTGCAGATAGAAGAGAGCGGGACGGAACTCTAGCTGCGTGCGAGGGCGCGAGAGGTTTCGCTACAGAGATTGATCATGCGTCTCTCTTCGGGCTTACTGATGAAACCTCAGCCTGTGCGAAGTTAAAATTGGTTAAATTGGTTCACAGGAAGGGAAAGGTGCAGTAACTGTCACACTTGCTCTGTGGACACCCGAACCGCGCCGTAAGGGAAGGGAGGAAGGTGGGAATGAAAGTGGAAAGAGAGAAAGAGGAGCCGTAGTGGAGGGCTACGGGGTAATTTCGACCACCTGGGGATCTTTAACGTGCGCTGACATCGCACAGCACACGACGCCTCTTCGTTTCGCCTCCATCGAAACGCAGCCGCCGCGGTCGGGTTCGAACCCGGGAACTCCGGCACAGTAGTCGGGCGTCTTACCACTGCACCACCCCGGCGGGGCGCGAAGTACGCCTCTTTGATGAATTTGCATTCGTAATGAGACGTGAACGCACTTACACGCATGCCTACCATACTATCGCGATAATTTGGTTTGGTTTGTGGGGTTTAACGTCCCAAAGCGACTCAGGCTATGAGAGACGCCGTAGTGGAGGACTCCGGAAATTTCGACCACCTGGGGTTCTTTAACATGCACTGACATCGCACAGCACACGGGCGCCTTGCTTCTCGCCTCCATCGAAAAGCAGCCGCCGAGGCCGGGATTCGATCCCGCGTCCTTGGGAACAGTAGTCGAGCGCCGTAACCACTGCGCCACCCCGGCGGGGCAAGGAAGCAGCGATGCATCGTACAATCTTAGCTTGAAACAATTTTATTTTAGTGCTTTAATTCGCAGTCAGTGATTTCGCCTATATTTCTTCCTTTGTATACGACTCCGAGATATTGAAAGCTTAGTTGAGGTTGAAATAAAATAAAAGCAAAACTTTATGGCGGCGGGTGAGTTGTGATAACGTCCTCGATTGTGACCAAGGACAAGGAGTATAACCTCCTTGGTTGTGATACAGCGTCACCCGAGCTTCCAACCGAAACCGAGATGAAATCCGGTGTTTTAGCGTAGCTATTTCGCACTTGACTGGCCTAAGAGCGCTAAATCGTTGTTCATATATATTTTTTTGGTATCCATTAATAACCCCCCCCCCCCCCCCCCCTTCTTCCTACCGTGTCTCGAGATGCAAATTGCATCGAGAATGGATGTAGAAAACAGTGATCTCAGGAGGTGCCTTGGAGACCTGTCACGTGCAGCTCTTGTTGTCGGTGTCTCTCGATCATGTAACCTTCGTCGAGGACAAATTCTCATTCGTACCCAGTACCTTACACGCACGTCTGGTTCGGTTCAGTTCCATCATTTTCCATACCCGCATCTGTTGCCAACGGACCGTGCTGCCGTCATACGCGGCTCCGTATAGCGCTCTATAGTAATCGAAGGGCAGCGACCTACATGCTGTGAGTGCGCCGTCTGCGTAACGCGCACGTGACCCACGTCCAATCGATAACCGTCTGAGTCTTTCCCCTGTTCATACGTAGCACGGGCTTCCTGTTTTTATCTTCGTTTTCTTTTACTCTCTGCCTGTACCTGGAAAGCGATCAGTCAAGCAGCGGTGATTGATCGGCCTTCGGCACTCCCTCCTTTTCGGGCCGTGATCTCTCTCTGGATCCCGCGGCCGCTACGAATCCCCCCCCCCCCCCCCCCTTTTTTTTTTTTTTTGCGTAACTCCGCGTATATTGCACGGTTGCAACTTTCGTGGGTGTCGTCCAAGAGCCAAGTTCTGGAATTCTTGCTATGGTGCGAACAGCGCCGTATAGGGCGTCATAATCGACAACTGCAGCGTTCTTCAGATCCCTTAAGATAGCGCTGTCCGAATGAGGGGGTCACATGAGGGAGACATGCATCTGGGCTTTGTAGACAAGGGGTAACTGCTCTATTGGTCTCATACATTAAGCGTCAAGCACTGCGAAATGTTGTGTTGAGGACTTCGACGGGACAAGCTACGTCCATCCCGTGAACAGTGTTCCCTTCCGTAGGCGACCACTTGTTCGTGGTGTGCTCGGAAGCAGTAAATGTTTAGGCTGCGGATTACATGAGTGGTACAGTCATCCCTGTCGCTGCTGCGGCCTTCCTTGGATGCGTGACATGTCTAGAAGATTTGAAACCTCCCAGTTCAATCCGCAATGTTCGGCATGGCTTTTACTGCATAAATGAGGGCGTGTCGTGAGGGGGACATGCATCTGGGCTTTGTAGACAAAGGGTAGCTGCTTTATTGGTCTCATACGTTAGGCGTCAAGCACTACGGAATGTTGTGTTGAGGACTTCGACGGGACAAGCTACGGACATCCCGTGAACAGTGTTCCCTTCCGTAGGCGACCACTTGTTCGTGGTGTGCTCGGAAGCAGTAAATGTTTAGGCTGCGGATTACATGAGTGGTACAGTCATCCCTGTCGCTGCTGCGGCCTGCCGTGGATAAGTGACATGTCTAGAAGATTTGAAACCTCCCAGTTCAATCCGCAATGTTCGGCATGGCTTTTACTGCATAAATGAGGGCGTGTCGTGAGGGGGACATGCATCTGGGCTTTGTAGACAAAGGGTAGCTGCTTTATTGGTCTCATACGTTAGGCGTCAAGCACTACGGAATGTTGTGTTGAGGACTTCGACGGGACAAGCTACGGACATCCCGTGAACAGTGTTCCCTTCCGTAGGCGACCACTTGTTCGTGGTGTGCTCGGAAGCAGTAAATGTTTAGGCTGCGGATTACATGAGTGGTACAGTCATCCCTGTCGCTGCTGCGGCCTTCCTTGGATGCGTGACATGTCTAGAAGATTTGAAACCTCCCAGTTCAATCCGCAATGTTCGGCATGGCTTTTACTGCATAAATGAGGGCGTGTCGTGAGGGGGACATGCATCTGGGCTTTGTAGACAAAGGGTAGCTGCTTTATTGGTCTCATACGTTAGGCGTCAAGCACTACGGAATGTTGTGTTGAGGACTTCGACGGGACAAGCTACGTCCATCCCGTGAACAGTGTTCCCTTCCGTAGGCGACCACTTGTTCGTGGTGTGCTCGGAAGCAGTAAATGTTTAGGCTGCGGATTACATGAGTGGCACAGTCATCCCTGTCGCTGCTGCGGCCTGCCGTGGATAAGTGACATGTCTAGAAGATTTGAAACCGCCCAGTTCAATCCGCAATGTTCGGCATGGCTTTTACTGCATTATTGCTACAACTATGTGGCATTGATTGTTGCCGCGTGCTCTTCGTAACGGTAATCTCAGCGACGTGACCATTTGACTATCATGCGGTCACCTATGCGCAGTTACGCGAGCTCCAGACCTTTGCCCTTTGAGGGCACAGAGGTATAGCAATAGGTCGGCTCGTTTCGCTCTCACTTGTGGGCCCTCTGGGGAGAGCAGTGTTGCGAGAATTTTCTTTCGTTTAAGTTTGCTTTGCTTAATTTGCTCATCCCGATTGCCTGCTAGGTTCATCATTAAGTGGATTACTATTCTGTTAATGTTTAACGGAGACCGTAAACTTATCGCGGATCGGTTAACACCAGCAACTCGCACTTTCGAGGCGGTTTCTGAGCGTTCTGGTATTTAATTGTTACCAGTTCGTGATCGTAGTTTGAAGAACATGTTAACTTTATCAAAACGGACGTAGTTATAAAAGACACCGACGCCAGCTGAGCAGCTGACATTGTAGGGGTGGATTTGTGTGTTACTCCATGGTCCGTAATCCGAGTCGTTATCGAAAGTATCGCTCTCCCTCCAACCTCAAATCACGTGACTGATAGAAACACCGGAACTGGATGTCGGTATTTCCACCACTTAGAGGACTCGAGGTCGGTGAGGTAGTGATGCAAACTATGGGTCAATTCAGAGAGGGGAGGAGGAAGGGTTTCATATGAATCATGTACTTGGAGTCTTTTTTTTTTAGGCAACAAATGCGTTTCAGCGCGATTTTCTGTAAGATTTGTCGCTTGGGACGGAGGGCAACCGGCGTTCACATGCGCCTTAAATACACCCCTGAATAAGGCTTTGCAAACCTGACACCCACCTGCCTTTCCGTAAGGATGGTAACACGTCCGTGACATTGCTTACCGCACGCGTGAATAATATATACCTTTTCTGTCCTCGACGCATTGTCTTTCATTTTTCATTGCCATACTTTCCTGGTGCCGTTCACGGCGTCTATAGAGTCGACTCGTGCGATTGTTGCCAGCATCCGCTCTGCGGACCGTCCGATAATCGGGCGGGTATATCAAGCTACGCCTTCTTTGTCTTCCGCCTGTCCTTTCCAAATCGAATTCCGCCTATATACCCCTTTGCCGCCACTTCGGCATCACTCTCCATGGTTGTTTTTTCCTGTCGTCACCGCGACCCATCTATTCGCGCACCGTTGCCGAGGGTGCTCTCGCGGTTTCCCGTTGAGCGTGAAATTTATGGCTCCTCATTAATCCTCAAAAATTTACTTTGCCCTCTGAGGGGGGCCCCATTCGTTTCTCTCTTTTTCTTCGCTCGCAGTCCTCTCAAGGCTTTGCATTTTCAAGTTCACGCTGCGCCCCCTCTCAAACAAGGGTGCACAAAAACAAAGAATGAAAAAACCAGTCCCGGGATCGCCGCACGTCTGACCTTCAAACGCTGACCTCCCGCAACGCCCAAGTGTCCGTACGCTTGCGCGCACGTTCAGCGGGAATGATGGACGCGTCCGCGGCTTTGCCACATGCCTTGTTAGCGGTGGCCACGATTCACGGCCTCCTCTTCGGCTTCCTCGTTTTGGGCGTCCTTCTCCGCTTGTTTTCCTCGCCTCCTATCATTTTCCTCTTGCGTTTCATTTCTTCACGATTATTTTTTTTTCCCTTCCTTATTGCAGCAGTGCTGTTTTTCCGAGACTGTCTCTGACCGCGACGCTAATCATTTTTCAACGCCTCCCCGCACCTGTTTGTCATGCGGAACGCACGTCTGGTTTGCGCGCGCCAATGAGCACACACAGGCGACGAGGACGCAGCGCTCCAGAGAGGGAGCAACACGGTCCGGTTCACGGTCAAACTTCCGGTCGATCACCCATCTCGACCCCCTTGTGTCTATGTGAAAGAGCCCTCCTCCCAAGGATGATGACGATGACGAATACAACCGTTACTTCCGGTCGTTAACCCTCGCGCAGCTCCACACGACTCCAGGAGGTCAGTGTTGCGCGACGCGGTTCTTGGTGGTCTTCCTGACGACTGCGCCCCCGCCCCCCTCCATTTTTTTCCTTCTGGAATCAAGGGCGGTGACGCCCAAAGATGGCATGCTGCTTCGACGGCGAAATGAGTGGCACGGCTGTTAAAGGTGGTGGTGGTGTCTAAACGCGTTTCTGTTGCACAGTCGTGCCAGTGGCCTGTGTGGATGAAAAGAGGTGGAGAAAGAAATTGTTCACAGAAAGCGGGGTACAGAAATAAGTGAGGTCTTAGGCGGATTTTCCGGGTGTTCATAGCTGCTGTTGAGTCGTAACGCGTCGCGGGATTCGTAAGCGGTGTCGTTCGCACTGCCGTACCGGATGTTGGCTCAGGTGTGTTCGCGTTTTTCGACGCTGTTTCTTTCTTTCCCACTTCACTACGCTACATATGATATAACGTTTCTTTCCTGGCGCTTTGTTATCCTGTGTGTCGGGCTAAACTCCTAGCGTCAGCGAGCCTTCTGGGACAGGGTATAGTTAAATGAGGCATATATAACATCATATATTTTGCCTTTTTATTACTTTGCCGAGACATCCCAGGGACGTTGTACATGAGTACACACCATACATACAAAGAAGGCCCTGGCATGTGTGGAAAGGGTTTTTGAGATTTTTGTTTTTGGCTAGGACAGCCACTTACGACGGAAGCACAATCCAGAGGGCTGCCCTGACGAGGAAGAGGTCAATGATAGATCGATAGGGAGGAGGAGGGAAGGCAGGGATGCTAACAAGAGAAATGAAACGTTTAATCATGTCGGGTACCAGAAGTGCTATACGTTTTACATTACGTAAAGTCAGATTGTGGAGTTGTACTGGTTACGCTTGACGAAGGCAAACTCTGGAGGTGCTGGCATCGTTCGTCCGTCCACACGGAGAAGACCGCCAAGAGTGTTGGAACCGCACACGCTCACAGAGGCGAAGAGCAAAGGTGCGTATAAATCAGCGGCTTATAGAGACCGTTTTCCGTATCAGGCGGATTCGGGCGGCTGCAACGCTTCACAATTTTCAGGGGTTCAAAAAATCCAGCGCATGCATTGTGGATATTTCATTGTACCACCTGAGAAATGTGTGCCGTTAAGCTTGGCTGCTTTATTGTTGCGCCTCAAGGAAACAATGCGAAGAGATAAAAAAGCAAGTGGGCTTTGTAAAGAAACAAAAAAACTTTGTGCATGTACATCTCGGGTTTCAAAACGAGGCAGCCGAAGCCGCATACGAACAAGCCAAAGTCCCGTCACGCTTCTGCGGTTACTGATACCTCAATCTATTATTTTCCAGCCTGCATATTGCTAGGACGGGCCGGACTATGCTTTCCAAAGATAGCCGATAAACACTGCGAGAGAGGGCGGTAGTAAACAATGAGCTGCGCCTATACGTGCGGTCATTGACGTCTTCCTTATCTCGGGCGCCGAAAGGTGCTTTGCCTGACGCTTCGGGGCACTTCGCGCGTCACTGGAGCAGATCCGCAGGGCCACGGTGCCACGCGTCGCTGGATTCCGTGTGCCTCGTGGGATACAGGGGGAGGGATTAAAGAGAGGGCTTCATTCGAGTGCGCACGCTTCCTTGTACAAACGCGAGTGATTGATTGAGTGCGGGGCTGTTCGGTCGACCTCTTCTTGTTCCTCGCATCGCTTGTCGTCCGAATAATTGTGCCTGGTTGCGGTTAAGATAATTGGCCTCTCTGTGCCTTGGGTGTGCGCAGTGTCCAGAATTACCTATTCGGTGCGGGAAGCAAGCAGTATATAGTACTGTACTCGTTGGAGCCGATTTAGAAAACATGCCGGGCGAAGCTCATTGAATAGCGAGCGTTCGCAGGCCATACAGTGCTGTGACGTATATACCTGGTAGTTTCGTTTTCCCAACCCATTGCGGAAAGCACTGAAAGCGGCGAACACGCTCTTATAATTACCACTCGGTGCTTTGGAAAGATAATTGTGAACGCATTTTTCCTCTTCTTTTTGCGACAACGCTTAGTGGGTAGCGGGCGGCCTGCTGCTGTTTCGAATATGTGCAGTTCATAGTCAGCGAGCATATATCTTCAGCTTTACTTGCTTCATGGCTTGTTCTTCGTCTCGTTTGATTCATTTGAGTTCTAAGGCATAGCTCGAATTGATTCGTCACTTGTGAATGACACTCACTGTGGTGCACCGCTTCAATAAATAAACGATATAATCAATACTAGATGTGTCCTGCCGCGTACCTCAGGGGTTAGAGGATGGACTTTGGCAAAGCACGAGGATGTGATCTTGGTCCCGCGTTTCTATACAGGCGAAATGCATGCAAGGCGCCCGTGTACTGTGTGATGTCGGAATTACTGGAGCCCTCTTCTACGACGTCGCTTTGGGACGGTGAACTTCACGTACCACATGCCAAAATACCGCGTGCACAACTTAGCACGGCAGGAAACCGCTCTGACGAAGAAGTTTAGGTGAGGTCGCTTTATGGGATTTCTGAACCTGCCGATTTGCGGAAACGATGACCACAGCGCTGATTCGTGCTTTCGGCGTTCGCCTCGTACACTGGAGATGCGGGGTTCTACCCCAGTGCCACCGGGTGTATGCACTGATTGCGCAGTTGGTCCACGTTTTCCCTATGCTATGCTTGGAAATGGGTCTCTGATCCCGACATGTGTAGAAAATTACCTAGCGCACCCTGACCAAATCTGCCTGTGCACCAGCGCAATTCACAATCATGATCATCGTCTGAGTAAAAGAAAAATGTACGGCAGCATGGGTATAGCATCAGACGTGCACATTGCCGGACGTTCCCGCACAGGTTGTTATAGTTTGGAGTGTCGAACCGTAAAAGTTAGTGGCTTTCTTCAGAGCATAGCAGTCCCTTCGCTTGATTAAGTAACGAAACAATCCACCTGCCGCTTTATTACGTATGAACTGTAGAAGCTCGGCTTCTTACCTGGCCGAGCTTCTATGACCTGCTTCTACAGCTTCTACAGTCCCAAAGGTTCCAGCACATTCCACTGGGCGTCCCGCGCACGCGGCATCTGCGGAGCGCGGCAAAGAGGCGTGGTCGGTCCTATTCATTAGAGCCGGGCGCTGCCTCGAGCTGGCCTTTCCGGGTTGCCTCGCGCCAGATGCGGCTTTGTTTACTCACACATAATTAAGCCTCCTTATCTGCGTGCGCGCGCGTACGCTCGCAGATCTGCCTCTTATAGCGCGCGGTCAATTTGGCCGCCTCGTATTTCTCAGGGGCGTCGGCTCTATCTGCATACTGGTCCATTTCCTACCCGCTTTGTTCGTTTCCACTGCGACCTCTGAGCCAGCGCTCGGATTGGCACTGGATTCGGATTGTCGTGGTGTGGCTCCGCCCCTGCCCGCGGCTTGCACGACAGGCTTTCTTGTGCACTGTGCAACTCGTCCGAGGTGTTGTTCTAACGCGCGGAGGCTCTTTTGTGCTGTTGTTTGCCGCCGCCGTTTCCGGAGCGGCGAGAGAAAGGTTGCTTAAGCGCTGTAGCTTGAGTCGTAGACCTTGGCGGAGCGCTAGGCCCGCTGCCTTCTCATCTGGCGTCGCTGCCGCTGCTGTAATAGCGTTTTTATGACTTCCGCGTGAGTCCCTAGAGCGCGCCGTCGCGTTTTGATCGGCGCCATGACTGCGGGGTGTTTGCCGCCGAATGCCAGTGTTGAGGGACGTATAATATACTATGAACTGGGTACAAGCCTGGGACAGTTGCTGTTAGTTGCACGTTGGAATTGGACAGCGCAAGAGAGGGGGGGGGGGGGGGGGGGGGTTACCACGTGTTGTTTTCTTTTTCTTAGTTGTTTGTCCAGGGAATATTGAGGAGAGCCGTGTGTAACCTTGTGGGGCGTTGTCGAGACAGAAGTTGTAACAACGGAACTTAGTATACTTTTGTTCGCACGTCTGTCGAAAATGGGAGGTCGGTGACCTCACCACTGCGGAGACGACATGATCGCCACTATGTGGTTTTGAGCCACACGTCGTCTGGGATGTGCCACAGCGCCTCAGAGTTCTAGTCCTTGCCGATAGAGACAGAAAATCCTTTGAGAAACGAAAAGCTTAGGAGTTTATTTACTTTTCCGCATATTGTGGTGGACAAACCAGCGCCCTTTCCTCTATCTTCCTGCACCCATGAATATAGCGGAGCTACCATGCATGTGCTTGCGCTAACGATATAGACATTGTACCGTACTCTCGAGGTACTTCGTGACGCAAAGTTTGAATGGAACCAAGCCACTCCTTTGTCGGCGCGAGCGAACGAAAGTGAAAGAATAAGCGATCGGATTTTATCTCATCCTGCCACAATGGCGCAGGGCGAAACGACTGCGCTACAAAACGAATACTTTCTGCAGTGCACGCGGCTTCCGCGTGCGGGGTAGCTGTCGCTTTCTGGCATCACTTCCATTTTCAGCTGTTTGCACGGAATGAACAATAATGTGTCCATTTTCAGTGCGCAATCTTGCTACTATTCAAGGGAGTAGCGGCCGTTGTGCGTTATGCAGTGCTGGCTGGGAATTCTATTTCCTACCGACGCCAATTTATGTCCAGAGGCGCGCTAAATATGGATAAAATTTTAGCATTGCCTTAAAGTGTCATTCTGCTCTCGCGAGGGGGACAGAAAAATGCCAATAACTAACTCCTAGACTTAATGACTGAGCACTGAAAATCGTGAACCTCAGCTGAATTTTTTGGATGCGTTGGAAATTGGAGTGTTAGGTTCGGGGTATTCTTCGCCACTATGCTCACAGCGTTAAAACCGTCGCACCAGGAACTTTCAAACGCAGTGTCGGTGTGGTACACCAACAGTGGTCGTCCCTATACTATTGTTTTCACCGGGCGCAATATCGGCTAACCGCGTGCTTCTGCCAGCCGGCCCACGGGTACTTCCTTGTCTGGCAGGATGGCGTCAAGCCAGCGTTGATATCACCTTCCGCTATCACAGTGTTTGGGTATAAGATAACCTCCCGTAGGAGCGATAACTCTGAGAGTGATAAAACGCTCGCATCTTTCGCCGCATGTTCGTCACGTTTTAATACACATATCACGGCTTGTGTTCTCGCGTGTCAGCCGGTGTGTGAGGAAGTATCAAGAAGTAGCGTTTGCATCGCTCACCCTTAATATAAAACGTTGTTGAAAAAAAAAAAAAAAAAGTAGCGTGCTCACTTGCATACTCAGAAGTTGGCGCGCTTCCTGCTAGATTTTTTTTTTTTTTTTTTTTTACGGTTTTAATTAGTGCGCATTAACGGCATTCTTTCGTTGCGTTGTCGTGATTCGTCGTCTTTCCCCTGTCCTTAACCTCACCCACTCCAACAGTTAGCGATGCGCACTCTGAGCAGAAATTTCTCGCCTGATATACACCAGCTTGGATAATGGGGTTGCGAATGACCTGATGGTCCGACGGGCTCCTTGCTGTGTGTACACGCGCGTAACTTTCGCCTTTATGTTTATAGGTGGACATATTACTCTTCTGGCCGCGCGATAAAGTCAATCGAAGAAACAATCGGCTCATCACGTCCACCGAAGCTTTGCTTTCATTAGGGAGATATAGAACAGGGCGGCGCATCGTCATTAGGTCAAGACCACTTAGCACATTCATAATGTAGAGTGGAAGGGGGGCGGGGGCGATTCGGTGAAGAGAGGGAGGCAGTAGAAGCGCTGTCGAGCACAGGCGAGCGAGAAGCGACGTTTCGGTGTCACGCGCTCCTCTCCGCGTGCGCTCGCCCCAGGCTGTCTGTGAGCACGAGGGCGCTCATCACAAAAGAGCGGCGCGAATGAAACGGGGGACAGCTCTGCGCCGTCGCGCGTTAGGCGGCTTTTAAAAGCCTCGACTGAATCCGGGCCCGTACGCAGCGCTGCGGAGTGTTTCGTGCTCGTGCCAGAGTTCCTGCTTATGGCAGGAGGGTAGGGTCAAGCAGCTGCAGTGGGCGTCTCGGAGAAACTAGACCGTGTGCTGTGTTCTTGAAGGGGGCGTCTCTGCGACCCTGACCTAGCTGCCACGCGCAGAAAAGCAGGGAGGTGTGTTGGGGGGGATGGGGATGCGGCTCGCGTTAACGTCTACTAGAGGCACGTGGCTCCAGCAGTGTGATTGAGGTCCTCTGGAACAGAATAAAACAAAGAAAAGAAGAAAATGAGATAGAAAGAGCGTGCCTGTTCAATTATTTTTCGCCCTTTCGAAGACAAGTGGAAGAGTGGTAGACCGACAGGCGTCTGCGGACGAGCGAAGCGAGAAGAAACTATGTTAAATAGGGCGCACGCGTCAACGTGCTACCCCTCTATGCACACGCGCCTGTGCTTTTCAGAGGTCGGTCGACTCGGCGGACGGAGGTAGAAATTAAACCGAACTCTCGGCTTTGTGGCGACATTCATGAACACGATCTCGTTCGCGAAAAAGCATACACTGTCAAGGGAAATGTTAGCGCAGCAACCGACTTCTCTAAACGCAGTTTGAGCGTGCACCGCCTCAGGAAAAAGAAGAAGAAAAAAGGTAGATAACTGTCGCCAGCTCGTAAAAACAAAGAAGTGCAGAGGCGCCCACTTTCTCCCAGTTGCAATATCGCGTTCGCATGCGCGCATTACGTTCGATGTGTTTAGTTATGACATCCGCTCACAGATACATGAGAATGGCGCATTTGCATACTCACACACGAAACGACGTGCTTAGCCCATTGAAGGGTGGGCAACCCGTGACCTATATATTTATTTATTTATTGATACTGCAACCCCTGTGTTGGGATTTTAGCAGGGTGGGAACACAAACCAAGCAGTTCAAGAAAACAGGCAAAAATAAACAATAATTACAGTGCAAGTTGAAGCTCTTCTGCACAGTTAGGAATAGAACTAAACATATACAACACAATGACAAATGCAATAAAAAGAAACTAGGTGATATGTTGCGAGAACAACGTTAGTGATGGCTGCAGCACTTCATTGTTAGTGAGGTTATTCCAATCGGAAATAGTTCGTGGAAGGAATGAGTATTTAAAGCAGTTATTTCGAACGCGAAAAGGAGTTAAAGTTAGCTGGTGTCGTTGTCGGGTTGCGTATCCGGACGAAAAAACATGCAAATCGGTGAGCTCTGATCTGTAGTGTCTTTTAATTAATTGGAACAGAAATTTAAGTCGCGCACAACGATTTCGCTCAGTTATTGTCGGAAGGCCAGCTTGAATTAAAAGGTGTGTTGCCGGTAATTGTTATATATGTATCGTGCCGCCCTCTTTACCCTTGTTATAAAGAAGCAGTCGGACGGTGACAATCTTTCCTTTCTTCCTTTCTTTCGGCTTAGTTCTTGCTCTGCTTCCTCTGACTAAACGGTCATTTTGTATACATTCGAGAGAGGTATGATTTTGCGCAGAACAAAATCACTGTTTAGTCAGAGGGAGCAGAGGAAGAACTAATCCGAAAGAAAGGAAAGATCGTCACCGTCCGACTGCTTCTTTAGAACAAGGGTAAAGGCTTTAGAACAAGCCTGCGTCGCCCTGTCCCAGAAGAGCCTCTACCGTATAATGCATCACCCCCGGCGAGTACACGACGGCCGTGTATAACAGGGGCCCATTTCACGCACCCCTCTTCCCCGAGCGAAACAGCCCCGAAATTTGTCGACATCGTTTCTGCTTGACACCGTGTTTGCTTGCATGCGTTTTGGAGCACGCTTCTCGTATTCGTCCTTTGCCCGGCCAGGTGTTGGCGTGCGACTCGCTTGTCCGGAACGCGGTGTGTGCGAGTACTACCTCTGTTCACGCGTTCTCGTTTCTGGGGAAGACGCGTCATCCCATTTACCTCGCGGCGACAACGACGGCGGCGCAGAGCGCTTGCATGAGCGATGGAGGCGACCGAAATTCTCGCGCCGGCGACACCCGCTGTAAAATGCAAGCCCACTCTCGCTACCTTGTTGACGCTGTACCCCTTCTTTCTTTTTTTGTTAACTCTTTCTTACTACGCCGTTCTTCCTCGTCGGTATCGTTTCTTTTGCGAGATTTATTCCAGCCGTTATGTAGGTACGTCAGGGCGCGCGCGCGCGAAACCAGGCAATCAACCATTGTCTCCAAGCGTAATGAGAAGTCTGGGAGTTGGTAAGACGCTGTTGCTGCAGAAAAACAGCAGCTCCGATTGAAAGGGCGGGAAACAAATTAACGTGACGACGGGTTGAGCTGGGTCGTCCTGAAAACCTTGTTTTAGGTCAGTGGAAAAGCCTCCGCAGTGTACTACATCGACAAGTAGCCGCTGATGAAATGTCAGCTTGAACTCCCGCACGTCTTTTCTTTTTGTTGTTTGGTTTGTATACATAGTTAAATTTTGGGGTTTATTTTTGTTTTGGTAGTAGTGCCAGTCGGCCTACATAAGCTGAAATCATGCGCTAATAATAGCGAGGCTTTAATTCATGGATGCAAGCGTGCACGAGATGCTGTTAGCGAAGTGAAGGTATCTGAAACAATGAGCAAAGAGGACGCGCAGAGCTTAGGGTTGCGCTTTGGCCATGCTAGGAAAGCGCACCACTACTGAGAGGTCAAAAATACGGCATAGGTGCGTGATAGTCGTTATCGAGCTTAGATTAAAAAAAAAAAAAAAAAAGAAGTCTGAAGATGGCCTATAGGCTTTAAAAATTTCCGCCTTTGACTCAGTGCGTTTTTATCGTGTCATCAGCATTGTAGCCTTCAGTCGTGAATCGTTCTGTAAGGCTCCGCTCGCTTTTATCATCGTCGGCGTTTATCTCGGCTTGCTGAGATCGAATTCAGCGCATACAAGCGAGAGCCTTGACTCTACGTATAGATCAGAGTCGCACTCGAGATGCAATCTCTCGGTGGACCCACTTCTTTGGAAGCGTCGCGCGGCGACCCGCGCTCTGGGGCCACTTCGAACCGGGACACGATGATCGCGTCCGCAGCCTAATAACGGGTCCTTATACCGCTCAGCTGCTACTTAGGCACCGCAGGTGTTCGCGTGTAGAGCATGTACAGCGTGGCCACCGATTTATTCGGAGATCGCGTCCTCAGAAAGAAAGAGTAAGCGTTGATCCACGCGCTGTATGCGGAGTTGGCACAGTTCTCACTTCCTGCGTTGGGTCGGTCTTCCCCCCGAATTGCCCCCCCCCCCCATCTTTCTCTCTCTCTCTCTCTTCGGTTATTACAGCTTGGGGAGATGACGTCCGATACTTTTCTCCCTCGTCTGCTGCAGTAATCGAAGAGCAGAGGTAGCAGAGGGTCTCCGCGGGGTGCATATTTCTCTCCAGGTCTCTCTCTTCAGGAGATTTTCGGCCTGACAGCAGCTTGCCGAAGTTTGGAAAGGCTCTATTTCTAGTTTATTTTTTATTCGTATTAATATATTTTTTAACTCTCGCTGCCATCTCGTGATGTCGCAGTACGGAAGAGCCGTCATGATTAAGGTGAGCACCTGGCACACCTTCCTCACTGCTGCACTAATTAGGATATGGCCTGTTTCCGTGCTGATGAAAGGACTGCATCTGCGAATGGCGTTAGTTGCTAAACTGCAGCATAATACTTGCTGACTTTAAGGACTGTGTGGTGCTGGGAAATAGCGATGACTTACGATGATTTCTCTACGGAGCCACGATAATTGGCGGCCATTGATGGCTCACTGAAACTGCCCTGGGGTATAATAGGGCTGGTGCGGTTAACATATAGCAGTGACAAAAGTTATTTCAGGCTGGCGATGCGATTAAAACAACTGTGTCTGTACTCTCATTTTACGCTGCAGTTTTCTTTCGCGAGGTCGCCAAGCAGCTGGTTATTGATGGGGAGAAGACTAGAGGACCTGGGCGCGACCTCATACATAGTACAGGATGAGGTCGACTTGGTTGGTACTCCAGAATGGACCGGCTGGTCAGACATGGGAACATACCCGTGGGTGTACAGGTGCCCTTGTTCACAGGGCATGACTCATTAGTATTGTCGCCCAAGGCCACAAATAGCGTCTTGGTTTCGCGTCCCAGGCAGCGCCACACCCTCTACAGGGGCGAGGTCATTACGCAGTCAGTGGCACGGAGTCGCGTGACAGGAGTATGACGCATCTTAGCCAGAAACGTCGTGCGGCAAGAAGGGGCCCTACAGACGCTCAGCCTCTTTGGGAGCGTAAAATAGTATCTTTCTAATCATTGCCAGCCAGCGGGAGAAATGGGGTCCATAGAATGCCGTATAGGAAGTGCGCGGCCATATTATACGGGGCTGTAAAATCAGCCCCGCGCGTACGTCTTGCACGGCAAGGGCGGACAAGTGGAGGTGGCCGAGGAGAACGCAGACATTCGACGGACAGCCACGTGCACGGCGGCGGCTCGCTTGCGATGAGGCAGAACATTTCCGCGATGGCGCCAAATAGCGCGAGACGAAGCCGATGTGCACACACGCTCGCATCTATTGGCAGCTGCAACACTGCATGTATGGGCTGTTGCTTGCCTATATATGCCGAGGCACCTATCGATTTATCCTCTTTCCCTTGCGGAGCGGCGCAATTTTATTCGCGTGCGACCGAACCATGTCAGTCCTTTTGAGTGACGACCGACGCCTTACTTCTTCAACTGCAAACACACGCACGCGGTGCGTCTCCGCTGACTGACAGACGCGGCGCTGCCACGTCTCTAGTCTGGCACTTCTCCGACAGGTGTGCAGCGTTCGGCGGCGTCCGCGGGACGGACGGATTTGACGAATGCTTCGTCGGGAGCGTGGCGGCTGCAGAAAGGGGGAGCGTCGAGCGTGGCAACGGGCCATGTTTTGGCACGGCTGTCCGATTCTATAACATTAAGAACCCGAGGCCCGTTATACGTGTATACAGTGGGTGCTTCGAGGTGCCCAGTGAGGTGCGATGCTTTCCGTCGCGTTGAACACTTTGATGTGGTCACTTTGTAGTCTTAGCTGCAGTTTGCGTCTATTGCCTGATGCAGGACGCCATATATGCGTCATTTTTGGCAAGAAGCATTGCTCCGCTTGGGGATAGACCCGGATGTATAGCACGGTGTGGTGGTGAACAGGTGGTGCGGCCGTGCAAGCACCTTCGGCAATGTGCTGCCACCGAAATATCTGATCGTGCGCTCCATATGAGCATTTGGGTCTTTACACTCCTGAAGGAAGAGAGGATGAGAGGGTGGGTGGGTTGGATTGCGCGTAGCTGTTGATCATTTCTCTGCCATGGCCATGTGGAAGGTGGTTTGAAAGGTGTCATTGTTTACTGTTTTTTTTTTTTTTTTCACTGCAATATTATGAAACTTTGTGCTAAGCCCGTTACGGCGGGCCTGCACCGCCTGGTCATATAAGCCTCTCAGTGTATACAGTTCGACCGAGATGTCCTCGCGCCTGCGGGGAAGGTTCTTTTACGGACTTGTTTAGGCGGAGTTGTTTGACTGGGAGGGATTGGTAGGCCATACCTTCATACCACTCGCTACGCCTTCATAATTGAAGGGAGAATCTAGGCCAACATACGCTACTTAAACATTTAGCATACACCAGGGTGCACGTGTGTGCATAATTGCTGCTATATCGACAAGCAGTTGTCGCGAAGGGTGATCTATACCTACACAAGGGCCGGTTCACGTAGTGCTGGGAACGCGGAACATTTGTTGCGCCTCGTTAAAATATGCGAGCAATGGGAAACAGTGCTAGTATGCGCACTTGCTCGCTCGCTCACTCACTCACTCACTCACTCACTCACTCACTCACTCACTCACTCACTCACTCACTCACTCACTCACTCACTCACTCACTCACTCACTCACTCACTCACTCACTCACTCACTCAATCAATCAATCAATCAATCAATCAATCAATCAAATGAACGTTAGAACCATTCGCCATCTTTACCGCGTCTGGAAGTTATAGACCACGAAGGATTCTAACGACGTGTTGCGGTGACGTTTGCTGATAAGGTGTCTATCGACAACTTGAATTGTACGGATTGATGAGTCACTTTGGGACATGCGCCTTAAATTACGGTGTGAATTCTGTGCTACGAAGGCGCAGTGCATATACGCCTGAAATTTCCTGACGGCTATAGGTTGGTCCGTGTCAGTGCACGTTGATGGACCCCCAGCTGGCCGAATTTGATACGGAGCCCTCTACTGTGGCGTATCTTTCTCCCTTCTTTCATTTCCTCCGTCGTTCCTTCGCCTACGCCGTGGTTGAGGTGTCCATGCTGCGACAGTGTACTAGCTACCGAGGTTTTACGTTTTACTTTCTGCACTGCCAATTGAATTCGTTTCATTGAGCTCGGTTTGCATTTCAGCACCAGTTGTTCCTCAGTCCATTGCTATCTGCAAGGCGATCTGTGGGGTGTCCAAAAGAACTTTCTCCGGGCAGGGTGTTTGTTCCGTCCGTGGTGGTTACGCGAAAGATGTCATACTAGATCCTTGTATTCAGCTTATATGTATGTAGTTACGTATGCTTAGACGCCATGGGCTCCGATGTCGAATCGCGCAGTTTTTCTCTTCTCCCGAGGTAAAAGTTCACGAGCCAAGTGGCGCATGCACCATCGATCCACCACGACTGTGCAGACAGTTCATGATCGCCCTGGCTGTGTGCCTCATTTGCGGCGCGTGTGAAATGGGCGCCGTATCAGCGTCTGTCGTCGAACCACCCGTGGGAAGTACCCGCTCTCCCTCGGTGGCGTTTGCGACGACGCACAGAGGAACCAGTTGAAGGCTGGAGCGCATAATAAACAAAGGTTCAACCCGACAGTCGGCGTGTTTATGTGTGTGACCGGGCAGGACAGCTGCTCCGTCACTGGCCTCAGGATAGACGGCTGGGAAAAAGAAGGGGGGGGGGAAGGGGGGTGGGGGTGCTGATCGGGTCATTGTCATCGTGCATCATCACTATCATCGTGAACGTCTGCACGTCTGGTGCGAATCACGTTTTAAATGTGCACCACAGTTCGGTGCATAGTCGTCAGGACGCTTTCATGTTATTTCTTTTCTCTAGAGCATTCAGGCAGAAATTTGTTCCTCTTAAGTTTTACAGTTGATTTGCTGCCACATTCGTCCGTTGCTGCTAAATTGGTTCCGCGAAGTAAAAAAGAGAACAAGGAGACCTACGCGTATTTAAACTGATTGAAAACAGGATAAAAAGAAGGGAATCCGAGAGAGATAGCTTATCGGGTTTGAGCTCTGTCCTCCGTGGTGGGTAAATTCAATGAACCAGATTTATTATGCTCCACTGCATTATTGAGCCGGCTATTGCCCGGGTATTCTTCGACCGCCCATAAGCACGTCTCCGAACTGGAACTTTCTAAATGCTCTCGGAGCGGCGTTTAATTCTGTCAGCCAGTGACTCGCGTCCCCGCTGGCTCTCAGCTCGGAGAGGGAAAAAAAAAAAATCAGACGCGAACAGGAGGGCGCCGAGAAGATTCTATCTCGCCTTAAATGGCCAATTTGCCATAAGCTGCGCGTTTCAGCACTCCCGCGTCACCCTCATCGCCCAATATGGACCTCGCTTATCTCCGTGGCCTCGCGAGAGAGAAAGGGGGGACGATATTACTTCTTTTAGCCAGTTCGCACTGCCTTCCGGCCATCGTTATGCCTAGTGCGTCGGAGGGAGGGGCGCTACGGGGATGCCAAACTGTCACGAGTGCCAGTGCAACGAACTCGAGACGACAGACTACGACGGAGAGGGATGAGTTAGGATCGACGGAGGGAGCAGAGCAGCGGGTGGCGTTTCGTAAGATAAGACGCGGCCATCATGGCGACGTGCGTGCATTCATGCGCGCGCTCTGCAGAACGCTCACCGCTCTCGCTGGCTGGAAATCCATCACACTTTGGATCGTCCCCGGCCAGACGTTATCTGATAGTTCTACTCTTCCCCCCCCCCCCCTTCCCCAGTTTCTTTGGGACGAAGCTTTCGTGCTTCACGTGAGGCCTGCCGTCTGTATGTCTTTTGTTTAATTTCATCCTCTCCCCGTCCTTCACGCTGCCAGTAGAAAGGAAACCTGCATTGCTTTAGAGCGGCGTCACTTTTGCATATCGGGTTCTCTTGCCTTTTTTTACTTTCGTTTGCCTTTCTTACTTTCGTGTGGGCTGCTTTCGATGGTTTATGGGTATCGCTTGTCCCTTCTCCTTTGTCTTTCGTCCGCAATCCGGTCGCCATCTTTATTCCCTTGCGATGCCGGGCCTTGCTCCAGTTTAGTGCTTCGCGAACTTTCGCCGCGTTGCCTGTCAACTGAGTCGGCGTTTGACGACGGTGCACGAAGTGTCTTTGCATGGACTCCGTCCCGGTTTCCGGGTCGCTGTCCGTTGCGTTTTGGGCATCTTGTCTCGTTAACGTTGCCGGCCTGTGCATGTCAGGTCCCTTCTTCCTGCTGAAAGGATCCGTTTCTCCTTTGTCTTAAATGGAAGTTGTCTCCACAGAGAGAAGCGTAGCTCTTGCTCCGACTACGTGGTTGCATAGCCTTGTAACTGTTTATTGCGCATTTATTCTCTCTAGCATGATCTCTCTAGATGCCGTTGGCTTTTTTCGTGTGTTGTTTCAAATTTCCGCTCGGGAACTTCCGGCAGCACTTTCAGAAAACAAACTAAGAAAGGAATTCCAAGAGAGAGCGATGAGGGGCTAGTCGGTATGACATGATTACAAAAACATTAACTGAGTAGGGGACAAGACACACGAGAGGTTTGTCCCGTTTGCTTCTCTCCTGTATCTTGCCCCCTTATGCTTTGGAATCAAACAAAGAAAGCGCTGAAATCGGTACCTTCGTGCTGGAGCTATTGCGATGGGGTGTAGTTGGGTTTCGACAACCACATTCAGCCGCGGTTGAACGGCAGCGAAGGTGCTCACGGCTGGCGCAATGCCATCGTTGCCGTCGCCTCGCAAATTGAGTTATTTCGTTTCAGTGCTGCGGAAGCCTTGCTACAGTGCGCCACTGTCAGACAGTACCAGATAGTCCCTTGTTGTACTATCTTGACCGGTCAGCCATTAGTTCTGTATAACCAAAACCTTCTAACCAAAGCAAAACCTTTCTTAGCGCTGCGAATAACTTGTAAAACGGGAGTGGGGTGTTTCAATATCGCACAGTGCCCCAAAGAAAGCGTCGCCATTTCGTGCCGCTGAATTCTCGACAGTCGTGCTGTCCGTGCGGCTCGCTTTTGTGCACCTCCGTACCTTCTAAATGATGATAAAAACTCTTCCCGATAGACAAACGCGCGCTGGTCGTCGCTGTGGGCGGTTCCATTCCGCGTGCGTCGCTGCGTCCCCGCCGCCGCGACACACGGCTATCGTTTTTCCCGGTCCCACTCCTCCGCCGAACTGCGAAGGCCAAACAATGGTCGCTTATAACGGGGCTCTCATTTCGGCCTCGTGATAGTGTACCGCAGTTCTGCGCAGCGCGCGTCGGAGTAACATCGAGCTTCTTACGAAAAGCACGTCCGCCCCCGCGTTCTCCATTCCGCTTTTCCAAACACACTCGAAGCAGCGGACGTGTCCTCGGCGAACTTCGAAAAAACGGCTCTTCCGCGACCTTTCGGACCCCTTACTGCTCCGAGTCATGTGCTTAGAACGTGGAGCACCGATCCTGCAACGCTATGGAGACGAATGGCCGCGCGTGACTAAAAAAAAGCGGGGCATGCTTCAACTAGGGCCTCAAATCCTTGCCGCCTTCCATCTTGTATATCTGTGATGGTTAAGAACCCTAACGAACGAATCTTCTAGCGCTAAAGTCCCTATACGGTGGCGGCTTTTTCGCTGCTTGCTTTAGCTGCTGCACACCGCTCTGAACAAGAACAACAGGCATTTCCCAAAAGATAAACTTGAAAAGCGCCGGAGTTCGTAAAATCTGGCGGTGTTGACCTGCTTCTGTCTATAAAGTCGACGTTGTCAGTGCGGGACCCGTCGGGCGGCGGCTCTTGAAAATGGCCCCTCTTTGGTCACATGACCAGGGTGGGCGTGGCTTGTGTGGGAACAGGCGGGCGTGGCTGCTGTCACTTCTCTGTCCCGAAGAAAGGTGAAGAGTCCGCAAAGTTGTCTCTCTTGTCTGCGAATCTACGAAGCAAGATTCTTAAAATGTTAAAGAAAAACCCACAAGATGGTTACTGCAGCGTGATAAGTTAAACAACTGCTATGTAGGTGCTTTTTCCTAAACCCACAAGATGGTTACTGCAGCGTGATAAGTTAAACAACTGCTATGTAGGTGCTTTTTCCTTTCACCCGTTATGAAGACAAAGAATTTGAGTGTGACACACATACGCGAACAGTTGTAGGCCACATATCCTTATAGGCTTCCACCATGCAACCATAAAGGCACGAAACCCAGGCAAGGAGTCTTGAACAACTGGCACTGTAAAATTCATCATCATCATCATCATCATCATCAGCCTGATTATACCCACTGCAGGGCGAAGGCCTCTCCCATATTTCTCCACTTAACCCGGTTCTGTGCTAGCTGCATCCACTTGACCCCTGCGAACTTCTTAATCTCATCCGCCCACCTAACTTTCTGCCGCCCCCTGCTACGCTTTCCTTCCCTTGGAATCCAGTTTGTTACCCTCAGCGACCATCGGTTATCCTCTCTTCGCCCTACATGTCCTGCCCATGTCCATTTCTTCTTCTTAATTTCCACTAGAATGTCGGTAACTTGAGTTATTTCTCTGACCCACTCTGCACGCTTTCTATCTCTTAATGTTACCCCTACCATTTTTCGTTCCATAGCCCTCTGGGTTGTCCTCAACTTAAGTAGAACTCTCTTGGTTAGCCTCCACGTTTCAGCCCCATAGGTGAGTACAGGCAAGATGCAACTGTTGTATACTTTCCTCTTGAGCGATACCGGTAAGCTGCTAGTCATAATCTGCGAGTGCTTGCCAAATGCGCACCATCCCAATCTTATTCTTCTTGTTATTTCCTTTTCATGGTCCGGATCTGCGGTTACTACCTGTCCTAAGTAGACATATTCGCCTACTACTTCCAGTATTTCGCTACCTAATGTAAACTGCTGTTCCTTCCCGAGGCTGTTGAACATTACCTTAGTCTTCTGCATATTGATTTTCAAGCCTACCTTTCTACTTTTTCTGTCTAGGTCATCAATCATTATTTGCAGTTCATCCCCCGAGTAGCTTAGCAAGGCAATGTCATCAGCAAATCGCAGATTACTGAGGTATTCTCCATCTACCCTTATCCCTAACTGCTCCCATTCCAAGTCTCTGAATACTTCCTCTAAACAAGCTGTGAATAGTACTGGGGAGATTGTGTCTCCTTGCCTAACACCTTTCTTTATGGGAATTTTGTTACTTTCTTTATGCAGAACTATGGTTGCTGTGCAGCCACTATATATATCTTCCAGCACTTTCACGTACGGCTCGTCTACCCCCTGATTTCGCAATGCCTGCATCACCGCCGAGGTTTCAACTGAGTCAAATGCTTTTTCGTAATCAATGAATGCTATGTATAAGGGCTGGTTATATTCCGAGCATTTTTCTATCACCTGGTTGATGGTATGGATATGATCGATAGTAGAGTACCGTTTCCGAAACCCTGCTTGATAAGCTCCTCCTATGATAAGCTCCATAAAACTGTAAAATTATATTGTCACAAACTGATGGCTGGAGATGGCCGGAGGCCGCCCCGCTGGCAGTCACCACATGACACGGCGTCGCCGAAAAAATAGCAAGGTTTATTTCCAGCTTGGGAGATGCAGCAACAGAGAGGAGACGACAATGGCCGGAGCATGCACCGGCGGTCATAACGGTAACAGTATAACGGGTGGCTCCGGGAGGAGACACACAATAACAATAGGCGGCCGGATGGTTCCGGCTCGGCTAGCAGACATCCGCTATGAGCGATTGAAAAGCTGTCAGTGCGACTAACTGGCACGTTTGCTACTGGCTTCTGGTGTATTCGCATAAAATAGCTCATCAAAAAAGTTGCTTTTGCCCTCGATCGAAAGACCTTCCTGCAGCCAATACCATTGACCGATTCTCGTGAACAGTCTCCATGGACCTGCTAGCGGCAACAGTTTCACCGCAGCTTAATCTCATTAATAACGGCTCCATGAGGGTTGTGGTCGAGACCATTGGCTGCAGTGGACTCGTTTGAGAGACATCTGACGCTTTTTCACGAGTTGCAACCGACCATACCACTTCCTTCCGGCTGCGCATTCCTTTCCTCTCAACATTTCTTCCTCAGTGCGGTTTTGTTCCTTTCCTCTGTAGGAACTTTCCCGATCCTTCTGGTGGCAGCTACCCTCTGGTTACGCACGCCAACTACTACTACTACTACTACTACTACTACTACTACTACTACTACTACTACTACTACTACTACTACTACTACTACTGACACCGTGCTCAACCCCTGAAATAACGCTCTAATGCTTTCACTCTAAAGTAATCATATCATTTGGCGATGAATTATGCGCTGAGAAAAAACTACCTCCAGCCGATTGAGCCGATACCAGAGAGCTTGGCCACGTCATGACGGTGAGGGACGGTATTGTCGATGAACGTAAACAAGAACCAATGGGAATCGGCTAGACATGTTGATGAACTGGACGGTCAGGGGTCAGTGGAGGATGTAGCTAGGTTCTCTAAGGGCAGTTGATCATGCAGTAAATGCAGTTCGTTCACGTCGTGTAGATTCCGACATACGCGGTAATCACTGGTCTGCACCCCACTCCTGCGAACTGGGGCTGCTCTGCACTGCACAGTACTCTTCCGTAACTATACGGGCGAGGGAAATGGGAGTGCAGGGGGAGGGGGGAGATGAATGCATCTCGTCCTTGACGGATCTGTGTGCCCGCGAATGGAGGTTTCGGCTTTCTTCGGAGAGTGGGGGGACGGCGGCGTTCTGTTTAGTATCGGGAGCGGGACGTGAGTCATGGAGAGCAGAGCACCAGACGACCCAAAATAAGAGCCGTGGCGTCTCGGCGACCCGGGCGTCCGCCGTGGGTCGTACCCCGGTGGCCCTCGTGGCCTCTCGGTTGACGACACACGCGAGGAGTTCCTCCGCCTTGCATCTGCTGCGCTTCATCATGCAGTGTGACTGCGCAATTTGGCGGGAAATACGGAAGGCCTCTGGTCCTACAATGCTAAATGCAGTGCCTACAGGCAACGTGGCCTTTATCCCTTTCTTCGGCCTGATTCGCATTATCCTCGACTCCTCAGTTAGTCCCGATCACGCCAGCCTCAAGCAACGGAAGTTGCCTGCTATCGCTGTTGCGTCGAATTAACCGTCATTTCAAAGTTTTTAAGGAAAAAAAAGTTTTGTTCCGTCAACTTCCATCTGCATCTTGCGTGTTCGTCGCCAACCTTCTCTTTTTCTTTCCGCCGCGAAGAACACGTTTCTCGAATTATGCGCGCTCCATGCTGGCTGACCGTATTGCGCGAAACAGTCAGAGGGTCCAGAGCTGCATTCTAATGCTGCGTTTGGGACCTGAAGTTATTTAGACCGATTGTTGTCCTTCAATGTGCACCGAATTCTCCCAGTAGGTGAGTGTTCGAGCCACTCTGAGAAGTGGGAGACGCCACTCAGTACATCGACTGCCAAATTGCCATACCGCCTGCCGCCCTACCGGCTGCTTCCTGCGGATTTCTTTCGCGCTGCACTGAAGAAGATATATCGAACATAAGCTGCACTTAGAGGGGAAGCTCACCTGCTCCGGGTTTATGCACTGGACACAGCAGGAAGACGAGAATCGGAACGAACCAGAGAGACCGTTAAAAGCGTCAGCATTTGCTGTTTAGAGAGGTTATAAAGACAACCATAAAACGAGAACACCCAAGGCGCAAGAAGCACGTAGCATAATTGTTAAGCGAACCGGCCAGTTTAAAGGCCCTAGGAGGACGCTTATTTGCGGTTTGCACCAGCGACCGCACATTACAACTGCGCTTTTGCGTTCCCTAGATGGTTATCTTCGTTATCAGCGGGCTAGATAAACCGCGGCCGCAGCGTTACCACGTCGCGTGCAGCCGTGGTCCGGTGTCGAGTGTACTACGTACGCGGCCGTAAAGCCCATGTCGTCGTGGGTGGCACAGGCTCCGTTTATGCGCCCTGTGCCTGTGCTTTATCTACCCCTATTCCTCCTCCTCCTCCTCCTCCTCCTTCGCCGATCACAGGCCCGCCGTTTCTGGAGCTCTCGACACTAGCGATATTATATATCCTGCTAGTGGCATGTGCCCTGGCCTGACGCGATCTTCTTGGAAGTTTGTAGTTTATTATTTTATCTTGCTCTCGTCTCTTTTCAACGGTGGGAAGCCCGTGATCCTGGATAGAACTAGAAAAATAAGGCGGCCGAACCTTCAGACGCCTCGTTTCTTCCAGAGCAAGATGGCGGCGGTTGGCCTCTCCGTCCATCCTCCGGCCCGATTGCCCGATTCGATTAGCGTGAGCAAAGGTGGCACTTCGGGTGGCCCAGATGCTGCCATATATCCTGCCCTGTGCGCGCTTAAGAAGATGGCTCGCGTGTCTGTGTGTCGCCCGCTTGATCCGGCACAAGGGGGGTGGGGGTCCCTGCGGCGGCGGCAGGCGAGTGGCGCGCCCTCTTTCGTCATGCGAGAGCAGCAGGCGACGCTGCCTTCCTTCGACGAGCTGCACTACAATTACGAGGCCCCCGCTCCCTCGTTGACGAGAGAGACGCCGCTAACGCCGCCATCGCGGACCAGACACCTCTCTTGCGAAAGTATTGCGGGGCCCTGTCTCCTTAATAATAATAATAATACAAAAAATGACACGCCCCCTTGTCCCAATTTCTTTACCTTTTCAGTTTCCGGATGGTCCTGGCCGCCTTCAGAGGCATAGATGAGCTGCTATTTTGGGTGCCGAACATTTCAGCGACAAAATGCCTCTTTATTTAATGTCTGCATGGGAATCGCAAGTATCGACTGACTTTCAAAAACTATTGTAGGTGGAAATGAAGTGTATATAGTTTCCAAACTTGGAGGAAGTACGTGTAGAACGCCGTTTCCTGCACTTTCACGACTGACACGCGGTGAAGGCTTATGGGGCGTGGCTTTCAAAGCCGCTGCGGGTTAACGGCAGCTATAGGAGGCTTGGATGAGAGTAGCAGGCATGGGCGTTACAACAGCGAAGACGCCTATAAATTTAGTACACCCGAAAGACAAAGTATTTTGAGAATCCGGTATGCGTTGCTTCGTAATATGTATGCCTCATGCGGTTCAAGCTTTGTAATCAGCAGCACCTCACTGTCCACGCGTTCGGTCGTGAGCGCTGCGTGACGTGGCGCCTCTGTGGTCGATATGCGGTTGCGGTCGGTGCGGCGAAATTGATTGCTTTAAAATATACGTGCTGAACGTACAAAATTGTCCCGGCATCCTTCTCTCGTAACGAAATTTTCTGATCTTCCCCTGCAAACCTGGGGATATTTCTTTTTTTGTCTTTTTGCGGTTACTGGTACTCCGAAGCGGTTTCTATAGCCACTGCGCGAGTCTCGTAACTGGTTTTCCGCACGCAACTTGCGACAGCGTGGCATTTGCCCTGAGACGTGTATACCGCCCACTGCCCAGAGATTCCAGGCGTATGCCCGCGTCAGCGGGCGATGCGTTCCGCATGGTCTTAACCAGACTGATTTCGTGTGAACTTGAGTCGTAACACACGGCTGCCTCTCAATTCATATGGAAATGCTGGATGGTATTATGACTGCTTATCAGATTTTTTACTGGGGGCAGGTGACACCTATCTCCTCTCCCCCCCCCCCCCCCCCCCCTTCCGCCGGGGTGGCGCAGTGGCTACGGCGCTCGACTACTCCGCCCAAGGACGCGGGATCGAATCGGCGGCCGGTTTTCGGTGGAGGCGAAAAGCAAGGCGCCCGTGTGCTGCGCGATGTCAGCGCACGTTAAATAACCCCAGGTGGTCGAAATTTCCGGAGTCCTCCACTACGGCGTCTCTCATAGCCGGAGTTGCTTTGGGACGTTAAACCCCACAAACCAAACCTATCCCCCCCCCCCCCCCCTCCCCCCGGCCAATACAGGCCTACAAGGCACCAATTCACTTCATGCTTTTGTACTCACCACCCTGAAAACAAACCTACCTTGTGACACTCCACAGCTTTCACTGGAAGAATGTGCGCAGCGCACGGCAGTCTTCACAACCGCCTCGTCTTTCCTTGAGAAGGTCGTGCAGCCAACTGCAAAGCATTGCCAATAAGAACATAACGATAAAAACCCCATGGATGGGCATAACTTTCAAGCAACGAATTACTGGCTATAAAATATCATCGTTCAGTCTGCCTTGTGAGACCATATCCCACATCTTGCCAGCAGAAGCGCCGAACAAGACTTGGCTTATAGACTGTTCCGTAAAGTTTCCACGGCGTGCGCATTATTGTGTGCACTCTTTTATTCCAAACCCAAGCGCCCCATTTTTCACAGCCACACGAAATCGGACTTCCACCCTTCAAAATGAATTAACGAGTCGATTAACCAAACAATAGTCTGCCTGCCAATCAGTCAACCGCTCATTTAATCAGCCAGACAATCAATTAGCGAATCAATCAATCGTTGCTGAAAAGCGAAGGTGTATTAGCGCGCAAGCACGCGGCACTACTGCCGTTCGCCGTAATACGAGAGGAGTCCGGTAAAAGGAAACCGCTCTCTAGCATGGTGCCGAGCGTTACAGAAGTTGGCCCGTTCAGTTACGCCACGGAGCGTGCAGTGCGTATTATCAGCTGCGTCGGAGCGTGGCTGCATATATCCTGCGGCCGTGCGTGCAACGGAGCGCAGCCGTGCCTCGCGCATAAACCTCTTCGACGGACGACGTGACCCGATTTCGGGCGATCTCTAAACCAGCCGTCGCCGCTCCGATCGTGCGAGCGGATTTTCGCGGCGCCTTCACGGCCCTTCCTCCTGCGCTCTATCAATCGACGCCACGCTCGCGGCTCCAAGGTCGCTGTAGAAATAAAAAGCCGTTTCAAACCACACCGGCGAGCTTTCGTCGCCTGTAGCTTCGCGCGCTGGACGTTGAACCACTGGTTCGCAAGAGACGTCGAGGCCCTCAATTATTAAAGCGCTTTCGTTCTTCTGATCGTGAGATATTATGCCCCCTCGGTCGTTTGGTTGCACCTGTACTGCGACCCCTTGAGACGTTTTTTTTTTTTATTTTTCTAATGGATGAACGCTTTCATTTTTCCCACTCCGGAGTCGTTTAATTCTGCGCCGTATATGGGCAGACCTGTTTTGTCTTCGCTGGCAAGGACGTCTGTAACGGCTTTGCCACGTTGGTCTGGCTTCACCCCCTCTTTTTTTTTTTTTTTTGCGTTTTTGCTTCTTTTCCTCTTGTGGGATGATTCCGTTATGGTCTTTCGTATGCGTCATCGGTTCGTCGTTCTCATCTCGCTTCCTCCTCTTCTGGGTAGATAGTTCGGAGGTACTGTTCGTTAGCACTCATAATCCAGTGGCGCGGCCGGTACCTTGCGCTCAGCTGAAGGTCGCTTTCAAATCAAGCCCGCTCGGCTTTGCGTCGGCAGTGCGTTTTCCGTTGGGCGTCCAGTATTCGTCGGCCTATCTGTTTGCAAAAATTTGCACGTTTAGGGCAAACCGCGTCAGGAAGATATGAAGTTGGTAGGGTAGTTGGGCATCTTATTTGCTGTGCTGACTGACTCCTTCGCTGAAGATTCTGCCCTCTATGCTTCATCTGTCTGGGATCTTTTTTTTTCTTTTTTTTTCCGGCGTGCTCTTACGCTTAAAAAAACAGAAACGCATAAATAGGTGGAATCGCTTTATGTATCCCTTCGCGCGAACTGAACATCGACCGCAGGAAAGAACATATGAGCAGTGTATTACCTCACGTGCGACAACGTGCTTAAGCACTGCGGTGCAAGACAACAGCGTTATGAGTTTGTAAAGCTCTCCATAGCTCTGTCACTTTTCGGGTCGCAAATAATAAACAAGGAGAACGGTTCACATGCAATGCGGGATCTGGAATTATGTGCGACCATAAGGGTTGGAAAGTCGCTACGTACCACGCATGCGGCCGCGCTTCCTTCCTTCCTTCCTTCCTTCCTTCCTTCCTTCCTTCCTTCCTTCCTTCCTTCCTTCCTTCCTTCCTTCCTTCCTTCCTTCCTTCCTTCCTTCCTTCCTTCCTTCCTTCCTTCCTTCCTTCCTTTTTTTTTCTTTTTTTTTTTGTAAGCAGTATTGGTTTTTCTGTTTCCTGAATAGGACTGGTTGTCGACGTATAACTTGGTTGGTGTTCCGACACACTCACCGCCAACGTCACCGCTTTCTCTGGAAGATTCCGCAATGCTTGGCTTTAACACTTCCCCCTTAGCTATATATACGTGTTCACCATTCTCTGACAAAGTTACAAGGTCCTGGGTCAAACTCGACTGGCGTCTGTGCGAAGCAATGGCCATCATACGATTCGCGCAGCGTTTTTTCTGAATTTCAACGTCCGCATTTACGTCGAACACAGGCTGAAGCTTTTAAACAGTCTCCACAGCTTTGTACGAGGTCTTTTAGGTCTGAGCGTCTGATTGGAGACCCAACAATCCTTGTTATACGTCCGTGCACGCGTAGCAATCAGTTTGAGGAAAACTGCTCCAGCGGCATTTTGTGAATGACTCCACGGTGTGGCGTTTCGTAAGGGGCCGCTTGACTCGGGAGCCCGAAACTCTTGCTTCGCAATTATCGGATCGCAATCGCAGAGACACACATAACCGCTGCATCGCGTAATGGTGCGCGCAACCTCTAAAACGCGCACTCCCGTGGTACGGAGACAGGTGGCGCAATCTGTGCACGTTATAATTACACGGGTGCTTTCGGGGAAGCCCAACATTTGCGCCTTCTGGGGCTGCGCAGCTTGCAATTAACGCGTGCATTTGTTGCACGCACGCACGCCTACGCACCTTTCTCTTATTTCTTTTCTGCTCGCAAATCAGTTGCACAATTTCTCAACGTGTACTTTAATATACTACCGGGCAGGTCTTTGCGTAATCTCGTTCGCAAGCTCTTATCTCGTACACTCGCGAAACCAAATGTATGCACGCTGCCTCTTCGTGTGCACTTTCCCAAGGACAAGGTATAGGTGCTTGCATGAATGGAGTCTCGCGCGCTTGCGTAGCGCACGACAAAATATGAAGATATATAGTACGCTTGTTACCATTAGCTCGCGAGGCGCCTTTACGAGGAAGGGGTTGCAATTCATCCGGGATCTTGAATAGGATATAAGCAGTTCCACCCCGCGTGTGCGCACTTGGGACAGGTCGGAAATATTGAGAACCACGTTGCTGCATTGCGACGCCCCATAAATTCAGTAACTTGTCCGGCTTGGAGATATGCACTTCTCTTTCATAGTCGGTGTATACAATATAGGGCGTTCTTCCCCAGCACTTGCCGCGGACGGTTGTTTTACCAGAGTCCTTCAATACTTTTACAAAAGTATTGAACGACCCTGGTTTCACTGTATGGCGGCTATGAGCTTCCCACTCATATAAATTTTGCTTAAAAATATCAGTGACAACTATACATTTAAACAAGACAACATTTCTGTTATACTTCACGGATACCTTCGCGCCGGATCCCGAGAACGTTCAACGATATATTTGCGGTGAACAGCGAAATTTTAACACAGCTTTACTCAGTGAAATTTCAGCACTATTCAAATGGTCATTATTTAAAGAACTAAATCTCAGTGCACCTTCAGTTTTGCGACAGAAAAACAAGACAATCCCAACGCTGTTTGTCAACCCAGAGCAATAATGAAGTTCCAATTATTTTTTAACACAATGTTTCACAGGGATATTACAGGTCCGTCTGTTGGCATTTGGGACAGAGTCGTTTTCGATCGGCCTACTGAATGCTAATGCATGTTTCCAGAAAGGTTTTGTTAGGGAACCGAAGCGGTTAATTATTGATGCTAATTCTCCTGCCACTCGTGCTCCTATGAAGACTAGCCGTTACACGAAAGCTTCTGTCGATCACGTATGTCTGGATCTGCTCTTTCTCGTTCTTGGCTGCATACCAACATTCGTATACGTCGACACCTCGTGTGCTTACGGCGCCGCGCGGATTTGTAATCAAATGCCAGCGCTCACATAAGGGAGGTACTACGGACGGCATACACAACTGATTCGTGCCACGAAAGCAGCCGTGATGGCGCTCCCCGTTTTATGACACGATCGTCGGCGCGTAGCAGGTGCGGTCGTAATAACGATTCCGCCCAGAGAGGTGTTGAGGAAGCGTGGTCCTTTCGCAACAGCCGCGCTGGTGTCGAGAGCGGCCATTTCGCAAACGCCGCGCCGCCATGTGCCGCCACACCTGTACGTGCACCCGCAGACCATCGCGAATTGCTGCGCCAGGTGCCAAGGACGCCGCCACTCGATCGGCGCTATCCCGGCCAGTCGGGTGCGCACGCTTCGTGCCCGTCCATCTCCTCCCACCTGATACAGCTGACCGTAGCGGCGCTGACGCAGTCTGCGCGGGACACCCGGAAACGGCCTTGGGCGAAAGGACCACCCCCTCCCCCATTTCAACTGGAAAAACATTACGAAGGGAGACAATAATAAAAGAAGGCAGCTTCGCCGACTCGCGAGGAAGAGTCGCAAGGACTGTTGCGTGCGTCTCCTCATCGCTGCGGACGCGTTGGAGCACTTGGAGTGGCTTTTCCTTACATATCCCTCGCTTTTAACTGACCTTATCCAGTTAGACGCGCGCACTAACGTCGTCCTTATCCTGCGGCGGCTACGCAGCAACACACGAGAACAGCGCCGTGCTCGCGCTCGATGTGGGGTAGGAAACGCAGCTAATGATTCCCCGTAGCCATGTCATCGACTGCGGCGACTGCCCCGGAGTGATGCGCGCTTAAACATCGGCGCGAAGAAATGGTTTCAAAAGAAAACGAAGAAAAAAGTCTGTTTTCGATCGACAACAGTTCGCCGCCGCGCCATCCTCGGTGTCGAGGTTATGCACGGCAGATGCTTTCGAAGAATTGTCACTAATTCGTTTATTATACGCTCACTGTTGTCTCGAAACGAGCTAAGCGGTCTGTTTCCGAGCTGAAGGTACACTCGATTGTCATGGCGACTGCCACGACAAGTGCCGAAGGGTGACCTGACCCATGTTTGAGAACTGAGTGAGCTACAGAACAGTGCCGCGTTCTTATCGATCTCTGGGCCGTTCGAACTTCCGTCCTACATGGTTACATCACCAGTGCAACGCCATCAACAGGAAGCTAGGACCACGACCTACTATATACAGTAGGTCGTGGCTAGGACTTGTTTCAACGGGTAACCCTTCGCGCTTTCAGATAGTGGTCACGTTAGATGCGCAAGGTATCCCTGCATGTATGTATATGTATGTATGTATGTGTCTGTATGTATGTGCCTGCATGTATGTGCCTTGTATGTATATCTTACTTACGTCGGCGAGTGTGACTCCCCACGTATGTGTCTTTCAAGCAGTGCGGGTCGTCGGCAGCGCATTCGCAGGGGAAGGCGATCGCCTTTTGTCTCTCCCTAGATGCCTATGAGCCGGACCTAAGCTTCGTTGCTCGTCCTACACAAGACAGTCGGCAATATTGTGGACGTCGGGCAATCTCGCGCGTGTTCCAAGATTGATGCGTGTCCTTGTTCCAGCTGCAGAGGCCGCGTCGGTCTCTTATTGACAACTTCCTGCCTTCTGCAGCACCTCTCTTCGGCCGCCACGAGTGATTCGATCGGATGTGTTCCTTTTCGCACCATTCACGTTGGCAGCTTTGTTTGCACCGGCCGATGAATGCTGCCGGACGTTATTCTCGTACGCCTTCCTAGGGCGCCTCAATACTAGCGCCGTATGCCTTCCTTGCCGTTAGTGCCATCTGGAAATGTTGCGGGCCGCAGGGCCGACTGAAGGTCGTCCCTGCTCGTTGCGAGCGCCAGATATCTGATCAGCGCGCGGGTCGGATTTCCCGTGTTCGCGGGATCGCACCGTACGCCTTCGCCAAGGAGGCGCTGTTATGAGGCGCACGCGCGGGGCGGCTGCTCTAGCGGTGCAGATCATCTCCCTGTATGAGCCGACCGCGTGCAACTTTCCTGACCTCGGTCGTCGCATCTGCAACAAGCGTGTCGGAAGACATCGGACGGTTTATACGAATGGCCGCGGAAGGCCGACATCTTTTTCGACTGCATTGCCATCTTGTGTCCTTTCACCTGCGTTTGCAGAATTAACTTCTGGCAAAGGCACATCGCGCGCCAATAGTTGATCGGTACAGCTAGGTCATCTGAAACTCCAAACGCGCCTTGCGCCTGCAACCTTGGTATTTTTGCGCAAGACTGCCTCAATCCTACTCTTCAAAAGTGTTTGAAAGGTTGTGGTTTTCTTTTCTGCATATTACATCAACAGAGCTAGAAAAAAAATTCCACAAATTGGTGTGGCACAAGTATCGGGTCCGAGCTATATATGCCAGTATGGTGCACCTGCGTCATCGTCAAATCAGAGCACTGTGCTGCTGACATAAATGCACACTCAGGGGGTCATACATATTTGCCATTCTCAAGTATCTACGAGACGTCAAGGATCTACAGCCTTAGGATCTACAAGATCCAAGGATCTACATCCTTAGGCGAAATGCCAAATGGCATTTCGCCTTTAATGATGACGGGATAGTTCCATTTTGTGGCGGAAATGAAAATCTTTGGCTTGAGAACTTTTGCCCAAGACAGTACGTCCATATCTATCCCATATCTATCCATTTACACATTGGGTGCAAATAAAACATTATTATTATTATTATTATTATTATTATTATTATTATTATTATTATTATTATTATTATTATACTTAAGGTCCCATCCACTCATTTACAATCACCAGAAGTTCTTGTCTGGACCGAGGGGTGCTGTACGAGGAAAAAGATTCAAGGACACTTCAGCAACTAAAGAGATGAAAGGCGAAAGCCTGAGTGGATCGTTCTGCTACACGACTGTTGCGCATGTAGCGATGAATGCTGCTGCGAGTAAAGCGAGCGACTACTGTTTCACATTCTGCTAGTGCATTTATTCAGTGAATTTTGCTTGGCAACGATGAGATCGCACTCCTTGTATCTTCGCAGTTCTATGTTTACTGATGTGTGATTGAAATTTTGGCGTGTGCGTGAAATTAATTAGATCTTAATTAACCAATTATACAACTACCACTAATTAGTAACTATTAATTAATATCAATTAATAATACTTATTAATTAGTAATTAATTATTGTTCTACTAATTACTACACATTAATTAATAATTTGTTAATGCAATTAGGCATTAATTAGTACCTGATTATTGATTGCCATATGGCCATATAAGGCGCGCATTCGCGCGTACTGTGGTAGTGATCTGTGGCCATGACCTTCATGACGTCATCTTGTCGCGACCAGTCAGAGCCGCCGCAAAAGCATGACACTTTTGCTGATGACAACGAGGCAATAAAGGCTTTCGCCTTAACAAAGCGGAATTCTGATGCCGGTACTGATATTTACTCATAGTTTCTGCTCTCTATAGCACAGCAGCCAAGTCACGCAAACCACCAACTGCATTAACACACACTGCTAGAGTGCTCTAGACAAGTGTGATCGACACTGTACTCTCACATTAGCTTGCTTTTTCATGCTAATGCTGGCCTTGCGGGCCTGAGCCACTAGCGAGATGTGGACCGGTCTGAGAAGTGGAGCTTACGGTTCAGCAGTGCCCAAGTGAGGCCGCACTCGGGAGGCTGGGGGCGTGGGCCATGTCAATGGCACCTGCAGAATGTTTGGCCACATGGCTCACCTGACCGATGCGGGAAAGGTTGTACGCATAGCTGCCGCACCAGGCAACTCGGCGCTTACCCGGGCACTCCCCGTTTGTTAGTCCCTCATCTCAGTAAACGAGCGCCCTAACCTCTGTAACACCGTGGTGAAGCGCTTCCCAGAAGAGACCGGTATAGTCTAGGAGGTTTTGATCACACACATAAACACGCACACAAACACACACATCGCTGACCATAGTGATTGACGTATCAGTGTAAGAGCCTGTTTGTGTGCATGGGCAGTGGCATAGTTTCCTTGTATTGTGCTGTGCAATCAGAGCCTTAAAAAAAAAAAAAAGTGATGGACCTGATGGAGACCTCTAGCGTATCTACATGGTCCTTTCTGAGTCTCAGTTACTTGCATCAACATACTGTTGTAAGCTTACCTGCATGCTATGACATAGGCACTTTTGCGTGCGAAGGAAGAAAGTTTCTCATTTCTCTTTCAGAGAACAGATAGCAGGTATATATGACGGCTCCAGGTATACTGACAGGTATTTTCTGTGAACTGGGAGCAAATGCTTGGTAAATGTCGGTGGACTCTTTGAGAACCTTTCATTTTACCCACTGTACTTGCAAAAAGAAAAAAGAAATGTCTGAGCATGTAGTTGCTACTTTTACCTGAAATGTGTCTTTTGACCGTTACTTGAAGGAAGACATTGTCCATGCTAACTTTTCGGATCTTAAATTACTCAACATATTGCGTTCAATTTCTTGGAGTGTGTTGCTTACGAGTAGCATTTTTCTCTTCCTTTGCCCAGGCACACATGGTTGCAGCCTTTGAGCAGTCCCTCTCCAATATGACGTCCCGGCTTCAGCACCTAACGGTCACGGCTGAACAAAAGGTATGCACTGTCGGAACATCTGTTACTTAACACCATCGATCTGTTTACGTATGTGCAGCCTTCTCCGCCATTTGAGTAGATGTCAGCAATAAAATCATGCACTGTTGAATGGAGTGAAATGTGCTATTGCCAGTAAAGTCGCTAATAGCAGGCGCGAGGAATGTGTGGCTATGCACGTTCATGACCTTTGGTTTACTAGAAAGTTTATAGTCTGAAAAGTGGATTAGACTATCCAGTACCTAGTAGTGGAGAGGTATCACCTTTGATTCTTTTGTAGCTACCTGTGCACGCACATGCCTTGGTTAACCTACTTTTTCATTCTTAAGGTGTAAACTTCAGAAGTACACTGCGCAGCAGTACAGTGCTTTGTTGGTCTTAATTACATAGCATCTGCGCCCCGAGTCAGTCACTTTACCTTCTTTGCATGCTGTCCTCGTGCAGGACTCCGAGTTGACGGAGCTGCGGAACACCATCGAGGCGCTGAAGAAGCAGAGTGCGGAGGCGGGGCTCACCAAGATGGCGCTACAGTCGATGGCGGCCGTGCAGCGAAGTATGGCCCCCAGTAACGGCGTGCCCCCTGGTGGTGGTGGTGGTGGTTCGACTAACCTAGTGCGCCGCCATACCTTTAACACGCCCAAGGACGCTGCCGCCGGTGGTGAGCAGTCACCCGAGACCCCCTTGCCTGTTCTCCGCAGTCTGTCTGCGAATTCCTTCCCCACTTCATACCTTGCTTCATTAACTGCGCAGACCGCGAGCTTGTGTGCTTTCTCCACTAACCTTGCACGTTATGGATGTTCAGTATAATCTCGTTCGTGTGGTTCCATCAACTTACGTACAATTAAATGAGAACGCCTGGCCGCTTGCAACAGTTCACTCGATCAGATGTGCCACTTGTCATGCCTCACACACCGAAGACTTCACAGCTCCCGCTTCTAGCCCAGTGGTCACGTGGCAGTTGATAACGCGGTTGCCTCGAGAGCATGGTTATCGCGATGTTGATGGTATACAGCGCCAACGCGCAGCCTAGCTTCCACTAAAGATTTAGCATAGCGGATACGGTGCTGTAGTGTACCTGGCCGGCAGCACACGTGCAGTAGCACGTGTGCAGCCAGGTGGGGCCACTGTGCCTGCACAGCAGGCTTTAGATGACACAGAAAGCTTGTACAGTGTCATGTGTGCTAAACCTCACTAAAACAGGGGGAATGCTGGTCTGAATATCTAGGGGGTGGTGACATTGTGTGTAGAAGAGGAGCAGACGTACAGTCGATCTGGGATATATTGAAGCTGGATATATCGAATTAATGCCTTATCGAACTCTTAAAAAATCCTCTTGGAGAAATCATTCAAAAGTATAGGAGTTATATTCACATTTATCAAATTCCTGCTCAGCAGAACATTCGATATATCGAACTGCACGTCGTGCCCCATGCCACTGGCGTGTTCCGTCTAATGGCGCTCCCGTGTCCACTTTTCGCGCACAGAGTTGGATCGGCTGCATAGCCTTTGACGCTGCTGGCAGTGCTAATGCTGTAAAACCATGTGACGACGGGAACGTCGAGTCTGAATGAGAGTCGCCTTCGGTATGGTGGGCTTATTTTCAACTCAAAATTGCTGCCATGCAGCAAACCGGAGTTTAGCAGAAGCGTTGTGCGATGAAGCCAGCCTTGCTGACCGAAGCCTTGGGGCGACTCTCACGTGGCCTGCTTCGCTGTTAATGGAGACAAAAAAAAAAAAAAGCAGCTGCAGCTTATTTTAACTGAGTTGTTATGGCGCTTATAGGGCACCCGTAATAAAATTAGACCTCTTGTGATCAGTGGCGACCTTTTCCAAACTCTGTTCGTGGCAGCTTAAATTTAATATGAATTTCAAACCCAAACGGCCCTTGTGCCACATGGCGCGATAGCAAGCTGCTCTGTTGGCATATTTTATTTATTGAGTTATCACTATATTGAACTATTTCGTGACCTCCTTTGGGTTCGATACATCCATGATCGACTGTAGTCATTTTAGTAGTTATCAGCACAAGAAAAAAAAACTTTGCCACAATTAATAGGGTGCCTTCAGAAAAAAGGAGGCGGAAGGGGTAGGCATTGCTGTACACCCTCTTGTGAGAAATCATTGCGTACATTCTTCACGACGAGGGTTCACTAAATTTAGCCTGTCTAGAACCGGCTGTAGCCTAGGGGTGCCACGGCGCGGGTCATAGGTCACAACAGAGCCAACGCTTGCTCTCAGTGCCAAAAATGTCAGTCACTGCTCAGTCAGCCGCATGAACTCTCAATGACTTAGCGCGAGCTAACGTGTTTCTATAGCAGCTACACAATGGCCAGTGCAGAGCATCAGATCTTTGCTCTCATCAGACTCCTTTAGTCCGGACTCTCATTAACTCAATTCTACGTTCTAGCCACTTCGAATTCGAACTCTTGCGACTCAACTGTATCTGTGAAATGCAGAGCACTGTTACTTGAACTGCAGTGAAAAGACAACCCGCTGTTAATTTTAATGAAGCATCAGGTGGGTCATTTCGAAATGGTCAGTGTGTTGTCTATGCCGAGCTGATGACATGGCAACAGATGAGTAAAGCCACTAGAAATGGCATGACTTGGAAACTGTGCACCTCCTTTTTAATTTAGGCTGTGTACGGTTCGTATTCGATTGCTCAAGTTACTCTATCCCGTGACCGGACCAGTGTATGTATGGTGGATAAAGGCTTGTAAAAGTTATAATTCGGCAATTTATGTCTATGCACCGGTAACACATTGCATTCCAAGGCACAGTCCTTGCTTTAAGATAACAGCAATATTTTGTGTTATGCTTCGACCATAATGAATTAGACAGCTTGCAGAATATTAGCCACTTTAGAAACTGTGCTATTGCCTGCCAGTGCCAGAACACCCTAGGCAGAGGTATATGCAACATGCAGAGGTTTTTGAACATTTGATTGCTTAAGGTCGAGCTGGCACCTGTTATAGCAAAAGTCTCATTTGCCCCATTTGTACAGCACTTCAAGACCAGCACATGTCACGGCAGCTATCGGCTGACTCTATGTCGAGCGTCAACTCTGCTTCAAGCGCCTGCAGCAATACTTCTACCAGGCACGAGGATTGTGGAAAGAACAAGCATAAGAAGAAGAAAGGATGGGTGAGCAATACTGGCATATATGGGCTAGAGTATATAACAGCCGATTACTTAAGATTTAGAGAATTTGATTTAGAGAGAGAGAGAGAGATAGCTTGGCAGAACTAACCACAACACCACGCAGTTATTGAGGGAGGTTCCTTGTTCATAGATGTTGCTGTCTCTCTCATCTCCGTAAATGCGGTAACCGAGTTTGGTCAAAAATAACCGAGTTTGGTCCAAAAATGCTTTGCTCAAGGGAACACTGAGATCAATTGCGGTCTACTGTGAAATAAGTTGCATACTTAAATGTACAAGCATAACATGGCATATGGTCTTCTGGACTATACATTTCCTTAGGGGACAGCAATTGCAATAAAACATTTAGAGCAAACTATTGATTTGGAGCTTAGAATTAGTCTGATTTGATATTCATTAGTAATGTTGTGCATGGGTCACACACAAAAAATTTCTCCATATTATTTTCGCTACAGCTTTAATTAATATTGTTTTGTCTGTCCAGGCCTGCCATGCAGATATTTATGTATGCTCAGCATAAAGTTTTACCTGCTACTTAAGCTCAAGCTTTAATCAATAATTTTTACCATGATTGAACTGCCCATCTACATGGCAGCATACTCCGCAACAACTTTTGATGGCAGTGGAGGCGAGGCTGCTAGCCTAAACACGCATCTTCTTCGGCAGATATTAATTTCACCTTAAAACAAGATAATTCTTTAAAACTCATTGTTTAGGCCATATTCTAATCCAGCTGCGCATTTTCAATGTTAAAGCGTCACAGAAAACAAGTTTATTTGATTCAAACGAGTTATTTAGGCGTGTCATTTTCCAAGAAGCTTCCGTAGATTGCGCCAGCTGCTGCAGTGACAGAGCCAGAAATGGCACAGCGCATGCGTTGCTTGCAAGCGGCCATTAGGTAGCCGAACTATTGGTGGAGTGACTCGGTTACAGAGGCTCTGCTTATGAGCATTTTTCATTGTCGAGAAAGCTGTCACTGAATATAGCATCAGTCAGCAGTGCTGTCTTTCTTTTTCTGTGAAAAGGTGCATCATATATGCGCTCACCATGCATCCTCTGTTCCCCGACGTGAAGAGTTTTGTCATTGCTTTCATGTCGCAGTTGCGGAGCTCATTCAGCAAGGCTTTTTCACGGAGCAAGAAAAACAGGCACGGCTCCGTCTCTGATGTCGAGGACATCCGTGCTCTGCACTCGGACTCTTCGACGCCTAACTCACCATTACTGGGCTTGGGCAGCCCTCCGTCCATGGTCTCCAACGGGATCCTCCACTCTCCCGGCGGCGGCGTTGGTACCATCGTCACCACCGAGAACGGGGAGCTCAAACTGTCCCATTCCAGCTACGCGTGAGTGCTAAGTATACTGTGCTTATTGGTCGTGTTACCCACAAACTTGTGTGTGCATGCAACATAGTTACCGTAGATCTTTTGTTACAAAAATAAGCGTTCAGAATAAAGTGGTCGACATACTAGCGGCGCAAAATTAAATGCGAACAGCGGAGCACATGGAAAAAGGTTCAGCTGCTGCAGCCTGCCCGTCGTTTTATCAGTGATAGGTGCTCTCTTCTGGTTTGCGGTAGTTTTACATTTGTTTTTATTAACGTTTGTTTTCTTGTTAGGCCACTGGAGCACCACATTCTTTCTTTCCAGTGATGGTGATTGGCTCATTGCAGTTTCACTGCTTACAGCGGCTGAAGCCTGCGTAAGTTTAGCGAGCACTCTTAGCTAGTTGTGCTAAAGCGTTTTAATTTTGCTTCCGTCATTGTGCTCGCTTGGGCACCACTGATCATTGCAGTTGAAGTTTGAGGAGGTCTATTTTGGTTATTGCTGGCTGCGAGTTTGGTACCTAGACACGATCGGCCATCCAGATTAACCTGAGCGAGTCTGTTGTATGTGTCCCAGAGAATTAATTGCACAGGAATCTGAAATTACATGTTTCAATTGATCGTAGCTACTTTGGTTCGCTTCTGATCAGTCTAGTAACTCAGTGTAGACACAATTGGGAGTTGACATCTTCTGAACTATGCCTAGCTCTAGCGCCTGTTTGTGGATTGAGTGGCGTTGGCCTCAGTGATGACACTTTGGTGGCATAACCGGCGGAGCAAACGATGAAAGGGTATGAAAGTACGACAGTAGCAAAGATGGCGTGAAGGAGGAAGGTAGAACGGAAGCATGGGGAGAGTGGAATAGGAGGACATACGGCAACATAATAAGAAAATGCACGGAGGAAAGTGAAAGAGGGGAGGGCAGGGCGAGAACAGCAAAATCATCACGCTACCACTGTGGCTAGGTCAAGCCGCCATTACTTCACCATTCCTGGTGCTTGTCTAGATGAAACCCAAGTGAAAATTATGGTTTTTCCCGGGTTCGCTAAGTGCATTGATTTCCGCACACTTTCGGGAATATTGAAATGTTCCAAAACTGTTAAGACGTCCGCTACCCTTTTCGCTGCTCGACGCAGTAACGGGTGTGGTACATGAGTGGTGTGTGCATGTCTTGACTGCCACAGGCTTCACGAGCACGATGAGGAGGTTGGGCCCGAGCTGGTGCGAGAGTTGCGCAAGCAGCTGCGGGAGAAGGATCTGGTGCTCACCGACATCCGGCTGGAGGCCCTCTCTTCAGCTCACCAACTGGACAACCTCAAGGAGACGCTGGCCAAGATGAGGGTATGCACCAGCATTGCGTGTTTACAAGCATTGGACAAATACTCGTATGTTTGGAGAGGTCATATCCCAACCGAAAAAAGCCTTCAATTGAAAATTTCGAGTTGCTTTTTTTCACAGTTGGACCAGTTGGCACTGACTGGCATTCGGTCCAAATTCTAGTTGCTGCCAACTGGTCCAATGGGGAGCAATATGCAGTTCGAAATTTTCCAACTCTTTTTTTTTTTTTGGCCCAGATCTTAAGTGCTAATGAGGAACACCAGCCCGAAAGATGACGAGACACATTGCGATACCTGGCATCCATGCAGTTTTATCTATTTACCCCCTATGCCATGTCTGGTGTTATAAGCGTTTGCACGTTATTCACACAAATGTTTCAAGTGTGAAATTGTGAGTTTTGTGCATTGGCAGCAGACTAACATCATGAGGCGAGTTCCCAATAAAAGAGAAGAATGGCATGGCTAAACTGGGGAGACCAAAACGTTGTTATTCTTGGAAGGCTATTGGGCTTGAAAACTGATGTTTTGACTGCTGGGGCTTTGTCTTAAGTGCTAGGGAGCACATTGTGGGTAATGTTTCCAAATATTCAGGGTATGCTTATTAAACTCGCGTATCAAGACGCCCAGATGCCTCTTAACTATTACCGGCTTAAATCTGAGTCTCTCCTTTGGCATCCTTGGCGAATATTTGGGCTAGATAAGGCAGCCTGTCAGCAAGCCTTATCTGTGACCATAGCTGCCAGTCCAAGGAGATCTGCTCACAGGCATTTGTTTTTGTTGTCTGTGCAGAACGAGATGCTCAACCTGAAGCAGGACAATGACCGGTTGCAGCGACTGGTCCGAAGCCAGTCCCTAAGTGCTTCCCAGAGTTCCCTGCCACACCGGAGTAGCATGGACGCTCTTGACAGGCGGCTGAGCGCTCACGAAATCTGTGCACTCGGTGAGGATCTTCTCTTGATTGCTTCCAGAAGGTATCTGCTGCTAAGTGGTGTCATTCGATAGGATTTGAGACACACTTTTCGATTGTTTGGACTGATCTGATGTTGTCTGGTTGCACCTAATATGACTTAAAGGCCTTATCATGTATGAAAAAATTTAAAACTCAGTCCGTTTTGTTTAAGGATTAAAAATGGGGAAAAATGAAACCTTACTGCTGGTCGAGGATACTGAATTGCAAGGTTTCTTTGTGTCAGTCACAGAGATTGCTTTTTATTTTTGAAAGTTTCCAGTTTTACACAATGATAATATGAGAGAAGAGTGTGCAGTTTCAGCTGGTGCAGGCCCATTAACCAGTTTCGCATTAATTGGCTGGGACTCTTTTAGAGGAACCCTCCGTGGTGGTGTGTGCAGTGGTTAGGCCGCTCGACTACTGTGCGCAAGGATGCGGCATCGAATCCCAGCCTCAGCGGCTGCTTTTTGATGGCGGTGAAAAGCAAGGTGCCCATGTGCTGTGCAATGTCAGTGCACGTTAAAGAGCCCCAGGTGGTAGTCAAAATTTCTGGAGCCCTCCACTGCAGCGTCCCTCATAGCCTGAGTCGCTTTGGGACGTTAAACCCCCTTTTTTGGAGGTGGAGCTTACCCATTGAATGTGATAACTCTCAAACTTAAGCAGGATAGCTCGCTCTCTTGAAGAGGTATTTATACTGAGGAATCTCCTGTAAAACGGTTGCCTTCTGAGAATTGACTGCTGTCAACTTCTTTGACTCACGCTGTTGTTGTCCCGAAGAAAACGCATAATTACGCGCACTTTCCCACACTGCCTTCAGACCTGCACGATGGCGTCAATGGAGCAGTCCCAGAGGGAAAACGCGTCACCGTCACGGTCCACTTGGTGTGTCACGGAGACGTCGGGAAATGCCTGACAAAATGTGAGGTGGGTATTACCCTTTCGGGTGAGAAGTTCTGATGGTGCAAGTGTATGTGCGTCCTGTTTTGGATGCAGCGTATAAAGCTCATTTAAGTGCACTATGTTTTCACTTATGTCTCCTCCTTCCCCCACTGTGAAGTGGCAGGCCTAAGGCGTGTCTTTCTGGTTAGCCTTTAACTTAACCTCCTTGATCAGTGCAATGTACAGCTATCAAGCTGTCTTTGCAGCTTTTACCTACGGCTCCCCCCTCCCTCTGTCTTTTTGATGGAAAAATAAACATTACTATTATTAATATTATTATCATCCATGAATTGCGAGTTACATTCACAATGGTGAAATATGAAGTGGACAGCTTTCCTCTGCACATCCTCAATTTCTCTGGCAGTTCACGAATTCGTTCTTCATTAAGAAAACTGAGCAGCCTGACAGAGCATAGGAAGAGATACTGTAGATGCATGTGAGTGCAATCCCTGTGGCTTCCACCGTGCCAACATTGCCGGTGTGAGAAGTAGAAACAAAGGAACATGTTTTGAGAGACATTTAAAGGGCTTTTTTCCACCAAGTCTCCTTTTGATGTTGTCGCCTGACAGAACATCGGTATGGATACTGCAGCAGGTGCATGTGAGCGCAATCCCTGTGGCCGATGTGAAAGACAGGAAGAAGAAACAAAGAATCATGCTTCTGGAGACATTTAAAGGGCCGTTTTCCACCCAGTCTTCTTTTCGATGTTGTCATAATGAATGTGCTATTAAATGGCATTTACAGAAAGGAAAGTTGGGAAAGAGTGTCCTCTAACCTGGAATAATCTTCGTCGCAGGCTTCGGAGGAGGCCCTCATTGGTTCCCTGTATGTGAGTGGAAAGACCAAGTGGGACAACCTCGACAGTGCGGTGAAGAAAATGTTCAAGGTTAGTGACATTTTGGCATGGCTAGCTCTCATCCTTTCTTGTCTCATTTTTAGAAGCCAGTTATTGTCACTGATGATAACACCGCAAACTTTGTGTCCGACATTATTTTACACTCGTTTGTTTCAGTTTAGAAGTGCACGAACTTTTAATTCTTACTGACGTAACTGCCACAGATGCATAGTATCTAGAGTACGAAATGATGCTAACTATACGAATTAACTATGCGAATCGAAAGGTGAAAGCTTGGTGATCTGTTTGCAAACAAGCAGATATTCGTACCAGTATCAAAATGTGATGTTTCTTGGTTCCTTTTTGGTGAATCATATTATATATACTGAGAATTCAACATTCTGTCAAATAAAATTCAAAATAAAAGTAATGTACTGAAACTGCTATCTCAATATTTTCATACATGCATGGCCTCGTTTGGAGTAAAAAAAGCAAGCTGTTTGCTTTATCTTGAGGTCACCATGCCTACAGATTGACAGATTTTCTTTTTTTTTTCCTTGAAACAGTTCAGTTTTGTTGTGGCTGGGATGAAACTTCCATTTTGTTTTCTGTGCTTCCAGTACACATTTGTTGAGTAAATCCTAAAGAAAATCACTTTGTAGGCTTACTCTATATAATGCACATTTATACTTCACTTTTATACCTTTGTATACCTATCATGTACCTGCTATCTAGTTTGATCATAAGCTGATTATCAAATTGTTGTCACTGCCTACAGGATTATGTCCTCCGTGTTGATCCTGCGTCCAATCTGGGGCTAAGCTCCGAGAGCATACTTTGCTACCACATAGATGACATTGTCCGCTCCAAAGGTGAGAGCTCTCCGACTATCTGTCACTGTTGTGTGTCTGCTTGCTGTGAAGGCTATGCAGTATACAACATTAATGCTAGGTTCCTTTCTCTTTCAGTTTAAAAAGTTTTGTCTGTCCTGTCTTGTTCCCATTATCTTTGCAGAGGCTGAGCTCCCCGAACTCCTGCCTTGTGGTTATCTAGTTGGTGAAACACTGAAGATTCAAGTTGTCGTCAGAGGTAAGCGCTACACATCTTGGTGCTGGTGTCACTGGGCCTAGTATGCTTTGTATTGAAGCCATGACAGAAGGTATTGTTGGGCTATCCGACAGTTCAACCGAATTCTGATGCCTGTTATGTTCTTTATGCCGATGATACCAGCATGTTTGTTTCTGGTCATGATATACACGAAGTAGTTGCAAAAGCGGAAACTGAGATGTCTAAGATAATCAATTGGTCCAACGCCAATGGTCTTAAGATCAACGCAAATAAATCTAAAGCCATAATTTTTAAACCAAGAAACAAACAGGCTGCAATAGATCGTCCTTTAACGCACATTACAGCTACTATTGAAGTTGTTAACCAACATAGGATTTTAGGAGTGACATTTTCAGCTGACCTGACATGGTCGCACCACATTGATTGTTTGAACAAGTCACTGTCATCAGCTGTGGGAGCACTTGCCAGATGTCGTTATTATCTGCCTGAAAAAATAAAAGTTCAAATTTACCACGCATTATTCGCATCACATTTAAACTATTGTTCGCTTGTTTGGGGAACAACAACGATCGGCAACATTAACGCAATTTTTCTTTTACAGAAAAAAGCTCTTCGTAATATTGCTAATGTATCGTATTACCATCCGACAGAAGCACTGTTTCTCAAGTATCATATAATAAAAGCACAATATTACCTACAATATCGCTTAATATATACTTTCTTTTTTGCAAGCAATGATCTTCAAACGTTTTTAAAGAGCTCCGCAAGTTTAAGCAAACAAAAAAGCGACGACCGCACCCGCAGCTGTGACAAGTGGTTTGTTCCGCATCGGCGTACCGAATATCTCTGTCAATCCTTACAATACCAACTTCCGCTTCTTCTCAATGACTATGAAAAGAGGGCAATATATTTCGAGACTTTCAATAAAAAAAGATTGCGACATTATTTTGTAACCAAATGAACTACTTATGTTTCAATAACCATGCTCACTTTGTGATTAGAGTTGTACTGACGTGTTAGAATTCTGTAGGGCTCTATAAGTTTCATTGTGAATTGAGGCCTAACGCAAATTTCTTATACTTTCCATGAATAACTACTGTTTTGTTAACTACTGTACTTTGAATTTTTGTTAGAGTTTGTTTGAACGGATGTTAAATTGATGTGAGTCTACACTGTAATTTACTGTGGGACAACTGCTGCCGTGTATGGGCCCTCAGGCACTCTTCAAGCTGTTCTAGAACAGCTTTTTTCGCCTGAGGGCCTTCAACCTTGAGTTGAAAATAAATTGAATTGAAAATTTAAGCGCAAATCCAGAGGTTTTTCGACATTCACGCATAATCTCGTAAAAATTTTGCTGTAGGTTTTCCTCTCTACCCTGACAAATTCTACCAGATTTGAACACCGTGCGATAATTCGTTCGTGCGCAACTCGATTTTAAAATTCCCACTTTTCATGGCCTCGGTTCAGACGATTTCTGCGGGTAACACTGCATTTGTGATGTCAAAAACATTGTATGTCCACATTACTACCCGCTCCTCGTGCGATCATGAAATTTTGAGGCCTGCACTAGGCTATTTCAGGCATATTATGTACTGCGTCATGATTTCCAGACTTTATTTCCACCAGTCGATGTGCGTGTGAGTGTTTTTCTAACACCGTATCTTTTCGTCAGCTAGAGTGTCGTTTCTGGCTGTGGAACCGGTTGTAGTGTTGCTGTTCTTTCATTTTAAACATAGTTCTATTTGGAACTTCGACGCATATTTTTTTCTTGTTTTTGTGTCGGAGTGAGGACACACTGAGGAATGCAATGCAATCAATAACTCAAAATGATGGAGAAACCGCCGGAATCACCCATTAATATGAAGGGCCTAAACGTGTTACCGGTGAAGGGAGTGCCAAAACTCCCTCCTGGCTTGCTTTCTTGCATCTGGCATAATTTGACATCCATTTTGCTGTTTGCATTGTGAGGAAAGAGAAACACAAGTAGAAGGCATTTTTCTGCGGTCTCTGTCCTTTTGAATTGTTCTTCAGCTGAATTTGTGCGCGATCCGTACTCTGGTGAGGTGTGGCAATATATTCGGCACTGTCCTCAAAGAACACAGTTGTAACTATTGGTTGTAATGACGAGAGAGAGAGCTGCCTGCATGCATGGCTGTTTCGAAAAAAAGCCGTTAGATCACAATCACTTCTTGAAACATTGATGTGATGCGTTTCGATCGCCATGCTGCTTTCTTTTTGGCCCTCGCACTCTTTCTTGTGCTACTTTCTAATGTGATCGGTGCTTGCACTTCGTGCAGGAACGGCGCAGAATGCGGTGGATGCCCTCGCACTGCAGACACTCATTCCCAAGTCGGTGGTCCAGCGGTATGTCTCGCTGCTCACTGAGCACCGTCGCATCATCCTCTGTGGTCCGAGTGGCACGGGCAAAACCTTCCTCGCCCAGAAGCTGGCCGAGTACCTAGTGCTCAGGTGAGTTGAGAGCAGATGATTCTCCGAGCCTGTTTCTTTAGAAAAATTTAGGGTAAATGGCATTGTTTCCCAGAGCTGTGCCTTCCAGAATTAGTAACGTGTGCCTATATATCCTGTGCCTTCCGGAATTTGTAACGTGTTCTCATATATCACCCTCTAAATAGAGGCGCTTTATTTGGTGCGATACGGAGGCCAAATAACCAAAGTGAATGTCATCTTTAATGCTTCTAAAAGTTAAGTGTTAGGATCTGAGCTTCAGTATATGGCATATTTTCATTGCTTTATAAAATAATCGATTAGAGCCTGGTGCTTTGCATCAAAATAATATGATTCAGAAGTGGTCATCAGTGACCAGTTCTGCTAATTTTTCACTAAGCTATTGGGCAACCAGTACCAGTGCGGACAAAAGTAGATGGAGCACGCTAGTATTTCCTTCAAAATTTTCCATGCCTTACATCATTGAAACGCATTGCGGTATGTACATACCGGTAGTAGACACCAGTGCCGTTTTACTTGGACGAATATTTTTTTGTTATCTCCAGTGCAGAGGTTGATTTTAATTTGAACAGAAAAGTGTGCTTCATTTACTTATGTCCGCACCTGTACATTCTTGCTCATACTCTAGAGAATCCTGACAGGTTAGGGTGGCTGAATGCGTAGAGCATTCTGTATTTTTCTGGTTGCTTGGATCAATTCATGCCTTAGTGGCCTTTTCGAATTTTGTTTTGCTTGTGTGGGCTGGTCTTTTTTTTTTCTTCTTTATTTCATGTGGAAAGGGTGCGAAGAGGCAACTCCTTCCTATCGTTTTTGGTTTTTATGGGCCCCTTTGCAGTACAAGGAATGTACTGTGCACTGTACAAGTGTATACAATAAAAATGGGCTTTGTTTTGCTAATTAATGCGTTGGAAGACTGAACGCCAGAGCATGGTCCATAATCGCAACTGTTCATTCATGGCTACTGCCACATAATTGAAATGAAACTTGTGAAGGAGTGCTGTCCAATGCCCATATAATGGACGCACAGAACTGCTCTCCTGAATTGACTTATTTGAATTTAGCAGAGTGTTTTGCCAACTAATTTGACCTAGCCAGGTTTCTTTCATATAAAGTGGCCTTATTCAGTTGAAACAGCAGGCCAAAACCTAACGAAGGACCTTGACAGATGACTCGGGATGAGCACGTCAAGCTGTTTTACACTTGCTGTGAAAAACATAAAGAAGGAAAAACAGTAATAATGAACAACTATACAGATGTCCAAGAACCTGTGGTTAGGAAGAAGGCTAGTTCTCTTTTTTTTAATGCACAATGGGATGCCTGTTCAAGTTTTGTAGTGAAAGCTACACTGCGCTAGGTTTTGAAACCGTCAGCGTGGCTCTGTGCCACGTGGCCATTGCCTATCAACTTTCACGTGGTGTAGACCAGGAGTTGGGCCAGGAGTTGGAGGAGGAAAGAAGAAAAAGAAGAAGAAGAGGAGGAGGAAGAAGTAAAAAGAAAAAGAGGAAGAAAAGAAGAAAAAGGAGAAGACAGATAACTTGGTAGTTGGTAGAGGCAAACGACAACAGTGAGTTACTAGGGCAGAAGGTTCGTTCAAACATTGTGATGGCGGCACATTAAATACAGGTGTCCACAGAAAAATTCGCTTCATTCTTTTTGGCACCTGACTGGGCAACTGGGCAGTGTAATGCAGACCTCTGTGATATTACGTCCACCAATAACAGTGGGTGCAGACAACCATAATTTTCTCAAGCAAGGTTTCGCAGTCACATTAATTTGCGTAATCTTCTCCCTAGTACATTTACTTGTTCCTTGTGCGCTCTTTTTGTTATTTTGCACCACTTCTCTAACTATATGCATGTACAAGCAATGAGCCTGGCTGTACATCTCGACATAACTGAGTACTTGTGGTATCGTTACTGCTCTCATGATGCAGGTCCGGCCGAGATCTGGCAGCGGGCTCCATAGCGACCTTCAGCGTGGACCATAAGTCTGCCAAGGAACTGCGCCAGTACCTGTCTAATGTCGCCGAGCAGTGCGAGAACAGGTGAGCCCATGTGTGTTTGCAACCCCCCTGCCATGGGGGATACCTGTATAGGGGAGTTCGTGTAGCCAGCGTTTTGACATAACTGGAATTTTGCTGTAGCTGCACTACCTGTATCCGCATAGCTTTTTGAAGTCGGAACACTTGTCTTTCACGAAAACTGACTTGAGCAATTGAAAATGGATGGAAAAGCAGGCAGAAGCAGTGCTGAAAACAAAGGGGCCAGGCTTCTTAAAAAAAACAGCCAAAAAAGTGTGAAAAACTGCTTATCAGCAGTTTTTTTAGTGTTTGTTGTGATATCACGTGATGGTTGAACTAGTAATTCTGCCTATTTGTGCGTGTTTCATATCTTTGTGTACAGTGACAAAAGTGATTGTGTCAACTGAGAGATGCCGCTTCCCCACTTTTGGCGCAGCAATGCCAGTGACCTGCCGGCAGTCATAATCCTCGACAACTTGCACCATGTGGGGTCCCTGGGAGAAGTGTTCAATGGATTCCTCAGTGCCAAGTATCAGAAGTGGTGAGCAGCGCACTAGCAAACTATTTTAGGGCTGGGAACGTAAGCTTAGCGGTGGTGTTGGACAAGTTTGTATGCTGAAATCTATAAAGCTAGATTTGCAGATTTGCAGAGCAGACATAAACTTGTGTACATCTGCAAGGAGACAAGGTGATGGTAGACAACGTCTGCAGACAAGAAGTTTAAGATACTTATTTCACAGTTGGTCAGCAGCTCTTTTACATACAGAGCATATGACATAGAAAGAAAGAAGGAAGCGTGTGCTCACAAATGTTTCCTGATCTTAAGTGAAAAGCACATAATGTAGATGGAAACTCGTTACAAGATGATGACACAAAGGATGTAAATTTTTAATTATTTTATTGTTGAAAAAAAAACACTTCGGAATCAATCTTCCTGCTTTGCCGTATGCACTCATGGAGATGCATTTTCCTTCAATGTGTATATAATTGTCACACTGAAATCGCATGAATTGTGGAAAATCCCTGCTTTTCTCATGACCTTGCAGCCCGTACATAATTGGGACGATGAACCAGGCTACCTGTTCAACGACCAACCTGCAGCTGCACCACAACTTCAGGTGAGCACTGCAGCTTCGCTACTCATGACGACCCTCGAAGGGCTACATCCCAGTATTCTGATGTCACGGTAGAAGGAAACTTCACTTGAACAAACTTCATGCGACTCCAAGAAAAAGTTGGAAATTAAAAATTAAGATTTGGTCCATTGAAATAGTATTTTGCTGCTTTCTGGGAAAATGGGAAAGACGGGTGCTGAAATGTTGTTTCAGCCACTTTGTTTGCCACTCTGCAGCTTTGCAAGTGAATTTCCACTGCTTAGCACCTTGTGTGGAACACAGCAATCTTTTGCAGCAGTTGCACACTTAGGAAGACTGCAGTGGTTGTGAACTGGGCCATCGTATCCAAGAATGTGCAAACCTTCTCTGGCGTACGCAGTAATCTGCTGAGCAGGGAAGGCCTTCTATTTCTCCAAGCACAACAGGTCTTCTTTAGGTGAAATTTTCGGTGCTTCCTCTCCAAGGGTGTATTTTTTTTCCTGAGGTAGTGCACTCGTTAAAGTAGTCGGCGTGACACATGTCTCAACCTATGACTTTCAGGTTGAGACACGTGTCACGCCAACTACTGTAGCGAGTCTACTACCTTCCAGCCACCGAGTTCCACCGACAGTTCCTTCCAGCAGTGTGCGGTTCTTTAGTGGCTTGGTGCTTGCTTTCAATTGTAGACAGTGACGATGCTGCGACCCCGAATGCCTTAGCAACGTCAACTTGAAGCTGTATAGAGTCCAGCATTTGCAGTACCCTGTTCATCATCTAGAGACAGGCACTTTCATTTGAAACTCGTTAATGAGCACACTAGCACCTTTTGTTGGTGGCTGTAGCATAGAACACAAATTTGCTCTGCACTCAATTTTATTAAACTGAAGGGGGGCTTGCATTCGATTTGATGGCATTTGTTCGGGGATTTAAAAATGTTGGTAAAAGTTAACAGCTCATCTAAGGGATGTTCATTGATGTGGTATCTAGCTGTACTAACCAGTAATTTGTGCTATGCTAGAGAGTAGGTGGAAGTCAGCTTGCAGGAAAGCACTGCACTTCTAGAATGGGTTTTTGAACACTTTAGGGGATCAGACTTCACAGTGCATGTCGATATTGAAACATCATTTGCACACTGGCCATTTTCAAGTTGGATTAAACACTTAACATTAAGGTATTGTTTGTAGTGCATCCTCAAATACTGTATTATTATTGTTTGTAGTGCATCCTCAAATTGTTTGTAGTGCATCCTCAAATACTATGTTATGGTTCTGATCGTGAGCATGATCGCAGACAATAGATAATCAGGCTTACACAGAACTGAAATTGCTTATTGGGAAGAGAGAGTGGACTGGGCCTAGTTGGTTGTACATGTTGCTTTCACGCACTAAACTCTTTACAAAACAGAACGAATTGGACATGGACAAGACTAAGCACGAACTGACAGCTGTTTACTAATGCAATAAGTTTTTCGTATTTATGATAAAGAAGGACATGTGCCACGAGGTTAGGAGAATATGTAAAAAAAATAAACAGGAGTGAGGGATTAAAAGAGTAACATCCACAGATGAAAACCAAGAACAACTGATAGGGGAAATATGCGCCTACAGGAAACAAAATATGCAATTGGTAAGACCAATTGGGCACAACAGTTGGAAGATTGGTGCAACTGAGTATCTGTGTGGAATATGAGCAACCAATATTACAGCCGAATATTCATCATCTTCATTATCACTGTGGTCAAAATTGAATTGAAAACTGGCGACCAACACTAGCCCTAGCACGAGCGTCCAATGAGTGGTGTGTATATAAGGTTTGATTTCGTTCTGGGGTCTAACGTCCCATAGCAACTGAGGCTATGAGAGACACTGTAGTGAAGGGCTCTGAGAATTTCGACCACTTGGGGTTCTTTACATGCACTGACATCCTATACAGCACACGGGCGCCTAGCTTTTCGCCTCCACCGTTTAAAAGCGGCTGCTGAGGCCGGGATTTGATCCTGCATCCTTGGACACAGTAGCCAAGCACCTTAACCATTGCGCCACACCGGCGGGGTTGGTGTGTATATAAGCAGGAGCAGAAGTGTGTGTATTGGATGTCCATATTGACCTCATTTGGCATTTCCCATTAGGACTCTATTCAGTGGGTGTGATGTATTTGATTCCATTGGTACATTCAGCTAGACCCATCACATGCAGTGGATCTCATCCATTGAATCCAATTGGTGTGGTGTGTTCTATTGGACCCATTGTTTGTGATAGGTCTCACCCATTGCCTGTGATGGCCGTCTCCAACATTGAAAAATGCAAATGGTTCCAGTCAGACACCTTAAACTGGTTCAAGTAATTTGTTTTCAACTCTGCAGATGGGCAACTTTTTTTAACCACTACATTGCACCACTCCTTATAGGTTCGTCACGCAATGACCGCTGCAAGCGGTCGTGTATGTGACGTGACGCTAAGGGCACTGGAAACCAAAATTTGCTCCAAACAGCAGTGAACGCTCCAATATATCGCCAATTTGTTTGTTTGTCACGCGTCACAGTTTAGACCGTGCATGTCATTTCGGAATGCGGGTGGTGCAATGATGTACCGATTCGCTATATCTTGGCATTGGCTGTGTCATCCATTGCTCGACAGCTAACACAGCAAGATACTGGAGCCTTCGAGGTTGACAATGACGAGCAACAGTCAGGTACAAATCTCGGAGCTGACTCAGCCACCAAGATGGCATTGAGATAGCCTCTCTGGCCTCGCAAGCATTTTTTATCGTCTCCACAGTTTTTCATTGAGGGAGTGGGGGTGCATTTGTCAGTCAGCCTCGTGCCCAGGCTTCCGAGATGAAACAGTTCAAATCATTGGTGGCGGAACCAACTTACTTTGATTACCAGAGCCGCTTTATATGTTCACTTTTATGGAGCATGAGTGGACCAATTCTAACTGGTCTAACTGGTTTAAGGAGCAAACTTCGTCATACCAGTTAGTTCCTAGTTGGATAACAATGGATCCCCAACTATAATTTCTCTGGGATCAACTAGAAATTTTTTCCTCAAATCAGTTAGACCAGTTAGGATTTTCACCTAGAAAATCGGATGGAAGGAACTATCTGAAAATTGCAATGAATGATCTTTGAACTAACTATACTATTTCTTACTCAGTAGGTGTAGTTGACTTGCAGAGGTCTCACTTAACCACAACTAAACCTAATCAGTGGCTGCCGCAACCTTATTACCAGTGCCAGCAGATATCTGTGTAGCTGTATTTACATTGCTGTTGTATTTGTGCCTTTGCTCGCCAGGTGGGTCCTTTGTGCCAACCACATGGAGCCTGTGAAGGGCTTCCTGGGCCGCTTCCTCCGGCGGCGCCTTGTCGAGGAAGAGGTCACCGCGGGCATACGGTTCATCGAGTTGGGCAAGGTGGTGGACTGGATGCCCCGCATCTGGCACCAGCTCAACCAGTTCCTCGAGACGCACAGTTCCTCGGATGTCACCATTGGTGGGTGCCCCCTTGCCACATTGACCGGTGGGCTCGAATGTCAACGACATATGTCCGACGTACCAAATAACCAGCCAAAATTTGGGTCGCTCACTCGCACTGAAGGTCTTATACGAGTGCACTTCATTGCTCACTCTTGACAACTTCTTGAGTTGTCAAGAGTGAACTTGACTGGCTTGAGTTGGAGGAACCAACTCAAGCCAGCAGAAGGCAGGGAAGAATGTAACCATCGTACACTTTTGTGTACAGGCCTTACTGCAAGAAGAGTTTTGAATCTGTAATTAGACTTGTGTCCTCGAAAACATCTTGGAAAAGGAATGGAACTTCCTATGGAACTACACAGTGCCTTCAAGGTTTACTTTGCATTGCACTACATTGCCTTTATCCTGGCAGGTTGCCAGGAAAGTAGCCGGGTCAGTTGGTACGTTTCTTCCCCCTTTCCGTTGTTTTGCTAGGTTGCCAGGATTTTACTGCCTTCAACATTATGGCTCTAGAACGGTCTTCCTTTATACATATTTGCAGCTCTGTAGTTTGCTATGGATCGCGTGCAGCCAAATATGCTGTTCTGTAGCTTTTTCATTCTAAGAATTATAATGTTTGTGTGTTGGTGCATGTTTCTCAAATTCCAGTGTGAAAACTGGCCACCGATGTCAGTTTGGAATTGAAAAAGCTCCTGCAAACTTTGATTTTACAGTCGAACCTTGACATTTCAAACTTGAAGAGGGTTCAAGAATTTTACTGATAATGTGGAATTTTAATTGAGGGGTTCTTACCAGGCTCTGTTTAATACTCGTGACCTGGCAAAAATTCTCACGTGCTGCGAGATGTTAGGGAATGTTAAAGAGCCTCCAGGTGATCAGAATTGTAAACCTGAAGCCCTCCACAGTAGCATCTCTCATGACCAACAAGCAACTTAAGAACTATATAGACACCTAATTTTTGGCTTTGTGTTTTATCCTGTGCGGTGATGTGTAAGACATAACTGTAAATGGATCACCACTTAATATTCGCCTATGGCTGTTGAATAATTTATAATCTAAGTTCTTTTCTTACCATGTTTCGATTTCAATAGCCAAGCGATGGCTGTGATGTTAAAGTTAAGTCTAGATCACGTGAGTGATTTAGACTTAACTCGTTTGAACTCACTACAATCGTTTGAACTCACTACAATGCTCATGTCAGCCTGCCTCAGGAACAGGAACTACAACAAGGGAACAGTCAGGGATTATATCATTGCTTTTCATGTCGCGCGTGGTCTAAACTTTATTGTGACGTCACAGCCATCTCTCAGCTGCTGAAACCGAAACTGGTGAGTAAAGAAAATTCAATCGCAAATTATTTATCACCCATAGGCGAAAACCATGTGGTGATCTATGCACAGGAATGTCCAAAGCATCATTAACAAGAAGAAAAAAAGCCATCAAAATTTGGTGTCTATATTTCTTTAAATATGCTAATCTATGTACCATGCCATGCCATACAATGTCAGTGTGCTGAAGTCTTGAAAAAGCCTTAACATAACTTTTAGAAGGCGAGAAAGGCGACCTTGATGGTGCGACATCCCGATTCATGTGCATGATGCATGTGCTTACTCATCCCTATGGTTTTGATCAGTCGACTTGCTCTCTTTTAAGGAAGAATGGAGAAAATTGGGCTGCTTGTGGTTTGCCGTGGGCTAGCAGGATCGAGGATCGCAGTGTACGAGCATGTTTAGCCTCTGTCAAAAAGTGTACCGGCTCAGCAGACGCCGGCAAAGCTAAACTCCGAACAAAAAAGACACAGACACACCTCACCTCATTTGATTGCGCGTACACAACACCTGTACTGTGCGTGCCTGGGTCCCTTTTCATTCTCGGTGGCGCCACATATGAAAACGAAACAAACTGAACACAAACAAAACTGCAGTAGTCTTGCTCTCACAGCCTTTGCATACAACTACATACAGTTAAACCTCTATGTAAAGAACCTCCATGTAGCGAATTCCTCGATATTACAAAGTTTTTCAATTCCCCAACGCTGCTCCCATTGAAGTGCATGTGTTTGAAAACTTCATGTAATGAACATGTTGCGGCGGTTGACCTTGATATAAAGAACTCGCGGTATCGACTGTCTCTTAGCTAATGCTGAGTTACTAGAAATTTGGCAGAACCCCGCAAGTTTCAACACAAACTGAAGTGGAGGAACGCCTACTATAGCAACCAGCGACCACAGCTAGTGCAACACGCCGTGTTTCAGCGCCGACGCTGCACCTCCTTGGCAGATGCAGCAGTCTCTACTGCTTTCGCTATCGGCACATGGCACTACAATGCGATTTCTCGCAGGCTCGTGCGTTGGTAGCGGGAACAGCGGAAAGCGCTGGCAATACGAGGCAGAGTCGGTTTCATGGGGCAACGAGGCAACGATGGTGGGCGAGCGCATGCGCGGCAGTGCTAACGCGCGCTCTTTCCCCCAGACTGATTCCTTCCTCCCCCATTTCCCCACTCCCTTGTAGATGCTGCAAGCTGCAGAGGAGGCGGATGCTGCCGCCGCAGTCGCGCCACGCTATCAGCACGATCGCGAAATATTTAATCGCATCTACAACTTTCAGTCATTCTCATTTACTGTAAACTCTTTCAAGGTGGTTTCCCTACATTAATTCCTAATATGGTCTTCATTCTACATTGTCCTTTTGGGTCATCACGCGAAAGCTGCATGTAACGAAAACCTGGACGTAACGAAAAATCGTGGACATTTTACACTTTTGCTTTAACCAGGTTTAACTGTATGACAAAAAGGGCATCATTGTGGCAATGCTGTGCTGTAATCATGAAGTCATGGGACGTAGCTAGTGGCTGGAGTCATTGATGACATCAAACCGCTTATTTTAAATATACTGAAGTTTGGGTTAATTGAGATTGAACAGATGGAGCACGCACGCATTCTATTGTTCATGTTTTGTTCTTGTTGGCCCGGCCCTCTGTGAAGTGACATACTGACTTAGGTACACATGAAGCAGTGATGCTTGAGCATGCATACTTCATCACCTGCGTCTGAATTTCAAGTGCAGGCTTTCCCCAGTTCTGACTGAAAGCCTCAAGTAATGTGTGCTTAATATCTTTTTTTATTCTAGGGCCTCGGTTGTTCCTGGCATGTCCGATGGATCTGGCGGGCTCCCAGGTGTGGTTCACAGACCTCTGGAACTACAGCATCGTCCCATACCTGCTGGAAGCTGTTCGCGAGGGTTTGCAGGTAACGTGGCCTACCTTCACGAACAGCGGAAGACACAATATTGCGGGAGTAGCTTTGGAGTCATTGTCGCTAGCCGTAAAAGTTCCATGGACTTGGCCCGCTAAGGGTCGGCTCCTGCTGTGTGTCCTATTACTGTAGGCTACAATTGCTGGCCAAAAGACATGTAACGGTTGTTTTCAGCTATCGGGGAATGTTGCATGACGACTGTCGTCACTGCCACCTTCCCACACCAGTGTCTCGCAGTGTCTTTTTACCCTTGCCGTAATAATCTTGAGCTTTGTGCGGTAAATTCTTGAACCTTTGGTTCTTCTGAAAGCATCGTGTTTACGTCCAGAGGCAGCCTCGTGTACAAGTGCTCGAGTGACGTTCTCTGGAGTGAACAAACGGAAAACGTGACTTAGGGATTTAAGCTACTGTCTTTTGATGTGTAGTCTGTTCAGCAGTGTGGGTTGCTTAACTTTGCAACTTTTTGTTTCATTTTGTGCAAAGCCGCTACCTACTGCATGGTTTTCCTTCTTTTGTACTGCATTGAGTGATTTCCTATAGAGATTTCAGGTTTATCCTGGCGTGTTCCAGGGTTTAGTTTGGTTATCTCCACGCAGAGCTCGTGCATGGTAAAGAGGTTGTGGTACTGCATTATCAGGGTAATTCAGTGGCGCTATCTTGTGGTAGCCGCCACCACCGCTATTGTGTGCAGTGTCGGTTGGGCATCGTTAGTGAACGCCATGCATGGCGATCTTTCCAGGGCAGCATATGCGACTTGTAAAATAAAAGTAAGAGTTAGCTTTCAGGCTAGCAAAAGGTGTAGTGACAGTCTCGCTTCTGGGTGGACACCCGACCTGCACCTTGAGAGAAGGCGCTGAGGAGGGAGAGAAAGAAGGACAAGAAAAAGAGGCTGTGTGCTGAAAAACTCTGGAATAATTAGAATCAGTATCTAGGACTCTTCAGCTCAGCACCGTAGCCACTGAGCCTCTGTGGTGGGCTGTGATTTGCATTCTTTGGTGTTCTAGTTTTGCTTTTGATATTGGGATGCAAATTCATTGGCCTAAGAGCATCACGAAAGGGGACAATTTCACGTTGCAGGTACTACATACCTAGTGGTTGTTGCCTCTGGAGTGCTTTGCAAAAGTATTAAAGATTGGCTCTTTACTTTGTTTTTCTTGATTTCATAGGGTTCCGTTAGGTCTGTATAATATGAGGCATATTCAGAAGGTAATTGGGCTGTTTGCTTATGTATATTTTAGTAGTGATGGATCATTCGACTTTTGTGTGCAAAAGAACCATGAGCTGCCCAAATTTGTCGAGAGCTGTGCCTTTAATGAATTTGTATTAACGAGTAAAGGAAAGACTAGACGGTGGTGCGTAGAATTCAGAAATGGCCACGCAAATGTGCCTGACAAAGAAAGGAATGCCAGGCTCAGTATCCAGACCGGTGAAGCCATTAAACAAATGAACCAAGAACTGTGGTTTGATCGACTAGTGGCAGTCGCGAGTACTCTGGCTGATGAATTACATCTTGTTGGAGGCTCCACTATTTAAGTGATTTTTGCAGAAAAGCTTGAATATCACAATCTTGCGCTCGACCAGCACAAAGAACAAAGAATGTCTGAAGTGGTTGAGCACTTTTGTACCGCTATCGATGAGGCAGAGATCACTTGTTTTCTCACATTGCTATTGGTGAGAAACGTTTATATCCTGATCCAATGCTGAATCAGAACAACTTGAACTGTCAGCGAAAATTTTTACAAAAATCTATCCCTTTTCTTATGACCCTTACTAATTATTATTATTATTATTAACCCTTACTTTTTGGAAATGCCTTGTACACAGTTTTTCTTCAGTGCATATATAGTATCTGTCAGTTGACTCTTAACTGCCATCCTTATGCGCTTGGTTGCTATATATTGGAAACATTGAAGATTGCCATGTCATGATAATTAAAATTTCACCATTAATGCTGACGTCAATGAACGCTGGTGTATGTGGAACATTATACAGCTGAATGCGCGACTGATGATCCAGTCAGTGTAAGTAAATGCAAAGAAAGGAATTAACAGACATACACGAAAGGAAAAACAGAACGGCTGATCTCGGTGTCGCCATTTCCACACAGCTGTATGGCCGGAGGGCAGCATGGGAAGATCCAGCAGAGTGGGTGCTGGAGACATACCCGTGGCCAGGGTCAACGTCCGAAGCCCCGCAGCTGCTTCGGTTACGGCCCGAAGATGTTGGATACGACCCCAGTGCGGGGCCCAAGGCTGTTCCCGACCAGCCCGACTCTGAGGCAGATCCCCTGGTCAGTTGTCTGAATTGAAAGTTATTTTTGCTCTTTTTTTTTCATTGTACAAGGATAAAAGCTACAAGGATAGAGCTTGAAAGATGCCCAAGCCCCTGTAGAGGCAGAGTAACAGAACATGTGCATATCCTAGGCAAACATATACATGAAGGGTGCAGTTATAGCACGTTGCATAATTACATGCATTACCTAGAAGGCTTTTCTCTGCTAAATTGCTGAATCCTTGCAGCTCCAATTTGCAGAGAAATGACACTTGGTCGACAGTATTTTTTATATTAAATTTGGCGTACTGTATGTAGCACGGAAAGAGTCTTGTCTTGTGCTGGCTTTTTATGTAGCATATGTCTAACCAAAAAGATGCACAGTGGAACATTTTGGCCTGAGCAGAAGCAGGCATGCTGTAGAAAAGTTTCTTTGGTGGGAAAAAAGTTCATTTCAAACAACATATCATTGCAAACCCTAACATATATTCAGTTATCTTTGCACTAGAAAAGATAGGAGAGGACTGGCATGCAAGTGATGAAATCTTGCAAACTTGGTTTGTGGTAGACAAACAAAATCACATATTTCTTCTGCCATTGCAGCTCAACATGCTCATGCGTCTCCAAGAAGCAGCGAGCTACTCGAGTCCACAGAGCAATGACCCCGAAACGACGGACCTGGAGGCCTCAAGTGCATCCTAACTTGCTTCCAAGACTCTGGAAATGAGTGAACCATGTGGAACTTATTACCTTTCCAAACCCATGCTGTGCGGCTACGGCAACAAGGTTGCCAGGTCACCGGAAAATGCCCGAAGAATCAGTTGCCCTACTCGGTGCTGGAAGGAGAAAGGACGGGTGTTTGATGTGCTGTCGCTTGTCATCCCGTCAAGTTTTGTGCATTTTCCAACCCACTTTTTAGCCACGAACAAAAATACGCTGCCTGAGCTGAATTTGCCAGCAAAGAAAAGGAGCGAAACTCTAGACCTAGTCTTGTTTCTTTTGAAAACAATATCAAAGAAGAATATTGGCGGCAACCACCTGTACATATATACTGACCGCATGTGTGTAAATAAGAAATGTACACCTGCCTTTCTTTTTTTTAAATTTAAACGTCTCTGTAATACGTACTAATGTCTTGTACAGAATAAAAGAGAACTGAAAAGAGACTAGCGAGAATGGTTCACCAGATATTCTTGTATGCACATCTTTTATACTACATGAAAGCTTGAGAACTCCATTCTGGATCTATTGCAACAATCTGCGGTGTGGCAAGGAGGGAGGCACCAAATTATAGTGGAATTTATGGATGCTGGAAGGTTGTTAGGGACAAGTAATGCATGAAGCTCTGGTTCGTGTTCATTTTTCAGGAGTAAATTATATGCTCAGCAAAAATGCTAACTTAAGAAAAATAGTACATCAATATGTAGATTTTTTTTTTTTGTTATGCTTTCGATAGTTTGAAGACGTTGGGTTGGTATACTTGAGGTCTGTACTACCGTGCATGTGTGTCTTGACAGAGGTTGCCGAAAGCTTAGTCTGTACCTTAGTTGGTTTAATTAGGGGCTATTGAGAGCTATTGTAAAATCATGATAAAATTATGACTAATGTTATGAAACTGTAATGCCATTTGGTTGGCACAATACATGGATCATGGGAATTGCATTGTATGTCGGAAGTTCCAGATTGCCCACGTATAGCAGGAAGTGTATTAAATTTAGGCTATGAGTTGTCTTCAAAATTTTGTGATGCTGAAGTATGATTCAAACTTTTACTGAAGACAAAGATCCTTGCTAGTAATCTGAACGCAGCATTCCATATTTGATAAAGACAGTAAAATTCCTGTAGTCTTTACTACAACGTGAACAGGGTTTCTTCGAACTCTACCCACTACTTTTACTGTGAAGATGCTCCCTATGTTTCTGTGTTGCAGATTTCTTGCATAAAGCACCAGATTAAAAAATGACAATGTACATGATACCTGAACAAAACAAATGCAGCACATAAAAATTTATGACGTGTTTTTCTAGGCACGCTGCATACAATCTGTGTTTGACAATAGGCATAAGGTGCGATCCTCTTTGAAAATAAAACAGCGTTGTATGCTAAGGGCATGAACATATCAGTTTGGCCATTTGTTACAGTGACTACGCTAGGTAACGATGACTAGTGGTGTCTTTTATTAGAAAGGAATGCTTTGTGTATGCTAAAACTAAAATGTATCGCAGTTGCAAGTTTTCATTGTTGAATGTATCGGAGAGTGTGTTTACTGCAGGTACTGCGCTTTCTTCTGACAAAAAAAATAAAAGAGAATCAAATGAAAGGGAAGTTTATGGAAATGGCATAAAAAGCGCAAAGATACATACTGTTGCTCTGCAGGATATCTCGCAGTGGATCATCCTAGTTGCAGAATGCTCAGTAATATGTATTTGCACTTGAGAACAGGGTTTTAAGCTTGTTGTTGGTCAGAAGCCTTGCCTTTCAGTAAGACTTTGTTACTTGCCGTGTACTGAAAATGCTAAATACTCAAAAGTGCATGCACGTGTTTATGCTGTACATGCTACTCTTTCCCACGCTTGTTATATAAACTGCTACAATCAAGTTAATCTCAAATATTTGCATTATTAAAGTTGTGGACTTTTTGACAACATCAGCAGTTGCAGGCCTGATTGCACCAAAACTTTTGCATCACTAGCGTAGACTATTATTGCAATTATTAACTTTCTGGCTGAATTTATTTGTTTTTCACAATAAAAAAAGCTCACAACAGTTGAAAAAACTAGACTACTAGACTAGCATTAGTTTTCAAGGTCCCTGATATCTGCTGCTAAGTCATCCCTGCGATACAACACGCCTAAAAAAAGGATAGTTACTGGAGAATAAAACTACTTTGTGGGTTCCGTGATTGTGTTTGATTACACCATTAAACTTAGGATGCTAACTGCATTCATGCTACAGTATTGTTTCTGTTACATTTGCAATAACAGTAGTATTTTAAATTAAGGCTGTCCTTAAGCTGTCGCAGCATTTCAAATGTTTTTTGTTTTATTTTGGACAAAGACATGAACCCTTGTTTCATGACTACAGTTTGCTTTTAAGTGTACCTGCTCAAAAAAACTGGTTGATGAGAAGCAGTATGTGATGGAGTGGTCCACAGGTACCAATATTGCATCTTCAGCTGAGTTAACTTTTCTGATCATGACAATGACATCTACTACAGCCATATTTGGAGGTGTGGCTTCTAAGAGTTCCTTGCTTCACTTCAAGGCCAGGCAAGGTGTCCTGTCTCCCTGGCCTGTCATCCCTGTGCTTGTCCTCAAAAGGCATATTTTAATTACCATTTGACAGAAGATGTTAATGCATGCCCTGTGAGTTGGAGGTGACTATATTGCTCTGCCCTGACCAATGTGGAGAGTGGAGTGTGGCGATGGTGTGATTAAAGCGTTTTTATCTCGTCTTGCGTGTTTTGTGTGTATGCCTGCTAATGTCTAGCACTGTTCTGGTGTGCACTTACGCATTGACTGTGTTTAGCATTTTAGTTGTTATTAAGGGATTAAAAATACGCATTTATAGAGATAATATACATGACATGAGATGATAAGAGGGCAAGGAACGTTACTTTTCAAAAGGTGTTACATTACGTGGCTTTGGCTAAGACTCCATGTTTTCTGTGACTCTTGGAAAAATTGCTGATTTGGGCACCTTATGCAGATTTGCGTGTTAGCGTCTACTTTATATAATATTTTTTTATGTTATCGGTATCACGAACTGAACTTCAGTAGAAATGACCCAAGGAGGGTAAATTGCTATTCTATAAAGTGGAGGGGGAGTTTCGGGCCTCAGGGTAATTCATAATAATATATTTTTACAAAGATTACCATTTCTCGAACCGTTCGAGCCAGCGATAGCCAAGCCTCCCTCTGAAACAGAAAAGTTACACGAAAATATGGAAGTAACACTACATCAATGCCAGTCTTGCACATGTCTCCATACACCTCCCAATTTTTTCAGAGCCTCAGCAGGATCATTGAAGGACTCTGGCCTCGGTTTTAGGAAATTTAAGCTCGGTAGCGAGCATTGGTTAGCAATCTGGCTTCTCCTTTTGGCTGGCAAGATATGTGGGATAGCTTGTATTTCCTGTGTGTCATGAGCTGAAAAATGAAAGCACTCTCTCTTGACCAAGAGTAGACACAGTTGTGAAATGCTTTGCAATGCCAGTATAGCATGTAGAGGCTTAACTTTATTGTAAACTAAGGGCTTGTCTTAATTGGCAGCATGACCAAACACATCTATACGTATGTATACCGCTGCTCGAGTGCAAGAGTGGAATGTGTTGCTTTCCAGCCCAGCAACAAAGAGTGGCCTAGATTTTTGCTTACGTATGTATACCGCTGCTCGAGTGCAAGAGCGGAATGTGTTGCTTTCCAGCCCAGCAACAAAGAGTGGCCTAGATTTTTGCTTAGAATTTGGGGTTACCATCTGTAAGGTCCGGCGCGTTGCCATTTTTTTTTTTGGCGCACTTGGCTGTGAAGGAATGTCTTGGTGGGGTGCCGTAGTGTGAACTGCCCGTCTGGTCTCTTTTAGAACACTTGGTTCCTAAAAGGAGACCATTATTACAAGAGCGCAGGCTCTTCGTTCGGACCCCTACCTCACGGTTCCCTTTGCTACGGGAGACGGGAGGAACACTGCTTCCCTCGAGCGGACCCTCATTAACGCGGCCCCCCCGCAGAAAAGTTCTCCAGTTGTTTACCATGTTGCTCCACCAGTACTGGCTTGCTCCACCATCCAGTCGCCCATAAACACCGAACCAAAAACTTTACTCCGTCAAAACCAAGATTGATGTCACTAAACATCGAAACAGGGACACCTTCTTCAGGTTCAACTCCACAAATTTCTTGTCTGGTGGGCCTAATTGAATGGTATAATAGGTAGCGTTATGTGCAGGCGCGAACTTGGAGAAAGGTGCTGTGCTTTGTAAAATGCTTAAATCTCAAAATGTGCCTTCATAGTTGCAGTTCAGAAAAATTGTCATGACAAGGCCTTCAGCATGTTATATGATTACAATTGCATATAACATTGTTTCACACATTGTTTTTCTCATACAGTCCACCAGTTATTTGCAGTTTTTCCTTTAGCTATTACACAGAGTTCACTTCCTCCTCAGATTTTGAGCTAAATTCTTCATGACAAAAAGGCTGCATTCCATATCATTCAATCAGGCACAAAATAAACATTCTCTCTCCATTCAAAGGTCATACTATAAACATGGCTGTGGCAATCTGAAAACTTGGTCCAGCTGATTGGCTATCACCGATTGGTCCGGGGTAGTTGAAATCTCTGCAATTTGGCTGGCAACGCAGATGACAGCTTTGCGTTGTATCCCCGCCCTCCCCACTCTTACGATGTACCGCACTCTGCATGGCTAGCCGGGCCCTCCTGTCCAACCCACAAGGCAGGTGGCACTTATCCGCTCTCCGATCGCCACCACAGTCTAGAAGGCAGCGGCGAAGATTTCGCAGCGGCGCACCCAATGGCGTCGAGCAGTGCCCTGTCATTGCGAGAATATGGGTCGTGTGCATGGGCAGTGTAGGGAACCCAACCTCAAGTTTGACTGCGCGACTGCAGCGCGCGCTCCTCCGTAAGCGGCAAAATTTTGAAGCATCGGTCGGGCGCGGCGCTGATGCGGTGCTTGACCGAACGTGCTTTGGCGGCTTCGTGTGCTGCTCGCGTCCTCTCCTTGCGAGTGCTCGTGCCGGCCCGCCGCCGTGGCTTCGCAGGCGTGCAAACAGGTGTCACAGATGAGTTTAGAACATGGCTGGAGTGGTTCCGCGACGCTCGATATGTGGGAAAGTGTATTGCTTTTTCTTGGCTGTCACAACAGCTCGCCTGTAGACTTTCATGTCTTTGCGGCTTCTGCACGCGGAAGTAACTCGCTTTGCGCGCGCTCGCGTTGTTGAAAGTGCGCGCGCCCTGACCACCACAGTCTACTCGCTTTGAGCGCGTTTTTGGCGCGCTTGGATTTCCGCGCTGAAACAAAGCTGCCTTGCGCGCGCGCGCTCCTGCTTCTACTTTTTAAGCTCGCGCTTGAATGAAGTGGTGTTTGAAGTGAGTGTGCAGGAATGTACACATTTCGATGTGGTTTTAAGAAAATCGCTCACAGCTGTGGCTATTTTTGCAGCGCAAATGTCAAAAAAGGAGGGCTGTTTGTCAGCCATGTGCATTCTGTTGAGCAGATTGTAGAAGACAACGCTGTTATCGTGAAGGCTAAGTGTGGGTCGCAATTCAGCGACCACATCGTGTCCGGCGTGGCATTTGAAGTATTTCATTTTTATTACACTCATTTTATTAAGCCCCTAGATGATCTCTAAAGAGGGCTTTGGATTTTTGCCGCTGGGTTTGCCTCATTGTTGTGCCTGGCTTGTGCAGGGCTCATCTTCGTGGGAGTTTATGAAACAGCACACAGCAGCAGCATGCTTGCAGCGCCCCTGAATTCCTGCTTTGCAGGTACACGTGGCACGAGAAATCACAAGCTGGCGCTTTTCAGGGCATGTCCATGCTAGCTGCAAAGAAACATATCATATAACAGAGACGGGCCGTTTGGTTCATTTCGAACCCACGACGTAAGGAGCAAAATTAACAAAAGAGAACAAGGATGCTGCCTCGCAACTCATTCTCAGACGCAGATATCGTTTCTTCTTTAGAAAGCAGACACTGAAGCTCCAAGACAGGATATATAAAATGAACTGTAAGGAAGAATACAATTGAGTGAACTAGTTTTGTAGTGTTTAACGTACACCTCAGCGCGACAAGGCAACGAGGGGCGCTGAGGGGGTTATTTAACGGGCACTTATATTTCTAAAGACCTCCTTGCAGTTCGCCTCCAGTGAGCGGAGGCCGGGATCAAACCCGTGTCGCCATGACCAGCAGTCCCAAACGCGTGAGCCACCGCGGCGGGGCGAGTGATTGAATAAAAGTTATAAACCAATATAAAAGCTAAAGGAACAATGAAGTAATAACCACGCCGCGAAAATTTGCTTTCTAGATATTGTCCAGAACTGTCTCATTTACTCTGTAGAATTGAAATTACTCGATCAATTGCGGGACCAGTTATTAGGAGCTGAATACGATTCAAGAAAATTAAAACACGAAAATATCTCGTTTGCAGCAGAAGGGTTGATGTTTCTTTATATACAACTACACATTCTATTCAGGGGGAAGCTACGTACAAAATGCTCTGAGTATGCAATTGCACGACAATCGGCATATACCGAAAAGCGCGCCTAAGATGCGAACGAACCCACGTATCTTTTGTTAAACAAATTTCATAGGCACCAACTAGATTACATCCGCAAGCTTTTCAGAAATTAAATCAAACAGCGCATCGAATGGTTGCATGCGCCTTACAAATCTGCAGCCTTTATGAAATGGGTATAATAAAAATTAAATATCGCCTCAAATTCCACGTCGTACACGATGTGGTCGCTGACCTGCGACACACACTTGACATTCACGATAACAGCATTGTCTTCTACAATCTGCTCAACAGATTGCACATGGTTGACTAACAGCCCTTTTTGGCATTTGCACTGCGAAAATAGACACCGCTGTCGGCTATTTTGTTAAAACCACATTGAATTGCGTGTACATTGTTGCACACTCGCTTCAAACATCACTTCATCCAAGCGCGAGTTTGAAAAGTAGAAGCAGGAGCACGCGCGCAAGACAGCTTTCCTTCAGCACAGAAATCCAAGCGCGCGCACAGCGAGTAGACTGCGGTCAGGGCTCGCGCGCATGCAAGCAGCTTTCAACAACGCGAGCGATAAAGAGCGCGCGCAAAGCGAGTTGCTTCCGCGTGCACAAGCAGCAAAGACACGAAAATCTACAGGCGCGCTATTCGCTCTGCCCGACCAATCACACGGCATTGGCCGGAGAGGGCGCTATTCACTGGCGCCCGCAGCGCCACCCTGCGATGCTTGGGTCCTCTATACACGCATCGCTGCACTCGTTGTTGTACACGGGCCCGATAGTGGCTCTGTAGCTGAGCCACCTCCGCTGCCTCGTGCGGACAGAAAGGAATATAGAGAAGAAAGAAAAAGAGAGAGAAAGACGAGCGTCGCAACAGCCGTCGTCTACCAACTAAGCGGTGGCGGGTGCAATGACGGCCTACAACAAATACAAATCCAGTGGCAGGCTAGCTAGCCCCCGCCACAAGCGGAGGTGACCTACCAGTCCTATAGCCTCGATCGTAGGACCAGGAGCAGCCACCCTTCTCTGTCCTCTTCCGAGATCTGATGATTAGTATTCCGACTTCGTCGGGGAGCAGCCCAGCCCTTTACTTTTGGAATGAAGGTCTATGATGTCGGCTGCCCGCTGGAGCCTTTATTCTATAGACGCATCGCTGCCCTCATTGAGAAATCGTTGACGTCGTCTGCGTAGACGCTCGTTTTTAGTCCTTCGCTATGCTTCCTAACTTGTGCTGGAGGGTTTTCATAACTAGATTAAATAGGAAGGGGGATACGATGGCTCTTTGTGGGGTTTTCCTGTTTTCTAACAAGTTGAGGCTCTGCATGTGTAGAGTCGCTGTTCTATCTTTGAGAAAAGATTTGACACAATCCAAGGTCCTCTTCCCTACGCTAATATCTGACAGGCCGTCAAGGATGGTCGAGTGGCTCACATTATCAAACGCTTTGGTTAAGTCTGTGCCCAATATTGCTCTCGTATCTTTGGTCTTTCGTTTGTCTATTATATCGTGTTTGAGCCTTAGCATATGGTATCTTGAGCGCTAAGGTGCGGTCTGAAACCTACCATCTCGTGGGGCCAGATGTTGTTTTCTTGCAGACGCGTTCTAGAGCATATGAACAAGGACGAGATAGATGTAGACAACACGAGCGCTAACTTTCAACTGTTGATTTATTGACACAATTGCGCATTAAATACAACCTTCATCATGACGTCACCCGACATAAACGCCGACATCACATGGCCCCGGACAAAAAATTTAACTCTTTGGCTGTTTTCTTGCCCGAATCAAGTTTGTCGCGCCTGAATTACCTTCTCCATTAATTTACCTAGACATAAGGCCAGTGAAATTGGCCTCAGATTTTCTATACCCGGGATTTTGCCCCTCTCATGGATTAAAATTATGTTGGCGTATTTCCAGTGTTTAGGGACTTCCCCGGGTTCTCACATTTTGTTCAAATATGCTGTAAGGTGAACTATAGACTTGTCTAAGTTTCTTAGCATGCCGTATACGCTGTATACCATATACACGGATAGATGTACTACGTGGTGCGACGAAAAACCCACACTATACCACCTCACATGGGCCTGTCAAAATATAGACGTGGTCCTCACAATTCGAAACCCGAGTGCGGAGCAATGGGAGACTGCTGTCCAGTGACTGCTGCGGAGACCGGCAAGGTCTGGTACAGAGAGCTCAACGGGTGGCAGTGGCCAGCAGAGCCCTGGACTGAGGGCAACCGACCACTGGGTAAAAGTGGACGAGGTCGACAGAGACGACTCCCGGGGATGCAACAAGGAGACACCTCTGAAGACGCTCCAAAACCCACCAAAATAATATAGGGCAAAATAAAGTTTTCCCTTCCTTTCTTCCTTAGCATGCCGTAGGTTTACTTGTCGGAACCAGGCGCTTGCCGAAGAAAGTGACAGACACTGCGCCTTTGCTTTCCTTTAACCCAATTATAATTGTATGTAGCACTGCACCGAACGCCTATAAGGGGCAAACGATGAGAGGGAAATGATAGGAGAGGAAGGGTAGTCTTTCGCCATTCTCTTCTCAGGAGACATCTAAGACACCCTTTAAGTTTTTGGGAAAACTTCATGTGAATGCATAATATGAGAACGCAATGGTGGAACAGGAAAGTATTTTGAAAGTTCAGAATTGTAAGACATATAATAATATAGCGCAGTGCAGTGTCGGAAGCAGTTCGAATAAATCTGGCCAGGCAGGGCGTAATAGATGCGGTCATACGGGCGCAGTGTCCTGCGCTGCCGTCGTCGTCGTACGTGCCATATATGTGATTGTCATGAAAATCAAGTGCATCCTCCCCGTACGCTGCGATCACTTTCAATTTAGAGCAACGGGGCTGTTTTGACGCCTGACACAGATCGTTGTTAAGTCACCTCGATGGGAGCTGAATGCGGGGGTCTATACTTTTTTAAGGCGAAAACTTTTAATGGCTGAAACAGTCGTGGACAAAATGCGTCCCGCTTTTGCGGCGGCTCTGAGTGGCCGAGGCGGGAGGACGTCATAGGGGTCTCGGCGCATCACAGAGCACCACGACATTATGCGAGAATGCGTGCCATATATGGCCATACGCCAATCAATGATCAGTTACTAATTAATGACTAATTATTGTAATTTATGGCGGATTATCAAACATCAATGCCTAATTATTAGTTATTGATTTTTGGACATTTAATTTAATTAATGACTAAATAATAACAAAATTATAAATGATCAATGACTGATCAATTAATAATTATTGACTAACTATTTTAATTGACGATTAGTTAATGACTAAGTACGGTACTCGGGCTTTCGCCTTTCACTACTTTAGTCACTGAAGTCCCTCGTAATTCTTTTTTAGAACCTCTGTTCACCGTAAATCGAAGAGCGCGGTAGACCACTTTGGGCTCATTGTTTTTTATTTAGCACCTTGTCAGTAACGACGACTACAAAGCCCGCATGAGCCTTACTGAAAAAAAAAAAATAATCTCAAATCCCGACAAGTAAAATTTCGAACGCGTATTTCTCTGGCCGCAGAAACAAACCCGAAGCTGCAAGAAAAACTAGACACAGTGGAGACCAGCCAGCCGGCCGAAGGGAGGCATTTGCAGATGCTCTACCCCAGCAGTAGCTTTGCCAAGAATAATAATATTTCTTATCGACACATTTCAAGATTTTTATTGCGAAAGCTATACTACTTTCCCTTTTCAGCCTTTAGCGTAGCGAGGCGGTAGCTACCATTGACCTAGCGTGACCTTTGGCGCGCCGCCAAGCACAGCTGCGCAAAAACAGGGGCCCCAACGTTGCCGCGCCGTCAACTCGCGAGGCGGTAGCTACCAAACGCGGCCTAATACCCCAGTCACACGGCACTTCTCCAAGGTCTTTACTGCAAAGGAGCTGTATTGCATTAAAGGAGCAAAACTAAAAAGGAGAAGCAGCGCAGCTAAACGGCAAGTGCAAAGGAGATAGATGGCGATGATGATGATAATTCAAGCATTCTCCGTGAGCGTCATCTGTCGAGCGGCAATCACAACGGCTGTCAACCTCTGCGCTTGACTCATTATTATAAAAAGGTTCTGAAGGTTTGATGAAGGTTTGAAGCGGATGTTTAGTGACAAGATTTTCTGTTTTCCTTTCCATTCTGACCACGGTAGACACGCACTCGTCGTTCCGTCTGGTTTCGCGTGCTCGCGTGCGAAGCATGCTTTACTTGTGCGAATTTCGAATAAATTTTATAGGGTGTTCGATCAACGTAATCAACGTGCGTGTTACAACCATGAGCGACGAGACCCAGGACGTGAAAGCAAAGTGCGAAATCACAAGGAGACATCATATGTCGATGCGGCTGCTGAAACGTTCGAACTCTTCTATCAACACTCGGAGATTTTTAAAGTTCATTGAAATGCGAAATTACCGCCTAAAAGGCCACCCCATGGAGCGAATTTTGCGAAGTTCATGCGGTGCGGCGGACCGCTGACGCACCGTCGTCGTGCCGTATACCACATGCAGCGAAAAACTGGCGGCGTCGGCGCCCGATCGAGAAAACGCACGAACTGGTCCGCTTCAACAACGCACTTTTCACACTAAATGACATTTCAAGAGCAACACATAAAATATAATAGGCAGCGTGTAAAATGGCGCTCGACAGCGCTTGCATACAGCCTTCGAGTACGCCCGACGCCGCGCAACAAAAGCGTACTGCAGGCGCGTCGCTTTGCAGCAGAGTTTAATGAGCGAATGTTGATGAGCGGAACGTCGCAAACGGTCCCGCTTCGTCTCCATCATCAAATTAGGCAAAATCGCAACGCTTACAGCCCCTTATGACGCGACTTTACCAAAGCGGTGCAGGCCGCTAGCGCGGCGGACAACAGTGCTCTGGCCGAGCGCTGCTCCCTAGTCGTCGCTAGGCCTGTTTTGTTTCGCATCGATGGCACATGAAACAGCGCTATGAAATTCCTTCGTGCTATAGTAAATGGTCTGCTCATAGAACTGCCCAACTCTCAGTCCCATTCTCTAGTAATAAAAGCAAAATATGATTAATAACTCGGCTTCACTTTTTAACGGACTGGCGTGTGGCGGGCCGCAGCAGCCACGCCGCAACGGTGGCAGCCGGCTGTGAGCAGAGACTTGCTTGCAAGGCTCAGTGATCCTCAAGAAGGACTCAGTTTTGACATTCGGCTTATTATTTATGGCAACAACAAAATTTAGCACACTTTTTATGAGTTTTTTCGTATCGCCGGCGCGCACGACTCCAAGCAGTAGCCTGCTTGGTCAGCAGCGAACGGCCGCCGGGCGGCTGTTCGCGAGGTTTGCCGCGGGAAAATCGCTCCATGTGGGTCAGCTTTAAGTAGCGTCAATTAGGCTAAATATAATATTAAAAGCTTTATTTGTATCAGCTTTTTTCTTTCTCTTTTTTTTTTCTTTTTAGTCCGCTACGTGGCGTTCATGTTCGGGCCGCTCCTTTACGAAGCTGAAGGCCGCTAACGACCGCCTTTCCCGCTACGGGCCTTTATCGCAAAGGGCCCACGACTTTGCCGTGTAGCTGCGCGTCAACCACCTTTGGAGCAAAGAACTTTAATTCTCAAGGCCTTGCAAGTGCCCGTGTAACAGGGGTATAACTCCCGCTCCCTCCGTGAGGGAGCGCTAGAGCCGGAGTGACGTCATCCCATCTGCCGCAAAAACAGGGCCCTCAACTCGTGAGGCGGGTAGCAGGTCTTGCCCTGTCCTCTCCCCTGATGGGGCTAGTACAGGTGGGTCACCGCTGCTTGCGGCGGGGGCTAGCCTGCCACCGAATTTTTATCTGTTGTAGGCCGTCATTGCACACGCCACCGCTGGTGGTGGACGACGGCTGTTGTTGCGGCGCGCGTCTTTCTTTACTTCTTCCTTTTCTTTCTTCTCTATATTCTCTTCTGTCTGCACGAGGCAGCGGAGGTGGCTCAGCTACAGAGCCAGTAGCAGGCCCGTGCATTTTCTTTTTCTTCTTCCTACAGTCACAACCACAACAACTCGCGAGGGGGTAGCTACCAACCGCGGCCTAACTCCCGCTCCTACCGCAGCTACTACCGGGGGTGCAACGTTGGATACTATAGGAGGTGGCCTAGCGGCAGGTGGAACCAACGCAGTCTCCAGGGATGCTTTCATTAGAGAGTTATAGCTGAGCGGATTTGCATTCCGCTCCGCTCAGTTTCGAGCGGAACCCCAGCGGAGCTTAGCGCATTAACAGAGTTTTAGCCCAGCAGTTGCTCGCCTACTTAAGCGTAAGGTATCGTTTGCGCAACCTATCGGTCAGAGGTGAAGTTATAGCAAAAACGTTATCAATCAAGGCTTCATTTTTGTAGCAGAGCTGCTAAATAAAGTCATATTTTGTTTGTAGTTTCACTACATTATTCAATAGCAATGGGGCTGTAACGTTTCAGTCACGGTGTAAGAATTCTTACACCGTGGTTTGAGTGACGTTGACAAGAGACCACAAGGCTTAGCGAGGCCCGCTCGCCGCGCCGCTCCGGGCTCCGCTTGGCTCGCGCGGGCGCGGGAACGAGGACGAGGAGACATTCCTCTGGCGCGCTCCTGTCTGAACGTTTCGCGCATGCGCAGTAGCCCTCCCGATAGCTCGCTGAGCGGAGCGGACGCGAAAACCCGCTCAGCTATAACTCTATTTCTGCTGGCGTAAAGAATGCCGTTGCAGCCGGTGCCGGAGCGGCAGTTGTCCATTCTGCCTTAACCTCACCCACAAGCAAGTATATCGTTGCAGCCATGGCACTCCTTGTCTCGCTACTAGTTATACATAGAATAACCAGGTAGCACGTACCCGCAATAAACAATAGTTGAACCATATGCCGTGGCCAGAGTGAACCACTGCATAACCATAAGCATAACCACAAGCACCACAACCAGCTACACCACCAGCTGAACCTAGGCGTAGCCATGGCTATTGCTTTCGCAATTACCAGGCTTAAGCAAGCTAAGCCACTGCCAATTTTTAATGACTCTTGGTAAATGGGCATAATTTAATTAACAAGCAAAAAAAAAAATTTAATTGTTATAGCTGCCAGCTAGCCAAGTGTTCGTAAATCTCGCTCGGTATATAAATCATTGAAATGAACAAAACAAAGGAACAATGAGAAACGACTGATTTTCCACCCACCCATCCTGCGTTGGCTGGTTAATAATAGTGATAGTCTGATTTCGCTGGCATGCCCACACCATATTAGCCAAGCGTTAAAACAATAAAACATTTGAGGTAGGCCATGGAAAAACACTTTCATACAGCTGCCAGCCGTCTTGCACACCAAATGCATTTTTTTGTTTCGAAATTATTCAATTAGTAGATTATGATAATTTTTGTAATTTGCTAAATATTGACTTTAGAACGAAGTGGCGTCCGTGTGTTGTGTGATGTCAGCGCACGTTAAAGATCCCCGGGTGGTCGAAATTACTCCATAGCCCTCCACTACGGCTCCCCTTTCTCTCTTTCCACTTTCACTCCCACCCCTTCCCTTACAGCGCGGTTCAGGTACCCACAGAGCAAGTGTGACAGATACTGCGCCTTTCCATTCCTGCGAACCATTTAATAGATGTGATTATATTGACTTTACTTTGATTGGAAAACATTTATTGTCAGCAATGAGCGATTTGTGGGCGCTACACTTAGATGGCTTCAAGTCCGTTGAAAGTGCACTCACCCACTGTCTTGTTGGAAGTGTCGGTGGGGGCGCTGTGCTCGCTCTCGTCAGGCAGGATGGCGTCCAACTCAACGACGCTGGTTGCGAGCTCGGTGCTTCCTCAGGGCGTCTCGGCGGGACTCGATGTAACGGGTCGGGGCTTCGGGCTTCTCGGACGTGTCGGCTAGAGGTCAGTTTACAACGGGTTCTGGGAGTCCCGGCATCGCTGACTTGATCAGCGCGATCTTGCGTCTTTCTTCACCCGTCTTTAGGCGCTGCCTCGCATCGCAGGCGGCCGCGTCGTCCCCCTCCATCGCCACTTCCCGCTGCGGAGCGGCGGTATAGTGATGCCTGGGCTCGTCTCTGGTTCGCCTGTAGTGCGCACCGCGGTCCTCTTCAGCGGCTTGTGTATCATTTTGTTTGTTACGAACGAACACAGCACAACGACTGCTCCGTGCTCTCGCCGGCCGACCGGCGCCTTGTCGCCTCTCAAAGCGTTCCGCTCCGTCGGCGCCACAGGGGACCCCGCTTACCAGAAAATAGTATGGGCTCCTGCTCATATGGGTCTCGAGGGGAATGAGGCAGCTGACGCCGCCGCCCGCGCGCTCTCTTTCCGGGCTTCCTCCCTCGACTCTTTAGGTCAGGATTTAGAATTCGAACCTGGGTATTTTTTTCAAAAACATTGTTCTTTATTATCAATCCTGTCATAGCCTTTACCCTCGCCCGAGTAAAGGTCTATCTAAGACGGAGGAGCGGCTTCTACTCTGTATACCAACACTCTGCTGTGCCCGGCAGCACTAAAACATTTTAATCCCTCCTTCACGGGCAGTTGTCCGCACTGTGCGGAGAAGTTTTCGGACATCTACCACATGGTGTGGGCTTGCCCATCCAACCCAGCTATTCCTTCTCACCCCAACCCCACTCGGGAGGACTGGGAGGCGACCCTGCTCGGCTGCTATGACCTGCAGGCTCAAAAGGCCTTGGTCGAGCGCGCCCGGGCAGCGGCCGACGCCACTGGTGTCCCGCACTAGGGAACCCACCCAGTATCTGTAAGGGCTGGATGTTCATAGATCCATTCACCCCTTTTTGACCAATAAACGTTTGTCACCACCATCACAGGCACAACCATGTACTCGACCAGGAAAAGCGCGTTCAGAACCAGATATACTTTTCACGCTTTCACACAGCAAATATACACTAGAATAAAGCCATGAAATGTCAATGAAAGAAGCGGGGTGATTGCGCACATGTAACGAATATTACTTCAGAAAACGCGAACGAAGTCAACGGAAGTGAATTTCTATGATGGTTGAAAATGTTCATTCCTCCTTAGAATTATTATCCTGGTCGAACTATGCAACCCACTCCACCCAAAGCGCGTCATTTCAATCCAAAACATTTTTTAATTTTCGCCTGTCTGAAACTACCACCGAGTAGGTGGGGGTCAAAGTGAACGAAGCGCAAAGCATGCTGGGGGCTCCGACTTCCTGTTCGCTCGGCGAGGAGCGCGTCTACGGAGCAGAGCTTGAAACGCGGCGCAGTCAAATTTTAATTCAGCTCTTCATTCGTGTTTTGAGAACTAATGAAGCCGTAAAAAAAGGCCAGCATGATCTGTGTACATTATTGTGCCGACGTTCAACGTTGTACACGTGAAAAAAAAAATTGAAGTTGTTGTTGTGGCTGTAGGAAGAAGGTAAAGAAAATGGATAGGCCTGCTACTGGCTCTGTAGCTGAGCCACCCCGCTGCCTTGTGCGGACAGAAGAGAGAAAATAGAGAAGAAAAAGAAGAGGGAGAGAAAGACGCGCGCCCCAACAACAGCCGTCGTCCACCACCAAGCGGTGGCGGGTGCAATGACGGCCTACAACAGCTAAAATTTCGGTGGCTGGCTAGCACCCGCCTCACGCGGCGTTGACGATGAGTGACCTACCTGCCCCAGCCCCATCAGGGGAGTACCAAGACAAGAATCTTGCCTTAGCCTACAGGCACCAGAGATGGGGTGATGCGGAGGTGGCGGTTCCTGGCCCTACGGGGCGGGGGTAGGTCAACGCCGCTTATGGCGGGGGCTAGCCAGCCACCGAATTTTATCTGTTGTAGGTCGTCATTTCATCCGCCATTGCTTCGGTGGTGGCCGACGGCTGTTGTTGCGGCGCGCGTCTTTCTCTCCCTCCTCTCTTCCTTTCTTTTCTATTTTCTCTTCTGTCCGAACGAGTCAGCGGCGGAGGAGGGAAAGGGTGGCAGTTCCTGGCCTTACGGGGTTGGGATCGTGGCTGGGATGGTAGGTCAACGCCGCTTGCGGCGGGAGCTAGCCAGCCACCGAATTTTTATCTGTTGTAGGCAGTCATTGCACCCTCCACCGCTTAGGTGGTGGACGACGGCTGTTGTTGCGGCACGCGGCTTTCTCTCCCTGTTTTTTTTCTTTCTTCTCTATTTTCTCTTCTGTCCGCGAGAGACAGGGGAGGTGGCTCAGCTACAGAGCCAGTAGCAGGCCCATGCAATTTCTTTTCCTTCTTCCTACAGCGCCCCGTATTGTTGGTCAGTGGTAAGACGCCCGACTACTTTCCGGAATTCCCAAGTTCGAACCAGACCTCGGCAGCTGCGTTTCAATGGAGGCGAAACAAAGAGGCGTCCGTGTGCTGTGCGATGTCAGCGCACGTTAAAGAACCTTGGGTGGTCGAAATTGCCCCGTAGCCCTCCAGCACGGCTCCTCTTTCTCTCTTTCCGCTTTCATCCCACCTTCCTCCCTTCCCGCACGGTGCGGTTGTGGTGTCCACAGAAAAAATCACCGCGCCTTTCCCTTCCTATAAATAAATCAGTTTTCTCATGAGTCGTGAATGACACGCGCCACTTAACAAAAAAAAAAACACACAAACAAGCACAGCTTCCTTGCCTTGTCAGATGGAAGGAAGGATGCACTAGGTGCGATCCTCCTGTGAGGGTACAGACCTCAACCTGCGACCATCATCATCCTACGGCTACCCCAGGCAAGGCCTCCCGCACCATAAGGTTTGGGGGTTTTTTTGTTTCGGGGAGCGGGCTTTTCCCAGCCAAGGGGCTCATGCAATCCGGCCTGTTCCCACCGGGGCGGGGTCGCAGTGCATATGCACCACGTCCGCACCACCCCGGTGGGTCGAAGCCTGACGCGAGCAAGTCTTCTAATATCTCACTTCGAGTTTTCCGTTTTCTTCTTTGAAGATCACCATGGGGTGTCCCCATTCTTCAAAAAACTTCTTTCTCCCTAAGTGGCGTCTCTCTCTCTCTAGGTGGAACCATAGTTCTTTTCTGATTTTGGCCTTCACTTCATGGAGGCTCGGAGTCTTGTTCGAGTAGGCCGCTTTGCAGCGGGCCAACCACACCTGATAGTTGACCTCTGCCAGTGTCAAGACAAACTGTTTGCGCCCTTCCTTTGGAAGCGGGTTGAAATAGCGCACGGTGGGGTATGGGATCCCGGGGAGGCCGAACATATCTCTCAGACGCTCTAGGAGTGCTGCGGGAATTAGGCAGTCAAGAAAGATGTGCTCCGCTGTCTCTCGGGCCAAGCAGAAGGGACACAGGTCAATCATTCCTGACGTCGCAGGGACGAAGGCACGCCTTCTGATAGGTAAGATGCCTCTTGCGAACCTCCACATCAGGGAGGCTCGGCGTGCGTCGAGGAAATGGGCGGTTATGTACTGCCAACTGGGTCTTTCTGCACATAGCATGTATCTTGATAGGCGGGCAGGGAGCGGAGGGGTGATCATATTGATAATATCTTTCAGGTGCATGGTTCGTGGGTCAACGTCAGACGAGTTTTCTTTCAGGTACTCTAAGTCTGTGGCTGCGGTTCGGTAAAATGATAGGGGCGACCCTGCATGCGGGGTGTTGTGTTGTAGGGCCTTCTCAGTGAATGTTCGCAGCCGTGTCGACAGATAGTACGAAACCATAGTTTTTGTTAGCGGCATGTCGCATTCGACGGCTATGAATGTCCATTTGATGTGCAGAGCCCTTGCGAGAATATCCAGATCGGGCAGCCCCAGGCCACCTTTGAATCTGGGCAGGCAGACAATGGCTCGTTTTACCTTATCGGGGGCTCCCTGCCACAAAAAGCGGTATATGTGTTTCTGGAGCTGTTTTTTCTTGTCTGGGGGGATGTCAAGAATGCTGGCCACAAAGCTGAGGGTAGAAATCAGCATTGTCTTGATGATGGTGGCCTGCGCAGTCAGGGGACATTTTAGAGCACCAAGGTTGTGGGTTTTGATGCTCAGTTGCTCTTCAGCCCTATTCCAATTTCTAGGCGCTGGCCCAGCCGAATCGAAGAAATATCCGAGGATTCGTGTCTCGCGAGTAACAGAGATCGATTGGATAGTGGTAGGGGAGGGGGTCGCGTTCAAGGCCATAACAGTGGATTTTTTGTGATTGAGGCGAGCCCCACTCGCTTGGCAGTACTCCGTAGTTAATTCAAGTAGTCTCTCCAGTGATGTTGTGTCTGGCACCACCACAGAAACGTCATCCGCGTAGGCGAACACTGGAGTGCAGGGAGGGCCAGCTGGCAAAGGTGTTTTGTGGATGCCGCCATCTCTAACAATCTTTTGCAGGAGGGGTTCAATCGCTATGACATAGAACAACGGGGAGAGGGGGCAACCTTGACGGACACCCCTTTCCACGGGGAATGGCATTGAGATGCGCCCTTGTACAATGACTGCTGCTTGTGGTGCGGCATAAAGCGCCTTGCACATATTTATGTACTGTACGGGAATGCGCGCGAGCTCAAGTGTCCTAAACAGGTACTCGTGACTCAGGCGGTCGAATGCCTTCTCTTGGTCCAGGGAGCAAAGAAAGCCATTGATGCTGCGTGATTCCATCCATGTCAAAAGGTCTCTCAGAGCCATGCCGTGGAGTTCTACCGAACGGCCTGGGACACAGCAAGCCTGTTGCGGGCCTACTATTGACGATAGAGCAGGCGTCAGGCGTAGGGAGAGACATTTGGCAATTGCCTTGTAGTCCGTATTTAGAAGGGTTATTGGCCTCCAAGCTTTAAGGTCACTGCTCCTGGAAGTGTCCTTGCACAGGAGTGTGATGAGGCCTTCGTTCATACTTGGAGTTAGTTCCCCTTGCTCTAGGGCGTCGTTTGCTAAGTTGGTGAAAGCGGTCTTTAGTGACGGCCAAAACTTTATGTAAAAAGCTGGCGGGAGTCCATCCATACCCGGGCTTCTGTTTGGCTTCATCTGTTTTAGGGCTGTGTGTAGTTCTTCAGACGACAGCCATGTGTCGTCTAGGTTAGGTGCGTCAGTTGCTGCCTCCAGCTGGAACGATGTGGGGGTGCAGGGCTCAGCAGCATAAAGTTCGATGTAGAAATCGCGTGCTAAACTCAATACCTGCTCAGGGTTCGTAACAATATGGCCGGTGAGTGGATCTTCGACTGCAGAGAGGGTTTCGTTCTTTCTGGCAAGGCGACGGCGTAGCAGATGACGCGAACACCATGCCTCGGTTTCCCATCGTTCAGCGCGTGCTGTTGCGCGAAGTCTGTCCCAGCGCCGATTTAGAAGACGATGGAACTCCTTACGCAGGGTGGCCAACGCCGCGGGGATGCTTGGTCCCTGAGAAAATGGGGCCGATAGCGCGATGATGGCATCCGAGACTATTCGGATTTCTTCTCTCTCTTCCCGCGCCATCTTCTTCCCCCACTCTTGGAGGCAAATCTTGATGGAGGTTTTCATATTATCCCAGCTTTGTGCATCCATGTTAGGGGAGACGTAACGCTTTATAACTTTGACGACTTCCTGCTGGACACGCTCGTCATCCAGAAGTCGCGTGTTTAATTTCCAGCAACCCTTTTCTCGTGGAGAAATATCAGCCGCACACAAGCGCGTGATAAGCAGCTTGTGATCACTTAGGGCATTGGGGAATACCCACACAGAGTGCAGGGAATCAGCTACGCTAGCAGAGACATAGACGCGGTCAATACGGCTTTCGAGACCACGGCCAGACCAGGTCATGCCGGCGCGACCAGGTTGTAGTGCGCGCCAAGCATCGGTTAAGTCTAACTCCTCCACCAGATCACGCAAGGCCTGTGCGCCATTGTGGTCTCGTCTAAGCCGCCGCGGTGTACCCCGAAGAGAGCGGCGGTCTTCTTTGAAGAGGACACAGTTAAAATCGCCCAATAGCACTATTTTGGCTCTGCCAATAAATCTCTCTTCTAGCCCCTCAAAAAATTCTCGCTGTCCAAAACGGCATGGGGCATATACATTAATGATGCGCATGCCATTGTTAAGGTCAATCGAGACAAAGCGTCCTGCGTTGTCCCTATCATGGCGTAGGACTGACAGGCCGGCGTCTCTTAGGAAAATGAGCGCAACTCCCCCTGAACCCTTCCTTCCGAAACTCCAATAGGATTTTGTGCTGAAACGGAGGTCAAAATTTTCAATTTGCTCTTGCCGGTGAATATAAGTTTCTTGAAGTGCGAGGATGTCGATCTTTTTGGCGCGGGCTATGTCTATTGTTTCAGCTTGTTTCGGTGCTTTAGTAAAGCCGCGAATGTTTAGCGTTGCGAGAACGAAGGAAAAGGCCAGGATGTAGCTAAAGGAAGGAAAGGGGGAAAGCGCGACCACCTCATGAGGAGGGAGCGGTGTCATGAGCAGTGGGAGAAGCGGAAGGTGACTCCGCTGTGGAATCGGCGTCGTAGATGTCCGAGATGTCCGAGTAGCAATCACAATTCGTTGTGTTGCAAATGTGACAGCGATGTTGGCTCGGCATTTCTGTTTCAGTGTCAGAGCTGCTCTCGCTTATTGGTGGAGGGTTTTTCAGAAACGCACGCTTCGTCAACGGCGCGTCGGCGGAAGATTCCGATGATGTTGATGGTGCTGATTTTAAGTTAAATTGGTTCACAGGAAGGGAAAGGCGCAGTAACTGTCACACTTGCTTTGTGGACACCCGAACCGCGCCGTAAGGGAAGGGAGGAAGGTGGGAATGAAAGTGGAAAGAGAGAAAGAGGAGCCGTAGTGGAGGGCTACGAAGTAATTTCGACCACCTGGGGATCTTTAACGTGCGCTGACATCGCACAGCACACGGACGCCACTTCGTTTCGCCTCCATCGAAACGCAGCCGCCGCGGTCGGGTTCGAACCCGGGAACTCCGGCACAGTAGTCGGGCGTCTTACCACTGCACCACCCCGGCGGGGCAGCTGATTTTTTGGTTTTCTTCTTTTTGGGACTCCGCTTGCGTTTGGGCCGCACTGTGGTCGTATCCATGTCCTTCTCTTCATCTTCTTCAGTTTCAACCGATCGGTCTTTTTTTGCGGCATCGACGCCGGCTGCACACTCTTGTTCCTCTACCGTGGCGGCCACTGAGGGCACCTGGCAGTGTCCAGTTTCAGTTTTCTTTTCGGGGTTCTGTTCGGGCGCTGTAGAGGGTGCGGCAATGTCCGTAACCGCTTTCCCGGCAGCGGACGTTGGGGGCACCTCGTGGTCTTCATAGACAACTTCTGCTTGTTTTTCTTCTAACTCTTCACATGGCGCGGCCGCAGCCGTCGCCTCCTTGCTATCTTCCTCGGTGACGGCGTTTGTAGACGCATCACCCTGCGTCTCGGTATCTTTCGGGTTCTCAGGACTTGCCAGCGCGAGTGCTGGTGCGGGCTGCTCCCAATAATCGGCTGGCTGTTCATTCACGTCTTCATTCCCTAGCACGGACGCAAATGTCCTCTTCTTACATGCCTTTACAGCGTGGTCCTCACCACACTTAGGGCACACGGCATCGCACACTTCATGCCCATACGCGCCGCAACGCTCGCACTGTGGCGTGTTGCAACTCGCGCCCATGTGGCCTTCATATCCGCACTTGCGGCATACCCTCTTGACTCCTTCATACTCGCACTGGATGGTTGTATCAATCACATCCAGGAAGTTCGGAATCTCAGCCTTCATCTCTATCTTTATCCGTCGGATCCCCGTGGTGACGAACGGGAAACCGGGGACGGTCTCGCGGGCAACGCTGACAATTTTTCCATAGGGCTGAAGTGCATTTGCCAACTCTACGTCATGGTGCTCCGATGAGTAGCCAAAGACGCGCACCAGCTTCGCGCGCGTGCCTCGATACTCAAAAGTCACCGCAGTTCCCTTAACATCTACGACGGGATCGTTCAGGAATCTCTCAACAGCAGCCCTAGTCTTCAGGAAAATCTCGAACTTCCCGCCTGTGAAATCTTGAACGCCACCAAGTTCCGTTTTCGAAAAACGTTTCACTAGGATTTTCGTCAGTTCTAGCGTTGTGGTGCCTTGCGGCACACGGCCGAAAAACGTAAAAGGCTTCAGCCGCTTGGCTCCTGGCATTGCAAGAACGCGCCGGCGAGCGCCGGACGCGCAAGTGTCCTCTCAGCGACGCGAGGCAAGAATGGCGGTGTGGACGCACAATAATCAAATCACAGGGCCAGCTGGCCAACTCACCCCTTTAGGTAACGTATCCGTCCTTGCGTCGCCTTCCTTATCGCTTCCTGCCTTCTTAATGGAGCATCCTCACGCTACTGCAATCCTTGGCTAAACGCAGCTCCGCCGTAGCCTTGGTCACGTATCAGATGGAGAGGACGTATCAGATGGAGTTTGACCTTCGTCCTATATTCCTGCCTTTTAGACTGTGGCTTCTTCTCGCTTACCAAAGCGGTCAGTCCGGGAGGTTGTAGTTTCCAGCACCGGCAGCTGTGCCAGTGACGCTGTGAATTAGAGCGCAGTATCTGCACCGTGCCTCGGATAATCATATCATTATTGCCGACTTCAGTTATGCACACTGCAACAGCTGCACTTTTATATCCGCATAATACAACAGCTAATTATCCACATGCTGCGTTGCAAAAACTGCCTCTTAGCCGCCATCGTGCACCCCTCTGTCCAGATCCCTGCTGGCACGTGGAGATTATTTTGCCTGCTCCACTTTCTCTTCCACCTTCCTACCTTCGCTTATGGCGCGGTTCAGGTGTCCATAGGAACTGACGCCCGACTACTGTGCCGGAGTACCCGGGCTCGAACCCGACCTCGGCGGCTGCGTTTCGATGGAGGCGAAACGAAGAGGCGTCGTGTGCTGTGCGATGTCAGCGCACGTTAAAGATCCGCAGGTGGTCCAAATTACTCCGTAGCCATCCACTACGGCTCCGCTTTCTAACTTTCCACTTGCACTCCCACCTTCCTCCCTTCCCCTACGGCGCGGTTGAGGTGTCCACAGAAAACGAGTGACACAGTTACTTCGTCTTTCCCTTCCGATAAATCAATAAATCAGTCCACAGGAACTAGTGTGACAGATACTGCGCTTTTCCTTGATCCAATTGAAAATTGGTTGTTTGGTTTGGTTTTGTGGGTTTTAACGTCCCAAAGCAACTCAGGCTATGAGAGACGCCGTAGTGGAGGACTTCGTGAATTTAGACCACCTGGGGTTCTTTAACGTGCACTGACATCGCATAGCACACGGGCGCCTTGCTTTTCGCCTCCATCGAAAAGCTGCTGCCGAGGCCGCGATTCGATGCCGCGTCCTTGGGAACAGTAGTCGAGCGCCGTAACCACTGCGCCACACCGGCGGTGGGGTGGGGGTCGGGAGAGCAAGGCAGCTGGTACAGAAAAGAAATATTGATTATGGTGGCGACTATCATGCGGGTCGCTATTGAATAAATTGTAACAGTATGCATTTCTAGAGCTAGTATGATAATAATGCTCTTTCTTCCACTTCAAAGGCAATTATTCTCAAAACGAGGAATTTTGCTGCATTTGACCTCTTTTTTCAGAAACTACAGGTGATAGGGAGATAAAACTTTGGGAGTAATGAGCAGACTACAGAGAGTCTACTGAACTAGAATTATGAAAGTTAGTGCAGATAATTTTAATTTAAAGGACTTGTACTGCAGATTTTGGGTCTAAAATTCAGTAGGCCTAATAAAAAAAAAAATCCAATGTTTGGAAACAATAATCCTAGTTCAATATCACTACCTTAGATTGCTGATTACGATAGTAATACAAAAGTTGAATGTTCTAACCCTAGCAGATCCCGGGAAAAAGGGTCACAAACATTGCCTAAAATAGTGGAAGGAACAGGGCCTAACCTGTCCCCTTGCATTTGCTACAACTTCCTTTGATAAAGTTTTGCGTAATATTGAACCAACTAGTCGGCCCATTTTAATTTTGCCATATCGCTTTGGCACAGCTTGAATGCCCCTAATGATTATTGGTAGTCATTTCCAAGAGAGTGGTGATTACAAAAAGTCTGTGATAGCTGAGAACACAGTGTTTTCCTATAGGCTTTGAAAACTAGCAGTTTTATAGCATTACCAACTACTATTCTGACCTTCCTGGACCCTACAGCTACCAGCTAGACTAACCCCTGCCTATCTTGCGGTATTTTGCACTTCTTGAACTAGCTAATCACCGTCTCAGTGATGATTTAATTAGATCACATGTTTTCGGTCTTTCTTTGTTTTTAAAACTTGCTGCCTTGCATAACACGTAGAAGGCAGGCCGTGCCTCCCCGCAATCATGGTTTCCAGCCTTTCTGAAGTCTCCGCAGAATAACTCTAAAACGAGAAACAATGACGCAGAAACCTATTGTATGCTATACCGTGAAAACAATGAGTGCAGTACTATGCAAATAATCATCTGTAAGCTGTACCTAGATGTAGACAATGATTTTTCATGCGCAAGTTCGCCTTCGAGGCTGCAGTCAGTAAACTGCTCTTCTACATAGCAAAGATTTGTTCTTATGATCATTTATCTCAGCTGTTAGTTCAGCTATGTGCTGTAAAATATTAGATGAAAAAGTGCTGGACACTGTTGGCATCTGTTTATTATTACTTTTTTAAATTTGGTGTTAATTGATGTGAAGCTTTCGAGTCTGACTCCAAGCATTAAGAAATGCTGGCGAATGACTCTCTTAACGCGATCACCTCGTCTGCAACCCTCTATTTTCGTACAAAGCACCTTAATAAACCTAACTGCACCTAACTGCGCATGAATAGGAAACTTTATCGTTACACATCCTCCTTTAATTGTAATTTCTCCACACTTGCAGCGGGCTCAGACTGATTGATCAGCTGGTGAAGCATTTTTAATTATTGGGCATAAAACTAACGAAACAGCTATCACATAACAATCTATAAATCTTACAAGTGCTCATAAAGCACATTCGTTGACAGCGCGGTGCCCCGCCGGGGGAGGGGGGGGGGGTGCAGGGGTAAGACGCCCGATTACTGTGTCGCAGTACCCGGATTCGAACCCGACCGCGGCGGCTGCGTTTCGATGGAGGCGAAACGAAGAGGCGTCCATGTGCTGTGCGCTTTCAAAGATCCGCAGGTGGTCGAAATTACTCCGTAGCCCTCCGCTACGAGTCTTCTTTCTCTCTTTCCACTTTCACTCCCACTTTCCTCCCTTCCCTTACGGCGCGGTTGTTTCCCACAGAAACAAGTGTGACAAATACTGCGCCTTTCCTTTCCTGTGAACCAATTATTACTTTCACTCCCACCTTCCTCCCTTCTTCGGCGCGGGTGAGGTGTCCACAGAATAAGTGGGATAGTTGCCCCGCTTTTTCTTTCCGTTCAACCCATTATTATTATTATTATTATTATTATTATTATTATTATTATTATTATTATTATTATTATTATTATTATTATAATTATTATTATTATTATTACTATTATTATTATCATTAAATAAAAATTGTAAAAAAAATTCAGCGGATTGAAAAGGCGGTGTTACAGGGGTTATACTGCAACACTCGTAGCTTTCGCTTAATCACTAAGTTAAAGCCATGCTTAAACCACCTCAATTTTATTACGACACACATTTCTGACACGTATGACTCGTGCGTATTACGTGTGATTTCTATGAAGTGATATTCAGCACGCACGGATTTATGTCTACCAGATCATACGAGCGTTGTCTGCAGGGCAACGTTTTCGGCTGCCCCCTTCAAGCTCCAGGAGTAATGACCCGTACTGCAACGAATTCTTCGGAGTTCAGTATTCCCGCCAAGAAAGTGGCGGCCAGTAGATAGCAAGAAACCTTCCCCGACAGCGGCGGCTATCCTCCTTGCCCCCCACCAACCAAGCAACCAAGGGGAGCAATCGATGTTAAGATGGCGGCGTCCGGTTCAACGCGCCGGCACAAGTGGGTCCTGTCGGCGCAGCAAAGAGCTGTTGTGTCGTGCTCAACCTAGGCGAATTCTTCTTATAGACGCCTCTTCGCGTTGTTTCTTCGGTATACAGACCTTGCGTTTAGACAGCGGCAGGCGAAAGGTACGTATGCTGTGTCAGTCAATCTGGCAGCTTTTTAGGCGGTATTTTCAAAGAGAATGCAGCTCAGAGCGTCCAGCGGAGGCAATGTATATGCATCAGAACAAAGCAAACTAGATGAATGGTTGCGTGCATAAACCGGCGCTAAGTGGCAGTCGTTCCAAGTTACTGATGCGAAGCAAACTATTCTCACTATATATACTACGTTTTCTGTTCGGAAGCGTAGAGTTCTTGTTGCTTTTGACTGAAGTAGGAATTCTGGACTGAATGAATGAAAAACTTTAGTCGAAGGGAATTCTCTCGGCGTGAGTGGGGCCCTCAGTCCAGGGCCCCAGTGGAAATATTCCTCAAAGACATTCTTCTTTAATGCAAATAAGAAGGCGCGTAGAATTGTAGCATTGATCAATAAGAACCAGTGCTGTTTGCTCCGTTCATAGTCACTGACGCTGACACAGATTCAGGTTCAGTGCGACGTTTGATGCTGACGTTACTTCAAGTAACATACGGCTATATTGAAGAGCTCACAAATACCTAAACATTCAGTGTTGCCAAATAAACCATGGAAAACTAGCAGCAGGATGCGCTAAAACCCGCTGAAACCGCTAAATTCAATACCTGCATTAAAAAGAAAATTTTTATTAATTTTTGTTTGTTGTATGGCCAGTAAACTATGTGATCAAGTATATAAAATACCACAAAACACTTTTTTCCTTCCTACTAGAAACTTTGGACTCCCAATACTTTGATTGTAAGGAATAGCTTGCCTACCTTCTGTAGGTTTAAAGTTTCTGCTGACTGAATGCAGGCACTTTCGATCGCAGAAAGCCATCTGCTTCGTCTTAGTTTGCCGAGCAAACAGCGAGCGATTGGTAATTCTTAATACTTATTTTAGGCCGGATTCCAGCACTGCTGTACGCAACCACGATGATTCTTTGGAATGTATTTACGGTTAGTTCGCAGAGCGGCATTTAACGTGCCTCAGAATTCCGACCCGAATAATTAGGTTAAGATTTGTCATCTCCGTTCGAGTTGGGCTAATAGTTTACATTTGATAACGTTTAGTTAACTGAACATGCTTCCAGTCTCTGCGCTCTATCAGAGTAGCATCACCATGGAGAGAGAAAACTGCGCAAACTCAAAGAAGTAAATTTTGTCGGAATAATCCTCGTGTTTCCTTAAGCTTGTCTAAGGATGCAGCTTTGCCCCCAAAATTCCAGCTGATGAGAGTGGGTTTCTTCTAAAGCAGTTTAATGACAGCGATTGTTTCTTGTGGTACTCATGAATTCTACAAAAGGCACATAAGAGTCATTAGCTGCATTTGGAACTTCAGGTACTCTATCTCTAAACTTAAGGTCCTGCAGCCACTCTTTCAAAAACGTGTGTATTATTTGACGGTCCCAGTCCACCCGACCGCATGCTCGGCAACAGCAAACTTAACGACTGCGTCAAAAATGCCTCTTGTATTCGCCACCTTGGCATCTCTGGATGTCATGCGCTTGCTGCGACGTTTTCTTGCAGAATTTAGCATAATTTTAAAGGACTGACGTCATCCTAAACAAAATAAAAAGGAACACGGAAAATCACCAGAAAAAAAAGAAAAAACGCTAAATATCCCACATCCAGCAACACAACGTTTTTGCCCGCTAAACAATGTAAAAACCAGCTAAATTTGGCGGAAAAACCGCTAACTTGGCAACACCGCTAAAATAAACGCTTACGCTTTCTTGTTACTTGCACCGATGTCGGGATGCACGACACGAATCACAGGAAAGGAGGACTTAATGAAATAACAAGTGTACAGCCGGCCTTAAACTCAGTAAGGAAAGGAGGAATGCTACAGAGAGAAATAATGATGGCGTACATTCTGTACTGTACTGAATGCAATGAAGAGAAATGACCCAATATGCCCCAGAATTCTAAATCCATTTAACCGCCGGCTATTGCAGGGTACGCACACTGGAGAGCAGAGATTGCGCTCTACGTTCTCCTGCTATTCTGGTCCTGCACAAGCCACCCCACTTTATCTCAGTGATCTTCCGTATCGAATCTCTGTACTTGACACCCGGAAGCTACTGACTATGTTTTTCTTGCCTTCCAATCCGTTGTGTTCTGTAAACACAGCATGGGTTATCTTTTGCCCGCAAACGCTGCTGCCCCAAGCCAGTTTGCTAATCTTGTGTAAGGTCCTTCCACCTGAAAAGGATGGTAAAGGCGGTCCTCGCTATCACAGCCTGTGGGATTTTAGAGTGTGTCGAATAAAAACCACATTCATAACAGCATGTATATGCCAGGTTCTCGACACCAAGTGTGAAAATAAGAGGTGGTTGCCGGATTGACGAACTGGAGAATGGATTAGGCGGAGAGTATAGGAAATTAACGCAGAGCTTGCGAAAGAGGGATGATTTGGATGTACTAGTGCCCCCAAAATAAAACGGAGCACGGACCTGTAGAAAAATTGCTCTCATTCGTCCGGGCTGCTGATGAGGCAAACACCAACAGTGTCAAGGTGAACATTCGGGTGTCCTGCAGGCACCCAAGCTACATGCGAATCAGCTTGAAGGGTGCTCCGCGAAACGAAATTTTACTTGTTCGTGCGCTCAGTCTTATTTTTGGGGCACTAGAACGCCTACAGGAAAGGTAGGAGGGAAAGGTAGTAGCAGCTGTCAATCGAAAACACAAATACATCTGATAACTGCTTGCCTAGAATGGGAGACAACGTATGTATATGCAGGTCGTAGCATCACCACCGCTGTCATCAGCTTAACTAGATCTGAGGGAGGACATGTGAGCACTGAGCCACTCCATAAGTATCAAATAAAATCAAGTTACTCTAGTTGCTTTTTGCCTGGTCAAAAAATATATATAAGTTCCAACTCCAGGACAGAACGTACAATAAAATGCATTCGGACGTGAAAACGGACTGTTCCCCTTCACACTTGTGCTATCTATGCTGTCTCGTCTATCGTTCAGTACTGTGTGTTGCGCTCCGAATAAGCAGTTTTAATCATGTCCTAGTTAAGCAAACTCTGCTGAAAAGCACTGAAAGTTTTTGCAGGCTTCGCTTTTCCGGACAAAGTATTTTTTTTTTCAAGGGTAAAATGGGAAACTGTACCTAAATTATTCTCTAAGATTTCACGACGCAAGCAGGCTTGGCGCCACGCTTTTGCAAAAAAGCAAAAACAAAACCGTTGCATGGTTTGATAAAAAATTACACATATTTTAGAGATTTCTTTTTTTTTTTTTTCCAAATCTTCCTGAAAGTTTTATGGACTGCCATATCAGTTGTTGTGAAACGTTTTGTTATTTTTCGTATTTTATGGCATTAAATACACCTCTAGCATTCATGATCGCAAACTAGTCATAACCTTCATAAAGTCTGTAAACATTCCATGCAACCATTACCCATCCTATGAGTTTAACTTCCATTCCTTGCGTAATTTTGCACTTCGCCCTTGTTTCACACCGAGTCATTAAAACCTCAAACTCTGATCATGCAATGTTAAATCATCACCAAATAATGACCACGACAATTTCTGACGCTGTCTCATACACTTGTTTCAGCTTAATGACAAATAATCCTGGTGACATCACAGGGATGCTGTCGTCCAGTGATGCCTGGTTCCGTCTCTCCAACGCTGTCATGGCGCTGTTCTTCGCAATGGCATCGTACGTCCAACTCAACGACCCCGACGCACTCTTGTGGATTGTAAGTAGGCGCACAAGTATGATCGATTTGAGGGGTGGAATGGTCGTGTGTGCCGCTTTCTTTTGTTCTCGTCATTTTGTTTTTTTGCGCTACGTTTCCAGCATGCAACAACGCGCCCAGTTTGCATCCTCATGTGATTCCCAACACTCTCACATTTCAGAGTCTTCAACCAGCTATCGTAATGATACAGCCGAAGTATACTAACCAAATAAGAGCACTTCTTTTAGTAAATGTCTGACACCTACAATTAGCTTACTATCGATCACCTGGCTCGTGGTTCTCTAGAAGTTAACCGCCCTCTATGAATAAATGGCTTTGGCGTTCGACTCCTGATCCCGAGATTACGGGATCGGGTGCTAGTCCCTACAGCAGCATTTCTGTGGAGGAGAAATGCAAAACAGCCCGTGTACGTTACAGAAATTTAGGTGGCCAAAATTAATCCCTAGCCTTCCGGCTGTTCGGGACACTCATTTCTACGCACTGCGATTCATAAGCAGGCAAGGTAAATTATTGTATAGGGAACCCCGTTGGATTCTATAGCCTAAATGTCCCCACGACCAGAAGTGAATTCATGTCAGAAATTTTTTGTTCATCGTAACGAGACATGGAAACATGTCACTTCTATTAATTATTATTTCTTGCTGTGCTTTGAACTTGTAAGCGTAACAGAAGCTCATAATTAGTGGAAATACGGGGAATCCCCGAAATTCCATCACTTGTGAGTCACCGCTCTGAACAGATGCCTGCATTCCACGACAACACGGCGCTCAACTCACGGTACTAAGCCCCGGTAAAAGCGACGGCTATGATAGATATGAACAGATAAAAAAGATGTGCACACCACACTCACACTGTTAAGGTAGTTTGCCTATGTTAATTAGCTGTATTATGTTTAGGACACGTAATTCGCTTAGTCACAATATGGTGTTCTCATGGCTCCCTGAGTGTGCTTTGTACAACTGCCATCGAATGAGTACTACATCAGATTGTGCCCAGATAGCCACGTGCTGGGGTGTCCGCGGCGCAAATGAATGCTATCCGAGCCAGAGACGGGAACGCAGCCTGCATTGTTGGCCTTATTTATTTGCACCGTTTTGAGACTTTTCATGAACTGCATGAAGCTAAGCTCGTTTGACAGTGCGAGAATAGCAAAAAAAAAAAAAAAAAAGAAAACCAGTAATCACTGCGTTACTTGCATTGGAAAAATGCGTAATCATTGACGGCATAGTGTAGCAAGCTGCGCATGTTCTTTTATTTTTTTCCCTCTTCCTTCGATTAAACGTCACTTTACACACTTTGTGATGAATTTTACTCATTTGAATCCTGTTTTTTTTTTCTGAAATCCCCAACTTCTGGCCACGTGACATGCATGCAGACACGTCACACTTTACCTGTCGGGAAATGTGACGTTAGATCCGGACGTCGCCATTACTCTGCCTGGCTATTTCGACGTCTCATTGGCTCTTCTGGCCATATATTAATTACCTAATTACTCAATTTTACCCATACGATTTGCTCAGACGAGATTGTTTCATTCTCTATCTTGTACAATCATATGATTTTCGGTAATTCGTTCGGTCACGACGAAATCGTGTACACAACTTTTGGGGACGCCGAACCTCAAACACAGACTGTTAATGCTTACGCATTAATTAAGGTGGGCGTGGCTGCCTTGTCTTTGCCAAACGTATCCTTGGAGCAGTGGCTACGGCGGCAGCGTGCTTAATGGCAGAACAACAACGCTGCGGTCTCCGTCCTATCTCGTAGATTGTGAGAATAGCCTGCGTTACGTCAGCCTGTTAAATGCTATCTTTTTTTTTTTGATGACAAAGAGCATAGTGAGTGGCGAAGGCACCCTGGGTAATTTTGGCAGAGAAGGTACGTACGGACAAAGCATAAACGAATTATAGAACAGTTAAAGATATTAGCGAAGTGTATGTGGCTTATTGATTACTGATATGTGTGGCGACAGGCATGCTGTGTTGATTTCACCGGTAGGGAAGTTGCGACACATAAGAATACTATGTCGAATACGATATGCGTCCGTTACACGTTGCCGCAACCAGTTTTATTGACAAGAATGCCGAATTGGGCGAGTTGGTGCGTTTGCATTTTATGAAGCTTAGCGGAAAGAAGACAAGGACAAAATAAGGGATTTTCTTATTTCCCTATATATCCCTTATTCTATCCCTTATTTTGTCCTTGTATTCTTCGCGCTACGCTTCCTAAAATTCAGTTTTATGGGTATGCTGCAGGCTATGGCTGCACCATCAATGAAAAAAAAAAAAAAAGACTAAGCTAAGCCCTGAGTAAAGGGCTGTCGCTCTACCATCCCCGTTAATATTCGCTTGTCGCTTTGCCTCGTGACAATTCTTTCAAGCGTGACCTTCATTTTCCCCGTGCTTGACGGCAGGCTAATAGGTATTATCGACTGAATGGGGCGGACAGGTCTCAATCGGTAGCTGGTATGCCTCCGAGGCGCCTGATGTTGCGCCTGCACTTCTTCACTCTGTGTTGTTAAACGTACGTCACATGCTTGTGACCTAAGCTATCCGTTAATAGTACGCAGAGTCCGTGCCGCAAATTGGCTTTACTGAAGCATTGGCGCAGGGAGGTCTTTCCTAAACTGTCAAAGGTACAGCTTTCGATGAAAATTTATCAGCGAAAACCCTGCTATGCCTACACAAACGGGGTGCCCATATTCGTTGTGTCGAGAAGTCTCTAAAAGGTCAAAGATAAAGAAAGATGTAATTCACTGCTCCTAGCCATGAAGAGCATGCATCCGGTTTGGGCGAATTACTTGGTTTCATCGGTAAGTTTACCTCTCTTTTGACTGAGTTCACCTGACGTTCAATCCCTCAGTTATTTCATTGCGTTTTTGAGATCAAAATTTTGGCCTGAGCTTGAGCTCGATCTTTCCTGAGGGAGTCTGTAAAATACTATCAGTCCCCTGCCCGATACACAAGACTTCTGCTAAGCTTATTTCCTGTGAAGTCATTTTTCCTTAGTTGCTATCACTGTTTTTTGGCATTTTTTGGCATAATTTTCTCGTTTTGAGCTCGGTAGGCACGGAACGTAAGCCTTAGGGTGCAGGTCGCGGTAAATTATTTCGGTACCCCAGTGTATGCACAAAGCTAATTAGCCGTGGACAAACACTCAAGGGAATAACTTGACAGCTTTGATTCGATTCGATATTTGCTGTAAAAAGCAAAATAATTGTCAGCCTTCTTGAGACAAGCTTGCAGTGCCGATGTCGACGATCCGCAAGTAGCTGTGCAGGAAACACAGCGCAATCCCTGCCTTAGAAACAAGACATTCAGTATAGTTTTGATGCAGGAATGCATATAAAGGCTACGTGTTCATCTTCCTTTGCCCGTCTTCCCGCACACAGAATTAGGAAATGGCCATTCTGATGAGACATAAAAAATCATGAGAAACTCAAAACACCCGGATTGCTACCGAATTCTCCAAGGAGGTCCTTGCAACCAAAATAAACTAATAGTGACCTGTAGAGAAAATGGCATAACATCGGCTTGGTCAGAATCGAATTCAGGATTGCGAGAAGGGAACGCTAACGATATCGAAAGCTCCTTGTTCCGGAGTGAATTAAGGTTATTCCAGCGAATGCGAGATACGAATGGGACGGGCCCAAGAATGCATTTTTCTCTTAGCAAACATCTATTAGAAAAAAGCCATCATGCGAGACATAAATTTTGTCATATGAATGCACAAAATGCGTAATATATTAGCGAAATTCACAAAAAAGAAACCTCTTGAAAACGCTAATATTTAGTGCAAAAGTACTCGAACAACAGTCAGAGCCGAGCAATGACCTTGCTTCTGCCTGACTCTCGACTGGCCCGCGGGGTAGCGACGTCACAGTTCATGTGTCGTGGTGCTGGTAATTCAAGCAATGATTTCATGCGGTATCATCGGGCTAACAAATAGATACACCCAAATTATTTTAGTGCATGGTCACACAGTCAAACCTTACAAAGAATAACCAGCCGAGTGCCCAACTGCTGCGCCTGACTGCTGTGCCCAAGGATGCGGGATCGAATCCCGGCCGCGGCGGCTACTTTGTAAAACGAAAAGCAAGGCGCTCGTGTACCGTGCGATGTCAGTGCACGTTAAAGATCCCCAGGTGGTCGAATTTCCGCAGCCCTCTACTACGGCGTCTCTCATAGTCTGAGTCGCTTTGGTCGCTTAAATCTCATAAACCAAATCAAACAAGAATATTTTCGCTTGCATATGTTCAGCTCATAAATAAAAACAAAAAAAAAATCATTCAGAGCTGCTTGGAACTTGGGAATACCTCACGGAAAGAGCGAATGCGGAACATCGTATCTGCAGTCTTAATCTGGTTCCACATACGTTCCTGTTATAAGTGGAACTTTGAAAAATGTTCCACTTAAATTTTTTAAAAGTTCTACTTATAACTGGAACCTATGTGGAACCAGATTAAGAATGTATAGGCGACGGCCACGCCATTGGTGACGGAGGTGATAAGTACGTCCGGGAGGGGAGCCGGTCGTGTCGTCTGCTAGCCGCGTGTTTAGCCGTCCCTTCAGGCGTCCGCAGCGTTGCATGAACAGAAGCCGCTGCCCGATTCATGACAACAATACATGTTCCTTGGGTAACTCTTCGAACGCTATTTAAAAGCTCCGGAGATTATACTTACTCGTCTCAGCTCGGCAAGCAATACGACCGAGACCATACTGTTTGAGTTCACTTCGCGTTAACAGGCCGCTTATAATTCTTGTATTTCGATATGAAAGAACTGGAAACAATATCGGCGCGTAATCGTGAATTTTCTTAAGTTTAGTAGCATTCGCTGTTAGGTACAAGTAAAAATACATTGATTTCTGCTTAAACTTGTTATTGTTCATTTATTTGGTGCAGTGCTGCATATTTTTGAGGCGCTTAATTTTTATTCATTTTACAGGTCCTGAACGCAAATTAAAGGCGGATATAATGAGCATCAGGTACGGGATTTAATGAATGAAGCACGTGCTCCAAGCTCATGGTACATGCATTTAATGACCTATATGCAGTGCTTCCCTACACAAAAAATTGTATGAGGCAATAACCTCACATTTTCTCACACAATCTCACTCCATTAACATAACAAATCACATACAAGTCGCATAAAACTGCATAAGGTCTCATAGTTTCTTATACATTATCATAAATTATGTACGATATTTTATGATAATGATGTGCACCTTATGAGATTCTATGTGATTAGATGAGATTTTGTGAGGTTATTGCCTAGTAACTTTTGGTTTTTCAGTAATGTTGTTAAGAGACGCATCTCTAATCATTTTTGTCCTTTTAGCTAAGCACGTAAGCATTTACGAACCGTAGAATTTATCGAAGGTTGTAAGCGCTAGCTTCGTTGCGCTTCATCCGTTTCCGACTGTACGCGCTTTGAAATGTGTCCTCGCCACGATCCAAATAATCGTCATTGCTAATCCCGCGGTGGATGCTTTCGACATGGGGCACTTAATTAAGCATCGTTTTTAAGAGCAGAACATCGTTGTAATCGCGCATTCTTAACCAGTGAGCCTTCGTAACCTATGAGTAGTGTGTCTCTCTCGCAACATGAGAGTCCTGGGTGCGAGTCCCCCCCGCCCCTCCCTCCTCCTCTCCCCTCCCGCCCCAAAGAAAAAGTTCACTTAGTTTTCATATGCGCTCAATTATTTTCCTTTCGTTACGGAACTTCCGCAAGAAATTTAGTGTGAACATGAACATTTCAACCTGCTCTTGAATTTTAATGTTCCAATGGGATTTTTCGTTCAGGGCCAACGTCAGTGACGATGACGCAGGATTTTTTTGCGATATGGTGCCCCTGGAGACAGTGCAATAAACTTTTGGCTCGATATAACGGTGGGTTGCGCAGAATGTCTCATATATGGGGTCGAGGCACGTCACCATGGGCCCATATGAAAGGACATAGCTAAGGAAAGGCTGGCTAAATGAAAAAGAAAACGAAAACAGCGAATATTTCTCAGAAGTAATTGATCACCCTATGTAGCATACCCACAATTAAGTGAGGGGCAACATTGCAGCTGGCAATTTAGCGCCTTCTTTTTGTTGTAGAGGGCACCTGGCGTGCGTACGCGTTAATTTGTCCCAGATGGCTGTCGAATCAATAATGTGTCCGCTTCTACACAAAGGAACGCCTTTAATTTATGCTTCAGGCCGCCGTAGAAGAAATTAGCCCGAGCTGAAAAAGGAGCTGCGGTCGCGTTGCAATCAACTCACGGCGGACAGGCGACTGTTTAGTCCCACTCCGTAGAGCGGCGCACAAGCGCAGTTTTCCAACTGTCTCTCATCTAAGAATATTGACTTCAACTAAATCGCATGAACGTGCCTTAATGGCGTGTCCCACTCGGGATGCAAGGTGGTTCAATGCCCATCTCAGGTGTCTCGAAATTAGCAGCTGCTTATAACTCATTCATGCCATAAGGTCCCGTGATGCCCTACTGAAAAAATTGTATGAGGCAATAACCTCACATTTTCTCACACAATCTCACTCAATTCGCATAAGAAATCACATACACATCACATCACATACACATCACATATAAGCGCATTAGATCTCATAGTTCCTTGTAAATTATCATAATTATGCGAAATATGTTATGATAATGATGCCCTCCGTGTCAGAGTCTATGCGATTTGGTGAGATTTTGTGAGGCAGCGGTGGCGTAGCGGTAGAACATCCGCCTCGCATGCAAGAGGACCGGGGTTCAATTCTCCACCGGATGAAAAAAAAAAAAAAATCCGCGTGTCGATGGAATTGCATACACAGGTTTGGGGTGCGACCTGATGCCGGTGAACACCTCCGGCAACGCACTCCCTCACCAGAACAGGAGTTGGCCACCCTGGTGCAGCAATTGGCCACAACCTCCTATGATAAGCTCCATAAAACCCCGGCCCTCAGTCACCAGCGGCTGCGGAACAACTGACCACGGCGGCGGTCAGACCTGTGACGCAGCAGGGGGTGCTAAGAAAGCCTGGCTCCGCTGGACAGGCCGCCATTGGAAACTGACCCTGGCAACGTTTAATGCTAGAACCCTAGCTAGTGAAGCTAGTTTAGCAGTGCTGTTAGAGGAACTAGAGGGCATGAAACGGGATGTCATAGGGCTTAGTGAGGTTAGGAGGCCGAATGAGGCATATACTGTACTGAAGGATGGGCATGTACTGTGTTATCGAGGTTTACCTGAGAGGCGACAACTAGGAGCAGGTTTCCTTGTCAATAAGTATATAGCGGGTAATATAGATGAATTCTATAGTATTAATGAGAGGGTTGCAGGCATCGTAATTAGGCTTAATAAACGGTATAAACTGAAGGTTGTACAGGCCTATGCACTTACATGTAGTTATGATGACCGGGCAGTTGAAAGCTTCTATGAAGATGTAGAATCGGCAATGCGAAAAGTCAAAATGCAGTATACTGTACTAATGGGCGACTTCAATGCCAAGGCAGGGAAAAAACAGGCAGGAGACAAGGCAGTAGGTGACTATGGCATTGGTTCTAGGAATAGCAGGGGGGAGTTACTAGTTGAGTTTGCAGAGCGCAATAACTTACGAATCATGAATACCTTCTTCAGCAAACGGAAGAACCGGAAATGGACATGGAAAAGTCCTAACGGAGAGACTAAAAATGAAATCGACTTCATAATGTGTTCAACCCCCGCCATTGTGCAGGATGTAGAGGTAATCGGGAAAGTGCGATGCAGTGACCACAGGATGGCGAGGTCCCGAATTAGCCTAGATCTGAAGAAGGAACGCAGCAGATTAGTAAGAAAGAAACCGATCAACGAATTAGCGGTGAGGGGGAGGGCAGAAGAGTTCAGGATCTCGCTACAGAATAGGTACTCAGCTCTAACTGAGGATGGTGACATTACCCTAGAGGCAAGGAACAATAATTTCAGAGATATCATTACTGAGTGCGCGGTAGAAGTAGGCGGTAGGATAGTTAGAGAGGATACCGGTAAGCTGTCTAAGGAGACGAAAGATTTGATTAAGAAACACCAGAGTATGAAAGCTTCCAATTCAACAGACCAGATCGAATTGGCCGAGATATCAAAGCTAATCAATAAGCGCAAGGTGGCCGATATAAGGAAGTATAACATGGAGAAAATTGAGCATGCTGTAAAGAACGGGGGAAGCCTTAAAGCGGCAAAGAAGAAATTGGGCATAGGCAAAAACCAGATGTATGCGATAGGGGACAAGGCGGGCAACGTCATCACTAATATGGACAAGATAGTCAAAGTAGCCGAGGAGTTCTATACAGATCTCTACAGTAGCCAAAGTAGTCAGGACCGTAATGAGATTGGCGGTAGGGAAAAACAGTCATACATTCCACCAGTGACGAAGGACGAGGTCAAGAAAGCACTAGAAACTATGAAAAGGGGGAAATCAGCTGGAGAGGATCAGATAACTACAGATTTGCTGAAGGACGGGGGGGATATCGTGCTAGAAAAACTGGCCACCCTGTATACGCAGTGCCTGGTGTCATCGACGGTACCGGAACCATGGAAGAATGCAAACATTATCCTCATTCACAAGAAAGGGGACTCAAGGACCTTAAAAATTACAGACCAATCAGCTTACTGTCTGTTACGTATAAGGTATTTACTAAGGTAATCGCTAATAGAATCAGGACAACCTTAGACTGCAATCAAGCAAAGGATCAAGCAGGGTTTCGGAAACGGTACTCTACTATCGATCATATCCATACCATCAATCAGGTGATAGAAAACTGCTCGGAATATAACCAGCCCTTATACATAGCATTCATTGATTACGAAAAAGCATTTGACTCAGTTTAAACCTCGGCGGTGATGCAGGCATTGCGAAATCAGGGGGTAGACGAGCCGTACGTGAAAGTTCTGGAAGATATGTATAGTGGCTGCACAGCAACCATAGTTCTGCATAAAGAAAGTAACAAAATTCACATAAAGAAAGGTGTTAGGCAAGGGGACACAATCTCCCCAGTACTATTCACAGCTTGTTTAGAGGAAGTATTCAGAGACTTGGAATGGGAGCAGTTAGGGATAAGGGTAGATGGAAAATACCTCAGTAATCTGCGATTTGCTGATGACATTGCCTTGCTAAGCAACTCGGGGGATGAACTGCAAGTAATGATTGATGACCTAGACAGAAAAAGTAGAAAGGTAGGCTTGAAAATCAATATGCAGAACACTAAGGTAATGTTCAACAGCCTCGGGAAGGAACAGCAGTTTACATTAGGTAGCGAAGTACTGGAAGTAGTAGGCGAATATGTCTACTTAGGACAGGTAGTAACCGCAGATCCGGACCATGAAAAGGAAATAACAAGAAGAATAAGATTGGGATGGAGCGCATTTGGCAAGCACTCGCAGATTATGACTAGCAGCTTACCGGTATCGCTCAAGAGGAAAGTATACAACAGTTGCATCTTGCCTGTACTCACCTATGGGGCTGAAACGTGGAGGCTAACCAAGAGAGTTCTACTTAAGTTGAGGACAACCCAGAGGGCTATGGAACGAAAAATGGTAGGGGTAACATTAAGAGATAGATAGCGTGCAGAGTGGGTCAGAGAAATAACTCAAGTTACCGACATTCTAGTGGCAATTAAGAAGAAGAAATGGACATGGGCAGGACATGTAGTGCGAAGAGAGGATAACCGATGGTCGCTGAGGGTAACAAACTGGATTCCAAGGGAAGGAAAGCGTAGCAGGGGGCGGCAGAAAGTTAGGTGGGCGGATGAGATTAAGAAGTTCGCAGGGGTCAAGTGGATGCAGCTAGCACAGAACCGGGTTAAGTGGAGAAATATGGGAGAGGCCTTCGCCCTGCAGTGGGTATAATCAGGCTGATGATGATGATGATGTGAGGTTATTGCCCCGTAGAACTTTTAGTTTTTCAGTAGGGTGCGCATAAACAGCCGATAAATACACGAGCGTATCGCACGTGCGTCGCTCTGCATGAACCTTGGTGCTTCATACATCACACGACGGATAAACGCTGGAGCGAGGCATCTGGAGCTGACTTACTGAGGCAAATGTTTACGCCAAGGCACCGAAAAGAGGCGAGGATTATACGTCGTACACGATACGTGATGTGACGTAATAAGAAGGGTGCACAAATGTTTATCCCATAACAAGTTTCTTTTTGCTTTTCCTTGCGTGCGTTTGGGGCGAGAACTTGAACGCGTACACATTGCAACGGTGGGTTAAGTCAAAGGGTAAGCAAGCTGTAGCATGGATTAAGACGCAAAATTTTCTTTATAGCTCAGACTTTTGACTTCAATTTATCGGAATAAAAATGTAAATCGCTCTGTTCAGGTGACCTACGCTATGCCGTGTTTCGCCTCTGCCAGCGAAGCCTTGCGGCCCTCGTGGTGGTCGTCGCAACAGTTCCGTACACGTTTCACCGGCACCGCCATCTTGCTCACCGGCTGCCTCTTATTGGTCAGCGTCTGCCTCTGGCTGCGTGACGCTTCCTGCGTCGGTTTCAACCTAATCGTCTGCGAGCCCGGCCGTGAGTCGGGAGGCTCGGCCATCTCCCTCTGCTGGCTGCTACTGCTGAGGAGAAGGGGTGAAAATGTCGGTTGGAAGCGAGCCACACTTTCCGCAGCTTTAAGCTTGCTGCCTCTGGCCACGTGGATTGCGCTGCTAACGGGCGAAGGCATCACATACCTTTGCCGCCGTCACATGACGTGACCCATGTTCATCGTCACCACGTCGACCAACCTCTACAAGAGACTGAATGGCATCGGCAGAGCAGACGATTTCAAAACCAATCGAGAAATCGCAGTCAGGAAATCGCTGTGACCAAAAAGGACCACTGTTGTCGTATACCAAGCAAACAACTTGACGCCTGACGGAAAGACACGGTATTTAGTACCAGCCTCAGTTTTCGCATTTAGATGAAGGTAGGGCATAAGGACACGTGTGTTATTTATATAAGATCAGTGAATGTTAAACAGCCCCGATTAGTCGAAATTATTCCCGAATTTCAAATTGCATCGTCTTCATGAATCATTAGAGAGTTTTAGCTTACCGTGATCCGCCATCCGCTACCGTGATCCACCACATCGCGTTCCACTGCGCATGCCCAGATCTCTTGACACCAATAGATGGCGCCACATACTGGATGTCGGCACATAAACCTGCCGCATCGGAACGACACCACCGAGATCTTGACAAGGCCTGCGCACCCCAGCAACCTACGTCACGACAGGCGGATGGCGATAAAGTACCAGCAAATGAAGGTGCGAGCGCGAATCTGAGTCTAGTCACATGATGTCATCTCGCCCCTTTACCCAAGCCTGTACGCGCAGATTCAGTGGCTGACACCTTATCGCTCATCCGCTTGTCGTGACATTCGCTGATGGGAGAGAAGTTGATGCAAAGGCCTTGTTAGGATCTCGGTGGTGACGATCGGAACCAATCAGCTTGAGCGTCCCGCTCACGCGCGGTAGAGAGTCACGGTGGCGAATCGCGGATCTTGGTAAGCTAAATCTCTATTTTTCATTCTCTTTTTCACCGTTTCCCTCGTAGCGCAGTTGAGGTGCGCAAGGAAAATAAGGCAGATGTTCAAGCCTGGCCATTTCTCATCAAAGTTTCGCATTTCAGTTGTTTTCCTGAACGAAACAAACTCAGCGATAAGAAGTAGACTAAGACAGGGATATCCTTTATCGGCACTGCTTTACACGTTGCATGCAAGCCGAAGTGCAAGAATGTTTGAAGTATATGAATTAAATTGCACCGAGCGCGGTACCGCAAAACACAATCTACATGTCGTAGCCTATATGTGACGCTGATATCGTTTCCCCACGTAATAAAAAAAACAACCCCCAATTTCTCCGAGGATGTAGTACGCTTGAAATGGAAGATGCTCCTGGAGGTGCGTCTTCTTGCATAATAATCTATTTTTATGATTTATAGGATCATCAGAAATTGTTAGTTGGTTTGTGGGATTTAACGTCCCAAAGCAACTCAGGCCATGAGAGACGCCGTAGTGGAGGACTCCGGAAATTTCGACCACCTGGGGTTCTTTAACGTGCACTGACATCGCACAACACACGGGCGCCTTGCTTTTCGCATGCATCGAAAAGCGGCCGCCGAGGCCGGAATTCGATCCCGCGTCCTTGGGAACAGCAGTCGAGAGCCGTAACCACTGCGCCACCCCGGCGGGGCTCATCAGAAATTGTTTCGATAGAACTTGATTGGATGTAGTGAAGGATTCAGCTCTCTCTCTCTCTCTCTCTCTCTCTCTATATATATATATATATATATATATATATATATATATATATATATATATATATATATATATATATATATATATATAATTTAAAGGAGCGAACAGTCTAGGGGCCGAAGGTAAACGTCGGGGCGCCATGGGCCTCCCCGAGTGTTGATCAGCGACCGAGGTCGTCAGTTCACCGCTGATGTAGTCGAAGAACTCCTTTGTTTGTGCCAAACGCATTTCCGACATTCTACCCCCTATCATCCGCAAACAAATGAGTTGATCGAGCGACTCAACCGGACACCCGCCAACATGCTTTCAATGTACGTCGCCGCCGACCACAAGGACTGGGCCTCTGTGCTACCATTTATAACATACACATACAATACCACCGAACAGGAAACAACAAGTTACAGTCCATTCTTTCTCCTCTACGCCCGGTCTCCTCGACACACCCTCGACACCATCCTCCCGTTCTCCCCAGACGACGATCCTGGGATTGCTGAGATCCTCTGCCGGGCTGAAGAAGCCCGCCGGATAGCCCGTCTGCGAACTCTCGCCTGACAAAAGCGCTCGAAATCCCGCTACGACGACTACCATCACCACGTCACCTACCTCCCTGGCGAGATGGTCTGGCTTTGGAGTCCACTAAAGAAGCGTGACTTAAGTCAAAAACTGCTCGCGCACTTTATCGGTCCCTATGTTATCCTCGAGAAAATTAGTGACCTCACCTATCGGATTGCGCGCCTCACAAAAAGAGGCCGACGTTCTTCACGAACTGAGCTTTCTCACGTCGCGCGTCTGAAACCCTGTCATCTTCGCCTGCGATGGGGGGAGTGTTACGGACTTGGTCTCAAGCAGAGTATGAAGGAGGGAAGAAGGAAGAAGAAGAAGCGTTGGTTTTCAGGGGCTAGCAGGCTTCACCTGGTCCGTCTGCCATAGCACTGTAAATAAACACCCCCTTTCTTATTTCCCTGTAACAATATCTATATAGTGTTACTCAGCGGTATTCGCTGATCGTGCTGAGGATGAGGAAGTGTGACAGACTCCGAGAGGAAGACGGCGCCGAGGGTGGTGAAATCGGTGCTGTCATCTAGGTTAGTTATGAGGACAGCTTTCGGACTGTGGATCTTCCGCGTAACATCTCTTGGTAAGGCCCGTTCACACTTGCGACTAGCAGCGGTCGCGCGACCGTTTTGGTCGAAAAACGACTGTCGCAAATGGTCGCATCGGTCGAAAAGTGACTGCCGCGGGCCGATCGGGCACTGCTCGAATTTCTAGTCGCGCGACTACTAGTCGCAAACCATTTCACCAATCAGCGAGGTCCCGGAGTACTCGATCGAGCACCTTCTCAATGCAATTAAAGAATACCTCTACCTTTTCAACAAATGGTACCCGGAATTCAAAGTCAGGGAGAAGGATATGGCCTAGCTGGGGGGGAGAGTGGAAAGACATTCGGACTATCCGGTAAGTATCATGAAATTTTGAGAAATGGGTTTTTCACGCAGGCGCAACATTTTATATTGACACCACGGTGATTGACACCGTCTTTCGCCTGAAAAAGTTGAAGTGTCGCAAGCGGCTGCTACCGACGTTCGCTGTGATCGCCCTGCAGCTCTCCTACTCCCAACTCGTTTTTCGAGAAGGCGACAGTCGCAAGTGTGAACATCGGTAGTGGCGAGCGAGGGAACATCCTCTCCTCTGGTCGCAAGTGTGAATACTAGACCTGTAGAGTTGTGTGTGTGTGTGTGTGGGGGGGGGGGGGGTACGGGGCCTTCCTTCTGCCAGCGCCACAGACACCGTGGACTCTGAACTTGTCCCTCCAGTGATTTCTGCTGCCACATCCAAAGCTCCCACATCCAACGCCGGTTTCTCGCCCCGATATTGGTACCGCAATCCAAATGAATGCCCTACCAATGACAATCGCCCCATTTGTTTTAGTTCTCGTGTTGGCCACATTTCCCGTCACATGTCGTGGCCACTGGTGCATGCCATCTCGTCAGTTCACCTACGTCGACCGCCGCGGGGACTATGCCCCTCACTATTCCTCCCCTTGCCCCGACCAGACCCGTGTTGACCCCGGTGCCACTGTCCGTGCTGCCAACCGTTCACCATCCCCACAAACACGACGTTCGCGTTCTCCTCTTCCTCGCTGCAGTTCGTCACCGTCCTATTCTGGCCACTTACCGGGAAACTAGCCAATGCAACTCCTGGAGGTGACGCTGCATTTATGACCCGGAATAAAAAACCTCTGCTGACCCCTGCCCTACAAAATAACCCTATCGACGTCAATGTGGATGAAGTTCCCGTTTCTGCTCTCATTGGATCAGGTGCCCAACTGTCCGTTCTCACATCCTCATTTCGCCGTCGCCTCAAAAAAGTCCTTACGCCAGCCGTCTCGTCCACAGTTCGCGTCACCAATGGTAGCCCTGCTGCCGCGGCTGGTATGTGTACGGCGCGAGTTACCATTGCTGGCCGTCATGCCCCAGTGTTGTTCACCGTCCCACACGAAAGCCCCCACGACGTTATCCTTGGCATTGACGTTTTAACAGCCCACTTTGCCTTTATTGACTGCTCTACAGGCCTACTTCGCTTGGACCTTCCGCTCTGCTCTGAAGACCCCTCCTGCTCACCCCGCCTTCGATGAGCACAGTTTAGCCCCCTTCCTCATAAAACAGACGTTTGCATCCCTATGTCGCCATTCCCACCCGTCCTAGATGGCGACTATCTCGCGTGTCCCATTACTGATGTCACACTGCAGCGGCACGTCACCCTTTCTCATCTGATTGTGCACATCTCCCAAAACCGCACCACTTTCCCTGTCCTTAACTTCAGCTTATCAACTCAAGTTCTACCCGAGGGAATTTCACTAGCAGAGCTGTCGCCGATGACCGATTGTGCCATTTCAGCTCTGACTACCGATAATCCAAATGCCGTCCGTGCAACACCTCCCTCGTCCTCTACATCGCGCCCTGATCCTGTTAAAAGCATGATTGCAGCTGATCTCAAACCTGAATTCACCGTTGAGTTACACAAGCTTTTGCTTACCTACAGTGACCTTTCTGACTTCGGTACCTGCCCATTGGGTCAAACTACAGTTGTTAGCCACCGCATTGACACCGGTGACGCCAGTCGTAATTACAGGCGGCCCTATCGTGTTTCGCTTGCCGGGCGACGCTTCATTCAAACGGAGGCCGAAAAGATGGTAGCGAATGACATAATAGAGCCTTCCAGTAGCCAGTATATATATGTAACGGAAAGCTGTTTGAGGGAAAGAGAGAGAAATATTCAACGAAGCAAGTGGAAAGGAGGGCTATTTTCAGTAACTAGTATTCCTTAGCCTAAGCAATACAGAGCTCTCCCTTGTCTTTCTCTATCTATCCCAACGGTGGATGCGAGACTTAGGCCATAATCAGCAACTCAAGTGTTTAAAGTGACGAAGTGTGAATGAACAGCTCAAAGAATCTTTGAGCGGTGAAATACAAGGAATATTTACTTGGAGCACCGTGTAGCTTTCCTCGTGCGTTTCCTTATGTCGGCTGTTGCGAGCGCTGCAGGAAAGAGCAAGGGCGGAGCAAGGCCTTATCTTTAAAAATTTTCTCCTTCGAAATTAACAAAAATTATTCCTTATAAACTTTCAGAAATAAATGCCTTGTATGATGCCATGCAACCTAATATCTCCCGTATTTTTACTTGTATCACCTCGCTGCGCAAATGACGATTGAATATGCCACAAAAAAGCAAATTTTCTCAAATTTAGATGTTTTCTTTTTTTGCTACCGCAAGTTTATTCGCTGACATATTTGTACAGGTTTGTTTTGATTCTGAGCCACTTAAAAAAAATGGCTTAGAGGACAACAGTGAGGAAATCAAATCTCGTCAAAAATTGTCAAATTGCCATCTTTCTGTGCATTCTTACATAGTTCCTATTACAGAAAACTCACTGATTCAGTTCAGTTTAGTGCAATTTGTTTTATTTGAAGAAAAGGAGGTGCAGGCTCATGCTCAAAATGCTTATTTTTACAAATGTTTTTCACAATTAGGTTTAGCTACCGCTTGTAAACTTTACATATACAAGCAGTTTACAAGCTTTACGTATACGTCTGTTACGTATAAGGTATTTACTAAGGTAATCGCTAATAGAATCAGGACAACCTTAGATTGCAATCAAGCAAAGGATCAAGCAGGGTTTCGGAAACGGTACTCTACTATCGATCATATCCATACCATCAATCAGGTGATAGAAAAATGCTCGGAATATCACCAGCCCTTATACATAGCATTCATTGATTACGAAAAAGCATTTGACTCAGTTGAAACCTCGGCGATGATGCAGGCATTGCGAAATCAGGGGGTATACGAGCCGTACGTGAAAGTGCTGGAAGATATATATAGTGGCTGCACAGCAACCATAGTTCTGCATAAAGAAAGTAACAAAATTCACATAAAGAAAGGTGTTAGGCAAGGGGACACAATCTCCGCAGTACTATTCACAGCTTGCTTAGAGGAAGTATTCAGAGACTTGTAATGAGAGCAGTTAGGGATAAGGGTAGATGGAGAATACTTCAGTAATCTGCGATTTGCTCATGACATTGCCTTGCTAAGCAACTCGGGGGATGAACTGCAAATAATGATTGGTGACCTAGGCAGGAAATGTAGAAAGGTAGGCTTCACCATCAATATGCAGAAGACTAAGGTAATGTTCAACAGCCTCGGAAAGGAACAGCAGTTTACATTAGGTAGCGAAGTACTGGAAGTAGTAGGCGAATATGTCTACTTAGGACAGGTAGTAACCGCAGATCCGGACCATGAAAAGGAAATAACAAGAAGAATAAAATTGGGATGGAGCGCATTTGGCAAGCACTCACAGATTATGACTAGCAGCTTACCGGTATCGGTAAAGAGGAAAGTATATAACAGTTGCATCTTACCTGTACTCACCTATGGGGCTGAAACGTGGAGGCTAACCAAGAGAGTTCTACTTAAGTTGAGGACAACCCAGAGGGCTATGGAACGAAAAATGGTAAGGGTAACATTAAGAGATAGGAAGCGTGCAGAGTGGGTCAGAGAAATAACTCAGGTTACCGACATTCTAGTGGAAATTAAGCAGAAGAAATGGGCATGGACAGGACATGTAGTGCGAAGAGAAGATAACCGATGGTCGCTTAGGGTAAATAACTGGATTCTAAGGGAAGGAAAGCGTAGCAGGGGGCGGCAGAAAGTTAGGTGGGCGGATGAGGTAAAGAAGTTCGCAGGGGTCAAGTGGATGCAGCTAGCACAGAATCGGGTTAAGTGGAGAAATATGGGAGAGGCCTTCGCCCTGCAGTGGGTATAGTCAGGCTGATGATGATGATGATGATGTAAACTTAAGATGGCGGTCATAATACAAAAAAACAAAACAAAATGCGTCCGAACAAGCTGGACAAGTTTTTGTCACAGTAAAGCAAAGAGAGGTATGATATTTCTTTGCAGAAATCGAAAATGTCCATGCGCTAAATCTGCACCAGTTGGCGTTGAACAACCGAATAAGGAATTGCGGTTGGTAGGGAGGCACAATCACTTAGTGCTGTTCACCGCGTGATTAAATGAGGCATTCGGAGACTTCAATAGGGAACTGGTGGGCACAATAGTGAATGAAAAAAAAAGTTGTGTAATCAGGGATTTGCTGAGGAGATTGCCGAATTTACTCGTATAATGCTCGCAGTTTTTGCTAAGTCGAAGCAGGGGGGGGGGGATACGATAATTATGTGGGGAAAATTTTCAAGCAAATGTTTTGGAGCGCTAAAAGCAGATATAGATAGGTGTGAATCGGGATTCTTAGGGTAGCTATTGTAAATATAACCAAAACATTGCTCTCACGCAGAACTTGCCCTTGTTTTAAAAGTACAAGGTCGCTAAAAGCACAAATTGCTAAAGTACTTTATTTGCCGCACGCAGCCTTGTCATCACTTCCCGCGCTTCGTGGTATAATGCTCATAACAGACCATACAGCTCTACTCTTGATCAAAGACTTGATCCGAGTCTGTGTGGACACTGCAATCCCTGTCTCCAGTGCCGCACTACGCGGAACTCGTTGACGCTAAGTGCCTGCTGGCAGCGCGGTTGCTAAGCTTTAGCGCGCACTCAAAAGCTTTCAGCTTTTGTATAACTGTATAACTGTATAACTTGCATAACTGTATAACTGTATAACTGTATAGCAGCTGTATAACTTGTGTACTGCCCCACCGCGATGTGGCACCAAGAACACGGCAGACGGCGGAACAAAGCAAGTAACCCTGACGGAACGAAGGAACAATGACACCGAGACGCGGACGACGCGGAGACACCTGGCAAAATGGCGATGACTACAAGCATTATGGAGGTAAAAAAAGATGATCATAACCCATGATGAAGATGACGATTTAACCAAGCACGCTATCGCCACCTGGTAGCGCGTGCACTTATTCATTCATTCATTCATTCATTCATTCATTCATTCATTCATTCATTCATTCATTCATTCATTCATTCATTCATTCATTCATTCATTCATTCATTCATTCATTCATTCATTCAAAAGCCTTTATTCATGAGGATGACCTCAGGCCTAGAGCATGCACACAAGGCCAGCTAGGTTCAGTAGTGCTCCAAAGATGGCGCTTGTTACTACTAGCAGCTAGCACCTAGAGAACCTACACGTAGGCTCTATACTAGCTTCTAGCCCCTCGATATTAGCAGCCTTCCTTTCTTGTGAACAAAAAATAAAAAAGCGCGCCAAGGAACGCCACGCGACAGGAGCGATGGTGTACCGTCCAAACTTACACTTGCCGGAGAGTGTGTGACAGATACTGCGTCTTGCCGTTCATGTGTTCCAATTAATAATTAATAATTGTATGTAACTCTGTAACGTATGCCGACAAGAGGCAAACGATGAGAGGCAAATGGTTTGGTTTGTTGGGTTTAACGTCTCGAAGCGACTGAGGCTATGAGAGACGCCGTAGTGGAGGACTCGGGAAATTCCGACCTCCTGGGGTTCTTTTTAACGTGCACTGACATCGCACAGCGCACGGGCGCCTTGCTTTTCGATTCCATGGAAAAGTTGCCGCCGAGGCCGGGATTCGATCCCGCGTCCATGGGCACAGTAGTCGAGCGCCGTAACCACTGCGCCACCCCGGCGGGGGAAAAGGCAAATGATAGGAGGGGAAGGGTAGGCTTTCGCCATTCTCCTAAGATGCATCTAAGGGACCCCTAATGTTTTCTTCATTCCTGTTATTAACGCGAAAGCATTACTTAGCTATGTTCACAGATTTCTATCCGCAGACCCTGTCCGCAGCACCACGTTCGCAAAATCGTGTCCGCAGCAATTGTGAGTAATTGAGAAGTGGTAGAGGTTAATGAGTGGTGTCGATCAATAGGGAGTGACGTAATGTTGTTGCTTAAGAAAGAATTAGGCCAATAAGTTAATTATGTAATTAATTAGAATAACTGATTGACAGAAAAGGAAAGACGCAGTATCTGCCACACTTGTTCTGTGGACACCTGAACCGCGCCTTAAGGGAAGAGAGGAAGGTGGGAGTGAAAGCGAAAAGAGAGAAAGGGGTGCCATGGTGGCCATAGAGGATATGACATTAAGGATGTGGCGTCACCCAACCGGAAGTATAGCCGGAAAAGAAGGGCAGAGGAAGGGATTGGCGCGCAATTTGAAAGTGCCAAAAATATAAGGGGTAAACAAGAAGTGAATTAATGTGAGGTAGAGGATGTGACGTCACGCAACCGGACGTGGAAGTAGAGCCGAAAAAGGTCATAGGAAGGGATTGGCGCGCAATTGGAAAGTACCGAAGACTAAAATGGGCAAACAAGAAGTGAATTAAGCTACTAGAAGCAACCGGAAGCAACCAACAGCAGCATCCGTGCTTTCGCATTACTTTAATGTAGATTCTGCAGGGCTCTTTAATTTTTGGGCTGCTCCTGGCTCTACGGGGCTGGGACTGGTAGGTCACTGCCGCTTCCGGCAGGAGCTAGCCTGCCACTATATTTTTATCTGTTGTTGGCCATCATTGCACCCGCTACCATTTTGGTGGTGGACGACGGCCGTTGCGACGCGCGTCTCTCGCTATTTCTTTATTTTCTCTGCTGTACGCACGAGGCATCGGAGGTGGCTCAGATACAGAGCCAGTAGCAGGCCCGTGCATTCTCTTTTCCTTCTTCCTTCAGTCGCAACAAACAACAAAAACATTCCTGTTATTTTTATAGCATTTTATAACATTAAACAGGCAAAATAATCTCCACGCGCCAGCAGGGATCTGGACAGAGGGGTGTACGATGGCGGCTCAGAGGCAGTTTGTGCAACTACAGTGCCTAGGCACTATAGTGCAACGGAGCATGTGGCGAATGAGCTGTTGTATTATGCGGATATAAAAATGCAGCTGTCGCAGTTCCAGGGTGGCAGCTCCTGGCCCTACGTGTTTGGGATGGTAGGTCAACGCCGCTTGCGGCGGAGGCTAGCCAGCCATGAAATTTTATCTGTTGTAGGCCATCATTGCACCCGCCATTGCTTCGGTGGTGGACGACGGCTGTTGTTGCGGCGCGTGTCTTTCTCTCCCTCTTCTTTTCATAATTTATTTATTTATGGGAAGGGAAATGCGCGGTAACTGTCTCACTTGTTTTCTGTGGACACCGCAACCGCACCGTAAGAGAAGGGAGGAAGGTGGGAGTGAAAGTGGAAAGAGAGATAGAGGAGCCGTAGTATAAGGTGACGGAGTAATTTCGACCACCTGGGGATCTTTAACATGCGCTGACTCGCACAGCACACGGACGCCTCTTCATTTCGCCTCCATCGAAACGCAGCCTTTCTTCTCTATTTTTTCTTGTTGTTGTTGTGGCTGTAGGAAGAAGGAAAGGAACAAAATTTGGAGGACGCTTAAGCTTCGCCTTCAAGAGTGGAACGCGATAGCGTTATTGCACCTCGTCGAGAAAACTTACTAAACGCAAGGGTATTGGGGCATCCTCGCACCGGTACCCGCGCGGCCCGAAGGGGAGAAGCGGGTGAGCGAAGATAGTGATCTAAAGAAAGGAAAGACGCTTGATTCTACAACCTGTGAGGGTGCACGGCGAAACGTCAGGGGCGAGTGGCGCGCCACGTGTCGGGGCAGCGCCGCACATTGCGAGGAGGGGTTCTTCTGTGTTTGCCGCAAGATGGCTCTGCATGTGCGCAGAGCGCCGAAGAAATGTAGCGGAAACGTACTTCGCTACTCGTGTTACTGCGACTTCTGTAAGTAACATGCTCATAATTACCGATATACACTGCAGTATAATGTTCTACGGCATGTTTCTAAGCAACATCGCATTCACTAGAAGCGCTTTTGTACCGCTTTCAAGCATCGAACTCGTGGCTGAGGTGGAGCTGAATCCCACCCGTAGAAGCTACGGGTGGGATTTTTGGTTATTACAGGGAGGTCGTCGCTAGTGTGATTTCTTTCAGTGCGTTTTTCTAATGAATATTTGTCCACTGTAAAACGAAAAAAGCTGTATCGCGATTTATGTGACATTGCTTTGCCACAACCCTTGTACAGAACCTTATACAGTGGAGGTCCGGGCAGAGATGTCTTGAAGAGAGTAAAGAAAATGCAGGTGTCGCCAGGAGCTAAGACATTTTTCTTTAAATTACACACCGGGACATTATCAGTAAAGAAGTTTTTGGAGGAAAGGGATTTTTTTTTTACCGTGGGGGGCGCACTGTTTAATCTGCAAGCAGCCGGTAACAATAGACCATGTTTTTTTGCATTGTTGGGAAGGGGTTTATTTCTGGGATGTTTTGCAACGTACGATAAAGAAAGAATTTCCACTAGACTCCCACGGCATCCGGTATTTAAGCATTGATAATGAAGATGGCGTTCCGTATGATTTAATCATGCTCATGGGCCTCCACTCTATATGGCGCTCCAGAATGGCGGGCTATCACTGCGACAGGGATGCTCGACCCGCTAGAATATACTTTCGAGAAAGTGTGAATTGGTTTATTGCCATACAGAAAGTGGCTGCTGAACCTCCCGAATGGCTCTCAAGGGTAGAGCCTTTGCTGTCGTTGCGGGAGTTTTAATGTACTGAGACGAAGCCAGCCTGACATTGGCTGATGATGACCTTCCAATATGTACTTTGTTTTGTGTTATTCGTGTTGTGTTCTTGTGAAATGGTATGAACCAAAGCCAGGAAATAAAGAAAAAAAAAAAGAACTCGTGGCTGAGTGGTAGCGTCTCCGTTTCACACTCCGGAGACCCTGGTTCGATTCCCACCCAGCCCATCTTGGAACTTGCTTTTTATTTATGAAGTGCATGTTTATTTATGAAGTGCATGCCGGGATGCGTATTTGGGTTTGCTCGGTACGGTGGCTCCGCAAGGGACAGAGCAACAGAAGAGACGAAGAAAACGGGCTGTTCTGACTAGCATCTACCGCCCCCAGGAGCCGAGCAGCCTAGCGATTAGCGGCGCATGCTTTTTCAATGGGCGTCACGTTGGACGTGGCAATAACTTAAGAGAGCCTATACTACTACTACTACTACTAAATAATAATAATACACAGTATAATTTCTCTGCTAATTATTATTATTATTATTATTATTATTATTAATATTATTAGTAGTAGTAGTAGTAGTAGTAGTAGTATAGAGGAAGACTCGTTTCACGAAGTTGGCACTGAATTGTCTATTTAACGACCGAATTAACTGGCTAAACATTATCTTCACAGTTTTAATAAATAATATTAATAATAATTGGTTCATAGGAAGGGAAAGGCGCAGTATCTGTCACACTTGTGTCTGTGGACACCTGAAACAATTCCGTAGCCCCCGCTACGGCTCCTCTTTCTCTCTTCCTCCCTTGTGTCTGTGGACACCTTCATCCCTTGGTGTCCACAGACACAAGTGTGACAGATACTGCGCCTTTCCCTTCCTGTGAACCAATTAATATTATTATCATTAATAATTAAAACTGTGAAGATAATATTTAGCCAATTAATTTGGCCGTTACCTACAGACAATTCAGTGCCAACTTAGTGAAACGAGTCTTCCTCTATACTACTACTACTACTACTACTACTACTACTACTACTACTACTACTACTACTACTACTACTACTACTACTAATAATAATAATAATAATAATAATAATAATAATAATAATAATAATAATAATAATAATAGTAATAGTAGTAGTAGTAGTAGTAGTAGTAGTAGTAGTAGTAGTAGTAGTAGTAGTAGTAGTAGTAGTAGTAGTAGTAGTAGTAGTAGTATAGGCTTTCTCAAGCTAGTGCCGCGTCCAACATGACGCCCATTGAAAAAGCATGCGCCGCTAATCGCTAGGCTGCTCGGCTTCTGGGGGCGGTAGATGCTAGTCAGAACACCCCGCTTTCTTCGTCTCTTCTGTCGATTTGTCCCTTGCGGAGCCACCGTACCGAGCAAACCCAAATACGCTGCCGGGATTTATCGCTCACTAGACGACGACGACACCGGCTTTTCTGCGACACGAGCTCCTTAACGCTACCGCGTTAAAATGCAAGGGCCTGCTACTGGCTCTGTAGCTGAGCCACTTCTGCTGCCTTTTTTTGATTGATATATAGGAAGGGAAAGGCGCGGTAACTGTCTCACTTGTTTTCTGTGGACACCTCAACCGAGCCGTAAGAGAAGGGAGGAAAGTGGGAAAGTGGAAAGGGAGAAAGGGGAGCCTTTAACGTGCGCTGACATCGCACAGTGCACGGACGCCTCTTCGTTTTGCCTCCTCGTGCGGACAGAAGAGAAAATAGAGAAGAAAAAGAAGAGGGAGAGAAAGACGCGCACCTCAACAACAGCCGTCTTCTACCACTGAAGCAGTGGCGGGTGCAATAACGGCCTACAACATATAAAATTCGGTAGCTGGCTAGCCCCCGCCGCTAGCAACCAGGCAGCGGAGGTGGCTCAGCTACACAGCTGGTAGCAGGCCCGTGGGTTTTCTTTTCCTTCTTCCTAGTCACAATAACAAATTGTGTCCGCAGCAGTTAAGGGCAATTGAAAAGTGGTACAGGTTAATGAGTGCTGTCAATCGATAGAGGCTTACGTAATGTTGCTGCAGAAAAATAATTAGGCCAATTAGTTAACTAGGTAATTAATTATGGGCGGAAAATGTAAGAGTTGTCCGCAGTAGTTGTGAGTAATTGCGAATTGGTAGAACTTAATGAGTGATGTCAATTGATAGAGGGTGATACAATGTTGTGTCTGAAGTAATAATTACGGCAATAAGGTAATTAGGTAATTAATTATAGGCAAACCACACAAAATCTTTTCCACAGCAGTTGTGAGTAATTGAGAAGTCAAAGAAGTTAATGAATGGTGTCAATCCATAGAGGGTGATGTAATGTGTGCGAAATAATAATTAGGTCATTAGGGTGATTAGGTAATTATTTAGAGGCAGAAATGAAAAAGTAAAGGCGAAAATGAGCTTATTAGCCACAATGATCTTACCGGCCCCACATTTGAATGTACCTCGTACTAAAATAGTTAACTAAATGTCAATTAGGGTGATATCAAAATTGCGACATCACGCAACCGGAAGTAGAGTCGAAAAAGTGCATAGGAAGGGTTTGGCGCGCAATTTGAAAGTACCGAAGACCAAAAAAAGGTGAAACAAGAAGTGAATTATTGTAACGTCATGCAACCGGAAGTAGAGCCGAAAAAGGGCATAGGAAGGGATTGGCGCGCAATTTGAAAGTACCAAAGTCTAGAATGAATAAACAAAAGTGAATTAATGTGACGTAGGGGTTTTGACATGCCGCAACCGGAAGTAGAGCCGAAAAAGGGCATAGGAAGGGATTGGCGTGCAGTTTGAAAGTACCAGACTAAAATGCGTAAACAAGAAGTAAATTATTGTGACGTCACGCAACCGGAATTAGAGCCTAAAAAGGGCATAGGAAGGGGATTGGTGCGCAATTTGAAAATACCAAAGACTAAAATGAATAAACAAGAATTGAATTAATGTGACGTAGGGGTTTTGACATCCCGCAACCGGAAGTAGAGCCGAAAAAGGGCATAGGAAGGGATTGGCGTGCAATTTGAAAGTACCAAAGACTAAAATGGGTAAACAAGAAGTGAATTAGCAACTAGAAGCAACCAGAAGCAACCAACAGTAGCATCCGTGCTTTCGCATTACTCCAATGCAGATTTTGCAGTGCTCTTTAATTTTTAACTTATTATATTGGCTTTTCGATGGAGTTGAAATGGAGAGGAGTCCGCGTGCTGTGCAATGTCAGTGCATGTTAAAGATCCCCAGGTGGTTTAAATTATTCCGTAGCCCTTCACTACGGCTCCTATTTCTCTCTTTCCACTTTCACTCTCTCATTCCTACCTTCCCTTACGGTGGGGTTCAGGTGTCCACACAACCAAGTATGACAGATACAGCGCCTTTCCCTTCCTGAGAATCAATTATTATATCAAAAACATTAAAAAAAATTCGCGGCATGAAAAAGCGGTTGTAAAGCCGCTATCGGGTTTACTCCTATGGCGGATCTTGAGCGTCGCTCTAACTTTTATTGTTGTAGTACATATGAATGATATGTGTGCGGAGGTGTAAACGGCTTTTTCAGCTGTTGTGGCACTTTTTTTTTTATTTGAAAATACTGCAGCCCCTCAAGGGGCTATAGCAGGAGTGGGTACAAAAATGTGGAACAATTCCACGCATACAAAAGTACATACAAGCATTACAAATATAAACGCTAGAAAAACAACATACAATGCTACGACTCAATTGCCGACGCAAAATCAGAGATTGATAGTGCACGAATGTTGCCATCCAAAGAATTCCAACACTCCACAGTGCGCGGAAAAAAACTGTATTTGAAAACGTTAGTGCGGGCAAAAAAAGGTTGGATATTAAGATCGTGATGGCTCCTGGTTGCAGATGGTTTTGAAAACGAGATATGCTTACCCTCTGAAAGGCAATTAGCAGAATGAACTATGGAGTGAAGAAGTTTTAAGGACTCAGTTTTTCGGCGGGATGCAAGCGGGCTTATGTTTAGGGAAGACATCGCAGATGAGGGTGAAAAATGAAAGTCGTAGCGGTGAAAAATAAATCTTACAGCTTTACGTTGCACAGATTCTATTTGATCGATTTCACATTGCTTGTATGGATTCCAGACATTAGAAGCGTATTCAAGAATAGGGCGAATTCGAGTTTTGTACATGAGCAATTTTGCTTCTTTAGGAGCATCCCGTACTGTACGTCGTAAGTAACCTACCTTTTTAAGAGCTTTAGCTGTGATGTAATCGGTGTGTTTTGACCATTGCATATTGTGAGAAAAAACGATGCCAAGATATTTATATTCATGAACCCTTTGCAGTGATGCATAGTCGTAAATAGAAGGTGATAGGCGGTTGGTGAAAGACATGACAACTGTTTTGCTGAAATTGATGTTCATCTGCCACGTATTGCACCAGTCACGGAACATACCAAAAGACTCATTCAGAAGGAGGTGATCATTAACAGAGTTGATAGTGTGGTACAGTACGCAATCATCGGCGTATAGACGGATCTTGGAGGTTATACTGTCAGGTAAATCATTAATATACCCGCGACTTGAAGCATTAAGAATGCATGCTGTCGCACATTTAGATGCAAACAGTTAATTTCTTACAGTAATCCCTTAACAATACAAGTTGTACTCTCAGGTACTTCGATAATTTGTGAAACCCCCCGTGAACTTCGTTTCGTGCCTTAGTTCACTTGATGGCACAATAGTTATTTAACCGTACATGTTATCATCTAAGGGTCCTCTGCCTTCTCAACATTACTGAGGAAACGTCTCTTGTCGCTACCCTGTTTGTTTATTCAAGAGACCTTTTATTCTCAATTTTACGCATTGGCCATTTTCAGTTTCTCTCAATTTTATGATTTGGCCATTTTTAGTGCCCTAATTTGTTAAAATACTTTGGTACGTGTTCTCACAAGCTGCTAGATCAGTGGCTGAAAAAATATTACGATAACTGTGTTGCCTTTCTTTCTCCCCTCTCTACCTTTTCCTTCTCTTTTCTCTGAGCGAAGGCCAAAGCACAGGAACACAGAGAGAAGTATTCACAAAGGGTGATGGCGAGAATGCGACACCAAAATCTTTTGCTAAAGTTTCTTAATAAAAACACGACTATGAATTTAGACCATTTTCGTATTGCCGCGCGGTGCCTGTCACTGCTTTGTATCAATGTGATATAAAATGATTGTGGCAGCTTAGTGTGAGACAGGCTGCAATTACATAGCGTGCATCAAAACATTTTGCACGCACTTATCGAATGAAAAGCCTCCATATGTACAACCCCTGATTAGGCAACAAGTCCAGGCACTGCTATTTCATCAGCAACAAACCTTACATGTGAACTTTAAACGTAATGTGGAGTACATTATCGACCTTCTCTTCATTAAAAAGGTGCGCTGAACTACGCACGAAGGTTTTGTAATGCTTGTCGTAATTACACTCGTATCGACTGCCACTTGAAAAGAGTTCCCGTTCTTTAGCAGGGACGAATATTCAGTAGCCATTTTCAACAATTCCAGTTTCAACTCTTTCATGATTTTCAGCTGAGCGAATGCCGGGCTTTTGGGCACAGACTTCTGAAGTTTTAGTGCCTTTTCCATCGCATTCCATGCAATATACCTGTCAGCCCTATTTATATTCATATTCCCAACACACTTGTTTGAGGGCGGGAATGGGCACACATTAAATGACGCGAGGCTATTTTTCTGACCTTTTCTCTTCACGTGCCGGTGGTAGTTTTTGTTCGAAAGCCGTGAAAGGAAAATGGCTGCAGGTCCATTCGAATGCTAATTCCTCGAATGAGCCCCTCAGAGACAAGTCTCTTATTTTCAGGTATAACACCTATCACGATGGACACCAAACGCATCCTCCTTCTAGTGTACGTTTTGCTAACAACGCACATCTGCGACATGACTAGAAGCACCATCTTGACTAGGCGAGAAGCTGAAACAGGTACCTCAACTTCAATGAAGTACTGGATGTCTTTTCAAGACAGCGTGGTATATCTAGTGTGCGAGAACCACCAGAAAAACGTTGAGCACTCGATATCGCGCGTCCTCCCAAAAGTGACAACGCTTTGGACATTCCCGAGCGCCGCATTTAGGAAGTTGCTTAAAGAAAACACGTTCAACAACGTGAGAACAATAGTTTTTCTTCTATGTCCTCCTGGAGGGGAGGCAGTGTGTGCTGCGCGCATCCCCAAGCACCCATTCTTTGTGTACCTTGTCGACTGGATAGCCTTGCCCGTTGGTAGCGACGGGTCTCAAACTAGAACAGCCGTTGCATCCGAGCTGGGTTGCCCAATTGGCGGCAAAAACACTTCAGCTCTGTCACCGAAGGAAGGAGTCTGCTTACACTTGGTCGGAGCAACAGTACTTTCCAAGAAGTACGGCTTTCCAGAGCACGACCGAGGCAGAACGTTTGCGGCCACGCTCGCGGGGCAACGCGTTGTGGTGGCTTACTGGCCTCTAAAAGCGCACGAAAGTTTGGTGCGCCTGAGTGATGCACCTGACAGATTTGAAGCAATTGGAGAAGCACTTGTCGCCGTGAACGCAACGTTACTGTTTAGAGCGTATACGGACTTGGATGAAGCCATGCTTGCCTTGCTGCTCGGCACCGCCGACATGATCATGACCCTCGCCAGAACGGATGCGGGATCTTCCGACTTCTATCATCTCTCGCACCCACTACGGTTCACGTACGAAACATTTTACGTCTGGAAGGACAACAAAAACAGCGAAATATCATTTTTCGAAGTTCTGAAGCGTTCCGAGGTGGCCTTTCTAACACTCATGTTTGCTATGGTCGCCGTGTGGATGGTGCTTAGTCTCGGTGACTACTTCGAATTCCATGCTTTTCGAGTGAGCTCGCTGATGGACACGGCATTGGCTTTGATCGCTTCTTTTCTGGCATCTTCGGCACCTGTGCAGATAAGGTGCACAGGGTATAGAAAACACCGAGGTAGCCTGGGACGTTTCATCGCGTTTAGTGCGTGGATCCTCGGCATTATGCCAGTATCAGTTTACTTTCGAAGTGAGCTGACGTCTCGACTGGCTGTGGCGGTCTCGCCGAATCCAGTCGATACTTTGCAAGAACTTGAGATGGCACTCGACAGGAGCGAAGTGAAGCTCTGCATCAATGACCAAGGTTGCGGGCATACCGAGGTCGAAGGTGGCTGGGGCCACAGTAACAACACATTGTACGCCAAGCTGAGGCAGGCGTTCAGACGGAAACAAGGAGGGACTGTTGTGCCTTCTAAGTACCACGGCGACTGTCTCAAATGCGCAAGAAAGCCTGGTTTTGCTTGCATTCTGTGCGGCCTGGAGTATTGCTCTGCCCAGGCCGCAGCTAGACAGTTCATCGAGTCACGCGAACCACTTAATGTCGCTTTTGCTTCGATGCCAGTAAGAAAGGGCTTTCGTTTCGCCAAGGCTTACGATCAACTCCTGAGGAGATTGTTCGAGACAGCAGTGCGTCCGTACTATAACAAATGGGAGCGTTGCCATGACGATGAACCAACACCAAGTCCCCATGATAGCGAAGGTGAAATCTCTCAAATTCTTCAATTATCAGTATTCTTCTACACTTTTGTGTGCCTGACGTGCTTTTACAGTGTTGTATTTTGTATAGAGTTGACTGTTGGCTATTACAGCAAATGCTTGGTTCGGTTCTAAAATATGTGACGTTGCGGGAAGTGACAACAATGATATGGGCTCTAAATGTGGCACTTTCGAGGACATTCTAAATATTGTCACGTAGCCGTTCAGGCCCGTAACCAGAGGGTTGGTTTTAATAGGGGGTTGACCTAGCAAGCACAGAAGAGCAGGTCCAGAGAGCACTGAGTGACAGCAGCAGACTTCAGCTTCTTCTCGAACGCCACGTGGCCACTTCTTCGAGTCCACGCACGAGACTCTCGATGAGCAGCCGCCTAGCGGCTGCTGTTGCACACGCTACATTACCCCCCTCTCTAAAAAAAATAAATGTCAACTTGATGAATTTGAAAGCAGATAGAAAAAAAAAAATAAAGCAAGAAACATGCGTTAGGCGCTGCGCTAATTTTCTCGCGAAAAGTACGGCTTCATGTGCACTATATGGACAACCTCGGATTTCTGCTGGCGACGAGTAGAAGAAAAGCCGGCCGGAAGCACTTCGTACGTGACGTCGCTCAGCTGACGGAGCACTTTGTATGGCCCAAAGTACTGCTTCAAAAGTTTTTCAGATAGTCCCCGACGTCGAATCGGAGTCCACAGCCACACTCTGTCGCCAGGTGCGAAAGTCACTACACGGTGGCGGCGATCGTAACGCTGGGCGTCTCGGCCTTGCTGGTTCCGGATGCGTGCCCTCGCCAGCTGTCGCGCTTCTTCTGCGCGTTGAGTAAACTTCTCGGCGCCAACTTCGAGGTCACGGCCGTCGTGGGGCAACATGGCTTCGAGCATTGTCGAAACTTCGCGGCCATACAATAAGGAGAACGGCGTCATTTGCGTTGTTTCCTGCTGCGCCGTGTTGTACGCAAACGTGACGTACGGGAGGACGTCATCCCAAGACCGATGTTCAACATCCACGTACATGGACATCATGTCGGCGAGAGTTTTGTTCAGACGTTCTGTCAAGCCATTAGTTTGTGGATGGTAGGCGGTTGACCTGCGATGGGTAGTGCCGCTTAGCTGCATGACAGATTCCAGTAGCTTGGCAGTGAAAGCAGTGCCTCGGTCCGTTATTATAACTGTCGGAGCGCCGTGCCTCAGGACTATGCGTTCGATGAAAAATTTCGCTGCCTCGATTGCCGTACCACGCTGGAGGGCCTTCGTTTCATCGTAACGCGTGAGGTAATCTGTAGCGGCAATTATCCACCGGTTGCCGGAATCAGAGATTGGAAAAGGACCCAACAGATCCATGCCAACTTGTTCGAATGGGCATCTTGGCACTTGAACAGGATGCAGTAAACCGGCCGGTTTCACAGGCGGTGTTTTCCGTCGCTGGCAATCATGACATATTCTCACGTAATGTCGTACTGCGGCCGCAAGGTTTGGCCAGTAATAACTCTTCTTAATTCGGGCCAGAGTTCGAGCATACCCCAGGTGACCCGCGGTGGGCTCGTCATGACATGCCTGTAAGATTTCTTCGGAAAGAGACTGTGGTACGACGAGCAGGTAATCTCTTCCCGTCGGAGCGAAGTTGATCTTGTATAAGACATTGTTTTGCATGCAGAACGATGAATGCGTTCTGGCGAAGAGACGGGGAACTTCTGAAGAGCGCGCTTCCAGAAAATCGATAAGTGGTGCGAGAGCCGGATCGTTACGTTGCTGCTGCGAAACAGTGAGCGCATCGACGGCTGCGATAAGGGGAAAGTCTGGTTCTTCGTCTTCCCGCGCAGCCTCGACAGGTGAACGGGACAAGCAGTCAGCGTCGTTGTGCTGACGTCCAGACTTATACACGATGGTCATGTCGAACTCCTGTAGCCGTAAGCTCCATCGTGCAAGGCGTCCGGAGGGGTCTCGCAAGTTCGTTAACCAGCACAGAGAGTGGTGGTTACTCACAACCCGAAAGTGCCGGCCATAAAGATAGGGTCGAAATTTCATCACCGCCCATACAACAGCCAGACATTCTTTTTCGGTGGTGGAATAGTTCGATTCGGCACGGGACAAAGTCCGGCTGGCGTATGCGATAACTCGCTCGGCACCGTCTTGCCACTGGACGAGTACAGCGCCTAGACCCACGTTGCTGGCATCTGTGTGGACCAGAGTCTCGGCATTCGCATCGAAATGGGCAAGCACAGGTGTTGTCTGCAAGCGGTGCCGTAACTCGTCGAATGCCTTTTGCTGTTCTTCCGTCCAGGTGAAGGTGACATCATCCCGGGTGAAACGTGTCAACGGAGCGGCAATGCGTGAAAAGTTTTCAATAAATCTGCGGTAATAGGCGCAGAGGCCCAAGAAACGGCGCTGTCTTCTTGTTACATGGAGTAGGGAATTTGGTGACGGCTGTTGTTTTAGCGGGATAGGGACGAACTCCTCGATGGCTGACGACGTGGCCCAAGAACAGGAGCTCTTCATAGCCAAAGTGACACTTTTGTGGCTTTAACGTGAGGCCGGCAGATCTGATAGCCCGTAGCACAGCGGAAAGACGTTGGAGGTGTTCCTCGAACGTTGGTGAAAACACAACAACGTCGTCCAGGTAGACTAGACACATCTGCCATTTAAGACCAGATAGAACTGCGTCCATCATTCGCTGAAATGTCGCTGGAGCGGAGCACAATCCGAAAGGTAGGACTTTGAATTCATAAAGTCCATCGGGCGTGCCAAACGCTATCTTCTCGCGATCACGTTCATCGACTTCGATCTGCCAGTAACCGCTCTTAAGATCAAGCGATGAAAAGTAGCGCGCGTGGCGCAGCCGGTCTAATGAGTCATCAATGCGTGGCAGCGGGTAGACGTCTTTTTTTGTGACCTGATTGAGCTTACGGTAGTCCACACAGAACCTTAAACTTCCGTCTTTCTTCTTAACCAGGACAACAGGCGAAGCCCAGGGACTCCTCGATGGCTGGATGACACCGTCATTTAACATCTCGTCGACCTGTTGAGCAATGACTTCGCGTTCTCGCGGTGACACTCGGTAGGGGTTCTGTCGGACTGGTCGGGTGCGGTCGTCGGTTATTATGCGGTGCTTGGTCAAGGGCGTCTGTTTAACCGCAGAGGCGGATGAGAAGCAGTCTTGGAACTGAAAGAGTAGCCCGACGAGTCTTTCCTTCTGTGCCGGTGATAGAGCGGGATTCACATCAGGGTCGAAGTTGGGCGTTTGGCTGGCAGACGTGTTGGTCTCAAGAACAAAGCAGTCGTGGGCAGCTTCTGCGACACCTTCAAAATAAGCTACCGTGGTGCCTTTAGCGATGTGTTGCCGTTCGTTTCCGAAGTTCGTAATCAGCACGTGAGCTAGGCCATTAGTCAGATGAACTATACCGCGTGCAACACAGACTCCATGATGTAACAGAAGCTCTGTGTTCTGTTCGGCAACACCGGCAGCACAGGACTGGTCGTCGCACCTGACTGTGACGAGAGCAGACGAACGTGGCGGCATGGATACATCCGTGTCAACGATGCGTAAAGGTGCGTGGCGTCGTTCTGTGTCAGCGGTCATTGGTGCAGGCATCGAAAACGTTACAGTACGGCGAGGAACATTAATAATGGCTCCATGCTCACGTAAAAAGTCCATGCCGAGTATGAGGTCTTTGCAGCAGTGCGGCAGGATAACAAAAACGGCTACAAAGGCTGAATCGGCGATGGTTACTCGGGCAGTGCATCGTCCGATCGGCGTCATAAGGTGACTGCCAGCAGTACGAATTTGCGGCCCCAGCCATTCAGTTTTCACCTTGGAGAGCCGATCTGCGAAATTCTTGCTTATTATTGAAAAGTATGCTCCGGTGTCTATCAAAGCGGTTACTGGGTGTCCGTCGACGAGAACGGAAAGGTCGGCGCTAATAACGTGATCGGCTTGAGGTTGATTGGGAGTTTCGGGTTCATGGGGCGGCGGAGGCATCGTAGTCACAGCATCGGGCTGAGTCGTCACGGGAGGGTCTTCGGGACATCGATTCCGTTCGTCAGCAACCTGCCCCCCTGAGGTCGCCGCCTTCAGTTTCCCCGGTGTGGGCTTGGCGACCGGCGCCTCGGCACATGATTAAACTCACGGCGGCCGGGTGACGAGTAGCGCACGGGGGAAGACTGTGTACTGTCGCTCGAAGAGGTTGCCCGGGTTGCCAGATATTCTTCGATTTCTGGAGGGCGTTCGCCGACCCGGGGACGCGGGGAATCACGAGCAAAACCCCGAAGACCGAGTTCACGGTATGGACAACGACGGTACAAGTGGCCGGGTTCTCCGCAGTGGTAGCACAGCGGCCGTTGGCGAGGAGTGCGCCAGACGTCTGCCTTCCGAACCGGTTGCTGCATGACGGGGCTCTGCTGGGATGGCGACTGGTAGGGAGGCTGGTAGGATAGTGGCTGAGGAGCGGACGGCTGCATGACGAGGCTCTGCTGGGTTGGCGGCTGGTAGGAAGGTTGGTAGAACGGTGACTGCAGAGTAGGCGGCGGCTGTGCTTCGAATCGAAGCTGTTGCGCAGGAGGCACTGCAGGCCGACGAAGAGCCGCTGCGTAGTTCATAGAACGTGGCTCCAACAGTGACTCAGGCGGTGAAAATGTCTGACGGATTTCTTCACGCACGGCTTCGGGAACAGCCGCGGCAGTCGGGTTAGGCGATCCAAGATTGAATTTGAGGAGCTCCTCGCGAACTACTTCGCGGATCAGCTCACGCAGAGAGTGAGCTTCAGTGGACCCGTTCAATGTGGCCACACTGCTGAAGGGTTGACCACAGGTAGACTCCGTGCGCCGGTATCGTTGCTGCAGGGCTCGCTCAATGAGGGTAGCTTCATTGATGAAGTCCGCGACGGTTTGGGGTGGATTGCGAACCAGACCAGCGAAGAGGGGTTCTTTTACGCCCTGCATCAGGTGGCGCAACTTCGCTGATTCTGTCATGTCGGGATCAGCCCGTCGGCAGAGACGGGTCACGTCCTCAGCGAACATGGCCACGCTCTCGTTATGTAATTGCACACGAGCGTCTAGGAGGCGGCGTGCGCGATCACGGCGGCATGGCTTGCAAAAGTGTCCCGCAGCTGCTGGCGAAAGGAATCCCAGCTTTGAAGACTGGCTTCCCTATTCTCATACCACGTTTTTGCGCAGTCTTCAAGGGCGAAATAAACATTGCGCAGCTTCTGAGCAGGGCTCCACTGATTGAATTGCGCCACTCGCTCGAACTGGTCGATCCAGTCGTCGACATCTTCCGCAGTAGCGCCATGGAAACTGGGGGGCGTACGAGGCTGCTGAAGCAGCAACTGATGCTGACTTGCCTGTGCCATTACAGAAGTCTCGAACTGCTGGTCAGCTGGCGTCGGTTCAGGTAGAGGAGCGAATTCCGGCGCCAGACCTCGGAGGCGACGGCTGCAGCGATGAATGGGTGTCGACACGAGCGGAAGCCGGTTGGGACTCGATGAGCGGCTGCGAGAGGCCCGAGACATGTAATTCAAGGCCTCACCTCCACCAGTGTCACGTAGCCGTTCAGGCCCGTAACCAGAGGGTTGGTTTTAATAGGGGGTTGACCTAGCAAGCACAGAAGAGCAGGTCCAGAGAGCACTGAGTGACAGCAGCAGACTTCAGCTTCTTCTCGAACGCCACGTGGCCACTTCTTCGAGTCCGCGCACGAGACTCTCGATGAGCAGCCGCCTAGCGGCTGCTGTTGCACACGCTACAATATGATGCAATAATATTTTATGCCAGGCGTTCTTGAGCTTTTTCGCGTCACCTCATAATTCTTTGTAATAATTGCAATTGGTGGCAGCGCTATAAACAGCTTTAAAAAAGGTTTATAAGTTGAGATGCGTACTAACCAAAGCGTTACGATTTTTTTTTCGGTAGCGAACCGGATCATTGCAAAATTCACAGGAACCAACTGCGTGTCTATGGAGACCTGGCTGAGCATAAGAGTATAGTGAGCTGGGAAGCCTCAATAATGATCAGAACGAGGACAGAAAGCATGTCGGATCTCCGTGATCCGGCAGGGCGCACACAACTGCGCAGTCTGCTTTAAACTGAGGATACTCTTTTAAGGCGAAAACCTTTGATGCCTCATTATTGTCGACAGAAGGTTGCCAGCAGAGGTGTCACGCTTTCGAGAGCGAAAGTTAAAAATAAAATAATAAACCTTGTCTCCAGAGGGAACCTCCATTCTTTGGATTCTCAACCCAGCGCTTTACCAACTGCACCACGCCCAGGATCGTGAGACGCTCTTCATAATTCCCCTTGTCTTCAGTGAGTATGATAGAGGATTCCGGGAGTGACAGATACTGCGCCTTTTCTTTCCTGGAAAAAATTATTATAAACCGGTGGTGAACTTTGTTGCACCGCGCCGTAATAGTAGGGAGGAAGGTGGGAGCAAAAGCGGAAAGAGAGAAAGGGGTGCTGTTGTGAAGGGCTCCGGAGTAATTTCGACCACATGGGGGTAGTGGTAAGAACATGTATTGGCTATACAAAGGCCAGGAGGTATGTTTGGATCAGCTCATAAGGGACCGGCTCTTAGAAGCTCTAGATGGAGGTCCCTAGTTTGGGAACCTAGTGGTGGTTGCCGCCGCCCAGGCGCGCCCAACTACGGCTTGTTGGGCCTGTAAGCCGTGGCAGCCGAGCAGGATCGCCTCCCAGTCCTCCCGGATTAGGTGGGGATGGGGGGAATAGCCGGGGTCGAGGGGAAGGTCGACACCATGTGATAGATGTCAGAAGACACCGCTGCACAGTGTGCGCATAACGTTAACTGACATCGCACAGCACACGGACGCCACAAACATGTTTGCCGAAGCGCTTCATCTTATGAGGCTGATAGTGATAATTTCTTGTCATAAATTATCACATAGTATGAAACTTAGCTTCATCAATTTGAACCCGAAACGAGATGGCAGTAGGTGAAGGGACACCGCAAAATGCGTCCTAGAAACACGGAGTTCAAAACTGTATCGACCGCTGGCACAGTGAGGGCTGCAGGTGTGGTGAATCGGAATAATAATAATAATAAATTGGTTCACAGGAAGGGAAAGGCGCAGTAACTGTCACACTTGCTCTGTGGACACCCGAACCGCGCCGTAAGGGAAGGGAGGAAGGTGGGAATGAAAGTGGAAAGAGAGAAAGAGGAGCCGTAGTGGAGGGCTACGGAGTAATTTCGACCACCTGGGGATCTTTAACGTGCGCTGACATCGCACAGCACACGACGCCTCTTCGTTTCGCCTCCATCGAAACGCAGCCGCCGCGGTCGGGTTCGAACCCTGAATCGGAATGAACATCCCAAATTTCGTTCAGGACATGACGGACGCCGTAGTGCAGAGCTGCAGGGATTTCGACTATCTGCTATTTTTAATGGGTACAGACATTGTACATGTACATACATGAATGCTTTGCGTTCCAGCCCTTCGTTCTAACGCCTGTATGAGGGGGATCATGGCGTGGAAACCTTCGGGGATGGATCATATCGCATGCACCACTGTTTCGGTCAGCAAGGAGAGTTTTATTAATGCGAAAGCCTTACTTGGCTATGTTTGCGAAAATGTGTCCGCAAAACGTGGAAGCAAAAAGGGAAAAAAATGTAACGTTCGATATGACGTCACATTCACATGAGACTGTTAGTGATGAATGTGTGCGTAATGACAAGTGGTATATAATTGTCATGCCAGTGAGCCGTTTAGTGTTTAGTCAAGATTAATTGAAACTGGAGATCCAATGTGCATCACTATGGAGTCCATAACTTGTGTAAGTCAGTCGAAGCCATGACCACGACTAGTTTCTAGTCATGTCGCTCAAAATTGCTGAGTCATGGCGCTCTAGGAGCTACTAAAAAGCAGCCAATTCGCATTTCTACAACGCAGGTCTCTGCAGCGCGCTCAAAGTTTTCTTGAACTTCCTTTTGAAACTGTTCCCTGCGCCAGGCGTCGAAAATACGCATCTTAATATTGCTTGCGCGTCAGAGTGCTCCCACTTTCACTCAAGAGTTGCTTCGTGACTCCATGACATCATTTTTTCATTGATTCTTACCTCACTGGTTTCCCCAGGAGAACCACACGATAAAAAGAAACATATAGTGTGTAATTATATTCTACAAAAACATGCGCATGTTTGGAGTGACTGTAGGTATAGACATTTTCTTCCTACTGTTGCACCCTCCCTGCATCAACTGGATCAAATGTGCCATTATTACAGAGCTTTAGCTTACCGTGATCCGCAATCTGCTACGGTGATCCGCCACAACGCGTTCGACGGCGCATACCAAGACCGTCCTTGAAGCCGATAGATGGCGCCACATGCTGGATGTCGGCACACAGACCTGCCGCGTTGGGAGCCACGTGCGGTAGAGAGTCACGGTGGCGGATCGCGGATCACTGTAAGCTAAATCTCTCTATTGTGCGTAGAAACAAAATCATTAGAGTGATTTTCTTTAATGTTGTTGCCCGTGTTTCCACGGAGTGCACTCCACGACTTGCTGTCTTATAACCGCCTTTTCCCCTGATCGTGGTTTTTGATTCGTTGTACATTATACATTTTGCATGTAAAAGATGACGAACATGTGTACTCTGTCAGACATTTCTCGATGAATAAACTAAAAAAGAAAAACAAGACTCGACGCCTTCATTTCTGGCAATTAACACCTTTCCTGCGTATTCACCTCATTGGTTGCGCATGTGGTATGACGTGCCCACGACGTCAAGCACTCTTTTAATGCATGCCAGTTCGTGATGTCCAGGAAGGGTTTATATCCTCACGGATGCGATGCACCGAGTTCTTGTCTCTGGACAGTGCTGTCATGCTTTATCTAGATGGTTCAGTAGTCGTTCAGTCGTGTCCGACTCTTCGTGACCCTATGGACCATGTCACGCCATGCTTTCCGGTCTCTCACTCTCTTCCTAACATCACATAATTTCATCTGCAGCGCCTCGAGGATGCCATCTAACCATCGCGTTCGCTGCCTACCCCTTCTCCGGCGACCCTTCAACCTTTCCCAACATCAAATCTTTCTCCAGCGACTCCTCTCTTTTCATCAGATGACCAAAGTAGCTGAGCTTTAACTTTAGAGTTTGACCCTCCAATGAGCAGTCAGCGTTTATGGTCGACAATATCGAATGATTTGATCTTCTAGCAGTCCAAGGCACTCTCAAGAGTCTTCGCCACCACCACAATTCAAACGCGCCAATTCTTCGGCGGTCAGCCTTTTTAACAGTCCCACGCTCGCATCCATACATCACAACTGGAAAGACCATAGCGCGAGTTATACGGATCTTGGTTGGCAGACTAATGTCTCTACAGTTTACTAGGTGGTCAAGGCTAGCCATGGCTCTCTTTCCCAGAAGCAGGCGTCTCCTAATTTCATGATTGCAGTCTCCTTCCGAGGTAATCTTGAAGCCCAAGAAGAGAAAATCTGTCACAGCTTCCACTTCTTGTCCATTAATGCTCCAGGACTTGATAGGGCAAGACGCCATGATCTTTGTCTTTTTAATATTCAGTTTAAGCCCAAACTTCTCACTCTCTTCTTGTACGCGCATCAGAAGTCTCTTGAGTTAAACTTCACTTTCTGCCATTAAAGTGGTATTATCCGCATATCTGTTGTTGTTGTTACGTTTTCCAGCAATCTTCACTCCAGCTGAAGACTCGTCCAGGCCGGGCTTCCTCATGATGCACTCAGCATATAGGTTGAATAGGCAGGGCGACAGTATGCAGCCTTGTGTCACTCCTTTCTCAATCGGAAAGCAATCAGTAAGACCATGCCCCGTTCTGACTGTGGCCTCTTGCCCTTCATACAGGTTCCTGAGGAGACAGATGAGGTGAATTGGGACTGCCATCTCTTGGAGAGCTTGCCACAATCTACTGCGATCTACGCAGTACGTCAAACGCTTTCGCATAATCAATAAAGCAGAAGTAGATTGGTTTCTGGAACTCTCTTGCCTTTTCCATGATCCAGCGAAGGTTGGCAATCTGGTCTCTAGTTCCTTTGCCCTTGCGAAACCCAGCTTGCTTGTCCGGAAGCTCCTGATCCACATACTGCTGCAGCCTACCTAAGAGGATTTTCGACATCACCTTGCTAGCACGCGAAATAAGCGCGATCGTGCGGTAGTTGGAACAATCTTTGGCACTGCCTTTCTTTGGAATGGGGATGCAAACTGACCTCCTCCAATCCTGTGGCCACTGCAGTGTTGTTCAAATTTGCTGACATAATGTATACACAACGTTAACAGCGTCATGGTTGAGGTTTTGAAGCAACGCAGCTGGAATGCCATCAATTCCGCTAGCTTTGTTCTTAGCAAGGCTTGCTAAGGCCCATTCAACTTCACTCTTCAGGATGCCCGGCTCGAGATCAGTAATCACAACCGTCTTATGTTGGGTTTGCGCATCCAGGTCCTTCTTGTACAGTTCTTCTGTGTATTCCTGCCACCTCTTCTTTATCTCTGAGGTTTCAGTGAGGTCCCTGCCTCGTTTGTCCTTTATTACGCCTAGATTAGCACAGAAGCTTCCTTTGATATTGTTACGGGGTAGTTGAGCGTGTAGCAGAGGGCGGACACCGAAGACAAGGCTTTCAAACAGACGTTCTCTGTAGGCACCAGCCGACGCTGTTGAACGTCTTCTCTCAAACTCACGAGAGTCTTCTTCTTCTTTCCTTATGCGTATGCACCGCCTAATGTGACACTACCCCGCCGGCTGAAAAGCACCGTCCCGGTGCGTACTAGCGTCCAAACCAGGGTCCATGTAGTACGGTTTTAGGCGTGCAACATGGACTGTCTCGGTGCGGGGTGTAGAGGCATGGCGGATGGGATGCAAGGGCGCAATTTCGTTTGTCACTGGTGTCACTTGTCGTAAAATACGGTAGGGTCCTGTACACCGGGGCAAACGTTTTTCCGAAAGGCCAACGCGGCGAGCTGGAGTCCAAAGCAACATGAGAGAGCCGCAAGAATACTCGGTGTTGCGATGACAGGAATCATAGCGACGTTTCTGGGAGTGCTGAGAGGCTGCGAGTCGGTTGCGAGCAACAACGCGGGCAGCATCAGCTCGGGCTATGGCGTCACGTGCATATGAGCTGGCAGTGGTGACAGACGGGAGCAGGCTGTCAAAAGGAAGCAGAGGTTCACGGCCGTATAGAAGATAGAAGGGGGGAGCCGGACCGCTGCGGCAATAGCGGGACGTATGGCCAGCTCGACAGCAGACGAAGCAAATAGGCCTTTCGTCAGATGTGCGCCACTCCGCAGGATTGCGGGTAGGGTAGCGCGGTGTGTAGGGCGGGGTTGTGGCAGCAGCAGCAACCACTGGGATTGGCTGTGATGCAGGGGGTGGTGGGGCAGGATTTGAAACGAGGCCCACATTAGCAAATTCTTGGCGGACAACAGCCTGTATCATAGCTATTGTTGCCTGTGCAGGAGGTGACGTATGTGTAACAGGAGTGAAGGCCTCGATTTCTCTGCGACGATGGTAGTGAGGTTATTCTGACTTGAAGGCTGCTGTAACGTGGGCAAGTCGTCATATGATGATGTAGTCGCCGTGTTGGGAAGGCGCTGAAACCGATGGACGATGCGGCGCTGCTTCGCCGGTTCGAAACGGCGACAGATTTGCAGGACTGAGTCCTCCGTAGAGCAGTCTTTGCAGAGAAGTATATTGAATGCGTCATCAGCGATACCCTTAAGTATATGGTCCACTTTATCATCTTCGGTCATAGAGGTATTCACCTTTCGACACAATGCGAGAACGTCCTGTATGTAGGCCAGGTATGACTCGGTTGACGATTGAGCCCGAGTAGCCAGGTCTTTTTTGGCTGCCAGAGCTCGCCCAATTGGTTTGCCGAATAAGTCCTGCAGTTTTTGTTTGCAGATGTCCCACGTAGGCATCTCCTGTTCGTGATTGGTAAACCAGGTCTTCGCCGTTCCCGCCAGATAGAAGATGATGTTTGCAAGCATTATGCTAGCATTCCAGCGGTTATTCTTGCTGCACCTTTCATATTTGTCGAGCCAATCTTCAACGTCCTTGTTGTCTTCGCAGTTAAAGATAGGCGGATGACGGATTTTGGTTAAAACCATGGGGGCATCTGGAGTTTCCGTAGCGGGTGATGCGTCCTGGGATGCCATGCTTACTGTGGTATAGTCGGTGGGGTGAGCTCAGGGAGATGACGTCCACTGCGCAAATCCAGGTTTCTGGAGCGAAAGTACGAGGAGCTGTGGCAAGGGGAATCGAAAGTACCTCCACCAAGGTGTTACGGGGTAGTTCAGCTTGTAGCAGAGGGCGGACACCGAAGACAAGGCTTTCAAACAGACGTTCTCTGTAGGCACCAGCCGACGCTGTTGAACGTCGTCTTTTCTCAAACTCACAAGAGTCTTCTTCTTTCCTTATGCGTATGCACCGCCTAAAGTGACAATATCTTTGATTGTCTTATATAGAGCTCTTGTGTTTCTCAATTGACTGTTGTCCTCAACCGCTTGGCACTGTATGTTCAGGAAGGCATTCTTATCTATCCTTGCTATTTTCTGAAAATCCGCATTGAAAACCTTGTATCTTTCTCTTTCCCCCATACCTTTTGCCATCCTCCTTTCCTCAGCTATTTGCACAGTCTCTTCGATAACCAGTTTGCTTTCTTGCATTTCTTTTGCTTTGGAACTACCTTAGTAGCAACTTCTTGTAATATAACGAACATCAGTCCACATCTCTTCAGGCTCTCTGTCTTCTAGATATAATTCTTTAAATCGGCTCCTCACTTCCACAGCATATTCTGATGGAATTTGATCCAGATCATACCTGAAAGGCCTGCTAGTTTTCTGCATTTTCCTCAATCCAAGCTTAAATTTGGCAACAAGAAGCTGATGATCGGTGCCACAATCGGCCCCAGGCCTTGTTTTTACTGCTTGTATAGCGCTTCTCCATCTCTGCCGGCAAAGAATATAATCGATCTGCTTCCTGTACAAACCGTCCGGTGAAGTTAATGTGCACAGGCGCCTCTTGTGCTGTTGAAAAAGATTGGTTGGTTGGTTTGTGGGGTTTAACGTCCCAAAGCGACTCAGGCTATGAGAGACGCCGTAGTGGAGGACTCCGGAAATTTCGACCACCTGGGGTTCTTTAACGTGCACTGACATCGCACAGCACACGGGCGCCTTGCTTTTCGCCTCCATCGAAAAGCTGCCGCCGAGGCCGGGATTCGATCCCGCGTCCTTGGGAACAGTAATCGAGCGCCGTAACCACTGCGCCACCCCGGCGGGGGTGTTGAAAAAGAGTATTTGCTAAGGTCAGGTTGTTTTCCTGACAAAACTCTACTAGCCTCTGCCCAGCTTCATTTGGCTCAGCAAAGACCGAACTTGCGTGTAATTCCGGATATTTCTTCACTCCCCACCTTAGCATTCCAGTCTCTTATTAGAAAAAGGACGTCTGATGATGGAGTGCGGTCTAAACGCATTGCAAGTCAGCATAAAATATCTCAACGTCAGCTTCTTCAGCAGTAGCGGTTGGTGCGTAGACTTGGATAACTGTTATGTTGAGAGGGTGACCTTGGATCCGAAGTGAAATCATTCGGTCGTTTTTAGGGTTGTGCCGTAGTACTGCTTTGCCCATTCTTCTGTTTACTATGAGAGCGACCCCATTCTTTCCCCTGGATTCGTGCCCACAATAAAAGACATAATGGTCACCGGAATTAAATTCTCCCATTCCGGTCCACTTGAGCTCGCTGATGCCTAGGATATCAATGTTTCATCATCATCATCATAAGCCTGATTATACCCACTGCAGGGCGAAGGCCTCTCCCATATTTCTCCACTTAACCCGGTTCTGAGCTAGCGGCATCCACTTGACCCCTGCGAACTTATTAATCTCATCCGCTCACCTAACTTTCTGCCGCCCCCTGCTACGCTTTCCTTCCCATGGAATCCAGTTTGTTACCCTCAGCGACCATCGGTTATCCTCTCTCCGCCCTACATGTCCTGCCCATCTTCATTGCTTCTTCTTAATTCTGCCCGAGGGCTGCGCACGGCAAACACACAGTGGGCCGTATGACAAACATCTTTAATCTCACAAGGATCGTCGAAGTCGGTGCTAGGTCGTCGTCCGGGTGGCTGCGGGTCGTTTCCGTGGAGAGCGCCAGGAGCGAAGCAGGAACGAGGAGGCAGGGTTGGTTGGTGGACCAAGAGAGAGCGACGGCGGCGCGAGGCTTCCTTTATAGCCCCCCTCGCGCGGGACCGGTTATCCCCGAACGAGCGGGGAAAGGGAAACAGGCACCGCGCAGGGGGCATTGGGATAGTGGCGCGGCCTTCGAATGCGCGGCGCGCAAGGGCCTTACGGATACGTGGTGCAGAGCCCCACATCTTCTCCCCCCCCCCTCCCTCAGCTTCGGACCCGGGCTACGCCAACAGCCGGGCCATGTCCATGTCCGGGCCCGGGTCGGCGTAAAATATGAAGGCTTGTCGCCTGGCTCTGGCGGGATGCCCTCTCAGCTGGTTCGTGTGACGAAAGAAGCAGCGGGCATGGCGGTACTTTTCCGACTGGTCCCTCTCCGGCAGCGGCCACATCCTCGGGGTCACAGCGCAGCTGGGCTCGGCCACGGATACGCCTGGCAGCGGCCCTGAGCTGCTGCTCTACATCGTTGACCCCTTTCCACGTGGCGCCATGCTGGATGCACATTGCAGCAGGCGTTTCCAACCCGGGCACACCTGGCTTCCTGAGGCCCGTACTGCAGGCCTGGGCAGCGGGCTCCAATCCAGACTCGTTGAAGACGGCCAGCATGGCCGCGCTGGTCTCAACGATGGGCCACAAACCACTACAAACTAGGGGGGTACCCCTTGTTTATGTGGCCCCTCCTGGAACCATGCGCTGGGTGCGGTTTCCCGCCCCAGCGACGGTGGCTCATCTGGCTGCTGCAAAATCTTATCAGAATGCATTCTGAAAGAAGCAAAGACGTTAGACAAAGTAGTGCACTACCTTGGCCTTGGGTTATAGCGTCGGTTGCGAACCGGGTTGCTACCTGTACGGCTTACTTTGGGGGAGATCGCTGCATCGCTTTGAGATTCCCCCGCTTCGCAGTTATCGTCCTTGCGAAGGTGGTAAGCTTTCAAGTCTGCGACGTGCACCGTACCAGCGGTTTCACCACTCGCCAACAACCGCAGCTGGTAGGTGAGTGGTGTAGTCCGTGCCGTAACTTCGAACGGTCCAACCCACTTGTGCGCTAGCGACGCGGCGAAACCATGCGCTGCATTACTAAGCGGGCGCGTTCTTTTCAGTACCAAGTCGCCCGTGTTGAAAACGACGTAACGACGACCTTTGTTGTACTGATCCGCTTGCTCCATGCGCGCGACATCGAGGTTTTCACGAGCCGCGCGCTGCGCTGCCTCAAGGCGCTCGCGGAGCTTTGCCGCGCACTGTGTAAGCGGAGGGGGCGCGGGCCCCGCCGCGTCAAGTAGGGCGTTCTCTAGCGGAAAAGCGATCTCTTTCCCAAAATTCAAGTAAGCAGGTGTCATACCCACCGACCTGTTCACGGTTGTTCTAGTGGCGAAAGCCAGTTCGGACAGCCGTGCGTCCCAATCTCTGTGCTGCTCGGTCGTCGCGACCAGCATACTCTTAACATTCCGATTCACTCTCTCAGTTAAGTTGCTCTGAGCGTGGTAGGGACTCGTTTTCCTGTGGCGGATTTGAAGCGCCCGACAGGAATCAACGAAGACTTTGCTTGTGAAGTACGAGGCATTGTCTGTAATCAGGTCGGAATTGGGAAACCGAAACGAGTGAATGTCTCCAAGAGTTTCTCCCAAATCCGTTCTGACACAACCTTCCTAAGCTTCCGCGTCGTACTTGCCCTCAGCGTTCCCGGTGCAAGCTGCACTACTCGCAAGCTCAGTCAGCACCCGCTGGCATAGACCGTCTGCTTTCTGGGCCTCAATTAGCTCCTCCCTACTGACCGCTACTCCCCAAGACAGATTTCTCTCTGCCTCGCTTCTTGGCAGGCGAGTAGTCGCCGCCACCAGCTGCTGCGCCTTCCCTCTCTCGCAGCACCGCGCGGCAACTCTGTCCGCCTCCTTTCTCTCTTTAACTACGCAGGGTGCGACACTCGCGTCCGCCCTCTCCTCCTCTCCACTAGCGGCGACGCCGCTTTCAGCAAAGCTGATCTGCGCCTCATCTGCGCTTCTGCCAGCCTTCAACGGTGCGCGCGATAACGCATCGGCCACTTTATTCATGCTGCCCCGGCGGTACTCAATGGCGTACGCGTAACGTTGCAACGTCAGCGCCCATCTCGCGAGTCTGCCTGCGGGGTTTTTCAGCCTCTTTAACCACGAAAGTGCCTGGTGATCTGTCTGCACGGTGAAAACCGCTCCGTCTAGGTACATGTCGAACTTTGACAATGCCAACATTATCGCCAGGCATTCTTTTTCGGTCACGGAGTAATTCCGCTCCGCCGATGTGAGCGTGCGGCTAGCGAACGGGACAGGGCGCAGCTTGCCCTCGTGTTCCTGCAACAAAACAGCTCCTACACCGGCATCACTAGCATCTGTCTGCAAGACAAACGGCTTGTTAAGGTCGGGGAGGCGCAAACTAGTAGTGTTCGCTATCGCGCGAGCCAAGGCAACAAAAGCGTCGTTCTGTTCCTTGCCCCAGACCCACTTCGAGCCCTTCCGCAACAGCTGGTTCAACGGCCTAGCGAGCTATGAACAACTAGGGATTAATTGTCTGTAGAAGGCAACCATTCCCAAAAACCTCTGCAAGCTTTTCACGTCCGTTGGGCCGGGGTAGTTCAGAATTGCCTGCAGTTTGTCATCGTTCGGTTTCAAAGTGCCATCATCAACCACAAATCCCAAGAGGTTCACTCTCTTTGATGCCAACTGCACTTTCTTTGGGTTGATCGTTATACCCACACGTCTCATTCTTTCAAGAACGGAATTCAGGTGAATGAGATGCTCTTCGAACGACTGTGAGAATATCACGACGTCGTCGAGGTACGCCATCGCGTAGTTGAACCTTGCATCGCCCAGCACGATGTCCATCAATTGCATGAACGTGCTCGGTGCATTAGACAAACCAAACGGGAGTCGAGTAAATTCGAAGAGCCCGCGGTGACAGCTGAATGCGGTTTTCTGAATGTCACCTTCCGCCACCTCAATCTCCAGGTACCCTCTGCTTGCATCCAGGACTGTGAAGAACCTTGCGTTCCCTAACGCGTACATCACAGCCTCGATCGACTGGAAAGGGTACGCAACCGTAGGCGTCAGTGAGTTGAGCTTTCGATAATCAACACACAGCCTGACCGAACCATCTTTCTTTGGCGGTAGAACCACTGGGGACGCCCAGGGACTTTGTGAGGGTCTCACCGCGCCGGTATCTATCATCTCGTCAAGGGCGCTGTCGAGAAGCTGTCTCTTATGCGCGCTTAACGGCCGCGGGTTACATCTGAAAGGGCGCGCATCACCCGTTTCGATCTCGTGCTGAAGCAAGTCGGTCCTGCCTGGTTTCTCTGTGAAACAATCCGAAAACGGGAGTAAAGTTTCTACGAGCCTTCGGCGCTGACTACCGGTTCCTGAGAAGGACGCGATAATTGCTTCTAATGGGCTACCATTCAGTGTCGCGGGAGAGCTGTCTGCCACAAAAGCGTAGACGCTCGCTCGCTCAGCGACGCATTCCTGTTGGGGTGCGCTTACAAAGGGAATGAGGGGGGTGAAGGGGCTGTAGCGATAGCCGTTCTCCCCCATGTCAAGCACAATACTTTCGCTCGAAAGAAAATCTCTTCCCAGAATAACTGGTATGGCTAAGCCGGGCAGATAGACGAAGCGATGCCTCCGCTTCCTGCCGTCAAAACGCAGGACCAGACGTACCACTCCCGCCGCTTTTGTCTTCCCTGCTGCTAAGCTCAAAGGGGTTTCGGCTGGCCTGACACGGATGTTACATCTACGGCGGGCCTCGAAAACATCATCACCGACCAGTGACAGAGTTGAGCCCGTGTCAACGAGTGCCGAGTAGCTTTGACCAACTAACCGCACTAGCATAAAAGGGCTCGAGCGCGACAACATTCCTTGCGCTCTACAGGCGAGGGGGACAAAAGCCTCTGCGCCCCCGGGGCGGTCGCCCGGTGACGCGGCGTGGGAGTACATTTCCCATTTTCCGCCGTGGCTACCACGAAATTCTCCCGCCGACGGCGACAGGCTGGTGTTACCAATTATGGCCGCCGGCGGTCCGCGTTTCCCTGCATACGCCTTGCTTGACACTCTCGTGCCACGTGGCCCGGCTGGTTGCAATTCCAGCAAAGCCGATCGTTCACCTGCCGAGCGGTCGGGGGATGCCGCGTTCCACGAAGCGGCTGGGGACGTCTTTCCCCTATCTCCGCGCCTGTGCGGATGTCGCTGGCGAGCCCAGCTCGACGCCGCTGCTCGAACGCGTACGGGTCAAGAGCGCGAGGAATCGCGGAGCCTTCCGCTGGCCTTTCCTGCCCTACCGTCATTACGTCTGCGCCTCTGGCGCGCGGCACGGAGTCTTGGCCTCCGGCCCAGGCGCATCGCGGCTCTAGCGATTCCGCTGGCTTGGGGGGTGGCTGGTAGCGCAATTCAGCGAGTAAATCCGCCTGTACTACCTTCGCTTCCTGTGCTAGGGCCTCGAGGTTTGCAAAACCACGTCCCCGCAAATACGGCTTGAAGCGCGGATGGCATTGCCTCATCACGCGCGTGACCTGTTCTAGATCGGTTGCCGTGGGATCTGCCCTCTTGTAGAGCTCCTGCATTGCGCCTACATACTCGAGGAGGCTCTCCTCTGGGTGCTGTGTGCGCAACGCTAGCTCCTCAAGCATCCGGCGTTCGTAATCGGGCGGCAAGAACTCGGCGCGGAAGCGATCTGTGAAGTCTGCCATCGACTGGAAGGCCGGCTGGCAGCGTCTCCACCGCGCCGCGCTCTCAACAAGTGCCACGGGGATTACCTGCGCTAGCACCACGTCGTCTGTGGAACCCCGTGCCGTCTGATAATCCTCGAGTTCTTGCAAGAACTCGTGGACTGACTTCACGTCCGTGTAGCCGGAAAAGGAGGGAACCTCTACATTTATCCGCGGACGCGAGACTGCCGCCGCAGCTGTGGGTTGGTTGGCGCTAGCCACCGAACCGAGCTGAAGGGTGAACACCGACAACACTTAGTTCATCTGCCTCATCAGGGCGGCCGCGTCGGTAACCTGCGCAGACGCTACCGCGTCCTTTACCTCACTTCCGGATGCACTGGCGTCCGAAGCGGCGGCCCTATCTGGCACGTTTTTCCTCGGAGGCATTGCACTCAACAACTAAGGCTGGCCGGGAGCCTAAACGCGCACGACTACCACCTAGCCCGCACCAAGAGGCTAGTCACAAAGGCTAAACACTTCATAAAACTAACATATGCACAAAAAAAATTAAAACACAAACCGCCCGACACTAACAAACACACACATAACCCAAAACAAAATTAAAACACTGTACAAACACTACTATACTACACTCCGTGTCATCTGCACACACGATAGCCCTAAACTCAAAATGGCGTCGCGCCTAACATACAAAGGACCGGCCCGTCGTGTTGCCGTGCGCTGCCACGTTGGCAGAAAAATCGTCCACATGGGTGCTAATTCAGCCCTAGTTGGGTGCCATTTGTGGGCGATTTCTCTGCCCGAGGGATGCGCACGACAAACACACAGTGGGCCGTATGACAAACATCTTTAATCTCACAGGGATCGTCGAAGTCGGTGCTAGGTCGTCGTCCGGGTGGCTGCGGGTCGTTTCCTTGGAGAGCGCCAGGAGCGAAGCAGGAATGAGGAGGCAGGGTTGGTTGGTGGACCAAGAGAGAGCGACGGCGGCGCGAGGCTTCCTTTATAGCCCCCCTCGCGCGGGACCGGTTATCCCCGAACGAGCGGGGAAAGGGAAACAGGCACCGCACAGGGGGCATTGGGATAGTGGCGCGGCCTTCGAATGCGCAGCGCGCAAAGGCCTTACGGATACGTGGTGCAGAGCCCCACAATTTCCACTAGAATGTCGGTAACTTGAGTTATTTCTCTGACCCACTCTGCACGCTTTTTATCTCTTAACGTTGCCCCTACCATTCTTCTTTCCATAGCCATCTCCGTTGTCCTCAACTTAAGTAGAACCCTTTTGGTTAGCCTGCACGTTTCAGCCCCTTAGATGAGTACAGGCAAGATGCAACTGTTGTATACTTTCCTCTTGAGTGATACCGGTAAGCTGCTAGTCATAATCTGCGAGTGCTTGCCAAATGCGCTTCATCCCAATCTTACTCTTCTTGTTATCTGCTTTTCATGGTCCGGATCAGCGGTTACTACCTGTCCTAAGTAGACATACTCGTCTACTACTTCTAGTATTTCGCTACCTAATGTAAACTGCTGTTTCTTCCCGAGGCTGTTGAACATTACCTTAGTCTTCTGCATATTGATTTTCAAGCCTACCTTTCTACTTTTTCTGTCTAGGTCATCAATCATTATTTGCAGTTCATCCCCCGAGTTGCTTAACAAGGCAATGTCATCAGCAAATCGCAGATTACTGAGGTATTCTCCATCTGCCCTTATCCCTAACTGCTCCCATTTCAAATCTCTGAATACTTCCTCTAGACAAGCTGTGAATCAATGTTTAATCTGTCCATTTCTCGCTTGACGACATCCAGTTTACCTTGCGTCATAATCTTACATTCCTTGCAACATCTCCTTGCAACATCGGACTTTCCGGTCGCTCGCTTCCCGACACATCCACAACTGAGCGTCCTTTTGGCTTTAGCCCAGCCGCTTCATTCGTCCTGGAGCTACTAGGAATCGTCCTTTGTTCATCCCCAGTAACATGTGGAACGCCTTCCAACCTGGGGGGCTCATCTTCCGGCGCCATATCATTAATGCTGTTGTGACTGGTCATAGGGTTTTCTTGGCAGGAAATACTGGAGTGGGTTGCCATTGTCTCCTCCAGTGAATCACATTTTGTCCGAACTCTCTGCCGTGACCTGTCTATCTTGGGTGGCCCTACACAGCAGAGCTCACGACTTCATCGAGTTTCACAAGCCCCTCCTCCACGACAAGGCAGTGATCCATGAAGGGGTACCACACATCTAATTTAGATGGTATCACACATAATAATGCACATCTTCGCGATACAGAGGGTCTGAGGTACAATTTGGAAGCGGTAGAGTTCGTCGCAATATTTTAGAATCAGGAAGCAACACCACAGCCCAAAGTTAACTGAATGCGCTAGATAACATCCGCTGTTGTATTTGGTGCGTGCTGGTGTATTATCTACTTATCAAACTTTTGCAACGAATGTAGTACCTGTTGCTTGTAGAATACGATCTCAAATAGGAGCAAGAAAGACTAAATTATTTGAATAGCGACCTAACCGTAATCGATCGGCTATAATATTCACTGTGCTCGCACGAAATCGCAGCATTTGTGATGACAATAAGTTATAGAGTGAAGATAAAACGCGCACCGCACGCGTACGTAACCCTTTATTTTATGTAGACAGTGCTTTACTGTGGTATGGGGAAGTTGCTGAGGTTTTCTGTTTCATGAAAATGAAATCGCTCTCTAAAGACTAGATGAGCGCAGGTTTTTGCATTGGGCGGTGAAGCATGTTATTTCGAAATTTGGAGCCCAACGTTATTTTTGCTCCCATTCGCAGAAATTGCACTGCGTGCACATGCCCTTTTCGTCATTGCTTTTAGTCCATATGTTTTTGCCCCTCGTTTAATGTGGGTTGGTGGTTTTGATGGGCCAATTGCAACCATGCGGAGCTGTTTCACGATTCTACGGGACAATTGCACAGCAATGCGACTCCGCTCTGGAAAGGCGTTGACTGATGATCACGAGCAGACAGGCACTGCGCATGTAGCGTAGCCCTTCATTCCGCAGGTTGCCGACATGTCGGACGCTGTTAGGAGGAGTCCGAGTAGCCTACCGAGGTCGAGTTGCCCATATGCGCTGGTTATGATGACGCGGCCATTGAGAGACTAACAGAGCTCAAAACTTGCAATAGTGAATAAAAAGATGACGCAGTATTAGTTTTTGATAAACCGCAAAATCACAGCAAGCCCCCCAAGACGTGCTCACATTTCACGTTTCCGCGCCGCGCCTTTCCAGGAACATCCCCCCCCCCCCTCCGGGGCCTAACCCCTTCCCCACCATCCTGCGTTCTACCTCCCCACTCCCTGCCCTTAGCCTGCATCGTACTAGGCAACACTGTCCAGCCCCATCCAGCTCAAGAATACATTGCAATCTCAGCTCTCAAAAACATCACAAACAAAATCGCGGAAATCGCGACCAGCATGGCGCCAACCATCCCGGATGTGCATATGCCCAAAGGCTGACGGCTGGCGTTGGATCGGTCGGATGACCACCGCCATCAAGACATCCGGTGCGCACGAGACACAAGACATGGTGGTTGTTTGGGTGGTTGTTAGCGCCGAAATAAGGTGTCAGTCACTGACACATTAAAACAGCGGGCTTAGAATTTAACGATAAATTCAACACATCTGCACATATAGAACCTATATAGGCAATCTCTCGCTATATTTCAATTCAATAATGGCCTCTTCTTCAACTAGGAGTTTTTGGAAGAGTAATTTTTTGCCTTGAGTTTGTCTCTTTTGTTGTTTCATACACGCCCTTAGCCCTGCATTCGTTATCCGTCTGTTCTAAATTATTATTAACTGGTTGTCATTTTCAACAGAAATATGCTTCGGATACATGTATTGCTGCAAAATTTTATTAGCAACGGGAGGAGTGCATATTCCGCTCAACATCGCCGAGACAGTTCAATTAACAGTTAACAGCTTCCCCCACTTTAGGCTGAAACACCATTTGATTTTTGTACATTTGAACATAACGTAATTGGCAGTTTCGTAACATTTGGGCAGATGCAGATTCACAGCAGGCTGGATTTTTTTTTTATCTTTGCCGGGGTGCTAAAGGTCGACAGATTAGGTTGTCAAGAAAGACGTTTGCGCAACGAAAAAGATCCGGGTTGTCATAGGTATTTCCGAAGATTGTTTACAGGTATTATGCAGCACAGTGGGTCTATGGACTTTAAATCGTCAAGTGCCATGTTCTGAGCTTAATAACAATCTGGCTGGAAGCCAGCGGATCTCTGAAAAGAATCGGGCTTCAAACCTGACATAAGGAAACAACACCTTGTGTGAATACATGGCCAATGGAAAAAAATTATCTTGTTAGAAGAATCGAAGCCCTTTTTGGTGGCGATTTTTGCTGGGGATGGTGGGAATGTGGGGATTCGTTGCCTCCATTGTCTAAACGCGCTTCTTAATCCCCTTTTCATGCTAAGCTACAAAACTGGAAAATTGGAGACATCGGGGTTATCTGCACGTAGATCCGATCTCTGTCATCAAATTCAAGATATAGTGAAAAAGAGGCTTACCAGGGAAGTGTATGAAAGGTGATCCTTCCATAAACATGCAGTAATCTGGATTTGGATAAGTGTCTGAACACACTTTTGAGAAATTAGAAGAGAAATGGAAAGGCTAAGCTCAGATTATCGAAAATATTCGGATACGCTTCGCGCTTCCTCCGAGGCACAGCAAAGCAAGTGGCGTCGAGCAAAAGACGGCCCAGCTTCGGAAAAAGTGGGAAAACCTAAGATGTTCCTTAAAATTTTTTTTCGACACCATGCTTTGACTGTGCCAAGCTGTGGTTGTCGGGCAGCTCTCGCGCACGAAGAATTGACGGTGTCGGATCGTTGTTAATAGCTAGTTTTAAAAATGAGGCTTCAATTTGTAATAACGCTCGTTATCGCCGATGCCTTCGTGGAGTGCAGATATCTGTTATTCAATAAATTCGATGTAGGGGCTAACTGAGGCTTAATATCAGAATAAATATTATTTGCTGCTTACTAAAAATTCTGACATTGCTTGATAAAGTTTGATTAAAGTATTTATTAGCCCCGCCGAGGTGGCGCAGTGGTTACGACGCTCGACTACTGTTGCCAAGAACGTGGGATCGAATCCCGGCCTTTGGCGGCAGCTTTTCGATGGAGGCCAAAAGCAAGGGCCCCGTGTGCTGTGCGATGTTAGTGCACGTTAAAGAACCCCAGGTGACCGAAATCTCCGGAGTCCTCCACTACGGCGTCTCTCATAGCCTGAGTTGCTTTGGGACGTTAAAATCCACAAACCAAACATTGATGAAGACTTTAGTCTTTATCAATGTTTAGTGCGATATAAAAATACAAACTCGAAAGAGTGAAATATATATTTTTGTTAGCTACGGTAAGCTATGTGAAGGGCACGGATGTTTCAGAAGCGCATATGTCAGCTTGTTTGCGTGACGCCACTGTGCGCTAATGAAGGCTGCAATCGCCTTTCACATTGTAGTCAGAATTTGAGAAACGTTTACTTGCTGAGCACGAGCTGCGAGTACAGCATGGTCTCGGTCTTAGGACTCATCAACCGGGCGAAGAAGTACTCGAGTACGCTTGGGCGATGCACGAATTTCCTGCGAGGGTGGCTAAGACCTCCGAAACGAACAAAGTAGATCAGGTCATTTAATGTGTTTACCTCAATTTAGGCATACCTTCACGAGTGTACATTCAAGCCAATTCAACATTTTGCACAAGAGGCCTGTGGTATTCAAGATGCTGCTCTGGGCCAGACTACTTAGGACCCACCATGCCGCCTTGTGCTGCCCTAGAGACTGGTTCTGCTTGGCATGCCTCTCTGTGAACCCTTGAATATGCGGCTGCATTGCTGCCACGGCCTTGACTTCGCGTGCCTCGGTCCACTTCGCAATAAGCGAGAATGGTGCTTGAACCAGCATCAGGCTATGGTCGTCTCTCGGACAGACTTCTCGGCTACGCTATATTTAAAGCTCGCTCGGAAACCTCGTGATAAGGCCCCAGTTAGCAACACAGCAATGTGAAATCTCTTGCTCCTAGCTGCAATTACTCGAGATAAGTATAGGCGCATATGACATTACAGAAATTGCAAGGAATGTGTGGCTGCGGCTTTGAGTGCCAACGTATAAACATCACAAAACTTCGCATCACCACGCATCTCCATTGGCGAGATGACCTGTACAAGTTGAAATTTCCCCGCGGCCTTGGAAAGACCTCGAAAAACCTCCCCGAAGAAGTGACACAAGAGTTCTGCTAAAATCATGTCATTTCGATGCATTAATCTTGCGTGAGTCCGCCCTTTTGCTGCACCACAGCGACTCAGAAGATTTTTTCCTTGGAGATACAAGCACGGCCAACGGTATTCTACCGCCGAGAGTGCGTTGAATGTTTCGCATCGTCCCTGCTGACATGATAGCAGAGAAGACCGTTGGCTTTGAAGATCCTGGTCATGTGCTCTTGGATCCTCTGGATTACACACTGATGAAGCTTGACTCACTTCAGTTTCAGTTTAAAATTGTTAGAGGGTTTAGTTTTCGTATTTGCACTCGTAGTCCATCTATATCTTCAAAGTTGCGTTTATGACCATACTGGTCATTATAACGGATTGCTTGGGAGGTGGAACTATTTTCTTTCATTTACGCATTATAACCGTTTAAAGCGATAGCAGCAGTTAAATTTGCAGGCCGCGGGCCATGCGCATCTCACACCCGGACGCTGTTTATTTGATCCTCACCTTCTGATTTTCTATGCTGCACCCTCCGTTACCCTCACCCTGAACGTCTGGCCTTCACAAAGGTAAAGGGGCAAATGCTACTCGCAGAGGACTGTAGAAATATGCACTGACAATAGTGCGCGCAACAACAGACACTGCAAGGAGATGCTCGCTGAGCGACCGGGCCTTTGTGTCGCGCTTTCCGGTGCATTGTTGGCAGGCCGTTATGGCCTTTTTGGAGAGGACTGCTCTTGGACAGTTGAAAATTTACCGAGAGGAAGGCTACCGGCAGCTGAGAACATGCATGCGAGTAGTTGCGCTGGAATGGGCGGTTTTTTTTTTTCACGCCTGCTGACGGCCAGCTGAGCTCAGACGTCTGTGTGTCTGTACCGTGAGTCATGGCTGGTAGCTGTGGCGCTTGAGAGTGCTTTTTATATGCCTTTGCTGCTGTATGGGAGATTATCTGATGTGCCTTCAAGGTAAGATCTTAAAATTAGACTTCGTGAAATGGACGCTGTGCTCGCGAAGAAACAAGCTTGTGCGCACCAAAATGCCATTGGGCAAGTAAAATTTAGAAAACTAAAAACTGTCTGATTTCCTTCAGTAAGCGTATTTCTGATCGAAAAAAAAAAGTACCAAAAATTCGGATTTGAGGAGATCTTTTGGCGCGAAAAGGGAGGTGCACGTCGATTCTCGGCCGTGTCTGGTTGCCCTTCTCTCAATTGACTTGTGCGTAGTCCTGTCATCAATAAACAAACATATCGATTGTTTCCTGTCATCAATAAACATTTCGATGGAGGCAAAACGAAGATGCATCCGTGTGCTGTGCGATGTCAGCGCACGTTAAAGGTCCCCAGGTGGCCGAAACTACTCCGCAGCCCTCCACTATGGCTTCCCTTTCTCTCTTTTCACTCTCACTCCCACCTTCCTCCCTTCCCTTACGGCGCGATTGAGGTGTCCACAGAAAACAAGTGAGACAGTTATCGCGCCTTTCCCTTCCTATAAATCAATTAATCATCAATAAACAGCTTTAATGAAGTCTGCTGTCCGACCGGCAACGTGTCGTCGGACGAGGGGGCGAGGAAGCTTGGCGTTCTTCGACCGGCGCCAATAAGGCTGCCTGATCATTTAACAATATTCTTAATTTAATTACATTCATGCTAATTTTTTTCTGTTCTCAATCACGCGTTATTTACATTTAATTATAATCCGCCCCCCCCCCCCCCCCTCCGCCCCTCCGCCGACGAACGGCGACACAACACATGCACGAACCGTGATATAAGGTTGCTTGCATGTCATTGCATCACGTAGGTGCTCGCTTCCGAATTATATCTCATTCGAAAAAAGAAAAAAACAGGCGTTACGGCACAACCTTTATTATATAATCGAACAGCACCTCCCCGATATTCATTACCATTTTATCCTGGACTGTACACACTGCTAATGCGAAATACGCAACGTATTTCGGATGCGGAGTTTATTTACGAGGATGCGACTTCACGCACTGCGCGATGCCTTGGGAGACGTCACATACTTGTCCCAGTTCCATGCATCGCTTCTTCATGGCATCAGTGCATAGAACAGTCGGAGTAGCTGTTGGATGGAAATAAACAGAAAATTATACAGTCGTCAAGATCTGCAGTAACAGTGCTGTCCTTGAAAAAAACAAAACATATTCCCTGTGACATAAACATATTTGGTGTTTTGTGATGTGTCATTGCTGCGAAGTGGTACAATTGTATTTGTTATCGCAATTTTTAAGGCTAATTAAGTTGAAAGACTTAATCTATATTGCTACGTTTGGTGCATCGCCATTTTCTGCTTTATCGGGGACGTCGGCAGCGATAAAGGCTGCACTGGTATTTGCCGAGGTACACCCATGATGCCACTCATTTCACGCATATATGTACCCACGTACACCTTTCCCCAAAACTGTCGAGACCCTGTGGGTTTGCTTCTATAGGGCGCTTTTCGTGGCCTGTAACGAACTTCCAGTGCTGCAAACCTTCTGAAGCTAAGCACATTTTTGGCCCTGCAACCTTGTAGGGGTAGGACTCACAGGAATGGTGCAGAAGGTCCAGTACAGAAGGTCCAGTTAGAAAACTAATCTCATGGCCTCCCCTTTTGACAAACGCGATGCCAATTAGCGACAAAACACGAAAGTGCGGATTGCGTCCTTTGCTATCTTTGTCTATGCTGTGTCGGTCTCCGGAAAGAGAGTATGCTTTGTTTGCGAGAGGTATTGGTGGAGCTTGTTGCCTGAGATACAGCCGAAGCCCTCAGACATGTGGTGCTTGTAATCGATCGTTTCCTTCTCAGTGTCTTGTTGCTTTCACCGCAATTGTGGCGATGTTGTAACGATTCTGAAAGAAAGCTGCATTCAGTGTTACAAAAGATAACTGCAGCTCGTTATTGAAATGTATTTGAAATGATTGCGATGGTAATATTGTAATGCAACAAATCTATAACAATGAGCTTGTATGTATTTGAGAAAACTGCAAGAGCTCTGCCCGCATCCTAAACCAACAAATAATATTTAAAATTACTACTAGCGACCGACTAGGACGACACCTCACCGTGCGCTCTGTGCCGCCCTTGCCCTGTTGATATAGAGCGAGGAGTCCGGGAAAGCCTTCTCACAGAGTGCACCCAAGGGTCGTGGGCGGGAGAATCTAGGGCGGGGAGCCGTCGCAACTTGATTTTGTTTTGCACTCCGGTGTGTGTTGAGATAAGACATCATTTCTGATCGCTAATATCTTCGATGTTAAGCGAGGCTACTTCTATGTTTTGATGTGGAACGACTGAAGAAGTGCTGACCATTCGTGCTTCTCTTGGACGACGGGGATATAATCGAAATGGACAGGCTTCAAAAGTGACGTAGGTTGCAGAGGACAACATGCGTGATTCCTGATGTCAGTCCAATATTAAGGGCACCCGGGGAAGGAGAGTCATTGCGCGAGGGTTACTGTGCCGCTATACATTGTGCTTTATTCTCTACGATATGTAAGGCGAAATATATGTGCTTTTTTTGTTTTTCACAATACATGGGCCCAGGAACAGATTTTCAGATATGCTTTTGCATCAGTGAAACGATACGCCAGGATCAAAATCACATGATAATTTAGGATTAAATCTAAATGACAGTTGTTCCTTTATTTACTGCCATAACTTCAACGACGTTTTTAGCTGATTTCATGCATACCTTCTTTTAAGCTTTGATTGCCGGAATTTCCTTCGCAAATAATGCAGCAAGCTTTAGAAATAAAATTAGGACTGAACAGCACCTTCCTCCGAATCTCTACTTGACAAGTCACGCCCGTTTATAACCAGCATACGAGTAAATTATTCCTAAACTCGTGAAATAAATTATGTTGCCTGTTTTATCTTTTGCTTGCAATCTGTTTTTATAGGATTAGATCTCACGTCTCTGTGCTCACCAGCCGGTTGTCAAAGCTGTGGCGCTTTATTGAAAGACCTTTGTTTTTGCGTCTACGGCCGGCAGACATGTCACTGTTCTAATCTGCCGAAAGATATCTGTTTAGGGTAGAATTTCAACGGCTCATTTCTAGCATGCCACCCTTACAACTGGTTAACACTGGCGCTAAATTACAGCTAATTGAAAAACTACATTTTATCTCTGTTCTTGATTTCACAGATATTGAATATTTTAGTGAGCCGATTGTTTTGCGATTATATTTAGGGCCCTATATCTTCTTGGCATTTGCTTGCGTGGTTTTATGTTCACGGTGCTTGTATTATTGGGCTGTGCTTAGTGTAAACAAACCAGGAAAACAAGCCTGGGTGTCGATTAATATATATATATTTTAACTTAGCTTTATTATGTTTTTACAATACCAATGACAGCCTGTTGTGAAATATTTTTATACTAACTTAACAAGAAACAATACTACGACTCTAATCTTTCGGAAAAGAAAGAACTAAGCATGTGCCTATTTAACTGGTAAACGACGAAGGTTCTTTGTATGTGTGATCGAAAAAGCAAGAGAAAAAAATATCACGATACCTGCTGACACTGATTCTTTGCTGAAAAATAATTTTTAGGAATGTAAGCGTAAGCAGAATTCGACCTTGAATTCTCGTCTAAGTTCTCGAACAAGCAGGCGCTGAACAAAACCTAATTTCCTATATTGTCAGCCAAGCGTCAGCGCTTATTTGAAGGTGAGTAGTTGTTTGAGGGCATAGTTCGCGGGGACATACACTCTAAAGACCAATATGCGGGAGTAAAAAGGGAGTAGCAAGTCCTCTAGTGCACTCCATGTAGGGGCATGGTATTAAGGCGAAAACCTTTAGTGCCTCATACTGTCGTTAGCAAATGTATTCGCGTTTCGGGGGCACGCCTTATATGGGTATACGCCAGTCACCATTGAATATACTTAATAGCAATCGGATGTCGGAACATGATTTAGGGCTTTTTAAAGGTTATGTCATGATAATATACGACTAATATAAAATAGTTAAGCAGATGCCCATTGGAGGCTATGCATTTGGAGGTAATCCTAATTATCGCTAACCATCACTTATTAGTTAAGGAATGTTTTACTAACACTAACCAGATATTACCTTATACTCAGAAAGTGCAAATAATGGTTAACTATCATTAACCAATAGTAATGGTTAGACGTTTCAAGACGTCCATAGCCGTCACATGGTGACGTCATCAGCCGTGAACTCATGTCCGGATGTCACATCCGGTCATATCTAATAACCGGAAATGATGAAGAGGTCACATCCGGTCATGAAGTCATGACTCTTGATGCCATCACCAGGAGATTCACGCATACACGGGATTCCTGACTCGCCGCTCGTAGCGAATGGACGTGCGATCGATGGGCTCCGTCGAGTACAGCGGAGCCCACCAGAGACCGCAACTCTTAGATTGGTTGATTAAAGCACCTGACACTGAACCGAAGATCTCTGTTCTTTTTTCTGCCAGTGCAAGTATAATACTGACGATGTTCATGTAGGGCGTCTTATTTCTATGATTAAGCCGCTTTCTGAGGATGAACGTAAGGTGATAAGTTCTCCATTAACCTTAATTCAAGCGGAAGACGCAATTGGCGATTTGCCGCCTTCCAAAATTCCGGGACCTGATGGTCTATCAGATGAATTTTAGAAGACATTCAAATCTGCTCTCTCAGGTGTCCTACTCCGAATTTTTGTGACTATTATTGATGTTGACTTTCTGTCGCAGTCTTTACCAAAACTCACATTGTGCTAATAGCAAATGCTGATGATAAAAAAAAAAAAAAACTGATTTATGGACGGCTACAGGCCTATCACGCTTTCAAATGTTGTTTGTAAGGCTTTCACTAAAAACCTCTCAAAGTGGCTACAGATTGCAATTTCTACTTTGGTTGGACCTCATCAAACGCGTGGCTTCAGAGGATGGTCTATTCAGCCTAATCTACATGTGGTGCGTACGGTATTGCAGTGACGCTCACGAGCAGTTGGCACTGCGGCAAATTGACCTGGCAAATAGGTTTGATCGTGTGCCTCATTCCCCCCATTCCTTTTTTCTCTCTTAGATCGCGCCAATCTTGGGTTCATTGTTTCTACTTCGATACGCCTTTGTTCCAAAGATGTTCCGCAGGATTGATTGTAAATGGCTATCTATCACAACCTGTCTCAATCGTGTCCTCTGTTAAACAAGGATGCCCATTGTCTCCGCTCTTGTTCGCTCTATACTTGGAACCGCTTTGTATAAGTGGCATAAACAGCAGAGCAGTTAGTAGTTTTCGTATTATGGTTCAAGAACTGAAGGTTTCAGTTTACGCAGATGACTTCACGTTTTTCTGCGATGACAAACCAAGCATTTATGAGGTTATGTGTTTAGCACAACGTCTGGGATCGTGAAATGCACATCATAATTCGCCTTGTCTACCGTGAAGATAATAGTAGTGATGAGAATGACGCTGCTATTAGAGATAATGACAATGGTCGCAGTAGCAATGATATGACGGCGCATTTAGTTGATGATGGTGAGAGCAAACGTGATGCTCCGTGTACAGCACCAACGCTCCGCCTTTTGCGTTTCTACAGTGTCGATTCCATAGTGCTGTTCGAATTTTTGCTGAAATTTACTGAGTACTCTCAATTCTTGATTGATTGATTTATAGGAAGGGAAAGGCGCGGTAACTGTCTTACTTGTTTTCTGTGGACACCTCAGCTGCGCCGTAAGGGAAGGGAGGCAGGTGGGAGTGAAAGTGGAAAGAGAAAAAGAGGAGCCGTAGTGGAGGGCTACGGAGTAATTTCGACCACCTGGGGATCTTTAACGTGCGCTGGCATCGCACAGCACACGGACGCCACTTCGTTTTGGTCGGGTTCGAACCCGGGTACTCCGGCACAGTAGTCGGGCGTCTTACCACTGCACCACCCCGGCGGGGCCGCAAATATGAACAAAATGGTCTTTCGTAGCGATGTTTTCGACATCTTTGACCGGGTCAATATGGTTTCCATCAGTTGGTAGACAAAAACGTTAAACTTACCAAAGCATGGATCTTTCTTTATCTACAGTGGCTTATCTACGAACTACTAAACCAGTGTTAGGGCACTGTTCTTAGACAAATAAGCCAGTAGCTTGAATGTCGGAGAAGAAGAAATAGGTCTGTATAATTTTCATTCACTACTTACTGCTTCGAGTATTTTTATCGCGATTTGTGCATCTTAAGCTTTCTCATACTGCTTAGTTGTTAATTTTGACCTCACGTCCACAGCGATGAATTGTATGAGCAGAGCCGCCCACCATGTGGCTTCACTGCCCAAACTGCTCATCTACATGTCGGAAAAGCGATCTATGTCATACAGTTGACAAACGCAAAACTTATATCTTGACGATTCATGTCATATGGCTCCTATCGGTAGAGATTTCTTTCGCTACGGTTTTTAGATGTTCACCGTGGCTATGAAGAGCCCCTGCTCTACCATGCGAGCTTGAACTAGCTGCAGGCAGCATTGTTACATCACGATGCGGCCATGTTCCCAATAAAAGCACTCAGCCGGGTCGCACTCAATAAAGATTAAGGACAGTTCCCAAGCCGCTTGGTTTTGAGAAGGAAGGAAAGCGCTTCCTTTTTGTACCATGTTGAAGCTACGTGATTTCAAATTCCCAACAGAAATAAAACAGGAACACAATGAGAGAGACGCGGGTGTGGTCACCATTACAACTTAAATAGTTCCGAATTATGGTCAAAAATGCTGTCTGTTTGTAGCTTGCTTGCACTGATAGCAAGCATGACAAATGATACAAATGATGAAAAAAATTGCAGAGGCGCAATTTAGTCTGCTGACGTGCAGAAATACGAATGCATTGCGAGTTCTGTACTGCCTTTCGTTGCTTAGTAATGTTGCTTAGTCGCCCTTTCTGTTAGTAAAATTCGGGTGATGCCAAATTTAGGGGTCAAGTGACAAAGGGTTTAGGGTGGCCGTGGTTTGGCAGGCAGTTAGTGAAATTAATATTAATAATAATTCCTTCACCGGAAGGGAAAGGCGCAGTATCTACGCCTGAACCGCGCTGTAAGGGAAGGGAGGTAGATTTTGGTCAAATTCGGCTGAAGTCGAATTTCAGGGTACAAGGGGCCAAATTTTGAGGTTGGCCCCCTAAATTTGCAAGTAAACGCTAAGTCGGGCATAATCAAATAAGGTTAGACACGAATTTTGTCAAATTCAGACGAAGTCAAATTTCGAATGTTCTGGGAGGACTTGACGTGGGGTGGGTCACATAAGTTTTAAATTCACCACTGAATTGACCCTGTTCGGAGTACGTTAGACATGGATTTAGGTGAAATTTAGGGTGTCTAGGGTGCAGAATTTAGGAGATTGCTCATCCCGATTTAAAGTTATAATTGAATTAGAAATGCTCTAATTAGGTTGCGCATCGATTTAACTGATTAGACATCAATTTTATTCTAATTGTGAAGGATGAAATTTTGGTTGTGTCGGTCAGGGTGCCGTATTTTCGAAGAGGCCCATCAAATTTGGAGGTCACCATTGATTTGGTCGTATTCGAAATAGATGGATATGAAACTTTGTAAAAATATCTGGTTATTCGTGAGGGCATGCGTTGATGAGGGCTCGCGTTCCTGAGGGCTCGCTCTGCTCACTACTCTCGTGAACTGTTTAACATGTTCAAGTAATTTATTCCCCAATTAAATGTTTCACTGATTTAAAGAATCCTATTGTTTACGCAAGTCATCAATCAGCTGTTGATCTCATTGCCCATGAAATTGACGACTGACAGTTCACGCAGACATGCTCTGTTTACAGGCTCTACCCGCGGCACTCATGAGCTAAGAATCGTTTCGTATTAAAAACACGCAAACTGATCACCTTGTTGTATCGAAAAATAATAAGCATTATAATTGGATTGGATTGGAAAACATTTATTGTCAGCAATCAGCGATTTGTGGGCACTACCCTTAGATGGCCTTAAGTCTGTTGCTCTCGGCGACCTTATGAGCCCAGTAAGTGGCATAATATATGATTGTAGCCGGCTATTTCGCCGCAGTGTTTACAATTTGGATTGTATTGTGCTGGGTACATGTGTGATAATTTAGATGAGCTGAAGAGGGCACGCGTCTGGAGCTGGCGCCAGGTTACTTCCTGCCTTTTGTCAAGTTTCTTGTCTGGTGGAGGATATATCCGCCTTTCTAGTTTAAAGTAATTAGTGTAGTCATGAAATGAGATAAGTGCATCTCTATAGAAATTGGGGAATCAACCTGGCTCACTGCTCGGCTGACATCGTCCTAAGGCATCACCAACGGGTCTTCATGTGGCGCAAGATTTGCCCCATTTTGCATCAGTATTGTGATGCATTCGTTCTTTGCGGAGTGTTTCTGGTAGCGGCATACCGTATCACTTCCCATTTAGTGGTCATCTGCTAGTCAAGTGGCTAGTTTTTGGCAGGAATTCGCACCGACGACATGTTTATGTCCAGTGTTTTTGCTTTCATTATCTCAGCACATCCTGTTACCTAGTGTTGTTGTTGTGGCTGTAGGAAGAAGGAAAAGAAAATGCATAGGCCTGCTACTGGCTCTGTGGCTGAGCCACCTCCGCTGCCTCGTGCAGACAGAAGAGAATACAGAGAAGAAAGAAAAGGAAGAAGGAAAGAAAGACGCGCGCCGCAACAGCCGTCGTCCACCTAGGGTGCCTCGATATTGCTGCGCTACATCGAGGCACCCTACGTCCACCATCAAAGCGGTGGCGGGTGCAGTGACGGCCTACAATAGATAAAGATTTGGTGGCTGGCTAGCCCCCGCCGCAAGCGTCGTTGACCTACCGTCCCAGCCCCGTAGGGCCAGGAACAGCCACCCTTCACCACCTCCTGTTACCTAGTGCAGCGGGCACCATGAGTGTATAGAGGGCATCGTGCTACCAGTCACGTGGTGGCACACGTCACCGAAGAAAAAGTGAGGAGGGGCAGTCACAGCAGTGCTTCGCGCGAGCTAGCTTTTGCCATAATAATACACTTAGGGGGTCCTAATTGTCCGTGCCGAATTTTTAGAGCTTACGGTTTACTACTCCGGGGGTGTGTAATCGGCACTTCTCTGCATACTCTGCTTTGTCCTTTATGTTCGGTAGAGGCCAAATCGCATTACGTAGAAATCGGTTAAAATTGAAATGCACATAGAATTGTAGGAAAAGAAAGCCGCAGTACCTGTCGTACTTCTCGATCTCGATTGATGCGGTGATACGCAAAGGGGCGGCTGTGCGCTGTGCACAGTCAGTGCACGTTAAAACAACTGTGTTGTGCGTATGGATCACTGTATAGGAATTGCGGAGAGCAAGTATATAAGATAGTTACTAATTTCTGACAAGGAAATTAAGTAGTAGTTAGGTATAATTAGGAATGCAAAATCTAATTGGTTGGTGTGTGGAGTTTAACGTCCCGAAGCAACTCAGGCTATGAGAGACGCTGTAGTAGAGGACTCCGGAAATTTCGACCACCTGGGGTTTTTTAACGTGCACTGATATCGCACAGCTCACGGTCGCCTTGCTTTTCGCCTAGTGAACCATGCGATATATCATTGAGTAGCGACTGACGACAAGTATAATATGATAGTCAGCAATTAGTTATGTTTATTTAGTAAAAGTAATTTGTAATCGATAATATATCGAGTATATCATCGAATAGCTAAGGGTGAAATCACGTATGATCTCATAATTTAGTTAATTATTCAACGAAATTAACTAGGGCAAATGACTGGCATTCAAATATGCTACATATAGTGCAGTATGTCGCTGGATAGCCATTGACGAGCATAGCTATACCATTGCTTAGTCGTTGTCAAACCATGCAAAACCGAGCTCACGCTTGACAGTCTAGGCTCGACCGTGTTCAACTCCACCATTTTTTTGTATGAGGTGCACTGAGGCTTCTGTGGAAGAACTGGCTCTAGTTTAGCTTTGGTTAAACCTAGTGTGAACCCCGCCGGGGTGGCGCAGTGGTTACGGCGCTCGACTACTGCTCCCAAGGACGCGGGATCGAATCCCGGCCTCGGCGGCAGCTTTTCGGTGGAGGCGAAAAGCAAGGCGCCCGTGTGCTGTGCGATGTCAGTGCACGTTAAAGAACCCCAGGTGGTCGAAATTTCCGGAGTCCTCCACTACGGCGTCTCTCATAGCCTGAGTTGCTTTGGGACGTTAAACCCCACAAACCAACCAACCAAACCTAGTGTGAAGTGATAGCTTAATTCGGTCATTGTTGCTGTCGGCGTTGACGCTGAAGCGGCGGCGGTTCCTGCAGCTTCTGGGCTGCTCGTCACTCACGCCTTGCAGCATCGTCGAGGCGGCGTTTCACATGACACGTTGTTGCGGCATTTTCGCCGCTCTTTTGGCTTTAGCCTCGTTCAAATCTCCTCCGAAAGCTTTCAAGTGACAAAGAAATGTCCTCCGGATCGTCAAATGCAGCCATTCGATGATCGTAACGAGCATGACTGCTTCTCAGTTGCTTTTCTTCTGAATCCATGGCGCGGCTCCGGCCGAGGCGCGCCTCGATATATACTCGAGATTGACGTCAGTGATCATGTGTCTCTTCGCGCAGCTGCTCAAGGGTTAAGATACTTCCCACGTCACTTAGCCTTTGACCTTGACCTTGACCTTTGGTGGGGACATAGCTACACAAAGTGGCTGTGGTTTAAGTTCCAACTTGACCTCGGAGCTCTTTGAAGGTCATCGGCAGCACACGGTGACATTGGCTCGCGTAGGGAAGCTATCGTTTCAAAACCTTAAAATGCAGTCACCGCCAATAGGTGTTGAAATGCAAGAGCGTAAGCTGTTATACATGGCAATCTCAGTTTGCATAAATCTCGCCGAGGTTCGCCAGATACTCACTCCCCCTGCAAACGCGAATTTTGACCACTTAATGGCCCGAGAGGTCGATGGTGGTGGTGGTGGTGAAAACATTTATTATATGTACAGAAAGATGTATACACTAGGTGGGATGCCTAGACAGGCACTCGATGGTGCGACTTCTTCATCAAAATGAATGTAGATTTTGAATTGCAATTTTACGCGTACGAAGGAAACTAATCGTCAGACATCACGCCGGGCACACTTAACATCCATATGTCACAATTTCACCGTAACGACGATTTTGTATTAATATATAAAGTTGAGCGCACCACCGATCAGCGATCGATGGAACAGCATTGGCTGTCCAAAGCGGTTCTTCATTGACTGGCAGGCACGTTTGAATTTTCTACGTTCCAAATTCGGGCATCGCCCGCTATATTTGCTGCGGTGGCTCAGTGGTTAAGACGCTCAGCGACTGAACAGGAGTACCCGGGTTTGATGGTGGTGGTGGTAGTGGTTATTTATTGTATACATGCAAAAGGAAAGAAAAGATGTTTGCCAGCCCCGGTATCTGCTATATGATATCTGAAGCACCTGAACTGGGGCAGCGGAAATAAAAGAGATAGCGAGGAAAAGGTAGAGGAAATCGAAGAGGTGAGCGATATGGAGAAAGAAAAGGGTAGGTAAAAATAAAAGAAATATATAAACTATGGTACAGTATACAGTAGTTAGCTTGAGGTCCACCCGTAAATGTCTTAGGTCACTGAGCCCTCGGCACATCGGTCGACCGCGGAGGCCGTGTTTCAATGTAGGGGAAATGCTAAGGCGTCCGTGTGCTGTGCGATGTCAGTGCACGTTAAATGTCCCAAGGTGCTGGAAATTATTGAAGCGAAAGCTTTGCTACGCCAGCTTTTTCCAGCCGTCAGCGTCAGGGAGGTTTTCACTTTCAATTCACCTTGACAGATAGTGTCTTTCCTTTCTTATAAACTAATTTATAACAGTTGTGTTGTTGTGGCTGTAGGAAGGAGAAAAAGATGCGCGGGCCCGCTACTGGTTCTGTAGCTGCTCCGCTGCCTCGTGGGGACTAGAGAGCCTACATGTAAGCAATCCAGTGCGGACAGAAATCTGATTGATTTATAGGAGGGGAAAGGCACGGTAACTGTCTCACTTGTTTTATGTGTTAAAGACCCCATGTGGTCGAAATTTCCGGAGTCCTCCATTACGGCTTCTCTGAGAGCCTGAGTCGCTTTAGGACGTTAAACCCCACAAACCAAACCAAACGAACTTATTTGTTGGTTGGTTGGTTGGTTCATGGGAAGGGAAAGGCGCAGTATCTGTCACACTTGCTCTGTGGACACCTGAACCGCGCCGTAAGGGAAGGGATAAAGGTGGGAGTGAAAGTGGATAGAGAGAAAGGGGGGCCGTAGTGGAGGGCTACGGAGTAATTTGAACTTATTTGTGGAAACGCTGGAAAATGATGTTGCCACGCTGGAAAATGATGTTGCCCCCCTTTTCCGGTTCCACAGTGGCAACACCTGGTTCCGGCGTTTTGACCAATCAAATGACTCGAGGTCACCTGAGATAGCGACACTTCGATAACGACGCAAACTCGGAATACGGGCCTAGGTCTCCACGATTCCGTGGTGTCCACCCGAAGCATACTGCACCTTCCTTTCCCAAAACCTTAAGTTATGTCAGTGCAGTCAAAGATTCCCAGGTGGTCGAAATTACTCCGTTGCCCTCAATTACGGCTCCTCTTTCTCTCTTTCCACTTTCACTCCCACCCTCCTCCCTTCTCTTATGGCGCGGTTCAGGTACTGCCCAACCCGACCTCGGCGGCTGCGTTTCGATGGAGGCGAAATGAAGAGGCGTCCGTGTGCTGTGCGATGTGATGTTGCCACGCTGGAAAATGATGTTGCCCCCTTTTCCGGTTCCACAGTGGCAACACCTGGTTCCGGCGTTTTGACCAATCAAATGACTCGAGGTCACCTGAGATAGCGACACTTCGATAACGACGCAAACTCGGAATACGGGCCTAGGTCTCCACGATTCCGTGGTGTCCACCCGAAGCATACTGCACCTTCCTTTCCCAAAACCTTAAGTTATGTCAGTGCAGTCAAAGATTCCCAGGTGGTCGAAATTACTCCGTTGCCCTCAATTACGGCTCCTCTTTCTCTCTTTCCACTTTCACTCCCACCCTCCTCCCTTCTCTTATGGCGCGGTTCAGGTACTGCCCAACCCGACCTCGGCGGCTGCGTTTCGATGGAGGCGAAATGAAGAGGCGTCCGTGTGCTGTGCGATGTTAGCGCACGTTAAAGATCCCCAGGTGGTCGAAATTACTCCGTAGCCCTCCACTGCGGCTCCTTTTTCTCTCTTTCCACTTTCACTTCCATCTTCCTCCCTTCCTTTACGGCGCGGTTGCGGTGTCCATAGAAAACAAGTGAGACAGTTACCGCGCCTTTCCCTTCCTATAAATAAATCAGGTACTGCCATTTCCGTTAGTGTGAACGTAAAGTAGGTCTCCAAAGAACATGTGACCAATACTGCGCCTTTCCTTTCCTGTGAACCAATTATTGCTATTAACTATTATTATAATCGCCAGCGGCTGCATTTCATGGAGGCGAAACGAAGTGGCGTCCGTGTGCTGGGTGATGTCAATGCACGTTAAAGATCCCCAGCTGGTCGAAATTACCCCCACCCTCTCTTTCTCTCTTACACACACACACACACACACACACACACACACACACACACACACACACACACACACACACACACACACACACACACACACACACACACACACACACACACACACACACACACACACACACACACACACACACACACACACACACACACACACACACACACACACACACACACACACACACACACACACACACACACACACACACACACACACACACACACACACACACACACACACACACACACACACACACACACACACACACACACACACACACACACACACACACACACACACACACACACACACACACACACACACACACACACACACACACACACACTATATATATATATATAGACATGGATTGCTTGTTAATAATGGGCCAGAGTTAAATTCAAACAGGATGTCACACAACTTTCCCGATTATCTATAAAATAGATAATCGGGAAAGTTGTGTGAGATCCGGTTTGAATATATATATATATATATATATATATATATATATATATATATATATATATATATATATATATATATATTCAAACCGGATCTCACACAACTTTCCCGATTATATATATATATATATATATATATATAACCCCGCCGGGGTGGCGCAGTGGTTACGACGCTCGACTACTGTTCCCAAGGACGCGGGATCGAATCCCGGCCTCGGCGGCAGCTTTTCGGTGGAGGCGAAAAGCAAGGCGTCCGTGTGCTGTGCGATGTCAGTGCACGTTAAAGAACCCCAGGTGGTCGAAATTTCCGGAGTCCTCCACTACGGCGTCTCTCATAGCCTGAGTTGCTTTGGGACGTTAAACCCCACAAACCAACCAACCATATATATATATATATATATATATATATATACTTAGGCTCTGTCCCGATCGCCGGGAACTGTTAAAGATCTCGAGATGGTCTAAATTACTCCGCAGCCCTCCACTACCGCACATCCTAAAGATCACCAGGTGGTAGAAGATACTACGCAGCCCTCAACTGTGGCACCTTTTTTTCTTTATCCACTTTCACTCCCATCATCTGTGATTTATTGCGGCTTGCTTCAGGTGCCCATGGAACAAGTGTTGCAGATACTGCGCCTTTCCTTCCCTGTGAACCATTTACAAGAAAAATTATGAAACGGCGGTGTAACAGAGGCTATCGGTGCAGCACACACAACTTTCAATCTATCACTCGGTTTAAGCCATGCTTAAACCCCCCAAAATTTCAGGAGCCCCTTCACTACGGCACCTCTTCCTTTGACTCCCACCTCCCTCTCTTCTTTTACGGAGCGGCTTAGGTGGCCACCGAAAAGTATCACAGATACATGCGCCTTTCCTTTCGTCTTAACCAATTTATACATCTATCGTCACGGCGGCCGGAAGTTGTACCCGTGTTACGGTTGCAATGACCAGAGATCGACTCGACTAGCCCTTTTGTGTGCATCAGCGCAATGAACCCTTTCGCACCGGTCCGAACCTGAGACCTTTGAGTGGACGACATCTGGGATTGATAAGGTGGCACACCACCATGATGAACATTGCTTCGGAATTGAAACCCCGGAATCGCCAAATGTGAAATCGCCAAACGTGAAAAGAGCTTGCGCTCCTAAAAGACGTTTACTGATATGAGCCAGATGCTACGGGTAGAATCGGGACACGTAAGATGCCGGGTTTACTGACTCCGACCAGATCTCCCTTGTCTAGGTGGCTCTGCTCCGACCCGGCAGCGCATTTCTCAACATTTCTCTGCAGGGCCGAAAAAGCCGCGCCACACCTAGCGTGAAGCAAGGAATACCCGCGCAGGCGCTCGAGGAGTAGAAGGAGCTCCCAGACAGTTTAATTAGAGATATTTACAATTGAGGCTCACTGGGTTAAGGTAATAGGGTAATAGCGGGGCGCAAGTGCGCGTGTTCAGAATAATTGCTGCACCCTCGCCCACTCATCGCAGCATTCCACGCGTGCGCATTGTCGCCGCGCTATTCCCCTATCCCCCAACCTGTTGGGTCCCCTTATTTTAAAACCCCCTATTGTTTCGCGGCTACCGTCGGGCGAGCAGGACAAGACAAGAGGGAAGAGAGGAGCTTTTGTTCGACACGGAAGCGTACCCGTGTTCCTCTCCTAACTGGATGGGCTGAGTCAACCAACCTTTTGTCCGACAAGACGGTCGATAGCCCTACCAAGTGGTGCAAGTATGAGTTCTAAAAGCGAATTTCAGCCCGACACTTCACCTTGTGCCGACTATGCAGGTTTTATGTGATTAAATTTAGAGCTTTAAGCTGGAGCGCCGTCTTCATTGTAAAATGTCGAACCGCAAAATCCGAAAATATATACCATAGCTATCACCCGATCGCTGATGCAACAAAGGTTAAAAACCTATGATTTTAATGCGATTAATTTACATTCTATTCTTACGTGTGCTAAGTTGAGCTGAGTTGTATTGTTGTATGCTACAGGTGAGATTAGCCTTGCATATTATGCCACTAATTGCTCCTAGGAATTTGCGCGTCACTAAATGCTAATGTCCGTAAAATGTGCCCCACTATGTGCTTAGTCACTTATAATAGTACACAGTCCACTATAGCAGTAGAAATCTATGCAGACATTTAATCACAGTATAACATAGTCCACTCTAGAAGTCGCCATCTACGCACGCATTCACTCACAACAGAACATAGTCCATTGCAGCTGTCACCCTTTAGAGTAAAGAATAATGTCCTACAGAAATTGTAAAAGAAGGCGTGAAGCCTGCCTTCTGCATGTCTGATTTCCACTCGGGTAAATAATCTCCTGAAGTGCACTGTGAAGGGCTCCTGTTTCTTGAAGGAAGCGAGCATCAGACACCTTTCCGTGTTGTACTCTGGACAGCACATAATATAATGGTCTATATCCCCGTGCACACAACATATAGAACATAGCGGAGATACCATGCCCTACGTATGCATCCAGGCAGGTGTACGAGCAGAGCTTGTGTGAATTCGATGTAGTAGAGTGGCCTGATGTCTTCTCAATCCTTTGGTGGCACATGGCTTGTGGGGCGCACTCCACCGGGTACTAAAATGGTTGAGTGCCGTTTCTCGGAAGTCTTTTTTATCGTGAGGGACTTTTTTGAGGAAGTACTTGAGAGTGCTTTATGGGCGAGACTGTCTGACACCTCGTTGCCTCAGACACCTATGTGTGAGGGTACCCATTGGAAATGTAAAGCCTCTGCTGTGAAGATTCTGCACCAAGCGTAGAGAGCTTATAGAAAAGGCATCAGTAGGAAAACCGTGCTCTAACCTTTAAAGGGCAGATTTTGAATCTGTTAGGATGACAATAGGTTGAGCTGGACAAGACCCTAGCTTCCGTAAAGCCACCTCAATAGCAACACTTTTGGTCGTTGTGGAGGATACGATTTCAGTAAAGCGTGGATATCACGTATATTCCATAGAAGGAATGTTAAAAGCCTCTGAGCTAGATGTTTTGACCTTGCATACAGAACTATTAGTGAAAATGTGAAGATGGCAGGAAATGTCTTTCCAAATGATTAAGTACGAGCGAACGCGTTGCCACTAAAGGAGAACTGCGCTTTACGTTTACATGGGGAATCGTGACCTTACAGTCGAGGGTCGGAAATGACCAGGGTGGTTTCAACCGTTTCCTTCGCCTCCGAATATTAATGCCTAATAATATTTAGTTAACTCTAGGCCATCAAAGTCTCAATCTATCTGACGATTTAACTGCGTCCATGTGAAGTCACGACACCCTCAGCCAATGCCAATTTTTTTTCGACATGCGAACAGCTATTGCAACGCGTTTTCTGCTGAACGGGATCACTAACGCTGTTATGTCAAAATTTTTCGCTTTGCGGATTATCCACAGGCGTCGGATAGACAGTAATTTTCTTTAAATATTGCGCGTTATAGCGCTGTTGTTGTTGTTGTGGCTGTAGGAAGGAGGAAAAGAAAATGCCCGGGCCTGCTACTGGCTCTGTAGCTGAGCCACCTCCGCTGCTTCGTGCAGACAGAAGAGAAAATAGAGAAGAAAGAAAAAGAAGAAGGAGAGAAAGGCGCGCGCCGCCACAATATCCGTCGTCCACTACCGAAGCGGTGGCGGGTGCAAGGACGGCCTACAACAGATAAAAATTCTGTGGCAGGCTAGCCCCCGCCGCAAGCGGCGGTTACCTACCTGTGCCAGCCCCATCAGGGGAGTCTGCCCACCTTCTCGTTATAGCGCAAAATATCATCAGCTGTTATATGCGATGGGTGCAGACTGTGTACGAGGTGCGGGCACTTTATAGTACAAAAATGTTTTTGTTTCCGATCAAAAGAAAGCTCTGAGGACTCAGTACCAGCTGCTAACTATATACCGAAAATATGATTGTTCTTTAAAAGAAAGGAAGCCGACAATACTGACCAAGTAGCTATGTGCGTGTATCTCACCAAAAGTGCATAGTTTGGAATAGTGGTCACATGTGCCGTTCACGTAAACGTATAATAATATGTTTGGGAATACTGATGTTTCAAGATACCGAGCAATGATATGTTGTCTGCGCGTATGATTAGCTTACATAGGCGAACAGCGAAAACGCATATGTTTCATTCGATTCAGCTTTGATATAAGACCTAAACGACGTACTTTTCGGCAGCTTTGTGAGCAGCTGCGTGTGATGAACCTACCTTGGACGGCCGAGAAGTTGTTGAACCTTAGATGCTGCCGAGAGAAAACCCACGAGTAAAAATATTCCAAGCATTGTTACCTGCATGCAAGAAAACCGTCAATAAGAAAATTCCACAATATTTCAGCACGCGTAAAAGGCGGTGCAATGCCTAGAAACTGTCGAAGTAGCGGACTTCAACGTCCACGTGGAGCGCTTCTCCACTGTAATACTCACTGTGGAACGAAGAGTGAATTCCTTCTTACCCTATGGATTGAGCCATAAGCGAACGCACACATAAGAAGTATACGACGCTAACATTAAGCAGCAGCACCGAGTCGATGGCGCAGCTGCTGAAAGAGCTTCAAACACTTGCGCTTTCGTAACCGCCAGGAGCAATAAAACTACTCAGTTAACATATTAACAGATTCACATTAGAATTTCTTTCTTTCTTGTTGGTCCCTGGCATTATAATAATGGGTAAGATTGAGAGAAGACAACTGCTCTTTTTTTGTGGGCCTCGTAATGTGTTCGCATCCGTCAGTGTTCAGCCGTGGTTTCAAGTGTGATGCGAAGCAGATGTTTTAAAAGAACATTGCACTTTTCATTTAAAATACCTCGAAGAGCTGCCTTTGCATGAATACGTCATGCTGGCTTTTCACCTGCTTCAGACGTTTTGGGCACATTAGAATGTTTGCATGTGGCGCACTAATGTGCGGCGCTGTTACAAAAGTATACAGATTTTTCATATAACGACGCCTAAGTGGTATATTTGCTTACACAGGACCAACTGCAATCCCTAGTGTATCAAAGCCTTTGCGCATACATAGCACAACTTCTGCGTGCTATTTCATATATTGCTATTATTCCCAGTTTATCATGCATTCTTCCGAAGGGGTGTGGTTGATGCATGGTTTATGGAATTTAACGTATTCTTCCCCCTCCTCCCCCCCTTCCCCCGAGAGCGACTCGGCCTCTCCGTTTCACCTCCATCTGAACGCAGTCATCGGTGGTCGGGTTCGGACCCGTGTTCTCCGGCCCATTAGTCGGGCACGTTAACCACTGCGCCACCGCGACGAGGCATTACACTTCGAGCGGTCGAATGTTTGGAGGAAAGGAAGGCACAGTATATTGGCATCCACGCTTTGTACTGGAGGTGAGTGGCTAACCCAAGCTGACATTGTGTCTTGGCTCATAGGAAAGTAAAGTGTCTATCACACTTTTGCATGGAAATCTGAACAGCATAGCAACAGTCCCATGCTGATATTGTGTATTGGATTATAGGTAAAGAAAGACGCCATACTTTCACATTTTCCGTTAATACCTGAACCGCATAGCAAGTGTGTTCTGCTTCTTGAAGGTGGGATGTTGGTGGTTGCTCTTGGCTCTACAGGTAGGTGATTGGCGCTTGCGGCGGGGCTAGCCTGCCATCATGTTTTTATCTGTTGTAGGCTGTCATCGCACTGGTTACCGTTTCGGGGGTGGACAACGGCTGTGGCGACACGCGTCTTTCTCACCCTTTTTTTTTTCGTACCACGCCGGGGTGGCGTGGTTACGGCGCTCGACTACTGTTCCTAATGGTGCGGGATAGTATCCCGTCCTCAGCGGCCGCTTTTCGAATATTTTTTTGAATTTCCAATTTAGAATATTCTAGAGCACTATAACTTGCCTTCAATTCTGAGCAATTTGACGCCTTGAAACACATTTTAATTTTTTAATTGTTTAAGGTTATTATTTGACCAATTAACGCTCAAATATTTCTCAATCAGCCCCAGCAAGCATTGTCTTTCCCTTCTGAGCACTCTTATAATTTTGAACCCTCCTTTTTCAAGTTTTAATCTTAAATGAGAAATGTTGAGCCGCTGAGCCGCCACATGCGATAAAATTGTTTCCCTCAGGCCCACCAGAGTGAACATCCTGGACGGAGCACGCAGGAAATGGATCCGATGCCTGCTGGGAGCAACGCAGTGCTCTAGGATTGCGGCAATACTGGCGCAAGCCGGTGTCTACCCCCTGACCCTGCAGCTCCTCCAGAGAGGCCTCACTCACGTGGACCGCCTTCACCACGCCCCTGATGGAGCTTCCCTCTTGGCACGGCTGCGCAGCGCCCCCCATTCACGGATGGGACAACTGACGGCTGTATAAAAGGACTTCATCGGAAACGCCCCAGGGTATTCCATCCTCCCTCCTCCACCAACACGTCCTCCTTTACAGGTCACCCTTGACCTGGAGGGGGTCAGCAAGCGCCGCTCCCCAGTTGCTGCCCTGGGCCAGGCCGCCGCAGCCCTGATTGAAGAGTGCAAAGGGAGCACCCTCCTCTTCACCGACGGCTCGGTCCTGCCTTCCATGGGCCAAGCTGAAGCGGCTATGGCGGCCCCACAGGTGGGGGTGTCCAGCTCTTGCAGGCTCTCCTTTCCAGGTAGCTCTACTGCAGCCGAGCTGGCGGGCCTCCACCTGGCAGCGGACTTCCTGGAGACTGGTCAGCCCCCAGGCTTCTACACCATCCTGTGCGACTCGAGGCCGGCACTGCAGCTCCTGCTCAAGCCGTCCTGCTTCCAGGCCCTGGAGGATGCCGGCTTCGTCCTCTCACTGCACTGGATCCCGGGCTATGCGGGCATCCAGGGCAACGATGAGGCCGACGCACTTGCCAACTCGGCCCACTCCGACCAGGTATCACTCATCATGTATCTGCCTTTGACTTTTCCAGGCTCCCCCTCAAGAAGGCGGCGAGGGCCCTGCACCCCGATCGGCGCATCGCCGAGGGGAGGACATTCCACCGCCTGTCTGACAAGCTCGCCCGCAGGGAGCGAGCTCTCCTCCTACGCCTCCGCATCGGAGGTTCCCGGACGCCCACGGAGCTGTATGTCCGTGACCGGGCCCCCTCCCCAGCATGCCCCTCCTGCGGTGATGCAGGAACGCTGGGGCACCTCCTCTGTGTGTGCCCGGCACACGCTCACCACAGTCGCAAGATGGAGGCAGGCTACCTTGCCCTCGGACTTCCTGCTGCCACCGAGGACCACCTGCTCTTCCCGGCCAGGAGCCCCCTGGCAGCCCCCTGGCAGCCCACCGGCTCCTGCTGGCCTTTCTGGCGAAGTCCGGCCTGGCTGCACAACTGTAGCCTACCACCGGGCCTGCTGACCTGCTGGCCACGGCACTGGTGACGGAGCCGATGGCGAGGACGACGACGAGAGCGACTCCACGATGATGACCCCCCCCCCCCCCCCTCCCAACATCCCATCTCCCCTTCCCCCCGGACACCAAGAGTGCCGCTGCGAATTAAGGCTGGCATAACCCGTGTCCGGTATCCCCCCCCCCCCCCCCCCCGAGAATAACCCAAAGACCCCAACCCAACCAAAATTGCTGACTGGCAGCAAAACGCCAGACGCGTTTTTTTTTTTGGCAAACGAGGGCGGGATCGAATGCCGGCCTCGGATCACATTTTTAAGGGGAGGCGAAGTGCTAGGTATCCATGTTCTGTTCAATGCCAGCGCACTTTAAAGAAGCTCAGGTGGTCGAAATTTCCGAAGTCCTCCATTACGTCGTCTCTCACAGCCTGAATCGCTTCGTGACGTTAAACCCCACAAACCAAACTAAAGCCGAACCAATCCGCCTGTGATGTAACAAACCGCATATTGGCCAGACCGACTAAGGAGCACGTAAACGAAAAATTAACATTGAAAGCCCGCATTTTATGTAGAGTTGCATGGTATGCACTGATTGTGCACCACATGCTTATGATGCGTGAATCACGAGAAGTAAGCAAAACATACAGCTTGAAACTATCAAACCATTTCCTGTCAGGGAAACAGGGCCAAACGGCCTCATTAATATTTAACTGCTTATTTATGACACCGAGATAATATTTCTGCCACACTTTTCCCGATAATCCTGATGACACGTCTCACAGTGTATCGCATGCGGTAACTGTGCAGGCCAGTGCGTGTGCACTTCCCTTCATTCAAAAGTTGCGAGTAGCGTCTGTTACCTGCGTCTTCTCTTGTCGTGTCCTTTCGTGCCTAATGAAATTGCTATATTGGCACGCAGCCAACTAGCACAACAGTCAACTATTTTAAACCATGGCGACTTCAGTCTCTGGGGGTACAGTATGCTTTAGCAAGCCAGTAAAATTCATTGTTTACATCTTTTCTAAAACTGGGCCTTTTGTTCTCCTGGAATCTGTGACATTAGCTGGCCTTTCCTAGCAACAATGTAACTTGTAATACTTGTTGCCTAAAATAATTTATTTCACATGGAGTAAATATTCCTACCTTATTTAACGCAGTCGTTGTATGTGCACCAAATAAACCGCCCTGAAAAGAAATGGCTGGCTGAAAACACCTTACTGCCCATGCACTATTTTTATCCTTGTGGTATTACCTTGTGCTTTGCAGGAAACCGGCCCTAAATGTTTAAAGCATGGGTGAAAGCCGTGCCGTTTCAGCGCGCCGGCAACAAGAATTGCTGCCATGTCTTCACATTGACGGCGATAGCGAGCCTCCAGAATTGCAGCGCCGCGCGGCGCGTCACCAGCCACGGCCGGTCTCGAGGGAGAGCGCGTGAACCAGCCTGAACGGAGATACGCGGTACTATCGAGACAGCCTGGAGAGGCTACTTCTGCCGCAGAGCATGCGCAGATAGGCCCGTCTTAGAGGAGGTGTGCCGTGTCTGTCTCGTTGACAGGAGCAGAATAGAAAGGACACGTGTAATGCAATGGGGCATGGTACTGTGCCGGTCACAACCAGTTTACTGTAGGAATGAGGGCGACAAGAGGGCGCATCCTTCGAAGTGAGACCACGTTCCGGCGCACAATGCGGTCAGGGAGGTCGGTGTTATGCTGTGGGAGACGGGCTCACTTGCTGAGATGACAGATTTCCTTTTCTACGAGAAGTCTAGTATCCGGAGAAGAGGCGGTAGTTTCAAACTGACAAGGAGGATGTTGCGACTTCCTTCGTCCACCAAGTCTTTAGGGGGTGTGTATTCCTACAAATCAACTTAGTAGACTCTTAATGAACTCTTATGAGCTCTGATGGAGAATTTTTCAAGTATGTCTTGTATCTGCTGCGCTAAAACCTCGGAAATTTGAGCACGGCACAGACCGCGGATGGAGACCGAGGAGTCTGTGACGATGTGATGGTGACTGCTAAAAGCAAACACGAGCGGGCAGAGGAGGCATACTGCGCCCCGAATGGTGAGAAGCTCCGCCTGTGTCACCGGCTAGGCTGTGGAGCAAGCTTACGAGCAGGTAGTCATTTCAGGCAATATTCCTGAACAAACGCCCCGCCGTGGTGGTGCAGTAATTAGGGCACTCGACTATTCTGCTTAAGGATTCGGGATCGAATCCCGGCCGCGGCGGTTGCTTGTCGACGGAGGCGAAAAGCTAGGCGCTCATGTGCTGTGCGATGTTAGTGCACGTTAAAGAACCGCAGGTGGTTGAAATCTCCGGAGCCCTCTGCTAAGGCGTCTCTCATTGCTGAGTCGCTTTCGGACGTGAAACCCAATAAACCAAATAATTCCTGGATAAGCGAAACAAAGGTCCCGCGATCCTTGCTCACACTAGTCACCGTTACTTGTCACCGGAGAGGGTTGTCGGCCGCCGATGAATCGCTGTCTGCTACAGCACCAGACCAATGGATCTTAAATATGTGCGCGTCAGTGGCTGATTGTCCGTAACGTGCTGACAGTGCGACTGTGGTTGGGGTGGGCAGGAATCGAGAAGCGTTACCAAACCATCTTCTGCCTAGACCAATTCCACGTGGGCGCTGCCATATTGCCACTCGGCTTCCGCACCAGCCAGCGAAGGGAGAAACGGGCACGCCACTGCTTTTCTCCTTGCTCGTGGAAACAGTCCATTCTTCTGAAGAGGTGCAGCTTTAGGGATGACATCGCATTTCCTGCATAGAGCTTAGTGGCGCTGGTGAACCAGATTGCCAAGCGTATTTAATTGCTCTCGGCCTGGAGAGCGTGATGGAGATAGGGAAAATTCTACTGAGCGCTTACATTGGATTTGCGTGGTGAAATATTTTGGAGTTGGGTGCGTGATATCAATGGCTCTCGACACCTTTTGCTCCCGGGAACAATGGATAAACAACCTGTTCTTCGTACGCTGCCCGAAGAAGATACTATGCTTTTCGTACAAGCAGGAACGTTTAGCACTTTTACTGAATGTGTGCTTAAATATAAATTTTGAAGGATAATAGGAAGATATGATTTGTGTTCATGTGTGCAAATAGATTATTCGATTCAGGCTGCTGACCTGCTTTCAATGATGCAGACAAGTTTCCATATTAGAGCGAACATTGAATGTGTCTTCAATTCTGTACCGCTCGCAATTACCGTAACAGGACCCTTTGTATCGCATCTTCTTCACAGTGCTGCTGGCATGGGAACCAGTAAATATGGAAACACGCCAGTTCCACCTTTAAGGGTATGATTGGACAGCGGTAATGATTCCCATATGAGGCTGTATTGCGTATTATCGTGCTTGTACAGTCGAGCGCGATTTGAATGTTATCGCGCGAGCGTCGACCAGCCTAGCACTCCAGGCACCTGGCGGCCGGGTTTGGAACAAGACAAATAATCATTTCGCACTCTTCTCTCTCTCGTTCGCTGTTACATACAACAACCATCACTCCCGCGATAAACTCACCGCCCTTTCTCTCTATTCTAAGCTTTCTATTTGTTGCGATAAAGAGTCCAATTTCAGATAATACCGAAGAATACGTCGTGCGCACAACGGTCACTGCCTGTTCGCAGAATCAAAAGAAAAAAAACAAGAAAGTGACGTCCCTGCAGGGAGTGACGGCTGCTGAAGGAACAGCAAAAAGAGTGAGGGAAGCTGGCCTAATACCTCCCTCGCCTCGGTAGAGAATTCTGGGCCATGGCGCTGCTCATGTTCCCGGTCGACTCTAGCGCGATAACCTTCAAATTGCGCTCGACTGTACGTGATGGAAGTAACGAGGACATTTTAGGGGACATAGGCACAAGTTAAGGAATTCGTGTTGAAGCAAGTAGCAGCTACGTGCTTATAGACGAATCCCTTAACTTGTGCCCCTTTTACCTCGCACATTCTCATTACACGCGTAAGCTACCCCATTATGGAATCAATTTGATAAGCCATAGGAATGTGCCTGAGTGGTTTTGGAGTAGCTTATCTGACACGGAATCAGACGGTCCCAGTAGCTTAGATTGCCGTCACCCTCTCCGAGCTCATAAGAACTACCCGAGTTGGCAGTTACGGCCAACTAGATCATGTCAGTTGAGGTGGTGACGTCGAAACCTGCTGGCCTCCCCGTAGTGTCACTGGTCTTCTACCACACACCAGAAGCATGTTCGTTCTGATTCATAACATCCAGCCTTTTGTCTGGCCAAGCGAAAATGTAGAGCTAACGGTGATATCTTGTTTTTTAAGTTCTCGACACGACTGAAAGTGTCTGGAAACATGACTGGAAAGTTTGTTCAATAGCTTTTGTTTACATTCTCGTTTTCTAAAAGTGTTTTTTTTTTTTACTTGGACTAGTCACTCTTTCTTTTGAGTAGAGAAGTGCTTTAGCTGGAATATTTAGCTATAAAAAATAGCAGAACCGTTTTTGAGAAGCAAGGAGGGCGACAGTTATCTATGCTATGTGTAGGATGACAAATGTGGCAAGTTGGCAAAACGTGAACGGTGTATGCGCAGTGAAAACAACACACTGCAAATATGAAAAATACGGGTTGAAATGGATCCACAGGACGAGGCAATAAATTATACATTGTAAGCTTTGCCCAATGTTCCCGTCTGCGTTGTGCTCGTTGAAATAAGAATGTATATCACCGTACAACTGTTGCACATGCGCATTTAATATTGTCCTATAGTTCATTAACCGCATTCATAACCCGTAGAAAAACGCAGCATTATGCGTTTTCACAACACTGCAGAAGACAGATCGGCAGTTACGCAATTCTTGTTGCATATAGCCCTGTGTAACCGCTGCGACATGTTCCACGCTAATTAGTTGATGCCGTAATTCTGTGACGTTTTGTACGAAAAAGAGATCACCGGGGCAGATTGGGAAATAAAATGTAAGGAAAGGCACGGACGCGGGCGCATTAGCGATTTAGCCGGGGTCCCAGTGCAGACCACGTCCCGCGATATGTACTTTCTCATGCCCAGACTAATTCTATTACCACCATTGTGCAGACGTCTCTACCGCATGGACAATGTCTCTGTCGGCCTCCAGTACTTTCACATACGAAGCAGCAGGCGGTCACGACGAAGCGCGCAAACTGATCGCAGTCTGTGATGCTTCAGTTGGGATGGTGGTTCGCTTTGCCCCGCGAACGAAGGAATATGACCGTATGATTTTCAGAGGGAGGGATAGCGACGAGCAAAAAAGCTTATTAAAAATCAAGCCTACAGCTTATGAAAGGAGGGGAGTCGGAGTGGTCCGAAGGCACATCAACGTCGCGCACTTCTTAAAATAGTAGCTGGAGGGAGTCGCCCTAGCGTTAAGGTGTTTTTTCAGGTTTCTGATCGAGATATCGAGACTGCCCTCGACTCCGGTGACGTCTTCCGAGCCCGGCGCACGCTGGCACAGGTAAGTGAAAATCAGTATCTTGGAAGGAGTCTTCGTGATATGTTTAATTATTTTGGGGGAAGAGGTGAGCTGTGCTGATGCCGAGATCCAAGCACAGAACGACTGTGAATGGTTTTTGAATGGAATTTAGTTTTCGTTAAAATCGATATCAGGGACCGTTCTGCTAATCATACAGCTTGTGCACCTAATAGTATTTTCGTTGATAGCTCCTAACAACTCAGACTGAGCGAAGGTATGTGCGCAAAAAAAAAGAACGATCACGAGAGAAGGACAGGACGAGGGCAAAATTCAACAAATGTTTATTCGAATGGGAGGTAGACTTACGTAGTTTGCCAGTACAGGCTCAAAACGGTGGAGAAGCATAAATCACAAAATCTGATACCAATAAAAAAAAATGTCAGGGTGGGGGGGAGGGGGACGTGGCAGTGGCAAGTCATAGTAGGGTGCCTCCGAGAAAACGTTTTTCACTACTGTAAAGTTTGATTGATGTATCACTAATACACTCTGCACCTCGTTTATTGCTGTAATAGGCTTCAACAAGTTTTTGTGCTATTTTATCGCTACACTTGCGCAGGAGCATCTTTTCTTTTAGTAACGTCTTGCATTGGTGAGCCGGACAATGTTTTGGCAGGTGGCGTTGTTGATCGACGTCACCTGTCAAAACATTGTCAAGCCCTTCATGTTCAGCTAAGCGGTTATTGATGCAGCGGTCAGTCTGACCTACATATATATTATCGCACGACAGATGAATTTGACACACTAAGCCCATTTGGTAGTCCACATAGGGGTTTTTGTGTTTCACACTGCGGTCATTTCGACCGACTCGGGCACATAGGAGGCTGAGCTTATAAGGCGCTGAAAACACCAGCCGGACACCGTGTTTATTCCTTACTTTGTTAAGGTTGTGAGAAGTCTTGTGGGTATAGGGGACGACGACTGGCCTATTAGTAACGCTATCTGTATCGGCCTTTTATTCAGGAAGCGCCTCTAACTTCTTGACTAGCGTTTCAACAACTGCCTTTGAGACATCGCCAGGGAAGCCAGCTTCCCGCAACCTTGAAATCTGCAGGTTGAAGCTTGACTGCATGGCATGTGTGCAACATTTTCCTCAGGGAATTTGCAATAATCTGTTAAGCAATATCCCTTTTAACGTTTTCTGGGTGGGTTGACTTATAAGGCAAGAGCTGTTTTTTTTTTGTGCGGGGACAGAAACACCAACAAGTATGTTCATAATGGAAGGCTGTATTAAGATATAAATTTAAGAGTATTATTGACAGTGAGTTCATGGGTAAAGATTAAACCTAAAGCACTACTTTTGAACCAAAGCAAAACGTCACCAATAGCATTATCATACACGCAATAACTCTTATTCATCAACAACAAAAGAAAATCACCAACGTATCTAAATCATAGACTACATCTTCATAGTTTATTACATCACATAAGGTGCGCTCAATGCTACCTAAAAATATGCTGATTAAAACTGGTGCTACGAACAACCCTATGCACATTCCCTGTTTTTGCAGAAAAGTCTGGTTGCCGAATGCGATAAAAGCAGAATTAAAGTAAAGTTCCAAAAGAGCAATGCACTGTCAACCCAGATGCCTGTTGAGTTTAGAAAGCCTACTGCACCGTTAGCTTCAGTGCAGCTGCGCACAGATTCAACAAGTGGCTGATGGGGTATGTCATGGAATGAGTCTTCTGCATCAAACGAGAACCCAAACCCAATGGTCTCATTGGTCGGCAGGAGCGAAATAACTTCCTCGGAGTCTTTTGTCGCAAAAGGTTTCTCGATGTTAACTTGTTTAGGTGTTTCTGTAGGTATAGACTGATTTTGTGTTGCCACGTACCTCTTTCCCTTATGATGCTCTAAAGGGTACTGCAGTCTAGTGCATTATAGCGAAAAAGAACCCTGACAGGCCTTTTACTACTGCTGCAGAGTGCGCGTGGTAGCTTATCGAGTTGAAGTCCTTCGCATAATGCGACTGTCTTTTTCTTTACACGCGTAGTTTTGACAGACACTCGTTTGAAGTTCTTGAGCCCAGCCGCTGTTGCTTTTTTTTCCAAAGAGTACCCATGGTAGAACGACAAAGCTACCATCCTTGTCAGCTTCGAATAGGTGGAGATCGTTACTTCTAAAGAAGGCGTAAACATTGCCTGTTGGGTCTTTTTAGGAGCAGACCTGCTAACTGACCGTGAGAAGCTGTCCATGCCGTCCGGAAGGCACCTTTCTTGGTCTTCTGGCCCTGGCGGTTTATGGCTAGACATCCATAAGGATCCACAGTCGGTTCCAAGCTGAATTTGGGGCCTTTCTGCAGCAGTGACGCCACCTTCTCCTAAACTTCAGCTGCTCCAAGGCATACTAAGCTATTCCACTGTGTCTTGTTCATGTTGAAGCATGGAAGCACTTGATTGAGCCTATGCCTCCTCCAGTATTCAGTAGTTTCCGCTGTATGTCTCCTTGTATCTCGCCACTTGAGTGCAACCAAGCATTATGGATCTCGGGAGAAGCACACTACTTGAAGAATATCTTGAAACATCAGCACCTGATGCCATAATTTTGAGAGTATAGGATCTCACACACGCGGTCAGCATGTGTACGATCCCCACCATCTCCCCCCCCCCCCCCCCGACTTTTGATTGTGATCAATGTTTTTTGCGATGTGTGCTTTTATACCGTTTGGACCCTGTGCTAGAAAACTATGTAAGCCTGCCTCCCTTTTGAAAAAAAAAAGAAACATTAGTTGAAGTTTGCGCTCGTTTCATCCTGTCTCCTCTTCCCTTGTTGTTGTCTTTCTGTGTGCACAAACTTTCCCTTCGTCATGGACCAACTCGCCTCACCCAACAACGTATCCTGCTGAATTCAGATTCAATACATGGGGTTGCTATTCACTCGGCGTCTCAGGCTTGTGCGCCTGTGCGTAGTAGAACGCAGTTTCACTGGAGCGGTGGAGTCAATGGGGCTGAGAACCTCTCTAAGCGGCACCCTACAAGCCGCAAACATATGCCTGGTGTAACCTTGTTGCAGTGCTGCGCTCCTGGACTTGACTGAGAACTCAAAACTAGACAAAAATTCACGGAACATGTTTTTTTTTTAAAATACGCCTCAATCAAATGATTTAATTTCGAAAGATCTATTTCGTGACGATTATTTACGGTCGGTCATTTAGAGTACCTATCGCCTGCTATTAGCAATGTGGCTTAAAGCATGTTTCTCGAGAAACGACGTGTGCATTATATGGATTTGCGCCAGCCATAGTGCAACGTAAATTCTGTCATACTGATAAGCTTCTGGGGGAGCTCTTTCTTGTAGGATTCATATTATTTCAAAATTTTGTTCTTACCTGCGATTTTCTCAGCTGTTTCGAGCTTTCGTTTGAATACATTAAAGCATTGATATCTTTTCACCCTGGGTCTTTGAAAAGGGAAGCTGTGAAGTAAGTTTTGAATAACTGCTATCGGCCTTGGTACCAAAATAATTTTCTTTCTGAGTTATCTTTAACTAGCATGTCCTTTAAAGCGGGTAGTACTTCTAGCAAACACGCGGGCTGACGCCTTGCAACACGAAGTCTTGAGAAATAATTCACTAAGAATGTGTCAGCGGGGCAACTAGATTTAATAATGCCCTCAGGAAAAGGAATTTTTGCCGTTGCTGGGCAGCCTCATTCTTGGCGAGTTTTGCATCAGGTGACTTTGACAAATCAGGGATTTCATTCTAAAGTGTAGGAAGTATGACGTGAACTCCAGGTTCTTAAACTGAGTGCAAAATGAGTCCCTTTCGATATAGGAGGTAATCGGAGCATTTAGGCTCGACCAAGCTGGGGGAAAAAAAGACAGAAATGTAACCCGTACGAACCAATAGTTCTGGGGCCGAATTACGGGACTCGCTCTAAAGTTTTAGAGCATGAAGTCACCATGACGACACCATGATGCTTCGGCGAAACGTCAACGCGTGATGAAACGCGGAATCAACCAATGATCACCAGGGTGCCGCCCCGCGCCGCTCATTTTTTACGGCAAGAGGTTTATTCGCACACCAAGGAACTGTTCGCTAACTTTTTTTTTTATAAATTTAGCGTGAAAATAAATTAAATATTGCTTTATTTTTCAAGAAGCCGAATTTGAAGTTCAAAATTATCAAAAAATCAAGAAGCAGCTTCAGTTTTGCAATTGAATGGTCTCATGGATATCTTCTGTCGCCGTGAGGGTGCGCTGGCAGAGGTAAAAGAACGATGAAAATGGCACCCCTCAGTAAAATAGCTAATTCTGCGGCTAGCTCCTGCTTTTTGCTAATCGTCTGAAGTCAAGATACTGTGTGGTGGTTTTAAATGCGCGGAGAAATCGGATCAAAATCAGTGTAAACGGGGCTCAGTTGTTTTTCTTTAGGAGACAGAAACAAAAGAAAGAGCGACCTCAGATAACGCTCCGTTTGGAAAAATAAGCGTTTTTGGCCGCACGAAAGTCTCACACACAAATGCTTCAGTTAGAACGAGCACAGTAAAAAGCAGTGCGGCGCAGTGTACACTACCAACCTCGCTCGTTTTCATTCGTTTTGTACCGTATGTCGCCTTCGCCGCCGCATTTTAGTTTGGGTGCACTGCGAAACACATCCACCCTTCAGTGTTACAACTGTGCAGATGAGTTCAGCCATTGGGCGCACGCATCTGCTCACCGTCGGTTATGAGAGGTCGACGATCTGCAGGAGAATTGAAATCTTCCGAAGGAAATGAAAAATTGGATCGCTCATGGCACTTACTGCCGTGCCGACAGAGCGTTTGACCGCAAGCTTTATCACACTTCATCGGCAATTTTGTCGCACAAGTTACAACCAACCCGCTTTCGAATTTGCAAGTCGAAATAGGCGTCGGAACAATTCACTGGACAAGTAGAACGCATTCTCGCACATCGTCCTTCATCGTTGCTGAGTCCGGTGTGGCCACACCAAGTACCGCAGCCACCACTCCGCCACGGACGCCACCGGGATTTTCGTTATGAAACATTTTAAACCACTTCGTGCTCTACAAAAATAGTTAAAACCACGGGCATAATTAGGTGCGCGACGTCATCTGTTTTTCCGCCTCCGTGACTCGATCGCAGCATCCCGTGACGCATCTTTTCAAGGTGGCGACGCCGACTAATAGGAGCGGGCGTTTTAGAGCGCTCTCATTGTAGACTACGCGTAAGTAATGCAGGCACGTTCACACGACTTTAATACAACGGGGCTATATCTTTGGGTATATACACCTATGCTGTCTCGTCATACCCTTAGATGCGGAGCTTAACTGTTCATTATTAATTTAAACAGCGCGAACACGAAGACAAAAGACAAGATTTGTTGGATGCAAGACAGGTATTGTGTACAGGCTTCCACTCTCTTGTGGAGCCTGTTATATTGGACAAACAGGACGGTGTATTAATAAGAGACTACAGGAACACCGGAACAACGTGGAAAGTGGCAAGGACAAAACGTTTCTGGTATCACATTGCCATTCATGTGAAACAATGAAGAAGGAGAAGAAGAAGTGCACTCCTAAGTTTGACCAGGTTAGGATTTAGTATCGCCACAAAGAAAAGATGACGAGAGAGATAGTAGAATTATATTTTATTTCAACGGATAATAAGTGTGCCAGCAAGACTTCTCCTGCTCTTTCAAGCAAAGAGGTGTCCTTTTTGAGTGACGTTTTGTGCAGCAGGTGAACCCAGAGGTTGTTTCCCGTAATTGTTTCGTTTTCTTCATGTTTGTTTTTATCTGGGCCTCGGGGTAAAGGGCTTAGATATAGTTGTGAGTCAGCGCTTGTACTGTGGCTTTCTTTTATCTTGTCCTTTGTTTTCGTGTTCGCGCTGTTTAAATTAATAATGAATAAGTACCAACTCGCCCAACAAAGTATCTTGGAGCTTAACTGTCCCTCTGACTGACCCCGCAAGAACGTAAGCTCAAACGGCCTCTTTTCTTGACACCTCTACAGCAGATTCAATTGCCATCGCCGATACCGCTGTTAGTTGTTTCACTTCGATTAGGCCCATAGTTCCATATGGGCGAAATTCTCATCAGGCAAAGAATGCTACACATTTCTTGTTAAAATTCTCAGATCCTTTGCTGGTACCAAAAGCATGAACTAAAAAAGATGGCCTTCTCGGTTAAATCGCAGTGGCCTTGTGGTAAAGCATCCGCGTCGCATTCGGGAGGTACCGGGTTCGTTCCCTGGTGCCGCCGGTTACCCACCGGTTTTCTCAGTGCATATCGTATGTACACTGAGAACCCTTTCTTTAGAGACAAGAATATAGGCAGAATCGTTTTTATTCACCTATTCTCATCCCTGAAGTGGTGAGCCTTGCTTTGTTCTAGAGCGTCATTTTTTTCTTCTCTGTCTCTTTTTGCAGATAACACGGACAATTTTGTATTACGTCACTACTGCAGCATGAAAACATTGTTGATGCTGATGTTGGCACCGGTGTACGTGGCTGAGTTCCCGGCTTCCAGGAGAAAACAAAGTGAGGAAGATTGCAACGCCACGTTGCCCTGGACCGTGCCAAGGAAAGCCTACCACGACCTTCAGGACTCTGTGTTCAGCGCGTTAATGCAGTGTCCTGCCGAGTTGCATGGCTGTTCGAAAGGTCTCGTCCGCTGCGGACCCGATAAATTCAAAATTACCTGTTCGTGTGCGCTAAACTGCAAAGCATATCGCGACTGCTGCTGGAACGTCGAGGGCGCCGAGGGGACCTCCGGGTCACACATGTCTTTGTCCGCGTGCATCAAGATACGAGGTCTCTACAGACAGACGAGGTTCGCTTACATGGTTGTCGGCTGTCCACCAACATGGGCCCAGGATGACGTCAGATTGGCGTGTGAACAACCGGATTCTCTGAACGGCACCTTCTACCATATCCCGGCAACGAGCATCAATCACATCACTTACAGGTAAGGCCCCCCCCCTCCTTTCTCTCTCTCTCACACACACACACGCGCACGCACGCACGCGCACACCCACACACATCTACACACACACACACACACACACACACACACACACACACACACACACACACACACACACACACACACACACACACACACACACACACACACACACACACACACACACACACACACACACACACACACACACACACACACACACACACACACACACACACACACACACACACACACACGCACACACACACACACACACACACACACACACACACACACACACACACACACACACACACACACACACACACACACACACACACACACACACACACACACACACACACACACACACACACACACACACACACACACACACACACACACACACACACACACACACACACACACGCACACACACACACACGCACGCACGCACGCACGCACACACACACACACACACATACACACACACACACTCACACACACACACACAAACGCACGCACGCACACACGCACACGCTATACGGCTAAATCCATCTGAGACTTTCTCCTCCTTGCCCTCAAAGCTAACCGTTTCCAATAACTTTTAATTACCTACTTCAGCTTACACGCAGAATCTACAAGCCCACACCAAGTCAGAACATCTATCACGCGCAGGCCCTGTTTAGTTAATAACGATACACCAGTAGCAAAGTAGAGCGTGTGGATTCGCGGTCATGGATGCACAGTGTGAGGCATCGGGAAACAAAAATCCTCGTTGGTACAGACACATTGGCTCATATTGGTCGAATGCGGAATTAGATTCCCGGGGCAGAAATCTCGTTAGTACATTTTTTTGCTGGACGCTATTTGGAGGGAAATTTTAGAAAATCTGCCGACATCCTTTCCGGCGATGGCTCCGCCGCGATGTCGAAAGGATGCTAGCGGAAGTTTTCGAAGAACCAGAGCTAAAACAATTGTTGTCCGAATAACGTCTTGTGCTTTCATCCCGCGGAGAACGTCTTTGTTCAGCAATGCTGAACTAGGTTGGCTGCAAAGCACACCAGAAAGGGAGAAGAGAGGCATCTCAAGCACAGCAATCAATATATTCAGAATGCTTAAATAAAGGCGACGCAAATTTTGCAAAAGAAAGCAAAACACCGCACAAGTGCTAAATGAGCAGTATAGCACGAAACAGAAATTTGCAGACAGAATGAAAACAATGAAAACATGCAGACGAAGTGCTCATTTATTTAGACCTCGGCAAACGGCCGATGCGCTGTTTCCGGCATCCTTCCCGTTTCTTCTTCGCACGCATGACACGTGGAACTGGCGGCGTTCGCTTGTTCTGCTGCTAGTTTGCTTGTTCTTCGACATCGCGCGCCTACTTCTTCTTCATACACCGGGAACACTTCGTTCGTAGCGGTACATATCTCCACAAATATGCAACATTGGCCGACACAACGCCACACAGCCTTCCAGTCCCCTGCCTATCCTTTGTCGCGACCGCTGCACATCTTGCTCGCCTAGGCCTGGGACCTCCCGATTTAAAATGCCCTCGACATTTTTGTGTCGTCTAGAATTTCAAGGACAATTTACCCAAGGATAGAGTCCCGCTGTACAACGTTAGCAATCGCTATAAGTATACGCCGTTACTGCCTGGAGTCCCAGTTCTGAACGATGCTGCTGAACGGTTAATAACTGCGCATGAGCTCCCACTTCAAAATGCCCTCGACATCTTCGTGTCGTCTAGACCTGGCTGGGGCGTCCTTGAGGTTCGCAGACATCCATGGAGGAGTCGCGCGCTTTAGCTTTGTCTTCTTATGTTTAGCAGTGCTAAACATTTAATTATTGTTTAGAAACCCAATCTTGTTGGCCATGCGTTTGCAATGATATTGCAGCTAATTATGACATCGGATTACCGTTTGCAGGCACCTCCATAAGAACAAAATTTGTGTTTTGGCCGATGCGTAAATACTACAAACAGTAATAACCGGTTTGGGAGGCGGGTTATCCTGCAGTCTGCGTAAACAAAAGAAAAACTGTTCTTGATAGGTAGCGATGCATTGCAAGTAATAAGGCGTAAATCTTGGTAAGTTAGTAAGCACCAACTCGGACTACGAAAAGAAAATATCCATACAATTAAATGTCGGCTATAAGCCATTTTTGAACAAAGTCATGGTAGTAACGGGCTATAAACTGTGCACTCCTTCCGGTAAAAATCTATGGCGTTGAAACCTGGGGCTAAGCGATAAGGCTTAAACAAAACCGACAGCATAGGAATCAGCTGTGATAATAAAATAACGTAGCGTTGATACACAGAAAACGAGAAGTGTTGACAGCAGAGCCAGTTTTAGCTTTTGATATCTGAAGTGAAGAGCGAAATAATCACCGGGAATGAGATGAGGTTGTCCGTTTATTCCTTCCAATAAAACATAAATTTCAGAAAAAATAAAACAAATGCAGCCATGAGTGGCTGAAAGTGGGGTTGGACGAATAGGTTTAACTCGGTAGTTGAGCTATCATGGTCACAGTTGGCAGAGTAAGCTTTATATATTATCAGCGACCATGGAAATAGATAATCATAAAAAAAGAGAACAGGGAGAAAAAGGCCCCTGTCTCTGTAGTGGACGTGGTAACGCTAATAACGCCTATATCGGACTCGTTCTCAATGGTGCATTAATCGTGGGGTTGTTGACTGCAGTAGCGTTTTGTTATTTGTTTGGCTTGTGCATCATTTGCAAGAAGACTGCTCAGCTGCTGAGAAATCGTTGGTTAGTTTGTTCATGACATTTAGCTTCCAAAAGTGACTCGGGCTATGAGAGACGCCGTAGTGATGGACTCCGGAGATTTAGACCACCTTGGGCCTTGCCGAGTTGCTAAGAGGATCATGTTTTCTGTTGCAGCATAGGGTCTGCAAGCTCTATATATCTAATACATATTTGTTGATCCCTAATCTAGACGTTTGGGTCGACGCACATTGGACATGCTGTTCCAGAGTACTCGGGTTTGAACCCGCGCGCCGGCTGCTACGTTTCAAGGAAGGTGAAACGGTGTGGTGTCCTTGTGCTGCGCGATGTCAGTGCACGTTAAAGAACCTCAACTGGCCAAAATTTCCGGGGTCCTCCACTGAGGTCGGTGTCTTTGATAGCCTGAGTCGCATTGGGACGGTAAACCTTACGAATTGGTCAAATATTTAGGGGAATCCCTCAAAGTGGAGTAGATTTCTATTAAGGGAGTAATTACTCATTGTCATTTGTTCTTTGTAGCCGCATGGCTGCGCTTGGGTGAAAGACGATGAGTAATTACTCTCTTATTAGTAATCCTACAAGTTGAACCAAACTGTATTGGGAATGTACAAGCACAATACGCATCTTTTTGTTACATGCCAGACATTACTATTTAGAAAGAATATAACAGTTGCTAAGGCCAACGCAAAATAGCGATTTTCCTTATAACGGTTCGGTACACACACTTTACAGAATTGAGCGTATATGAACAGCATCATGAGAAGAAAACATTTGTTTTTGGTATACATGCTTTAGCCAAATATACTTGGCCACAGTACCGCAATTCATTAAATTCACTACCGCTGCGTGAATATTTGTAAATCCGCTTTTGTGACATTCTTCCTTGCCTCGCTGTGGTGGCTCAGTTGGTGAGGCGCTCGGCTACTGTGCTCAAGGATGCGGGACCGAATCCCGGCCCCGGCGAGGCCGCTTTTCGATGGAGGCGGAAAGCAAGTCGGTCGTGTACTATTCGATCCCGGTGCACGTGAAAAAAATTTAGGAATTCGACATTTTCAGAGCCCTCCACTACGACAATCCTCCTAGCATTAGGTTTTTTAGGTCGTTAAACCGTACTTTATGACTGTGACGTGATATGATGTGACATGTGTGTGATGTGACAGTTCTGACTTCCCCCCTATTCCTTTCTTACCCACAACTTTTATATCCACTCACCCCTTTCCCCCAGCGCAGGGTAGCAAACCGGTTTCTTTTACCGGTTAACCTCCCTGCCTTTTCTCCTCATCTTTCTTCTCCTCTAAACCGTGCTAACCAAACCAAACTAGTTCTTATTGGTATGCATTACAAGACTACAGGAACCAATTTCTAAGTGCATTTTTCTCCGCTCAGAAGTGTGCTCCCACTCTCAACCAAACTGTTCGTTCTTTTTCCGCTTGTTCCAGAAACGGATTCTGCGCACTCTGCAATGACGACCTCGTCAATGCCACTTTCTGGAATGCAGCAACGGACAGTACACACCAGAACGTCAAGCTGATAATACCCTATGAAGTGCTGAAACAACCCGCGCTGCATCTAAGACCATGTGTAACGAGGACCTTCGGGGACACATGTCCTGAAGACGCTCCAGAGAGTGTACACCGCAAATGCAGTACCTATTTCGCGCCCGTTCAAGATGACCTTGGTGGTCAGGTTTACAGGAATGTCTACTGCGCCATTTGCAATAGCGCTAACTTGTCAAGCTTGTCGTGTAGTCCGGCGTTCCACGCGAGGCTACGTTGGACACTTCGCAGAAAAATGTCAATGTGGTTCGCTCGCACAGGTGGTGGAACGCCTCATCTGGCTGCACTATTCAGACCTGTACGCACCACGGCTTCTTGCTACATCGAACACGATGGGCTTTGCTACATTAAGCATCGTCCTGGCGTCTACAGCCCGATTACAACAACTGACGGCGCTCGTGTTGCTACCGCGACGACAGCGTCGCCTGTCACACCAGCAGTCCCAAAAAGGATGCCTTCTGGTGTTTACACCATTCACACGTATGTAACGGTAGTGAGCATGTCGCTGTCCATATGCTGCCTGATCATGAAGATTGTCGTCTTCTGCTCATGGAAGGAAGCACGGAGCTTCTCATCTAAGTGCACACTGTGCCTCTCGTTAACGCTTCTACTTACCCAGCTCATATTCCTGACAACCAGTTGCTTCACCCTCAGCCCCATCCTGTGTTCAGCCAGCGCAGTGATCGCCCACTTTGGCTTCATCTCTACAATGACTTGGACGACAGTACTTTCGTACGATATTTGCAGGAACGTGACTGCATTCAAGCATTGCTCGTCGCACGAAAGGACCTTACTCGCCTACGGAGCGATGTCTTGGGGCTTCCCTCTTTGTGTAGTCGCCTCTGCAGTTGTCGTTGATAAGGCTGCTCCTGGATCCTGGTGGGCGCCTGGATATGGCGCAGTAAATTGCTGGTTGGGGACGTCAGGGGGCCTCATTATTTACTTTTTGGTGCCCTTCGTGGCGCTACTATTTACTTGCGTCGTCCTGTACATCAAGACGGTGTGCTACATACGTAGGACATCGTCCGCGTTGCGACGTCGTAGCCAAGACGACAGTGCCGCTGCTAGGGATAAAAATGGTAACTTAACGCTGTTTGCGCGCCTTGCTTTCATCATGGGAGCGGTCTGGGTCTTAGTCTTTGTGGGTGTCTTCTTTGCCAACGCGATGATAGATTTACTCATCGACGCTCTGGTTGGCTTAGAAGGGGTATACCTTTTTTTCGCTTTCAGGGACCACCAGTATTTTTGTGCGTCCAGACGGTACTCTAGAATGAAGGCCTTTCTAACTGGTCCCAGAATAGCGTCTCGGTCGAATATTTCCTTGTCGAAAAAGACATGAAGCTTGGAACAGGAGAGCGCGAAATTCGAAAACGGAACTCTGCATGACTGTTTTGTTGCCACCCGTGAGAAGCGGACTATATTGCCGACATGTTGAGAAAAAATGTTACTAGAGGGCTATGGAACGAAAAATGGCCAGGGTAACATAAAGAGATAGGAAGCGTGCAGAGTGGGTCAGAGAAATAACTCAAGTTACCGACATTCTAGTGGAAATTAAGAAGACGAAATGGACATGGGCAGGACATGTAGTGAGAAGAGAGGATAACCGATGGTCGCTGAGGTAACAAACTGGAATCCAAGGGAAGGAAAGCGTAGCAGGGGGCGGCAGAAAAGTTAGGTTGGCGGATGAGATTAAGAAATTCGCAGGGGTCAAGTGTATGCAGCTACCACAGTACCGGGTGAAGTGGAGAAATAGGGGAGAGGCCTTCGCCCTGCAGTGGGTATAGTCAGGCTGATGATAATGATGAGGATGTTACTCTATTACACATAGTTGTATCAAGCATTGTACTATTTTGTTTTCTTTTTTCATATCCAGAATCGCTGTAGCACTCATTAATGGCAGCAGCTAATTTTTGTCTCAGAATGCGAGGTTCTTAATGACAAACTGAATTGTATCTTTACCTGCCATGCTGACGAAGCGACAAAGCAAATAGAGTAATATATGTGTGATGAGATTGAGTTACCCGTGTGTCATACGGGCTGCGAGCGTACATTGAAGGAAACACTGATAATCGGAGAAGCCCAGTAGCGTTGTTTGAAGGGGCGATCATGTACTGCAAGAGGAGCTGGACAATTCTGAATGCGAAGAGCCGTGAAGTGCCATGTTTGACTTTGCTATGCTGCTTAAGTTAGAGTACATCTCTGGCGCCAGCAGGGTGGTTCCAAAGACCAAGAAGCCAGAAGGGTATGTAAGGTGATGAGTTCCACCTTATCTCAGAGAACCGAAACGGTGCACGGGAGCCGAGCAGACCTACGTGGAGCTCGACGAGACATGATGCCTCCGGGAACGTACCTCAGCTGGACCAAGCGATGCTACCTCGACCTTAGCTTGAAAACTGAGCCGCATCCGAATGGCTGAAGACTTTTTTGTTCCTTGTCGGCTAGTTCATGCACATGTGTTTTCTCGATTCCCGTCAACTGCTCATAAATGCTTTTCATAGCGGCGCCCGTCACGCGTCCACATCTGTGAGCCTCGCCACAATATGTGACCATTTTCTAAAATAAAGTTAATTAAAAAGTACAATACCGGTGTTTGTCAAGGTGTGTTATTAAAAAAAGACAAGAATGAGCTTGTGGGACAATTGTCTATATGCGTCACTTTAAGGGCGAGATGGCGAAATCGGTTAACGAAGGTATGGGATTATTTTTCCACCGTCAGACCCCATGTCAGTCACAAGGTAAGCATGGCAGGCAGCGACAATGAGGTTAAATGTCTTAGAGAACAGAACTGTCGTCACTAGTTTTGAGAATGGCATTACGTGACAGGGGTGGACAAACGTTTCAATAGATTGGGTATTTTTTTTTGTCATTAATTGTTCTACCCAGTTTTGGCATTTAGCTTTACGTTTAAATTTCATAAACAGATGCTGCATTCGGCCGCAAAATGGCCATACACATTGACTAGCAAAACATGAACTTGCTACTGTACTTGGCTGTAATAGCAGATCTAAGAAAAAATAAGTAAAGTTTTTCCCGTGCTGATCGCACAGTAAGATGTGACGTCTGCAAAGAAGGAGCTTATCGCCCAAAGTTCTCCGCAAATTTGGGTTTGTACCGGCTGAACGGACCGGTGAAACTTATAGCCAGAAGCTAAAACAACTATTATAGATTGTGTCAGGTTGTTTCAAGCTCTTGCCTGCTAATGTTGCTAACCGCTCCTTCAGTCACAAGTTATCAAAGCAGCGGCGTTAATTCTGCTCTGGCCGGAATAATTGCTTAGTGGCATCAGTTGCGAGCCTGCGATATATGATCTGGATGACGTGTACTACGGAAATAGTTGCACGCTTCCCATCTATATATGAATTCGTGGAGAAGTGGCATGCGTAAATAATTGTGTTGTCCATGGTTGATGCTGTGGCTAGCATACTTATTATCGTAAGGGACAATCTTCTCTGAAATCGTCTATCGAATCAGGCAGACGCTCCCAAATTCTTGAGCGATATTTCTTCGCGGAAGAGACGAATGCGCATGGAATGGACTGTAGGAGGTAGCAGAGCAGAGGAGGAGTGGAATGAAAATGGCAGCGAAAATTGATGACAGAGGTCTGATCTGATCACTGGTTGCCACCGTAACTAATTGTAAGCCACAAGAAGTGTTTACGTCGATAATAAAAAGCGCCTCTAAGCAACGATAAAGTAATCAAGGTGGTCTACTCCGAAAACTGTGGGTAAACCAGAGCTTCAAGGAGACCAAGCTGAGGAAGGAAATTGATAACGCATAAAAATAGAGATATGTGATAGCAACGCGCAAGACACAAAAGACAGAAAAAGGCGACTACTTGATTACTTAAACAGAACCTTCCTTAAATTCTCGCTACCAGGACGTTTATGGACGCTATACATCGGTGTTAGAACAAATTAATTACTGCCGATTGCGAGGGGCACATAGCGCATTTCACTGAGCACTAAAATGTTCAGAGCAAGACGTACTATGTCTAGTCTTTCATTCGCACTTCAGCTGTGTTTTTTGCCTAACGGAGGGAAATATTTTTTAATATCATGGGTATAAATGCAGATGTCGGTGCATAACAGTGGTACTGCTTGCTTTTTTTTCTCATCAGAAAAAAAAAACGCACTTGAACTGTTGATACAAATTTCAACGGCTCAGACACACTGCTTGCAGACGTTTTATTGGTAGTTAGCATGGCAATATTTTTTTTTTGCCTAGTAATCTTTTGCCCAATATCATCGCTCCTTCTCCCGATCGATAGATGTAGGGCTTTTATACCACTTCTGCTGATCCAAACACCTAAAGTAATTGTTTGATTTTATTGCAGAATTCAACTTTTATTGCAGAAATCAAAATAAACTGCTATTCTAACTGCGATGCTGTGGTTTTCTCTTGTTCTGTCCATTGCAGTAGCTCCTTTCGAGACCGCACATGAAACATATTTCTCACGGTGCCGCACCAGCATTGTGTGCTTGGGACACCGGTATATGTATATTATAGACAAAATAAATTCGAATTTTGCATACCTGTCCAGTTAATTACATGTGGAAGAAATAGAAAATAAAACATTACACGCATACTTAGCTTTTTGAACTAGGCTATGCCGCGTCAACGGAAGGGTCCCTTCTTCTGCTGCCCTTGTGGATGTTCGTTACTGCACATTTATTGTTTTATTTAATCAAGTACCCTTCTAATTATTCCGCACTTATCGTAGAACTATCCCATCATAGGAAAGGCCAACCTAGTTAAATATAAAGCACTACTTAAACCTATATATGGCGTTAAAGCTTAAACTTAATGCATCGGTGTGTCCGCCATAGGCGCAAACTTTCTAGAATTCATGGATAAATTACTAAGGGCTGTTTGCGCTCGCCTACATTATATAGAACACTTCACGCTTCCAAAAAATCCAGTTCATTTTCGTTCAACGATCTGAAGAACGGCCGAGTGTGCCCACTTGCTTATTCTTTCACGAATGTGCAATAGTTGTGCTGCTGTTGCTGACAGTAAATGCGAAATTCATGAATACCTTTCTGTACTGCAGTGAGAAAACAATTTCGGAAACCTCGTAACTGCAATGATGACACTTGCGCTTATGTGTTTGAATTAATTCCTGCGTCGCAATAGTTCTCAAGAGCAAACTCGTGAAATAGATTTTTTTCTGTATCTGTTTCCGGATGCTAGAAAATCTTAGGTGTATTCCTGCGTTCGAATCCAGTCATGCACTTTAAAAATTTTGAAGACCAAGGTGCGCACACCACTGATACCAAAGCTGTCCTTCATGTTATTATAGATTTGTTTGAGCTGTTAATTAAGGCTGAAAGTTATTGAAGTAGCCTTGAGGAATGCTCGCGCCTACCCTGTAATACCAAATGTGTTCGTTCTTTTTTTCTACTGCAGACCCTTTCATTTACATGTGTCCGGTATTAAATGTCCTTTAGATTGAGAAACCCGAGCAAAGCCTGCTAGCCGTTGTTGCTTTGAACGGTTGGGAACAATGCCACTATGTTGTTCTGTACGAATGGGGCGTTTAGCACGGTCGTTATTTGCTACTTCCAGCTTACTGGTGAGTTGAATGGTACAAAAATTTGAAAGTGTTGAGTCAATATTTCATCGGGTAAATTGGATCAACAGGGCGAATGTCTCTAGCGTCCACCCTTGACTTGCGATTTTCTTGGTGCGTCTCGAGGGTTGTAGCTTACAGGTATATGATCACGCAGTGACTCGACGTTGGTTCTGCAGCGACACAGAAGAAAACGGCATGGTCAAACTGACAGGGGCTGCCAACTTGGGCAACAGTATTAAAAGCGAAGGAAAATAACTTTACCTTATTCATGCGATGCATGCGTTAAGAAAAACATTTCACTCAGTCCAAATCTAAACAGGCTTGTAAACAATGATCAGTACGCTTCTAGATGAGCCATTTGTGAAAATGCCAGATGATATTTAGTGTACCTACTTCCATGGTATTCATAGTCAACCACAGGAAAGTAATATAATTTTTACAATGAATGCTATTAGGCAAGAGGAGATCTCCCCAGTTGTGTTCACCGCTCCAAAGGACGTAATCGGAGGCTTAGAATGATATCAGTATCAGTTAAGCAGAGGTTCGCAAACCGATTTCGGCAGAAACTAGTGGTTCCGCGGCATGCTTTTGTGGTTTTTACAGGCCCCCACTGCGCGCCCTCGATTCACACTGCGAACTTGGAAGCTCTCTAAGTCGCTCCGTCATGGTAAGTATATCCGGGACACCAGTGTAAGGGGGGCTGGCACAAAATTCTACCTATGTTGGTTTCTTGCACTCGTGAGGGTGTCGACTGATGACATAGGCCGCATAGGCGAGTTAGCCAAGCCAGAAACAAAAGCGCGTCATCACAATTGTACGTTTATCAGGGCATTTCCAATGGCTTCGGTGGCATCCAGTTTAAATTCTTCCACTGATTAGCCCATTTCTGCCGAAAATATAGTATTCATTGAATAAAACAAGCACCCACCACGTGCGGCCGCGGTGAAAGGGGGGTGGCCAATAGGCAAGAAAACCCGGGCAAGCGACTACGGTCATTTGACTACTAAAGGATTACCCAGCCAAACTCAAATCCGAGTTGCAGGTGCCGCATGAGCAAACAACACATACATTATGGGAAGCAACCAGTAAAAGGAGGCAGTATACGACAATGTCAACGCGGTTCCATTAAGGGCGGGAGATTGTGTACATGTGGCGTGGCATACCCGAATTAGTAAAATGCTGTATTACTATGCTTCGTGAGCTCAATAGGGTGTAGGCTTATGGGTATCATTTGCAGTGTTTGTTTATAGAATGCCAGTGTACAAGTGTAAGTATCCTGCCTCTTCACCTTGTGAGTAGCCGTTACTGTGACAAGCCAAACGTGATGGTTGATGGACCGCGACTACGGCAATATAACTTCCAAAGGATTACCCAGCCAAACTCAAATCTGAGTTGCAAGTACGGCATGAGCAAACAACATATACATTAAGGGAAGAAACCAGTAAAAGGAGGCAGTATACAGCAATGTCAGCGTGGTTCCATTAAGGGCGGGAGATTGTGTACATGTCGAGTGTGTGCAGGTAAAGACAAAACTACGCACTAAACCTTTTTACATCATTAAAAGTGTAACGCTTTCCCCGGAGTAACACCCTATAAGTAGAACAGCGCCGCTTCATCGTGGAACATCCTTCGTTGCGCAAATCTCATTTGTTTGGGATCGAAAAGAGGATGCGGCGTTCTGTTGAGGCCGCAGCGCGCGGCAGCCCTCACAGGGCTCAGGACACTGCTGCATCGGTGTTTGGCTTTCAGACCGCATTTCTTTCTTTCGCTCTTTATGTCCCCCTACCATTTTACACAACGCAGAGTAGCCAACCGAAATCCCTCGATTGTTAACTGCCGTGCGTTACCCCTGCCTTGCTTTTTGCCACGTAAGGTGTTAGCACGGTGACTCTCGAGCACCCTTTTTGCACCCAAAAAGGTGCAAAATGTTTAGGGTGTAACCGATAAGCTAATTCACAAGTGGGAAAAACTTGCCGCATAATGCACCACGTTTCACTAGTTAACGTTTCGGTCTACACCAGGGTCCTCGAATGCTAGTAGTTCATGCTACGACTGGAGCAAGTAGCACCCTAACCTTCTCTTAACGACATGGACACCTCATGGGAGCAAGACAGGGGGAAGAACTTTCGCATGCGACCGGTCGTTACAGAAAGTCGTGTATTGCGACATAAGGTAAAGCGGCAGGAACAAATCTGTTAGTGCATTTGAAGAACTATACCGCTTGTATATCCTCGCAGATTGTAACCGCCGTCCTCGAAGAGGAGTCAGAACAATCTTTGAGTTATATTACACGCAGGGCAGCTGGCTACGCAATGACATCGGATATGGTTCTCGCACTTTTCTCTCGTTCCAGCCCCCAAGAAGACAAGAGATATGAGCGGACAACTAAGCATTGCATCAAGATATTTAAATGAAAATTGAAAATGGTGTTGTTTTCATATTCGAATGAAAATTGCGCACTTATTTATATTCTGAACTTTTGGCCAAATTTGATGCAATGTGAAGAAAGAAAGACTATTTTGGGCCTACATCAAGGACAATATCGGCGTAATACAGAAAAAAGTTATCTGTAGTGGGTACAAGTCTCTCAATAACGAACTAAGTCAGATCACATGATAGGTGTGATGTAGCTGACACTTTTCACATCTCTCATGTTAAATAAGACTTGAAATTTCTCCAACCAACACTTTTATTTTATAAAACCCGACGTTTCGGAGCCGGCTCGGCTCCTTCTTCAGGGGTGCATGACGCGGGGCTGCGTGCAGCTATAAGTAAAGGAATGGTCGAGGGGGAGAAGAAGGTGCGGGGGTGGAATGTGTGTGAAAGGAATGAGAAGGAAGGAGGGGGGTTTAGACGAGTGAGGGTGCCGCAGGTGCAGGTGTGCTCGCTGGCGACTTTTTTCTTTTCTTCTGTGAAGTGGCCAGGAGAGAGCGAAGACCTTGCAAGTATACAGCAGGGATGTTGCCTGTTGTCCGGTTGATGTTATTTGCGGTAGACTGTATGTGCCATGACTCGAGGAGGCGTCTTTTGCGGTAATTGGTCTCGGTCTCCAAGATGAACGTTTCTTCGAAATTTATTCTTCACAGAAGAAAAGAAAAAAGTCGCCAGCGAGCACACCTGCACCTGCGGCACCCTCACTCGTCTAAACCCCCCCTTCCTTCTCATTCCTTTCACACACATTCCACCCCCTCCCCATTCTCCCCCCCCCCACCTTCTTCTCCCCCTCGACCATTCCTTTACTTATAGCTGCACGCAGCCCCGCGTCATGCACCCCTGAAGAAGGAGCCGAGCCGGCTCCGAAACGTCGGGTTTTATAAAATAAAAGTATTGGTTGGAGAAATTTCAAGTCTTATTTAGTTATCAACCCAACCAGACAGGCAAATCTGTCGAAATGTTTAGCTTTCAATCTCTCATGTTGCGTGGTCGGTGAAGGCTCATTCGTTTTGTTTTGCCTTGCACGTTACAATTTACCTTCTTATTCACGTATACAATTTGCATGTTACATATTCCGTGTTTACACGCTTCGTGTTTTAATTAGGCATTCCTGAAATACTTCAGCCTTTCTTCAAGATGTTTTACAGGTATGCTTTTGGCAAAATTATTCTGTAGTCTGTACACGACTGCTACAATCGTGACCGGAAGAATATTTGATGACGGGCAAAAAGGGCAGCTTTTTCAGTAAAAAATAAGTGGCCTGCATCTTTCGGGACACTTGTCCGTTCAGAGCGTGTGTGGTTGTTTTTGTACTGCAAAATCATAATGAGATAAATCAAGGTAAAATTAAGATCTTTCGTATTGAATTAAATATTGAAATGTGGTGGAGAAATGCCTGGACTCAAATGAATAAACTTTAGTTTGGTAAGTTAGTAGTTTCCTAAAAGAATTTTTTTTATATCACTAGAGGTGGAAAACACCGCTTTTGTCAATTCAAAAAGATGAGTGTTTGGAGTCCTGCTGCTTGCGGAATAAAACTTTGTCGTGCATTATTTTTACCGAGTAAAGCTATCTGACTGTTAAATTTAGGAGACCTGTTACAATTATTTCTGAGGTGTATTTGTTTTAGTAAAAACATCGCAAACTTTGTTCCAGGAGCAACGCGCTGCAAAGAAGTCCAATTTCAATCCTACATTCCGGCACGAAGCATTAATTTGTTATCACTAAATTATTTTTGTCTTTAATATAGAGGCTATGCTCTTCATTTCTTGGAGATATTCAGGCTCTAGACCACTAGGTGCATTATTCACAACGTATAGTATTTAGCCAAATTTCGAAAACAGGAAAGGACTAATTTGATTCTAATTTAGAAAACACCAACTTTGATTTTTTACTAAACTCTCTCAATACCCCCGTACCTCAGAACTATTAGGAACTAGAAATGTGGTGCATTATATTGTTTATAATTATTAGAAAGGAATATGGAACTGAGACCTTACACAGAAAATTGTCAATATAAAGCCCTAACTCTGGCATCTTCTATAAGTTGAAGCCATTGAATCTTTTTCTCGCTATCATGCAGGTCTTTATTTCGGCAAAAACGTTTCAGCTTTTGAATTAGCCGTTCATTCTCCGCTTTACTTCGTATTTGGCCAACATTCAAAAGCATGAAAAAAAAAAAAAGGACAACTTTGATGCGGATGTAAAAACAACAGCATAGTCGATTTTCATTTAAATATCCTAAAATAATCCTCAGTTCTTCGCTTTCATCACAGGGCAACGATTGAGGTGGTCTAGGTCTCATGCTATCATATCTCTCGTGGTGATAGAGACAGAACTCAATCAGTAGATGCTTTATGATAGGTGACATTTGCGATGGCTCACCCTCTTTCGTATCGGTCGCTCCGACGTAGCCGCCCGATGCCAGCCTTGAATAAACTCGTCAATTGCCATTTGATGGCCGTCATCCATTATTCACATTCTCAAGATGATCAAAATTTATCCTCTTTCGAACGTTTGCCCTGCTGGCTTCAGCAACAGACCTCCTTCCATCGAAAACGAGCCTATTGTCGGCGCGAGGAGAGGCCAAGGAGAGACCGGGCTAGTACCTCGAGCGGATAGCGCCGGGTCCAACCGTAGCTCGAGAATGTCCTCGACCTCCGTCAATCAGTCCCTCAGCCTTTAAGCGACAACGCCCCTTATATGACGTGCGCCGCACAATTGCAGGGAATATCCAGCCTGTCTTACACATTACGCTGACGCAACCCGAGTCACGTAGAGCGCAACAGAAGACATCTAGATGATTGTCTAATTCGATATACAAGGCGTGTCCGGGAAGTAATGCAATTTTTTCGATAGAAAATAAATTATTTAAGACATCGTTAACACGTTTAAACTTCTTTGGTATCTAAACATGTTTTGCAAGCGACTCTACCATACACTGTACGCATCCTTGAAGGCGCCGACAGGAGCATCGTTTACAGCCTTTGTCACGGCCGTTTGGATCTCTCCGATGTCGCAAGACGGACTTTTTTCAGTGCACTCTTACTTTACGGGAGCAGGAAGAAGTCTGCCAGAGCTAGGTAATGATTAATGAGGGGCTGGGATAGCGACGACGAGTTGTGCTTACCCAGAAAGTGTTGTGGTGCAACTCCCAGGTATCGGCGGTCTCCTTTCCCGCTCAAAAGACCCTGTTTGTCTCTCGCGCCCATCCACCTTGTAGACAGCGTCCTTGTGGTACAAATTCCTTGTCAACTGCACCCTTGGCGGCCAAAAAAACAAAAAAAAAACTTTTGCATTGTTTTCATTTAGATTGCCGCATTGTTGCCGTCTTGGAGCGAGGGGCTAGGAGGTGTGTCTTTCGGAACTTTGGCGCTTCACGGTGCTATGAGAAGGAGTATTTGGCGCTATGAGAATAAGACAATGGATATTTTAGCAGACGTGGTGAATCATTTGATAGGTGTCGGAAGATTTTATTGATTTTATCACAGAACTTGATCGGGTACCGTTTTTCGCGCACGGATACCATTACACGACGTTAGCGGGTACATGGAAACAGCGATCATGATATACTCCTAGAGCTTAGAGCAGTCTGTGCTAGGCAGTGAGAACAGTTCAAAGTCCCCATCGCCTAAGCCAACTAACACGAGCACGGTAGTATCGGCTTAAGCGTCAGAAAAAAATTAATTTCTTTACTTTCCGGACAGACCCTGTATGTCTCAATCGATTTCCGAACTACTTCCTCAATCTCTCATGCGCAGTGCGGATCCAAGCTTGTCTTATAAACAAGCTCATAGGATATCATGCTCACCTGCATAGGAATCGGCAATGCTATTAGTAAGTGAGGATTCCTTTGTAAAGCAGAAATAGTCATTCACGTCATAAAACGTTAGGAGAAAGGCAGCAGCGTAGTCGAGGGTCAGATGTAGTACTAGGGCGATGGTTAATAAACTCGGCCATGCTACTCAGTAAATGTGAGCACTCGCGCCAATCTTTTCAGCATGTTGACTGCGTGAGTACTTGTTGCTGGTATGCGCATATGTCGTCTCCTACGCATGAACCAGGCAGCTTTGTCAGTTCGGTCATTTCATGAGAAGCCGCACTGTCCAGTGTCCCGGACTGAATCTTGTAAATCGTAAATTCCAAGTGTGTCACATATGGTATTATTAGGAGCATTGGCTGGTTCAGATTGGTCCCCGAATAGCCATTTGCCTTTTCTGCATTCTCAGTTCCGAATAATTAGCATCATTACCTCATTTCCTATTAGGCAAGTAAGTAATACGTGCTTTTCCGCAGAGGGCCTTGTATGAATTAAAAATTTGATTTTACTTTTCTTCATCCTTGAAGGTCATCTCAGAATTTAAAATTGCTTTTAATAGAGAAACTGCTAATGAAATTGCCAATTTCGCCAACATTGTGCCATTTGTTTAACTTTTTTCATAATTCTTATGGGTTCATTTACGCCCTGGATAAAAGGGGCTTAATAGTACTCTATAGAGATGTACAAAAGTGCGTTTAATATTTTTTCAACTAAGATAGGGGAAAATTGTTGTGAATTGCGCTGTGGATGTTGCTAGCTAGTCAGAAACTATAAAGGCCCCAATGCAAATTACGCCAATGTTTTATTAATTTGGGAGACGATTAATCCGCGGTTTCACTAGATTAAATTCCGCGCTTTCGTGCTTAAATGGCAAGAAAAAATCAACTGACAAACGATTAAAATAAGGAAAATATATTCAAAGATAACTAGCCGAGCTTTGCAATTATGATTGAATCATTGTGCTTATATTCGCCATTCCGCCACGAATGACAGCACCATGACTCTGTTCTTTTGTATAATTCCACAGACTGGTTTCTGCAAAAATGCATTAGATATGTATGCGCGTTTGTGCACTTCTTGGACTTGTATGAGTCTTTGTCATGTAATACGCCGGCTTGTGATTTTTATTTCCATCCGCAATGAAAAAACAAATATTTGCTTTATTACAGGAAAACGGGCCTCAAGTTGATGCCGAAACTTAGGCCCTTTCCTTTTCAAAATTCAGCCGGAATTTTACTTTTATTGATGGATAGATAAATAAAGGTCAAGAGGAATGGAAGGAACGTTTAGCAGAAAATGCATCCCATTGTGTTGCTCATGATGTCAAGTAAAAGTGGAGAAATAATGTTATGAATAACGTTTTGAGAATTTATTTTATATGTAATCATCAAGATCTAAAGCTGGCTTAAAAATAAAGAATTGCTCGAATCGGTCGATCAATATTCGAATCATTACAGTGCAGTATACTTTCTTACATGTGATCTCTGTGTAACTGCGATAAATACGATTGCCATGTCCGACTTTATATCTCTTCAGCCTGGTGTAAAAAGTAATTAAAACAGTTTCTCACTTTGAATTTAATCCAGGCTTTGGTTTTGCTTCCTGTAAATGTTTTATTTTTACATAATAGCTTGACAAATATTTGTGTCATAGCCTCTTTGCGAAAGCTTTTTAATTATCACTTGATATATTGTCAGAGCCCCTCCAAGGTGGTGCAGTGTTTAATATGCACGACTAATGTGCCAGAGCACCCGGGTTCGATGGAGGCGAAATGGAGAGTCCGAGTAAAGTGCGATGTCAGTGCATGTAAAAATCCTCATTTGGTAGAAATTACGCCGTTGCCCTTCACTTCGGCTCCTCGTTCCCTCATTCCACTTTTTTTTTTGCTTGTGAATGAATGAATGAATGAATGAATGAATGTTTATTCCGCTTTTGTCGTACAAAAAGTGCGGGTGACGAAAAAAAAGCAGTTCGCAATGACCGCTTGACGGGCTTCACCACCCGTAAAGTCGACGATGAACAGCAGTGGCAGTTTGTGCGATATAAAATGAACAATTCAAACGTTACAAAATGAGACAGTGCTTTGAAACAGAAGAAAAATTATACAATAACAAGGAAAAAGTAAAAATATGAATTGTCGATAGACGCATTCCTTATCAATACAACCTAATCAATGAACAATTCTAGGAGGAAAGAAAAAGTCATTTTGTTATGTTGCTGTCAAGAAAAGTGTTCAAACACATTGGCAGTATATATTTCAACATAGCAAAACCATTGTTTGTTCTACATCTGTGTACCTCAAACATTTCAGGGTTTCTTGTAGCATAGGGCTTGTTGTGTGGCACCAGCTGTACAATGCGGGACAAAAATGGGTCATTTCGTGCGGTATGCTTTTTATAAAAACACTTCCTTCTCTTGCCTTCCTCCTTTCCCTTGGGGCGCTGCCCAGGTGTCTACAGAACAAGTGTGACAGATATAGCGCTTTTCTGTTATTGTGAAACAATAATGATTATATTGGTAGAGAGGTCAGAATATGTGATGAGAGTTTACCGAAATTTTTTATTTCGCATCTCCTCAACAAAACGGACACAGGAAATGTTTATTTTATTGTTGAAACGAACTTAAGCCGTGTCTTTATGAATAAATCTCCCAATTCTGTTTACTGTGCTTAATGACGCATATTTTGTTATGATTAGGCATTTCTCGTGTCGCTCCTGTTCCTGTTTCTCCATTTCTGACTTTGTGTAAAACATGCTCTTAATTGTTCCAGGCGCTCCTGATACCACATTTTATAGTTGGAACACCGATAAGTGTACAGAGAAGTAGAAATAAATGCAAAATTTGCCTAAATTCGCAGCTAGGAACGAGTGAAATAAATTGTTAAAAATTGGGGGGGGGGGGATACTTCAGCTTCCATAGTAAGTTACGACGCATCAGCGTTAACAGCTCCCTACTTCTGCTGCCCCTGTGGATCCTCTTCTCCGTAAATTCACCTTGCTACTATATTTGTCATTAAATCCTTAATTTTTACCATTGTCATCTCTCACATCTTGTTTACATACTGTGGTAATCTGTCACATGGTGTGAAAAACCTCTTAAATACTTAAATACTAAAAAACTTAAATACTAAAAAATGTGTTCATGTTACGTTTGCACGTAAAAAACATAAGTTAGCCTCAGAGTATAGCATCAGCGGTATTGTAGGGACGCAAAAAGTGGCGCATAAATACTTAGGTGTGAAACTTACAGCCGACTGTCCATGGAATACACATGTGGGTACCGTAGTTGCAAAAGCCGCCAGGACCTTAAACGTTATACAGCGAAATCTGAAACACATGCCGCCTTGTTTGAAATCAATAGCCTACTTAATGCACGTTCGACCACTGCTCGAATACGCCTGTGCCGTATGGGACCCTTGGCAAATAACACTGAGCAATAAAATTGAAAACATCCAAAATAGAGCAGCAAGGTTTGTCCTGTGTCGGTACCCGAGAACTGATTGCTGCACCGTCATGAAAAATGAATTAGAATGGAAAACCCTCTCCTCTCGGAGACGGAAATTACGACTTAAACTGTTGTACCAAATATACCACAACAAAACAGGCATTCGAAAGGAAATATACTTACATAGGTCACATTATGTCTCTGCTCGCACAGATCATTGTTTTAAAATTTTGGAATACCGTGCCAGAACTAACATGTATGCCAGTTCCTTTTTTGTTCGATCCATCAGTGAATGGAATCGGCTTTCAAGTCATCAAGTGTGCTCCATAAATGAAGATATGTTTTTTTTCACTCTGTAACCCCCCTGCTGTAGCGCCCTCGGACTAAGCAGGGTAATCATTGAATAAAGAATTCAATAAAGAAAAAAAATAAAGACATCAATGTAAATCCTGCATTTATCGCAAATATGACGCCTCACTCTAAGCTAAGGGCGCCAATTTGCTCCCTTTACCACCAGCCTCCCGGCGTGAAAGGTATACTCTTCACTGCTGACAGTTTTCATATTCGTTTTATGCAATATTGCAAGCTTCAAAAGAAACCAGTTTGCTTCATCTATGCAAACATGCGTCACAGCCTACACTGTTGTTTCTTTCTTCAAGGATGTTCAAAATGTTTACAATTGCTACTAAAACCGCATGCTAAACTTGGGAATATCATGCTGATTAGCAGGTCCATAAAACCGGTTTTTCAAACTGCATATTTAGGTGGTAAACATTCTAGATGGCTACTTGCGTTCGGGCCTCGCCATGTCCTTTAAATGTATCCAACCGAGTCCATGGGTTCTTTTCATGTCAAGCCACCTCTAGCCTCCGCCGAGCGCGGACGGACATTCCTGGGCGCTCCGATTCTTTTTTCGTGGTGACTTTTTTCTCGCAGCCCATCATACAAATTTGTGTCTCCCCGTTCCCGTGAAGGAGCCAGTCATCGTCTGGAACTGTGTGCAAAGCAAGTGGGCGTCGCTCCGTGCATGAAAACGCCGTTTTCCACTCAAACCGACGAACCGCCGAGCTAAGCCTAACGGCACCGGCCAGCCGCTTGGCCGCCGCGCGCCACGTCGACTTCTTGGAAGTTCCCGTCGAAGGGGAGGAGTGCACCCGGGAAGAACTCACCAAAGGCGGCTGGCTACCAGTTCATCATGCCCGTAAGCGACTACGAGCGGCTCAACAGAAAGCGGCTGAGGCGAATGCCACGTCAACTACAGGAAGCAAGCAAGCAGCAACAGGAAGCAAGCAGTCGACCCCGCTCCCGAAACTGCGTCTGCGGACGTCACCACAGACACCGCTTCCGAACAATAACTACAAAATCGTGTTCCGGCTTTGTGGGGGAGTCGATCTTCGCACCTGGAGTGCCTCACAGATCACAGAAGCACTAAAGAAGGAAGCCGGACTTTCACCTGCTGCACCCCAGGCCGATCAGGTACGGTTAAATTACATCCATAACTCCATCATTGTGAGTATCCCCTATGAGAAACATGCTGATCAGTAACAAGCAATCCAGGCCCTCAGCTTTGGAGCCATACAATAGCTCACCAGACCATTCAGCTAAATGGATAATCCACAATATTCCACATTACGATACCCCCAAGGACATCTCCAGAAGCCTAACGGAATATAATACCGCCCCACATATTCTTCAAGAACGCCGACTGGGTCAAACCAACTCGGTACTTATTGTCTTTTACGGTACCAAAGTCCCATACTGGATTAGCTGCAGAGGCACCATGTACCGATGCCGCATTTTCAAGAGAAAAGTAGAAGCATGCACAATTTGCCGTAAATGCGGCCATTGTGCTGACATCTGCCCAACCCCTAAAGTTCTCAAATGTTCGAGTTGTGGTCATGACAATCTGCCCGAAGAGCACAAATGTGATCCCGTCAGCGCCATATGCTCCGGGACGCACATTATGGCATCTGCTGAATGCAAGCAGCACATCTGCTGAATGCAAGCTACACAAGACGCCAATGCAGGCGACCACATGAGCCGCTCCCGGACGCGACTCACTTCTGCCAGCAGATCTGGAAGCCACTCGGGCTCCCGAGGACGCCAGACGACAGGGCGCCGCAACCGTTCCCGATCCCAGTCGTTTCCGCCCTTGGAGAGCCGACACGACTCAACAAGCAGCCTTCCACCGGCCGAAACTCAGGTGAGCTGGGCATATGCGGCCTCCCGCAACACGCAGAGTGACCATACCAGCACACACAGCGCAGAGCTGCAGGCCTTACGGTTAGAAATAAGCTGACTTAAGCACCTGACACCGCAACAGCAGGAAAGTGCTGCACTAAAGTCACAAAACGAAACTCCCTCGGCAGTGACCCCCAATACACCCTCCCCCTCCTCCCCAAAGGATCAATCACTGAATGATGCTCCACCAGCGAAACGTAAAGCTGGGATGACCCTTTGTACGACGCCTTCCGTCTCGGAAATACCAACGCTAAAAACCGCGATCGCAAAACTCGGGCAACAAATGCAACTTCAGATACAACAAATACACCAGGAAACGCAACAGCAAGCCCAAGAACTCATACAGCACTCGCAAGAACTAGTACAGCCCATTTCGCAGCAAATCCAGCAGCTATGCTTGCGGCTAGATGGCCTCGAAAACAAGGTCACTGCCCTCGAGCGAGGTTCAACGCACGCTCCCGTGATGGAGAATAGAATGAAGCCATACGACCGCTCGCCGGCCTCAGCTTCAGCGAAACCCCTCCTCCACCATGCTAAATTACACTATGGCTCCCCGCCAAACGTATACGATCTGGCAATGGAACTGCAGGGGATACCGCCGGAAATGGGGGAATCTCCAACAGTTCATTCAAGCATCCTCCTCTCCTCCAGATATACTCGCCTTGCAGGAGACGCATGGTGCCACAAAACTTCCCGTCGCCACAAATTTCAACACCACCCTTCTAATTCAATGTAATCTTACAGCGATCCAACACACAATCGAAGGCATCGGCACAGACCATGTTCAGATAGAGCTTTGGCAAAAAAAACGGGCCCATCCAAGCATTTTTCATTTTAAATTTATATAGCTCTCCACGAGAACGACGACACAAATTTGGCTTTCTTTTCTGAAAAACTCTTAAACTCGCAAAGCACCACGGGTGGGTTATAGTAGAAGATTTAACGCACCCCACACCTCCTGGGGCTATTGCAAGGACAGCGCTAAGGGCAGAGATTTATGGCTACAGTTACAACAGCTGGGCTTCACGCTCGTTACTGACCTGGTAGAATGCCAAGGTACGATAAAGCCAAGGAAAAATAACATCGAACCGCTGCATTTACCTTTTTCACGACGTCGGCGTGGCGATAGCGTCCACGGCGTCATGCCCATACATGGCGCCACTAGCATGCGCAGCGTATCACCTTGTGGGGAACCCGAGATACGCCATAGCTAGGCTACGTTTCGCTAGCCGCAACATGTGACCTATGTGGCGTATTTCGGGTGGTGAATACCCAAAATACGAAATGCTAAAAGTATTAAACCGTAGCCGACCGAAGTCGACCGATTACTGGAGACGTGGCCGGGTCATAAAAGAAAATAAATCAGTTGGCACCGGGACTCCAAACGTTCCGCCTCGTCTTTGCGTTCCTCGCGAATGCTAACAAACTTAAGAAAACAAACATGGACATTCGGCGGCGGTGTATTCTCCTTAACTTCAATATCGAATAAAACGTAGTAGCGTTGACAGCAGCCGCCGCAGTAGAAACATCTCACAGTAACCACAAATCGGCGTATGTTTTGCGGTGAACATCTGCTTCCATTACCAACACTAAGTGTTCTGTATATTTTGGGGGAAAATCCATCTTATATCCGCACCCACTGCTACTCCTAATTACTCCGTTCTTTTTTGCTTTTTGAGAGCGAGAATCTGCCCCAAATGTACTCCCGCTGCTACTCCCTTATGCAGTTTTTCTCAGAATTTGCTTTGATGGCAGATCTAGCGTTTGAAAATAAGCCTCGTATAGAAAGAATACTACAGGAGAAGCCTTTTCCCCGAGTTTAGCTGGATTTGTGTTTAGTGTTAAGAAATGCTTGGGACTGGGCTCGTTCGAAAGACATAATTTGAGAGGATGCGCTGCTTACGCATGCAGGGATGTGTCAAAGAAACGGACATAGACGTGAAGCGGAATACATCAATTCAGGGTTTATTCCAGAAGATTGGAACTAAGAAAACAAGTATACGTGAGAATGGCCCCGCAATAAACGGGAGAAAAACAATAAACTATCGAAACATGCCGCGAAGCGATAACTGTGAAAACGAAACCAGTCAACCAACCAAAACTTTCATTGCCTTCCGCCCCCCACCGAAGCACGCGCTTAGCGACACTCATGCCATTCATTTATCAGTACGCAAGAAATCTACTTTTCTTCAAGTGAGCGCAACGGATGAGGAGATAACATATTCGCCCTTATTTTAAATTATGCTATGCGTCATGTTTCGCCTCTTCTTCATGCACATTGGAGTTGTTTATAAATTTTTTTTAGTTCTATGGCAAGTGCTGCGAGGGGCAAACTGGACGCTGCCTAAATGAAAGGCTTTTAAAGCACAGGAGGAATTGTAGCGCATTGCAGGCTCCTAGAAACTCGGCCGATCATTGTCTACAACATAACTGTCAAGCATCCTTAAAAATTCGCCATTTTTGTACGTGAAAACGCTAGGAAAACACGCGAGGTTGCTGATATCCTCACCATAATTTCAGATAAGAGCGAATATGTTAACTCCACTTCGCTCACTGGAAGAGAAGTAGATTTTCTGCGCACTGATAAATGAATCACAGTGTCGCTTAAGCGTGTGCTTCGGATGGGTGCGGACGGAAATGAAAGTTTTGGTCAGTTGACTTCCGTTTTTACCGTCATCGGTGCATATTTGAGTCGTTTGTTTTATTGAGTAAGCAATACTACTTCAGGTCTAACCCCCGTCGCGTAGCCGCGGCCGATGGCCACGGCGACCTTTAGAGCAGCTGCAGATGGGCTCGTAGCTCAAGCCGTCGGGTGGCCGCGGCCGGTAGCCACGGTGCGTCTTAGATGAAGCGGCGCCGCTGCCATCGCCATGGCAGCAGGAGTGGCTACCGCTAGGCTACCAGCTCAAGTCGTCGCGTGGCCGCTGCCGGTAGCCACGGTGCGCCGCAAATTGAGCGGTGCCGCTGCCGTCAACCATAAGTGGCGTCGAAGAAGAAGTAGAAGAAGAAAAAGAGAAAGAAACGAAGAAGAGAAAGGAAAGAAGCAATGATCATTTGCTATCTATAGCCGAATACCAGCATCTCATATACTCATGGAAAGTTCGTTCATGTAAATCACGGCAGTGTGAGGTAACGATGACTCTCATGAGATGCAGGATTCCTCGCCTAGATCTTTTTTTATGTAGATGCGGGATGAGCCCCACAAACTTTTGTGAGGCTTGCGATGAGATTGAAAATATTGATCACTTCTCGCTTGCCGAAGGTTTTCGCATCAGATGGGGGTGCATTTAGAAACTCTAATTGCACGCTTGGGATTGACGTTGTCGGTCCCGCTTCTACTCTCTTTCGGTGCGAGTGCGAAAGGATTTGCGTTGCCTCAAATTTGTCTGTACTTACATGACTACATCACAGCTACGAACTGATTCTCTTGCTAACTGTATTTCAAATTTACAAATTTCCAATTTTTTGCTTGGTACTTTTTCTTTCAATCAATTGTATGATCTTAAAACTTACGTTTTTGTTTAGTTGACAATTACTTTAATGTACTAATTCAGTTTGTGTAGGACATTTGGCAGTCCACACTGAACTCTGGCCAATCCACCTTCGTGGGTATGTGCCATATATCAAGGCAGAAGAAGAAGAAGAAAGAAGAAGAGGAATAAAAAAAAGAAGGAAATTAAAAAGAGGAAGAAGGAGAAAAAGAGAAAGAAGAAAAAGGAGAACAAAGAACAGAAAGAGGAAGCTACGTTGGCTTTGCTTACGAACTCCTGGAATAAATCCTAATATGGTAGATTAGATTGCGCTTAACGTCTCTGCGCATTTCTGTGACACATCCCTTCACACCTAAGCAGCGCATCCTTGCAAATTGTGCTTAGTTTGTGGCAGCTCAGCTGAAAGAGGCATGGTGCCTATTCGCATCTCATCGCATGGCAATCCCCTCAACAAACGAAGTATACCACAATTTCGGGTCTCTTCTTCCTCTAGCTTTTCGACAATAGCCAGCTCTATACGGGCCACAGCTAGCAGTTAGCGCTCCCTTGGCCAAACTTTTCAACCGCTATTTTTTGCAATGTGCTCCCATTATGTTACGTCTAGCTGCCAAAACATCAAGGAGTGAACGTCGATATGGGATTATACTTCAATGCTTCCATTATTAGCTACGACACACTGTGAGGAGCAGAGCGCGATTCCGGCATTAGTACAGACCAATGCTTTTGCGCATTAGTTGCTAATAGACAACTGGCCATCTTGCAGAAAAAGAATCGAACCTCATAATTAGATGCACTTTTAAAGTTTCGCTAATAGCCTGAATAAAAAGTTAATCATCGAACCAGGTTATGAGCACAGTAATTTCGATCGCCTTAGTATATTATATGCACAAAGATATCAAAAACCGATTTCATTTTGTGCTCATCGCAGTGATACACAACCCACCTACCACTGGTTCTGTTTTTTTAATGTCGCTTGCTTCTATAGACGGCCACAGTTAAGTTAGTTTCTATCCAGGCTGCAGTAAGCTTTATGCCACATGTGAGAGCACCTAGCAAAATGTCGGCCATTTGTGTGAGTTTCAGAAGCGCGGCAGCAGCTGGCCGCAACGAGCGTGTTGATTACATCTGCTGCAGATAATATTGTCACTTCCGTGTATTGTATGCAAACTACAACCGGCACGCTTACTTTTTTTTTTTACCTTACGAAAAGAGAGCAGGAACGATCAGTTAACTTTGTGCCTTACTCCCGCCATTCGCAGGCCCACTCAAGCACTCAAGGTTTTTTCAATGCGAATAGTACTTCGACGCAAGAATTTCTGGTTTGGAAATACCGGATAACTAAATGAATCCGCAAAAAACATATACTCTCGTCCACGCCTCATGACATTTATTTAATATGAGTGTGTTTTGTCTTCAAGAGCAAAGTTGCTATTGTTGAGGTCCAATGGCACATCTGATCTGTATCAAGTTTTTCTGTTCCGTTTGGGAAAGTTGTACTCCAATGACAGAATGCGATAAGGTGTGGATCCCGGACCACTCCGTGGGACAACGATATTTGCTCCACCGAAATCGGGGGATTTGGCCGGAAGCGCGTACGTCCCGTCCCGGCTCATGTTTACGATTCTGCTTCCTGCCTCGACCTGCGCATTCTTGCTTATTCGTCACTGCACAGTGGTCGGAGTAGCTAGCGATGATATGAAAGCTCCGCCTGCTTGCCGACCTCAAAAGAGTCAACCTTCACTGCGAAATTTTCGTGGTGAAACATCTCGCGCGGCTGGCTGCATCTAAATGAATCGAACAAGAAGCAGACGCCCCAGCAAGCAACGGCATCAGGCATATCGCAGTGAGCAGCCGTCGCAACGACGCTGTATAGACAAGCAGGGGCTATCGGTAGCAAAAGAAGCTGCTACAGCGTAAGACGGAACTTATCTGTCGTAATCTTTTTGTTTATGTTAACCGTAGAAAACACGTCACGTGAGTGTATGCTTGAATCCCAACCTTGTTCCTGCCCAATTCGGCGGCAGCAAGACGACGAAACTCTGCAGCCAGCCATGACAACGTCGACATTCGAAGCATATTTTTTTCGAATTCGGATCTCGTAAACGGTACCGCATTCCAACTGACAAAATAATAATGTTTTTAAGCATTCGTTACGTGATTTGCATTTTAATGTGCGAGCCTCTGAATTAATGCAGATAGGAAAAACTTCCGTTCCCTTCGCTTGAGATGCCGTCGCGCTGCGCTCGGCGTCGGCAGCTTTTTCAAATAGCACCTCTGCCGCTTCAAAGGCATATGCTAGCTTCGATCCAAGATATGATTATACTTTATCAGAAACATAAAGATTGACGCCATCAGATATGCTTGTTTTGCCAGCAGCTGTCAAAAAGTGCTCTCAACAGAGCGAAGGTGACGGCGGCCATTTCAGAGGACGGAGCCACGAGAACCAATGTTCGCGCTGATTAGCTTACGTCCACCAGGGAGCATGCTCCCGCTGGAGCGAACGCATTCCATTGGCAAATATGAAGGAAGGAGTCCACACCGGAGCGATACGCTTCGTTTGTGGTCCGGTCAAGCGCTCGCGATCTGCCAAGGGAATTCAACATTAAGACCGCCACGGAAAATCAACACACCTTCCTCGAAATGAGCGACTTTCATGCCACAAGGTAATGCGGTGGGCTCGTCGGACCAGTTCACAGCCCACAGCAATGTGTGGCCTCTGGTTACTGAAACTATGCACCTAGGTACCAAGGGACTCTTCCTTCCACAGTTAGGATTGTAGGTTTTACGATGACATCTAAACCTTGCTCTCTGCTTTTCTTTTTCGCGGAATCATCGCCAAAGCCCTTCTCAATTTATTCTGTGGAACTATCCCTGCCGGTGAGTCGTCATGACATTCAAACGAAAATTAACGCAGTGCTTTCCAAGAATAATAATAAGTGTGCTAGTTTCACGATCGAATCCCAACGATTCTGCCCGCTCACCCGTTCGTAGTTGGTTAGCCGCTTGTCGACGTATTCGTAGGATTTTTCACCAAAATTCCCAGGACTCGCGATAATACGGCCAGTTGCCCACCGCATGTGTTGCTTGGCCGGCGTCACCGTATTGAGCCATATGTAGTGATGTGGGAGTTAAACCTGCGGGTCGGCGGCTTCGTCAAAGGCAATGGGGATCCTTGTTGAGTTACTCCCACCTCCACCACAACTGTTATGTACTCAGTAAGTAAGGAGGTGTTTATTTTCATTCTCGGTGCTGCGAGTTTCCTGCTTTAGTTGATGCTCTATTAAACACTTTTCAGGTTCATATCTTGTAATATGCTAGAATTCAATGATTTCGCGAATCATTCTGCTCTTTGCACGGCCTATAATCTTTGTATGCTAGAAAGAGGCGCACCTATTTTATTGCCCTTTTTTTTTGCAACACTGGAAGCGTCTAGGCAAATGCTGTCCACAGTGCAAAATCCAAGTAGTTGCAGTGCTCTAGACGACGTTTGTTGATGGAGCGCCCTGTCTGTCCTACATATACTGACCTTTAGCTAAGACTGATTTCATCAGTAACTCCTGTTCTACAAGACACATACTTTGTTCTGTGCTTGGTTTTACAGCTGGCTTTGTTCTGAATGTTGTCGTACAGACGAGGTAGTGTACATGTCGCTGAAAAAAGCTTATTACCAATAATTTTTCCGCACTTATTTGGGAAAATATTGTAACACTCTTGATGCCCCACGTAAAGCAACGTTACAGAGATAAGACAAGATGGTGTACCCGAGCCAGACGGCACCTCAACTCGCACAAATTTCTTCTTCTTCCTCCTACATCAAGTTCCTCATCTTCTTCATCCATCTAGTCTAAGATTTGCCCCCCGCCCCCTCTCTAAAACGCCCTCCAGGCGAGTCAGATGTAACAAGGACACTTCTTCAGGCGGGCGACATGCGTCACCTCAGCTTTCGCCGAATGTCGTCCACTGGCCATGAGGCGTGCAATCCGGTAGTTCAGTTCTCCTAGCCGTTCTATAATCACATATGGGTCAGTGTAGCGTGCCGGCATTTTCTGGTGTAAGCCGCGCTTTCTTGTAGGTTCCCAAAACCAGACTAGGTTACCGGGGAGATAAGTGATCTGGAAATGGTGAGTATTAATTAGTGAGCAAGCATTTTTGATATGCGACGAGTGACAGTTTTGTTTTCGAAATATACGTTCTAGGTGATGAAATCTTTCACAATCAACAAAATTGCTAGACATTATCAACTCTGCGCTTCCCTTTCTTGCATATCACAAAACAAAACACGCACAAATAAGAAGGTTTGCACATCTATGTTTAATGTTTTACTGACGGCGGCGGCGATCTTTCAGAGATGGCAGGCTTGGCTTTGATGGAGCGGACATCACCGCAAGATTATATTCTGGGGGCAGCACTATGCGAGGATTCATGCATTCCCCGCTGAGGGGGGAATTCAGTTTTGGATGGCAGAGACATCCTGTCGGACACCGTGGTGGCGCTCTCCATGGAACGCACTGAATGAATAAAAAAAAGCAAAAAGTTTAATCGAACTACCTCACTAAGACTGGCAACAATCAGGCCCACTAGACGCACTATCTTTGCTAAACGTAGTAAGGCTGAATGTTTCTTTTTTTTTTTCTCGCGTGTATTCTAAAGCCAACATATGTTCCTAGAGAGTCAGAGCTTGTTAAGTCAGGACAGACCTCGCCTTCACTTTGCACAGATTTACATATAAAGAAGTGGTACGAATTTTCTATTATCCGAATGAGAAGCGAAACACGCAGCCTGGTTACTTTTGGCGAAGACAGTAGATATGCAGTACAAAACGCACGTAACAATGCATATTTCTTTTTTAGGCATGCTGAATTGTGGCTACGTTTCTAGAATGAATACACGAAGTTTGACATGCCAACGTCAATTACACTGCAGCTGCTAGACGCGATACAACACCAGAAATGACCAAGATAATAATATCTAATAAAAATTTTGGTTTTTTCTTTAGCCTCGCTGAACCCAAAGTATAGTGATATATATGTCGACGCTATATCCTCCTGCCCTAGAGGGAAAGTTTATATGGGCACATTTGCCTGCAATTTGCAATTTGAATAGGACATAACAAGCAGTTCCCATGATCGCATCCAGTAGACCCTCAAGAAATATTTCGCAGAACCTGCGCCCGGGCCATGAATGCTTTCGTGAGACTTAGGTGGAACTACAAGTTTCTTTCTTACTACAAACTCCTAAGCGGAGCGGATACTGATAGCCTGGATAGTGAATATGGAATGCTAGTTTATGTTCATCGACACCCATATATATATATATATATATATATATATATATATAAGCAGATAAATGAAAAAAAAAAAAAGACAAAGTACAATCCCAAACGCTTTCCTTGGCCTCGCCGACTGTTGGCTTCTTTCATTCATATATATATATATATATATATATATATATATATATATATATATATATATATATATATATATATATATATATATATATATATATATATATGGACAACAATTGTATATAAATATGCGCCTTCCTTCTGCAACCATGCGGATTGGCGACTCTCAGTGGAAGAGGGTGGTGGTATGTGGGTCTTTTCCACTAAAGGTGTAATACATGATGCGCTATTGCCCACGGATGAGCGCCGATGATGCCACATGTAAGATCGCATTTCTGATCTGTGAAGCTCGCGCTTGACGTGTTACTGTCGGTTAAGAGCAAGTCAAACAGCATGAGTCTCGATAATTTGATTGTGGCTACCTGCAAAGGCTAAGTTTGGAATAGTGGCAGATAAGTGGAGTATACAGGGTCCGGATTCCTTTTGTGCGCGGTTTTGCCTTGGGCCTCTCATAACAGAATGTTCGCGTTGTGTTGCCGCTAGTCCTCGGAGCGATATTCTGGTAAACGAACGTGTTATTTAGCGATATATTATGGATAGTGTGCAGCTTATACAGCTCCATCTATCAAGAATCCGTAGCCATAGCTCTAACAGATGTCGGAAATAATTGGGGCACCGAAAAAAAAAAAAACCTTATGATGGTAATATCTTTACCTAATCATCCATATAATTGATTGGGGCTTGATAGAGGATAACAAGCTAAAGAAATTGCCGTAATTTATTGATGAAGTAAAGTAATAAGAAGATAATATTTGGAAAATTATGGTTGAAAGGCGTTTTCATAATGCTCAGAATGAAGCGAATAAATATAAATGCTAATTGGGAACGTTTAATTGTGCAAGTTAAACTGAATAACTGCTATACTTGAAAAGTATGAAGAACGAGAAACTTGGAATTCAAGATGTCAAAATGCTCAGAAAGAAATGGCAATGCTTATATGATGATAATGAAGAAAATTTAGTGTTTGTAATTATCGAATAATCAACAACGTTTAATTGAAAAATTAGAAACAGTGTAAAGGGGTTTTTCAAGGTGTGTAAATGCTGACAATAAAATGTCAGTGGTTAGTGACGCTAACTTTAAACATTTAGAGATTGCACTGACCAAATAGTAATAGAAAAATAACAAAAACTGAAAACTGGTTCAAAAGTGTCGATATATTTTCATGAAAAGCCATGATTAACCAGTAATATCATATAAATAAAAAATTCTATATTAGTAATTTATGCAAATGAAACTAAAATGGATTGCAAGGCTGAGCCATTTCTGATAGATTTTATCATGAGAAGTCTTCCGGTACCATGCTCCCCCGGGAGTCTTCCGGTACCACCCCCGCTTGTGTGCGACTACCAATTACCGAGTTATACCTCGCACCCCCCCCCCCCCCCCCTTCCAAGAAACGTCCCAAATCTGAATAGGGTGCATTTGGGGGGCTTGGGTGGTCCAGGGTTCGGTGAAGTATTCTATATGTTTACATTTGAACTAGTAATTTGACGTTCCTCGAGGCGCTGCAGATGAAGTTATGTGATGTTAGGAAGATAGTGAGAGACCGGAAAACGTGGCGTGATATGGTCCATAGGGTCACGAAGAGTCGGACACGACTGAATTGAACTGAACTGAATTTGAAGTTCTCATTGTTTGCTTTTATTTATACGTAGTTTTTTATATATACCACCACTAGTAGAGTTCATTTTCAATCCTAATTTGTTCTGCACTTGTCCCGGGTAAGGTAGTTCGTGCGGTAGGAGCATATCTAGCAAAACCAATATAAATCTACTGTTCTGCAAACTAATTGGAACCGTTTTGAATCCTCCTCCTGCCTCAACCAGATGATTATTTGGGCGGAAATAGTGCAAACATCTTGCGCGTTGTTGACCGTTTTGTTACTTAGTAAGCTTGATTGTGGGACTTACCTGGGTTCGCCGCAGGTGATGAAAAACTAGATCCGTCTGAGACAATACTGACGAGCAAAAAACGCAAACGACAAATTTCCGGTAAAAAGCAGTTGCGCTGCCACCTGGCGTCGCTAGAGGAAAGGGCTGCTTGTGTAAAGCACCATTGCAAGCGTGGCACGCTTGCCTGATGAGGTTAGATGGCGCCACCGCTGCCCTTCGCCAAAAAATTGGCGTTAGTGTCTTTCGTTGTTTCTTATTTCGTCACAGGCTATTCTACTTTCTCATCATTCAGGGTCAAACCAGGCAAGCATCTCAGACTACCTACACAACAAAATGGTCAACAGAGGGCAAGTGTTCTGCTCGGTTTCATCGTAAACGTGCCTTTGGTTTTGGCTGGAGAATTGTTGAAAAACGGTTGCCAATAAAGTTGAAGAACTGTAGTCCCAAGTAGCACAAAGGGGGCTATGATGTGGGAAACCACATTATTGACAATTTTGACCACATACTTCAGCCCGCGCTGAGCACATGGGGCAGCACACGACTTCCATGCTGGATTTGCAACTCGTGCCAAGAGGGCCCCGCGTGGGCCACCTAATTTTGCACCATCGGTGCCAATTCCTGCCAGCGTGGAAAGCCGAAATAGGGTTACTCACACTCGGCCCATATAGCCGAATGTGGGATGCCTACTAACATCACTAATGATCATTCGCGTTGCACAGGTGGGTGCCGTCACAATGGTGAACGTCTTAGTGTTCATGTCGGTTAATCGCTCCAATAGCCGAATTGTAACGGCGCGGAGCTGGCCCACGTGTTGCCCTCATGGTTTGAATCTGGCATTTTCGGGACTGTCCAAACTCCATTAGTTATGGAGTGATATACTGAGCACTATTTATTCACTTTGTATTTTATGCACATCAACATAAGAGAAACTTATTCCCAGCACTATAATAACGTGAGCTAACCCACGTTGCCCCTAAATTGTTGTCTGAAATTTTATTTCGTTGCTGTGTGTTGAATAAAATGGCGCAGGGAAGATTTGGAGGTAGGTTAGTATATACTAAAGTAGAGCAGTTACTCGTGCTTATTTTCTGTCAATATTGTATAAATAATAAATTTGCCATAATAAGAAGCATTGAGTAATGACTTGAATATGCTTTGAACAGTTATGTCAAACTCCAGAAGAAGCAATGAGCGACGCTAATATAATGAATTGCATAAATAAAATGGTACTTTTAAAGATAGGATGGAGAGGTTTTGGAGCGGTAAGCCCATCTATGACCAATTTGGCCCGTTGTGGCCTTCCATGGGCAGTTCCAATTCGGCTCATCTTATTTTTACTGCTCAGAATACAAATATCAGTTGCAGTTGGCTGCAAATACACCAAAAAAGCCCGTGTGAACAGTGTGAGATTATGCCCGCTGTTCAGCTCGGCCTCAACCCATGCGCGACCTATTCGACTTTTGTGTGGGCAGACCCATTTGGACTAGCCCATCTCTTATTTTTTTTTATATTCACTATTGCATCGCATCTGTGCTCAAGTGCCGCGCAAGAAACTGATGTGTGCAGAAGCGAGTATGAGTACTTTCCAGCCCCGCCGCAGGCCATGCGGAAACTATCGAGGCTTTTGGTTGGTGTCCTCATTTGAAACAGCACCGTTTTCTGAACAGTTCCGTCTGACCTTCCTTCGAGTACCCCTCAAGGGTCCCAAGTATGCATGTGTGGGCATTCCTGTTTTTACCCCCACCGCGGCTCATGCGGGGCCTATTCGACTTTTGTGTGAGCAGCCCTATTTATCTTATCTCCGGCTTTTATAAATAAAACGCAAATTTGCTTTCTATCAGCCTTAAAATTACCCAAGAGGAACCCTTGATGCCCAGATATGGGAATATGTTACATAGTATAGCCCCTTTCACGCCTATAAGATGCGCAAATGGCAAAAGTGTGGCAAGCCCGAATTGGGCCTGTCCGTTTAATCCCAAAGGATTAAGCGGGCACGGTTATTCCTGCGGTTATTCCGGTTATTTCACGGTTATTCCTGTGGTTGCCTATCCCAATTGCCGATATCGACTCTCGGGAGGTCCCTATTTTGCTGTACGACTTGAGTTGGCATCCTGATAATAATGCTCTTAACAAAGTTAACGTGTCTGTGAATGGTGTAGTGACATCGGCTCTTATCGATGTGGGTGCAGCTGTTTCTGCAATGAGTTTAAATTGAAACGACTGCTACGGCGCAAGGATATATTCCATTGTGTCACTACATCAACGTTTTGTGAAGTGAGCGGTGAATTGTTACGGCCTTCGGGAGTGTGTAGTGCAGATGTCTAACTGGGCTGATCTGTCTTCCAAACAATATTGCCACTTCTCGTTCCACCCCTGATGTGAGTTTAGGGTTGGACTTTTTGAAAATGTGTCGCGTTACTGTTCACTGTCGACGTTATGTGGCTTATTTCAAGCGGACACTTGTGCCTGCTCCCTTATAAAGTTCACTAGATGCGAAAACTGTATTTAGCGCCCCCGAGAACAGCTTTGTACCAGTTCGGACAACAATATGCGCTCTAGTTCAGCCATCGCCTCTCAACGGTGACACATTTGAAGCTTTAGTGTAGCCTATTTATTCGGCCTGTGTGTACTTCTGCCTCATTGATTTCTCTGGTGACCAGTGGCGCGTGGTAGTAGACAATCAAGTTCTCCCCTGAGTCCGCTATTCAGCAAGATGGATCGAAGGTTGCCACCTGTGTAGAAGACACGCCCTCCGCAGGGGCATCGGCCCGAATCGCTTGAAATGAAACTCTTTCGCCTTAGTCAGTAGAATTGACAATTTTTCTCTTTCTGAACGCCAGTCTCAGTAATACTCAACGGCAAGGCCTAGTGGACCCCTTGGCCCAATGGGCGTCGGTTTTTGGCTTTTTGCTGCGCTCTATACCGCATGTTATTTCTAATTCTTGCATTCATCGTATGGTGTATACCTGTTTTCCCAGCCCGCTTCGCCAGAAGTCTTAAAGAGTACCGGCGTCTAAGTGCATTGAAATGTAGATAAATGTATGTGAACATAAACCCTAAAAAGGAGAAGTTTTTAAAAGCTATGCCTATCTCATATAGGAATGAAAAGGTGGAGACTGCAGAAGTCTAAACTGGTAGAGAAAATGCTTTAGTGAAAAAGCGCATAAAATCACGTGAACATCTTAACAGACACAGTTATGACTGTTCTAAAAGCGAAATGTAACACAATACACAAAGAAATCTGTATAGCCTACATTACAGTGATTTTTATGGCAGATATCTCCACTTCCAGTGTTATTTTGGAAATATAATTTAGAGTGAATGTTCAAAGTACTCTCTAAAAACACAGTTGAATTAGAGCTATCTATTCCCACTACATAGGTGAATAACATGATGGAAAAATGAATGCACATCCAACTTTTGACCAAGAGATTTCGCCTCTGTATTGGATGCGTTGCTTGGATAATCATTTTGTATTTTAGTTTTCCAGAATAACCCTACTGAAAAAAAATTGTATGAGGTAATAACCTCACATTTTCTCACACAATCTCACTCATTTCACATAAGAAATCACGTACAAGTTGTATATAATCGCATAAGTTCTCATAGTTTCTTGGACATTATCATAAATTATGTACGATATTTTATGATAATGATGTGAACCGTATGAGAGTCTATGCGATTAGATGAGACTTAATGACGTTATTGCCCCGTAGAACATCTGGTTTTTAAGTAGGGAAGCACTGACTCACGAACATACCGGTTGCTTGCAGCGCGAGTGTGCACGATGAACGCGTCTCCACTCGTCGCTTGCCCTGGAAAAAAATTGTCTTTTAGCCCAGATTAAAATCACATCCCTGTAAGAGTGATATACTGCTTCGCTTTTGCTTCGGCAGCATGTTGATTCTGCTTACAGTTGTAAGTGCATCTGAAAAAGGCAAATATTATAAAAAAATCCTATATGTCGCTTCCTTTAGTTGTCGATTAGCAAATGAGCTTCTGCTGTTTTGTTTCTTGTTCTCCTTACCGTACCTATTCCCATAAGGGCGCTGTAGGTATTGTAAATAAATGAAGATTGTTAACAAGAAAACAAGGTGACGTGGGGCTTACAGATCAGAGATCAAGCTAAGAGCAATATATTGCATCTTATTACTAAAAACCAGGAGCTCGCATACGCAACTAACGCTTAGCTGAGAGTTATTAATGACCCTACACATGAAATTAGGCGACACGTTTTTATCTGTTCACATGGCCAGCTCATGCATTCATTCAATGTCCTGGAAAATTTTAACGGCGAAGAAATTCACGCAATAGTAGGACGGAAAGCTTTTCTCGAGAGGATCCACAGATAATTAACAAAAGCAGACACATGATGCATCTTTGAGATAAATTTCCGTAGCAATCTCTACGCGAGGACCCCAAACCAAAAAGCACTACAGAACCGTGTCAAAGATACGACAAAATAATGTTTACTTCTTGCTCAATGCCATATATTTGTCCAGTTTTGTTGCACATGTGTTGCTCTGTAGATTTTTTGTATCACTGCTTTGCAGTAATCACGCTAAATGCTTATCCTGCTGCAGATATTCTGCTCTCACAGCAGGTTCACTGTCAAAATCCGCGTAGACATCTGACATGAAGCATTCTGTAATGTTTATCGAATGGGTAAAGCCTGAAATTCGCGATGATAGTAAAAGTACAATGTGCTGCACAAATCGTGCTTTCTGCATTTCGGCCTATAAATCAGTGATAAATGCTAATACCCTGTGCTTACAAGCGAGCCAACAAAACAATGCACTCAAACACTAGTGTGGATTCCGGGGCATGCAGGGGTCACGGGGAATTTGTACGCATACAGGGTAGCACGAGGACATGCAACCTACCGTGCGCCCAACAGTCTCGGGACAGAGGACCTGATTCCGCTTGACCCTGACTACACCACAATACTACAACACTATAGAGGCTTGCGGAAAGTATATCCGGAGCCGCATAAAAAGCTCAGCAACGAGGAGGCCATAGATCTGAGGCGGCTACAGACGGGCACCTTCATTAATTTACACATATTACACATGATGCATCCCACGACATTCAGAGACGAGTGCCCGTGGTGCGGGAAGACCCCTACCCTGTACCACATAACATGGGAATGCAGCTCACATCAACTACAAAAAATTGAAAACCCAAATGAAAGACAGTGGGAGGCTTTGCTGGCCAGCTCTGACCCGGAGGCTCAGCTCTACCTGGTCACAAGAGCTCGCAAACTGGCGAAAGCCAGTGGTGCCCTGGACTGGGGGCGCCAACCGCTCGTCAGCCTCGGTTGAAGAGGCGAAGAAAAAGATCCCCGAGCAGTTAATAAAGTTCACTCACTCACTCACTAATACCCTGTGCTTAAAGAGGGCATTTTCTTGGAATATTAGACTGGTTGTAACTCAAAATGTCTAACTTATTTGTGATAACACTTTGTTGAGCTGATGCTAGTGCGATAGCCGCACGAGTGTCGTTTAGGTCAAAATTGTCAGGCATTACGGCTTTTTGAAAGGGATGTATGAAGATTCGCCTGCTCGATATCGGAGAGAGGAGAAAGAGGATGATGAGGGATGCCCTAGCAAATACTGAATGACTAAGTTTGACAAAGGCCAAATGACACAATAAATCAATCACGAAGTGAAAGGGAAAAGTTTTGAGTTTGAATTAGAATAACATAAAAGAACTAAGACTGCGAAAAACCAGAACTGGACAACTGGCTCATAACACACTGGCGCGCCACAGTGGCCCATGATTCAGAGAGGGACACACGCTACCTAAAACCTTTCGCATTGTTCATTTCTTTTCTTTTTGTGCACAAATAATCCTAACACTTACTGAAAAAGCGGCGCTTGTTGGACCAGTTGGTGCATGCTTATTGCACACCCAGCCGAAAAGTTGTATTGCCGTCTAAAACTGCACCGTACGACTATGTAAATTTTACTCGATCAAACATTCCACGGCATAACCTGGCGAAAATGCATGAAAGCAACAATAATACTGGTGAGAAGAGAAGATTCATTGCATTCCTCAGGCTCTGATATTGTTATTGGTTGCTCATGCTGTTACAGGTCTCTCATATTGTTTTTACAGATGTCGACGAAACCTTCTCGACATTTCTGTGGGCGGTGTACCTGTCTCTGCTTTATTTGATACTTGTGCCCAAGTTTCTGTCCTGAGTTCATCCTTTCGCCGGCGTCTGAAAAAAAGTTTTGACCTCCGCCACTTCCTGTACCGTTAATGTCCCCAATGGCAGTGCAGCTTCTGTCTTTGGAATGTGCAATGCTCATGTTAGTATTTGCAACCGTACTACTCCTGTGCTGTTCACTTTTATAGACCGCTGTTCTCACCACGTTATTCTCGGCATAGACTTTGTGACATCCCATGAGGGTCAAATTCTAAAGTTAAAGCTCAGCTACTTTGGTCATCTGATGAGAAGAGAGGAGTCGCTGGAGAAAGCTTTGATGTTGAGAAAGGTTGAGGGTCACCGGAGAAGCGGTAGGCAGCGAACGCGATGGTTAGATGGCATCCTCGAGGCGCTGCAGATGAAGTTATGTGATATTAGGAAGATAGTGAGAGACCGGAAAGCGTGGCGTGATATGGTCCATAGGGTAACGAAGAGTCCGACACGACTGAACGACTGAACTGGATTGATGTTGCCCTTATCAATTGCACCACTGGCCTCCCACTGTCGGTCCTCCCGCTGTGCTCTATCAGCGCATCTCAGAAGCTTCACCTCGGCGCTGCTGAATGTGTTCAATTGCCATCCGAAGCTGTCATCTATGCTCCCATGTCTCCGTTTTTCTCTGTTCCTTATTGCGCCTACGTTGCCTGCTATATCACAGATCTTCAGCGCTACCTCATTCTTCCTCACGCCGTCGTCACCATCATTGACCACCGCGTCTATCATCTAAATCTTAACTTCAGCCTCTGTGTCGAAGTCTTGCCCACAATTCATCGCACTACCGAACCTGTTTCCCATCGCCGAGTGCACCCTTTCTGCTGTCACACCTGAGCTCTAACTTGATCATTGACACTTCCCATCCTCGCCTCACTTCTGCAGTGGTTGCTACAGACTATGTCCGCGCCCTTTAGCAACGCTTGAATTCCTACAGGGACATGTTTAATTTCGGTAAATCTCCTCCCTGCCAAACTTCCATTCTCACACACTGCATTAACACTAATGAAGCTAGCCCGGTAAACCGCCGGCTTTGCCGTGTATCTCTTTCCGAGCGCCAAATCATAGACTAAAGTCGACAAGGTGCTGGCGAACACCTTCATCAGGTCCTTTAACAGTCCATGGGCATCGCATGTCGTCTTAGTGAAAAAGAAAGACGACAGTTTGAGATTCTGTGTTGATTACCGCCGCCTGAATGCGATCACTAAGAAAGACGTTTACCCTCTGCCCCCAGTTGACTACACGCTGTACTGCCTGCATGAAGCGCGTTATTTCTCATCAACACATCTGCGTTCGGTGTATACTGGCAAATAGCGGCATATGAACATGATCGTGAAAAACCACTCTCGAGAGTATGGTGGACTCTCTACTGCATGGCTTCAAACGAACCCCATGCTTGTGCTACCTTGATGACGTCATATCCTTCCCGGAATTTGAAACCCACCTCGCTCGTCTTCCTACGGTCATCTCTGTCTTCTGCAATGCCGGTCTCCAGTTGAATAAAAAAAATGCAGCTTCGGCCTACGCCTGGCAAAGGTCCTCTACTTAGTTGATGCTACTGGAGTCAAGTCTGACCTTCGTAAAGCCCGTGCTTTCCGTGATTGCTAAACTGCGCGTTCCACAACTGATGCGGGAAGTTGCCTCGGCTTATGTTCTTATTTCACACAGTTCACTCAGACCATCGCTGACGTTGCCCGTCAACTCACCGCTCTCTTTAAAAAGAACGCGCCTTTATCCTGGGGCCCTAATGAAGCGCGCGTCTTTCAAGCTATGATTTCGGCCTTCACCGCCCGACAAGTCTTGGCTTGTTTCAACCCTTGGGCACCTATGAAACTTCGAACCAACGCCAGCGGCCATAGCACTGACGTTATTCTTCGCAGTTCGAACATGGCGTATCCCATGTAATTGCCTAAGCCATCCGCCTGCTACCTCCATCTGAGCGCAACTATTCAATTACCAAACCGAAATACCTTGCAGTTGTTTGGGCGATTACTAAATTCCATTCTTATTTGTTTTGGAGGCCCTTTCGCATAGTGAGAGACTACCATGTCTTGTGCTGGTTTTCGCTTCTTGGAGGCCCTACTCGGCGCTTAAGTCGCTGGGACTTGCGCTTACAGGAATACACATTAGATATTGCCTACAAGTCAGGCTGATTGCATCAAGACGTTGAATGTTCGTCCCGCCCTCCCGTGGATACCGCTGATTTACTTGACCTTACTGCTTACGTGTTGTTAATCACTGACTTTCTGCATATCGGCGCCGAACAGTCTTGACACTTCCCTACGGCCCATTATCGACCAGCTGTGCACCAATGACTCCGATCATTCCGTCAATATATTCGCGAAGCGTGACGATACATTGTTCCTATGTAACATGTGCTCAGATGGTCCGGACGTTTTGCTCGTATCCTTACGCACCTCCGCTCTACGTTTAGCCAAACCTCATGACACCCCTGCGGCAGGACACCTTGGCGTGTCAGGCACGTATGATAGCGTACGCCATTGGTTTTTCTGGCATGAATTTATCTCTCTTTTCACCACTACGGTGCAGCTTGTGACCTGTACCAGCGTCGGGTGAAGCCGCAGCATCAGCTTTGTTGTCAGCATCAACCAATCGAAGTTTCTCCTGACGCATTTTCTCGCCTCAGTCGTTAACTCCTTGGGACTTTTCTGACACTGACTTCCGGAAACAGATGGATTGCGGTCCTTAAGGTCCTTACTGATAACACAATTCGGCAGGCTATCACGCTAGATTTCCTGATTTTCTACTTCATGGCGTCACCATGCTTCATGGTGCCCCCCGTCAACTGCTTACTGATTAAGGCCCCTCTGCTTCATATCTAATGTTGTTGACAACTTTCTCCGGCCATGCTCTACCCGCCACAAATTCACCACAGCCTATCATCTCCAAACGAATGGCTTTACTAAGCGCCTTAACCGGACGCTTACGGACATGCTATCCATGTGCGTTTCTGACCACCATTGTGACTAGGACATCAATTTGCCATTCATCACATTTTCATACATTTCGTCCCGTCAAGATACAACAGGCTGCTAAGCCTCTTCTCTTCTCTCTAGCCGCGACACTCCGCCCCCTTTCGACAGTTTGCTGCCTGCTGGAGACCATCCCAGCAGGTATGACTCCGATGCCATAGCACGCGCCGATGCCGCCCAAGACATTGCTCTCGATCGCCTTTCCCGGCGGCCCAACAACATCGTTACAGTAAAAGCCATCGAGATGTACGCTATTCGCCTGGCTCCATCGTCTTTCCTTGGCTCCCACCAGTCGTGTGGGTCTGTGGGACAAACTCATTCCCTGTTACGTGACGTGACCTACAAGATCACAACTCTGTATCTCACGCCAGACTCCATTGCATCCCCTACACAAACTGTTCATGTCGCTCGTCTTAAATCCTACTATTTCCGCTTATAGGTTTAGCAAGCAGCGGATCCGTGCTTTCTCTGCGGAAGGGGGGGGGGGGGGGGGGCGGGGGTAGTTTTACGGTGTGTAGCCGTGATGCCTGAAGACGACGAGGATATTTTGGATGCTGGATGGAGCGACGATGTGCCGAATAAGTCGCCCCCGGTCTCGAATGTGGATATATGCGCTTTTAATCCTTTATTTAATGTATGTCCGTGTAATTTAGAGTTTGTATCAGTGTTGTTTTATGGTTCGCCCGCTAATAAAATTTGCCCACATGTTTTCGTTTAGCGGGAAGCGCTTCGTTTGTGTCTTAGGCTTCCAAAATTTGACTGAAATTATCGGCTCTACCTCGCAGGTCGACTTCCGCCTTTGCTATGTAGAGTACAATTCCTAACTGTTCAGACGTACATAACGATATATGAATCAGAAGTTTACCGCTCTATGTCTATTTATTCCTGTCAACCGCCCTCCTTTTTCGGTGTTCATTGACCTAGATTTCACGCCCTACAGGCATTTGTGATGCAAAATTTGCTAGACCGTCTTTGACGACATTTTCCCGAGTAATGCTAAACAATCATCATCTTTAACTCTAAACAGATTATTAGATCATTTAGGAAGGCTTTCTGCTAGCTTAACAATAGCAACCGACTCATCTCAATGTAACGAAAAAGCAGGTGTATGTATATTGTAACACTATTGTCTTTATGTAATCAACCTTTCTCTAGCCCGAGAAATGGTGCGCACGAAAGAGGCGGCACTTCCACTCCCACTCCCTTCTTCTTCGTCCAGCTACTACTGAGTTCCTCATCTTCATTTATCATATGGACTGTAACATTTGCCCCCCCCCCCCCCCCTTTCGCAAACGAAGCCCTCCGGACGAGTCAAGTGTTGTCACGAGAGTGGCACTTCTTCAAACGGGCGACATGTGTAACCTCAGTTTTGCTGAAGGTCGTCCACTTGTCATAAGGCGTGCAATCCAATAGTCACGTTCGCCGAGTCGTTCTAAGATGTCGTAGGGTACAGTGTAGCGCGCCAGCATTTTCTGGTGTAAGCAGCGCTTTTTCATTGGTTTCCAAAGCCAGACTCGGTCACCGGGGAAGTAGATGATCTGGCGATGGTGGTCGTCATAGCGAGCTTTCGATCGCTCTTGTGTTGCCATAGTCCTCCGTCGGGCTATTCTCCGCGCTTCTTCGGCCAAGCAAAGGGTTTTGGCTAAGCACGGGTCGTCTTCAGTGGAAAATGGGAGGATGGTGTCGAGGAGAGCGGGAGTACCCTACTGAAAAACCAAGAATTCTACGGGGCAATAACCTCATAAAATCTCATCTAATCGCATATACTCTCATATGGAGCACATCATTATCATAAAATATCGTACATAATTCATGATATTATACAAGAAGCTATGAGACCTTATGTATATGCGACATGTATGTGATTTCTTATGTGAATTGTGGGAGATTGTGTGAGAAAATGTGAGGTTATTGCCTCATACAATTTTTTCAGTAGGGTACAGGAGAAAGAATGGACTGTATCCTGTGGTCTCATGCCTGGCAGTGTTGAAGGCGTATGTGATGAACGGAAGAACACAGTCCCAGGTTTTAGGGTCCGATGCGAAGTGCATTGAAAGCATATTCGTGAGCTCTGTTGGTGCGTTCAGTTAAACCATTTGTCTGAGGGTGGTAAGGGGTCGAATGTCTGAAATCAGATGCACATAAACGGAGTTCTTCAATTACATCGGCAGTAAACTGGTGACCTTTGTCACTAATTACAACTCTCGGGGGACCATGTCGCAAGATGACTGAATGCAGCACAAAAAGGGAAACTTGGTTTGCTGTAGCAGCAGGAAGAGCGGCTGTCTCGCAGTAGCGGGTAAGATGGTCCGCACGTATAAAACAATCCAACAATTGCCCCCTTGCAACTTTGGAAAGGGACCCAAAAGGTCGCCTCCGACTTTCTCAAAAGGAGCCTTGGGTGGCGCTACAGGATGAAGCATTCCGGGTGCAACACCAGTAGGACCTTTGTGACTCTGGCACTGAGGACATCTGGCAACGTACTGGTCAATGGTTTGGCGCATCCGCGGCCAGTAGAATCGCTCCTGAGGGCGGTGCAAAGTTCTCGAAGATCCCAGGTGTCCCGAAGCTGGATCATCATGCATGACGCGTAAAATAGAAAGACGGAGGCTTTCAGGTACTACCAGAAGGAACCGAGGGCCAGTGTCTAAGTAAACTTTCATGTATAGCAGCCCATCACGGAAGCAGAACTGGCTGTTCGAGGCTGGGTCTTGAGGAGCATTCAAGAACGGCTCCAGATGCTAATTGTTGTGTGGTTCTGTTCGAAAGGTGTGAGTATCGGGAAACTTCGGACATAAAGCAGCGACGTAGTTTTCGAAGTTGTCCGCGTCGCATTCCGTCGTGGCAAGTGGCAACCGGGAGAGGCAGTCCGCATCTGCGTGCCGTCGGCCACTTTTGTATGAAATGCTGTAGTCGTATTCTTGCGAGCGAAGTGCCCAGCTGCCAGGCGACCAGACGGATCACGGAGATTGAGTAGCCAGCATAGGGAATGGTGATCAGTTATTTTTACGAAAGGCCGTCCGTACAGGTAGCAGCGAAACCGCTGCACGGCAAAAACAACCGCGAGACAATTCCTGCTCGGTGGCGGTGTAGTTGCGTTCCGTCTTGCTGAGAGTCCGACTGGCGTAAGAAATCACATGTTCACGGTCTTCATAGCGCTGAACGTGGGACAGCACCGAGGCCTATGCCACTTGCGTCCGTATGTACTTCAGTTGGAGCAGAAGGGTTGAAGTGCCGTAAGATAGGATGTGATGTTAGGAGGAACTTCAGTTGTCGGAAAGATGAGTCGCATTCAGATGTCCACTGAAATGGAGCGTCTTTATGTAGTAGACACGTGAGCGGGTAGGCGACATCTGCAAAACGAGGGATGAAGCATCGGAAATATGAGCAAAGGCCAAGAAAACTGCGCAGCTACTTCCCATTCCGAGGTTGTTGAAACGCGGCAACGGCTACGGTCTTCTCAGGATCAGGCCGGACGCCGTCACCATTGAAGAGGTGACCAAGCACCAATGTCTGTCGCTCACCAAGACGGCACTTTTTTGAATTGAGAAAAAGTCCAGCTTGGCGCAAGCAGTGCATCACGAGAACTATAGGCGGTCGTTGTGCTCTTTGAATGTCCGGCCAAAAAATGACTACGTTGTCCAGATAGCACATACAGACCTCCCATTTCAGACCACGTAGTACATAATTCATGAACCTTTCAAATGTTGCGGGCGAATTGCACAATCCGAAAGGCATAACATTAAATTCAAACAGTCCACCGGGAGTGATGAAAGCCGTCTTCCCCTTGTCTGCTGGGTGCATTGGGATTTGCCAGTATCCTGACCGCAGGTCGACTGATGAAACGTATGATGCAGAATAGAAGCAGTCAATGGCGTCATCAATGCGGGGAAGCGGGTAGAGTGATTGAATTCAAGCGGCGGTATTCTACACAAAATCGCCATGTGCCATTTTTCTTGCGCACAAAAATTACTGGAGCCACCCAAGGACTGCATGATTCTTGAATGACACCCTGAGCCAACATTTCACGTACTTGCTCATTGATGACCTTGCGCTCGGATGGCGCCACACGATACGGGTTTTGGCGAATTGGATGTGCATAGCCGGTGTCAATACGATGACTGGTGCGATACCCTGAAAAGGAACGTGAACTGATGGGCTTCGAGAAGTAAAAAACGGATGAATACTTCGACAGCAGATCTTCCAAAGCATCACGGTCTGTGGCGTTCAGAGAATTACTAATCATGCCACGCAGTTGAGCATTCACTTGGGATGGTGCGACATTCTGCTGAGGTGCGTCCGTAACCAAAGCCACTGATATTGGCATGTCTGAACTTTAAGAGGCAAGCTTCATTCCAGCTACTAAAAGAACTGGCTGCGTGGAGCAATTAATTGTCCACAATCGTATGCAGCATTTAGTTACCGACACCAAACAATTAGGAACCAGGAGAGATTTGCTTGAATAAAGATAAAGCGCACAGGAAACACACACAAGAGAAGCAGACACAGGACACGCGCTTACTTTCATCTGATTTATTTCTGTAATAGCAGCAAATATATGCTGAAAAAGAGACATGCGCAGTACGTACCAACAGCAAAAAGACAGAATTCAAAACAAGGAATATTGCAAAGCACGATCAAGAGAACTGATCTCTGCCTTCCAGAGCCGTATCGACGTATCGCGAACACACATATCTCCCCTTTTCCAGATATGGAATGCCTCCAAAAGTTCACGCGCTGTCTTATACCGGCTTCTGCCCAGAATCTTAATATCACCCAGAAGAGATTTCTTCGCGAAGTTCGAATAGTTAGGTGTCATGGTCGCCTCAAACGTTTCGATTGCACGACGAGAACACGAAACCGGATTGTACTAGATAGACATCGGAGGCACAACAGTATCGTCGCACACGCACAGCACATCTTCACAAACAAGAGGTTCCTCGAAGAACTCAGGCGGTAGGCAGCCGTCAACACTGATCTCGCCCGTGCGGCAGTCTACGGTTGCGCCACTCATGCGCAGAAAATCTATACCAAGAATTACATCATGTGTGGAGTGGGGTAGCACGGCGAATTCCGCAGAAAACACGGTTCCCCCATGACAGACCTTGGCACTGCACACTCCAACGGGATACAACAAATCGCCACAAATGCTATCAAATTTTGCATTTCTGTCGCAAAGAAACATCACTTTTGGTCCCAGTAAGTTTTGAAATCTTAAACTCATAATCGGTATTGTCGCACCAGTGTCCACTAATGCCATTGTAGAAGTACCGTCAACAGACACACAGATCTTATTTTTCAGCATAGTCACGGAAGGAGGTATTTCTGCGAATAGTGAGCTTTCACCGGCGGCCTCACCTCCATCGGCCGCGGCGCCTTGTTTTCCGGAGGATTTGACTGGGAACGACGCCGTGGGGATGGCGAGCGGCGGGCACGAAAAACGGGCGGTGGAGTCAGACTCCGGTCAGAAGCCGGAGAGTGGTTTCGCGCGCCACCGGGCTGAAACTGGCCATGCGGAGGAGACGACCAGTACTGACAGGAGTCAACTGGGTGATCACTGGTCGGGTCTGGATACGTTGGTCGGTCATACCGCGATGGTTGATGACGGCGGCATTGTCTTGAAAAATGGCCCGGGATGCCACATCGGTAACAGACAGGAGTAGGCCGAAGAAGGGGATGGTCCTGCTGTCGATAAAGGCGAGGATCGCGCTGATCTGTGAACCGAGGTGCTCGCCTAGTTCTTCGCGGCCGAAGGTCGTTACGTTGATTAAGATGTCTAGAAGAAACAGGGCTTGCGAAATGTTGCTGCCAGCATTCTTCGAAAGAGGCAGGGTGTGCTGCGTGAACAGAAGAAAACTCAGGCTGCGATTGCAGATTGTAGGCAGGTTCACACGGAAAAGATGGGCGGTAGGACACTGGTGACGTGTTCCGGCAGCGGGAATCGAGCCGGAGTAATTCTTCATGAATGATCTGCCGGATAGTTGAAGTCAGGTCCGGAGGAACATGCTCGTCAACGCTGGCGACGGTTGTCACATTGATAAGCCTTCCAAAGTTAGGAGTTACTTGACGGGTCTTTAGTGCTTCGAATGTGCGGATGTGACGGAGGACAGCGGATAAAGTCGAGATATCATCTTTGGCGATGAGGAAGTTATAGGCATCAGCTGCGATGCCCTTCAAAAGATGCCCAACTTTGTCCTCCTCAGACATGCGAGAATCGATGGTTCTGCACAATTTGAGGACCGCTTCGGTATAGGTAGTGCAGGTATCGCCAGGTAGTTGGGCACGATTGGCTAGTGTCTGTTCGGCCTGCTGCTTGCGCGCTGACGAATCGCCGAAACACTGTTTGGGTTCGGTGACAAAGCGGTCCCATGTCGTCAGCGTGTCCTCATGGTTTTCAAACCAGACAAGGGCGGTGTCGGTCAAGAAGAAAACGACGTTGTCGAGCTGAGTGGCGAAGTCCCAGCGGTTGTAACGGCTTACCCGTTGGTAGTGGCAGAGCCAGTCGTCAATGTCCTCCTCCGCTGCGCCAGCGAAAGGACGAGGCTGTCGGTAAGGTTTGTAAAAGCCGGAACTCGCCTGATTTGAAGTGGCAAGAAGCACTGGGCTAGGCTCAGTCGGTGGCGGCATTTTAAGGAAAAGTTGCGGGAATCCAGAAAGGCGGCGGCTGCGACGAGGCTCCAGGGGTGCGTCGATGGCGAAATGACGTGGGATCGAAACCGCACCCTCCACCAATAATGTAATACTCTTGTCTCTATGTAATCAACCTTTCTGAGCCCAAAAAATGGTCCACACGAAACAGGCGGCACTTGCACTCCCACTCCCTTCTTCTTCGTCCAGCTACTACGGAGTTCCTCATGTTCATTTATCATATGGACTGTAACAATATATTGTCCGCAACTAGACTGGTCTTCCCGACTTCACCCCAATATTTCAAGCAGAGTTTCTGGCGGTGGTACTCGCTTTTCCGAAACTCCTCGTTTTCTGCAGTGGCTGTAATTACCGACTCTCTATCCTTGTGTTTATCCCTCTCTTCGTCAGCGGATTCTGTAGCCGCAAAACGCTTCCTATCCCTGATCCTTCAACATTTATTTGAAATTTGTGCACATAGTATAAGGTGCCAGATCACAGCAATGTGACTTTAAATGAATATGCTCATAACTTGGCAATAGAGTCACTCGCTGGCCCCGTATTATTTATCCTTCCGGCGTAGGGAGGTTTCAGAGAAAAACTTTAATAAACACGCAGACTGGACATCTTTAAAGTTCTGACGACTACCTGCATCTCAAATATTTTTGGTGTAGGAAATTGTGCCATTCACGACAACTTGACGTTTTTCTAACAAGGTCTCGCTGCCGTATTCCATTTAACTTGAACGAAGGGTTAATAAATGAAATTTTTGAGGTACGCCGGGGAAACTAGTTGCATACTATGACCATTGGCCTTGCACATCGCAGGTAGTTTTTGTTTACCAGTTAACCAGCTAACTAGGCTAATTTGTTAATTCACTAAAATGGCCTCTAGACCATTAAAGTGAATTGAAAAATTGGAGAGCACCTTCAAAAACACCACTTATTAATTGCGATAAAGAAAGCCTGAGGTGTATCTTTTTTCCAGGTCAAAAGAAAGCCCGCGAAATACAAATAAAATTACGGGACTGGCGCATTCGCCCGGCAAGATTGTGATGCTATCAATCGTGGTTTGTGTGAACGAAATCAGCGGCGGCAGTGTCTCTCCGGCCCCGTTAAAGCTGCAAGCCGATATGCTTGCGATCGTTCCTTCAACCGTGTCAGCCAGCCTGCGGGCGTGACGGCTTTCATTTTAATTCAAGGACTATAAATTTGTTCCCGCGGTTTATTTAGACTCCATGATGATCTTACGGCAGGGGTGAACTTCAAAGGAATATAGATGCGATGAGCTTAGACCTATCTATATCTTTGGCCAATACAGTGCTTGTCCTAATTACTGGAATGATCACTAGGTGATAACTGGTGACCCTTATTAGGTGCCAAATATGTGTAATCATTTTGTCAACAGCAATACATTGTCACGTACCCACATAGTGATTCGGGATAACAAGGATGTATTTATGACAGCGGGTTAGCCCAGACACAGCGGCAGCAAACAGCACAGACGCACAAGCGCAAGCGACACTTCGTCGTCCTTTAAACTTCGTATTCCTCCACTTCTAAGCCATGCACCAAGTGGCAATGCTAGGTGGCAATATGTAGGAACAGGATGTTCCCGGGCAAAAAGAACAGTCGCTGCTGTTGAAGCACAATTAGGGAGTCCAAGGCATAACCGAAGATGATGAGCTTGCAGCTTTTGAAGGGTCCTAAGGTTCGTTTATCTAAGGGTAATAAATATGAAGAAGCTGTATCGCAAGTAGCCCAGATACAATGACAGGCATAGCTGAAGCATCTAGTGCACAAGGGCGCCCCAGGATATTTGCCGAGCAAGAGAGAACTTGGACATTCGCTAGAAGTCTCTCTTTCTGTCTCTCTGAGATGGGGACTGCATAAAATATCTCTATCAGTGAAAGCTCCAAAGAAGCGAAAGCTTCTGTAAAGAAAATGGATTTGCCACTGATCAACATGTGCTAACGTGACTTTGGTTACGCGTGAATGCCACGAGGGAATAATTCTCGGTAGAAGTACTTAGGCCTTGCAGACTAAGGTGCGATAAACGTAAAACATGTTATGACTGGCATGCATGAATGCGGGAATAGACCACGCAGAGGCGTGCAGCCACACAAAATATGTAATTGACATCGAAATTGCTGCATGCTCTGTCACCCCCAGCTTGAAAATTAATCTTCCAGATAAACGCACCTCGACAAGCTGCCGAGAAGAAACTCAGAACTCAGAATTATCGACATTCGCCGGCAGAGCTCAGCCGCAGCAGTGGCAAGGAGCAGTGGGCTTCAGCGATAGCCTGCGATGACAATAACTATCTACCAAAACGAGCATTTTTAAACAAAACTCCAAACATCTTTTAACGTAAATCGTGCATAAATTATTTTTTCACGATGATTATTTCTGCTGCGTAACTATTGCCCAGAGTGTATACACGGTTCTAGATAAAATAAGGTGTCCTAACTCATTCTATGGCGAATGAGGTTTGATCCTTACTACATAATTGCTCTTGTCTACCAGTTGATTATTTACATTGTGTGCGAAAGCCATCCAATTCAAAGGAAATTATATTTAATGATGTGACAGCGATATAGAACCGTCATCCAGCGAAATGATAATGGTATGCCCCAGCCGCGACCTACAAATTCGATGAAACTGAGATCTGATCCCGAATCCATCTTTAAGGAAGCAGATTAGAGGCGTTCTCTGCCAGCTTACCGAGAATAAGAGGAGAGCGCAATACAGAGCACTATCTAGCGCTCAATACTATATTGTGGTCTAGAAGAGCATCCACTGGTTTTCGATAATTTTTTCGTTCACCACGCCTTAAGCTGAGATAATCTACCAGTTCACACAGCGCAATACCGACCCCACCAAATACGAGCTCGCAAAACTCGAACAGTAGTAAGCGCTCCAAATCATTCTTCGCCAAATGATCAAGCGGGATTTGTACTGTTGAATCTGAAGCAAGCGTTTAGCAAAGAGAGTAGGCTCAGATCAATAAACGACAGGACAGAGATGAAGGAGGGATCATCAAAAACACCAACTCGCCCAACAAATGCTTTAGTAGACTAAGAGTGGCATGCCAGAAATGGTCTCTGCCGCACCAGTAATGTAACCCGCGTAGTCAATAAAAGCCACCGTTTAGCAAAATGAAATTGTTGTTCGAAAAATAAAATAAATGTGTCTCTATGCAAACTAAAGAAAAATAAATCAATATACGTTTTAAGGTAAGGAGAAAACGTGGAAGTGCGACAAATGTTGCTCCACTTCAGGGACCACAGAACAGACCAGAGCATCCCAAAAAAACAGCAATTAGTGTCGCGGGCCTTATAAAGCTTTTTGTTTCATCCGGCCTTGTTCTTGAGGCTTGCTACTGCTTATTGGCCGGGCGTTTCCTCATAGTTCAGTAATCGATCAAAACAGTGAATGGTAAGGTAAGTAAGCATCTTGTTCATGTTCTTCAGGTTTGGCTGCTCAGTCGAATAATGTTGGATGATTACTTGGCATTTTATTTTAAAAAAACACTTTGTCACTTCATATTGCTACGAAGATGACGAAGCGGACAGTGGCGCGGGGCGGAGCGCTCGCGCCACGCCCGCTGGTCATTAAAGCCTATTTCATCGACATGTCATAACATCGTGCTGTTTCTGTTGTGTCGCCGTGTTCCATCGCTTGTCATGCCACCACGTAACGTTTGGTTGGAGGTGCGGTTCATCCCCATCCTCGCCTTGCACCGTCGAAGCCAACCATACGCCGGGTCGATCGGCCGAGAGCCCGTGGAGATCGCCGCCCAGCCTTGCCCCAGCCCTTTGGGCTCAGACCCGACCAGCCGCTCTCCCCAGCCCCGTCCCTAGCCCTGACCACAACACATGACGACCAGGAAGAGCCCAAAGCCAACCCGACCGACCCCACGACGAAGCGACCTCATGACCACTCGAGCGAAGACAGCACCCCCGCCCAAGCCGTTCGGCGTGTCCATGAGCCTTGGCCTTCGGCAAACGGGTAAGATTGCACCTGATGCTCTGGGACAAACATTCATCCCATCTTCGCATTCATTATGGTGTCCAGCGTTTCATGTCCTCAGCCTGTGTCTGTGTTCATCGTCACTTCATGCAATAGATTTCTAGCAATCGATCGGGACGATCGCTCGGTGGCCCCGGGTAATGCTAGGAAGATGACAAAGCGGGCAGTGGCGCGGGGCGGAGCGCTCGCGCCAGGCCCGCTGGCCATTAAAGCCTATTTCATCGTCATGTCATAACGTCGTTCAGTTTCTGATGTGTCGCCGTGTTCCATCGCTTGTCATGCCACCACGTAACAATATAATTTATTGTAGCCCCAGTTGTCGCCTTGTAAACTACTCTCATCCTCTTCAACGTTGTATTGTACGTGATGTTCCTTTTATCGAAATCATAGGAAAGACGACCTTATCACCCGTCGTCTGTCCTGAGGTCGAATGACACAATAATTCAAATGGGCACGAAGTACACGCCGGCTCCGGAACTATTTGGTCTTGCATGTCTGTCTAGACTAAACATTAAAATTGCCCCGCAGAGGTGGTGCAGTGGTTAGGGAGCTCGACTGTCGTCCCCTAAGTTACGAAATAGAGTCCAGGCCGCGGCAGCCGCTTCTCGATGAAGGCGAAAAGCTAGGCGCCCGTGAACTATGCGAAGTCAGTCCACGTAAAAGAACTCCAGGTGGTCAAAATTTTCGAACCCCTCCGCTACGGCGTTTCCATAGCCTGAGTCGCTTTGGGACCTAAAGCCCGACAAACGAAACAAACCAATCAACATATTGCCATTAGGAGGGGCATGAAGCCGCGGACTGCTTGTTGTCAAGATCGTACCTTTTGGGCAAAGAAATTTCAGACAATCCGGTAATCCTGATAGTAACCACTGCCAAATAGCACGGTCACTGGTCTTGGTTAGCAAAGCACAGCAGCATCGTGCAGCGAGAGGAAACCGCATTAATGCCTACAATGGGATTCGCAATTCCATTACAGAGGTTCTACAGCATAGCCGCTTGACAATAACGTTTAATCTTCGCTGTTCCCGCTATTTCAATCAAACATTAATGCTAAAATCACCAGTAAGAATCGCTCGCTGTTCTCCCGCTGGTTACATGCGCGTTAGCCACTCCCATCTGGCAATCGTTTATAAGGATCACGACCGATGCCGTCGTCAAAATGCCGCCTTCTCATGGACCATAACGACGGTTGGTAGTATAGTCTTGGAGGCGAGCGTGCTGCTCGCGAATTTCGGCTTCGAACTCGTCTGAGTGCGCTTCGACATCGCGAGAGCTCATCGGCACTGATTCGAGACGCAGCTAGCCCACTGAATAGCAGTTTTCTCTCTTTTAAATATGCTCATATAATCTCACTATGTCTCATTTTCTCCACTAAACAAATGCATCAGACGCATGTAGCAGCCCTTATTTGCATTGGCTGCTTTAGTACAACTAACTAGTCTTTAGCTGGAAATATATGCACAGTAAAAAGAAAAAAAAATGCATTTCCGCGGTTTTGGAAGCGTTTCACAAAAGAGGGAGGCTTTCTTTTCGCCTTTTTCTGTGTATAACGGGTGCCATATAAATCATGAAGTGGCATGAAGTGGCATGAAGTGACATGAAGTGGCCCTTTTAGTCTAAGCGCTAGATATTCAAGTACCATCTGTGCTTAAGTGTTTTGTTCTAGAAAAACAAAGTCCAGATTTCTGGAGTATAGAGCACATGGTTATAAGGCAGGCGTGAGATATTCAAATATACAGTTATCTAACTTCTTAGACAGGTGTCATATATTGCAAGGCACTTTATGAGTGTTTCGTCAAAAATACTTTGATGAACACACGAAGTGCTTGAATATTTCGCTTTTGTGATTTGTGCTGTGCTCATAGCAAGTAATGAACACTGCCATGGAAAATCGGTGGTGCATTTCTTCTGAAAAAGAACAGCAAAAAACTACAAGCCAGCGGGACAGAATATATGGCTGTTTTATTGTTTTGGAAAAATTATACCGGGTAGTAGACTAACTTTTACAGACTGTTGTTTTAAAACCTTAAAGCGATAGGCTGGTGCAGAATAATTGGCCTATGGCCGCGGTACTGCCGCAGAAATAATGGCTACAGATTCTACATCGTTAAACTGACAAAATGACGCTATTTTAAAGATTTGCGTTGTGGGAAACGAGTTTTACTGGATAAAAAACATACATTTCCGACTTTAAATATTTCGAACTGCACGACTGAAAATGAAAATTTAAATGAGGATGCAACTTTTTTGTTAATGGCCATCATTTTCTTGCTATATTATTGGCTCCTGACATTAAAGCTAAAAAGTGCATCAGTTGAAATATGTAATTGATTTGATTGCTTAACCACTTAGCTCTATCCCGTACATAATATCCACCTTACTGTAGAATCTTCCTGCGTAGACCACACTGACGCATTTCTCTCACAGGGTTTAAGATTACCCCCCCCCCCCCCCCCCCCGTAAACAGTTAAAAAAATTATAGAGGTTCAACGCTGCTGCACTGATTGTGAGCGAAAGCTTTGGCTGCGGGCGACCGAGCGTTATATAGAACACAACCAGCTTTCCATTGAACGCACCAAGTTCCCCGGCGTTCGAGGCAGAATCCTGTTTTATGCCGTGAGCATGCGATGGAGGCGGACGCTTTCGTGTTCCTCTCGGTCAACTGTCCGAGGCGGCGCGTATCTGCTGGGATACCACTACCCTCCTCCTTCTCCTCTGTAGCGAGCGCAGCCAGCGGCTGAACACGCGGCACACCTGTGGCGAAAACCGGTCTTGGCGCATGCGCACTGTCGCTCTTTTTCAGGCACCGCGAAATTTGCAACGGCTGCGCTTGTCGGTCCGTCGTACGGGGAATCACCCACCGTATGAGCACCCCTTGCCTCTTGTTGACCATCAGCCTTCGGGTGTTGAAGTATTCCAGTGGTATGAGATCGTCTGTACGTTGCATAACAGGGCACACCGCCGTCACAACGCTCGAACGAACCTTCTGTCCTTGCAGCTGGCTGCGGTCATTCATCTCTACCAGGGTGGCAACTACCGAGTTTTTGTTGTTATCTCCAGTGGTTTATTTGTCTTCTTCTGCTGCGTTTCATTCTCTGCAACATCGGCGAAACCGGTTGCTAGACAACAAGACACTCTTTCCAGCACTGGCGAGGTGCTCAAAGATAGGGCAGTGTGCCTTTCGCTACAAAACTATGATTCACTTTAAGACTATGACGCGGTAGTGTAGGCTACCAGCCCACATATAAAGCCCCGCCTTAACTAAGCCGCGTGAACGTGCCTGCGTGGCACAGGGGTAACGTGAATTACAATGTCATGGCAGGCATGGCAGGCTGATTCTAATGTCACCCTCACACAAAAATGCGAGACCCGAGTTGGCGCACTTTCAAGTATAGCGGTGAAATGTTGCTGAAATGCCCAAGGGTAGAGTAGTGTAGCTTTCAATACAAAATGCCCTGTAGATTGTAGAAAACATTGTGTTCAACAATTACCCCCGAGAATTTGTACAAAAGTTCTGGCTTTGCTCCACAACAATGCCTCAATGTGCCTACGAAGCAGTCCCATCAGAGTAAACAAATGGTGGCAGACGCGCAGCCGCAGAGTGACATCAGAATGCCATCCACATAAACCTCGCCACGTAAGCACACGCTACTGCTCGGTTGAGTAAATTTCCTTAGTGAGTTACTTTATCTCGTTTCCCAGCAATGAATACTTTACTTTAATGCCCGTGATCTTATAAGAAAACAACCATAACCTCCAGATCATGCCACATATCATGTATACAATGTGCCTAAGCTATCTCAAGACTGTTGTACACAATTCGGTTACGGACATGAGACTTCGCAGTCTATACGATTATGTCAATTAGCAATTATCTGCTATTCGGGAGGCATTTGATGTCCATAAAACAAAAATGTCACACTCACTCAACAGAAAGTGTAAAGATGAGGAAGCAAAACTGCATACTCGCCCCATGAATCATTACTCTTAACCACTCAATATCTGACTTCCAATGCCTCAAGGATCTGCTTCTTAGAAACAGCTTGTACATACAGGAGGACATTAACAATTTTGTTTCTGCGAAAAATATTCCAACATCATGAACCTGAATTTCAAAAAAGGAGGAAACGTCAGTGGGCACAGCTGTACATCATGGCATCCCTGCATGACCAAAGGCGACATAAGGGATGACAACCGTTGACAGCTCGCAAAATTTGTTATGGAAAATAGGTGGCTCATGCGCATATTCGTCGAGACATTTCACGGCATTCAACAGAAATAAATTTGGAGAAATATCATATTTTTGTACTCCCTGATAAATTAGCGTTCTGCTGGGATTAAGATTTTGGAAATATTATATGCATTTGGCAAAATATTCTAATTTCTCAGGATGCGTTGAAATAAGGGTCCAGTTCCAGCAGCCACTGATTTGTCGTTATATAATGAAAGCCATAACATTCTTTTTGTCAGAAACATGATCTGTGGTTTAACTTGATTTGTCCGAATGGAAATCGGCTCTGTAACTTCGATTTTCACTTAAAATTCAAATCGCAAATATACTTTAGGTGCTGGTGTAATATACCATACAATATAGACAAGACCTGTGGCTTTAATCAAGGCATACCAACATCCCTGCTTGGTTTAAAATTAGCATGTCTGACTCACGGCTCCAGGACGCCGTTGGTTTCTATTCCAGGTGCCATGCCATCTATTACAGGTGCCATCGTTTATGCGAGGAAGAGGATAGACCTCCTTTTTCGTAACAAAATTTAGACGCCGATAATCGACGCAGAATCGCCACGAACCGTCTTTCTTGCGTACAAGAATAACAGGGGCAGCCCAGGGGCTAGATGACTCCTGTATCACCTTCTTCCGTAGCATGTCCTCCACTTGCTCATGAATGACTTTGCGCTCAGATGGGGACACGCGATATGGCTTTTGACGAATGGGACGAGCTGAACCAGTGTCGATAGTATGATGGGTCCGACGTGCAGGGCGAGAGGTCGGTCCATCTGTTTGAGAAAAGTCAAACATAGAAAAGGGTAGAAGAATATCCACAAGAGTACGGCGTTGAGGTGAGCTGAGATCGGCGCTGATCATGCGGAAGATCAAAGTTTCATTAGCAGGCAGAGGTACGGTGGCACTCGTAGCACCTGTGACCAAGGCAACGATGTGGGGCGCATCGGGTCCATAGGAGGCAAGCTTCAATCCCGTTGGTAAAACTGCGGGCTCGGACGATGGATTGATTGTCCATAACGAGGCACTACCGTGATGCACAGAGATCATACACTGAGGGATAACATTTTTCTTCAGGCATGCTGAGTGAACAGTGTGCACCACGGCCTGATATGAAACCTGGTCAAGAAGTGGAGCGGACACGGAGACGAACATGGCAGGCAAAGGTGGAACTACTGTGTCTTCGGTAATACTAAAAACTGTTTCTTCATTGCGGCCACTTTCAAAAAATGTCGGCAGATGCGAGCCGTCAAAATGAACCTATTGACTTCGGCAGTCCACGGTAGCGCGACAAAACTTCAAGAAGTCCATTCCTAAAATGATGTCATGCGTAGAGTAGGGTAAGACTACGAATTCGGCTTGAAAAATTGCACCACCCACAGACACTTGCGCACTACACACACCCAGTGGCCGCCACGCCTCTCCATTCACACCACAAAGCGTTGAAGCACGGTCATATTCAAACATCACTTTGCGTCCCAACAAGCGCCGAAACTGATTACTCATCACAGACACAGTCGCACCCGTATCCACCAAAGCTAATATACAGTCGAGCGCGATTTGAAGGTTATCGCGCGAGCGTCGACCAGCCTTGCACTCCAGGCACCTGGCGGCCCGGTTTGCAACAGGAAAAATCATGATTTCGCACTGTTCTTTCCCACGTTCGCTGTTCCATACAACAACCATCACCCCCGCGACAAACGCACCGCCCTTTCTCTCTATTTTAAGGTTTCCATTTGTTGCGATAAAGTGTCCAATTTCAGATAATACCGAAGAATACGTCGTGAGCAAAACGATCACTGACTGTTCGCAGAACCAAAAGAGAAAAAAAGAAAGTGATGTCCCATCAGGGAGTGACGGCTGCTAAAGGAACAGCAAAAAGAGTGAGGGAAGCTGGCCTGATACCTCTCTCGCCTCGGCAGAGAATTCTGGGCCATGGCGCTGTTCATGTTCTCGGTCGACGCTCGCGTGATAACCTTCAAATCGCGCTCGACTGTACACACACCATCAATGAACACACAAATTTTGTTTTTGAGCATTATAGTTGGAGGGATGTTGGCACACAGCACATTTCCAGTGGCCTCACCCCCATTGGTCGCGCTGGTTAGTTTTCCTGCTGAGGATGCTGAGGCGACATGGAGCGCCGTCGCGGTGAGGGAGAACGACGCGCACGGAAGGCGGGTGGTGGAGTAACACTTCTATCAGATACAGGGGAGTGGTCGCGGAGATTCTGGTTATGGATGTTGCGGTAATACCCATGCTGAGTATTTGATTGTTGAAAAAACGGGACTGTATTGCCGATTGTTGGGTACTGTTAGAAGCGCCGGACGGCTATAGCGAGCTGGGAACCTACTGCGGCAGTATCTGGCGATGTGACCTTCGACGCCGCAGCGGTAGCGTATCGGCGGCGAAGGTAGAAAATGCTGTTGTGGATAAGAGCAGGGAACAGCTGGGCGCGTCGTAGGTCTGGCTGAATGCTCATTCTGCTCAGGGATCCTGGTAGATCGCATGGAAGATCTATGTGCACTTGAGGCGACGTCATACCTTGGGGCGTCAGGCATCGACGCATTCCGGCTGGCGAAATGCATAGGAGGATAGTCAATAGAAGCTGCAACTTCAGGAGCTTGTGGGAAAGGCTGCACTGTAATCGTTTGTGGTGGTGAGGCCGGCCATCTGATACCCTTTGGACGGAGACCTCAGCAAATTCATGCAGGGGAAGTGGGTTGAGCCGCAGGAGTTCTTCGCGCATGATTTGCCGGATCGTCGACGGAAAATCTAGTTGGGCGTGGTCATCAAGGCTGGCCACGGTAGGCACGTTGGCCAGCCGCCCAGATTTTGGCGAAATACGACGTGTTTTGAGAGCTTGAAAAGAGCGGATGTGTTTAATAACATCGGAGACGGTTTCAAGAATGTCTTTGGCGATTAAAATTTGTACACGTCAGCCGCGATGCCCTTCAAAATGTGGCCCACTCTGTCTTCTTCGGGCATGTTGGAATTCACACATTTGCACAATCCGAGGATCTCTTCTGTATAAGTGGTACAAGTTTCATCCGGCAATTGAGCTCTTTGATCAAGTGTCTGCTCAGCTCGCTTTTTGTTCGGTACAGAGTCACCAAAACGCTGTTTGATCTCGGTGGCAAACCGTTTCCAAGTTGTCAAATTGTCCTCGTTATTCTCGAACCAGGTCATAGCCGCGCGAGTTAGAAAGAAAACGACATTTGTAAGCATGATGATAGGGTCCCACCGGTTGTACCGACTAACTCTTTCATAATGAAGTAGCCACTTCTCAACGTCCTCACCTTCTTCTCCTGCAAACGGTCGTGGTTCCCGGTAAGGCTGGCAGGGAATAGCGCTGGAGGGGGCAGGCCTGTCACCAGCCTGGCTTGCAGCGTTGCGGCTGCCACGGTTAGATTCGGTGTGGTCCATGATGGTTGGAAGTGGTGGCAGTCCAGCAAGGCGGCGACTACGTCGAAACTCCAGTTGGTCTTGCTGCGCCGTACTTAGGGATCGAATGGAGCACCTTCCACCAAGTTGTTACGATGAAATAGCAAATGGGTGTTTATTTACAGTGATATGGCAGTGGGATAAGGTGAAGCCTACTAGCCCCCAGGCACCAACGCTTTTTCCTCTTCTTCTCCCAGACCATCACAATCCTTCACCGTCAGTGGCGTGACAATATTGTGAAGCATCTAGTATTGAGGCAGTAAAACACTACAGAGCATTTTCAACATTTGAAACCAATAGAGCAGTTGACTGAAACTTACTCCAAGAGAAATACTCTCTCCTGCCATTTGAGACGTAAAGGTAGCGGGTGGACCTAACAGCGTTGAGACGACGCTTTCAAGCATGGTACACCTGATGCACTTAAAAACAAAACATGAAGAAGGCGGGTTGGGCTTTTACTCACTAGGAACTCAGAATGTTAGTCAAGCAATTTTTTATACGACGGCGAAAGCAGGATTGCACAGCTTGAGTTGAGGACTGCGGCGAAGCTAAGAATTAAAATTAGAATAAATAAATAATTCATATTGTTACGTCAATTACGTTGCGGCGCTTGGTGGTACGCATGTGAAAGAGAAGGACGAAGTGGATGCGCGACGACTGGTTCTGGAACAAGCCCTACAGCCTAGCTTCTTGCATCCCCGCATATTTTGCAAACAATAAACCGATTTCCCAGTAACAACTTTGTGGAGCGTGCGGGATAGTCCTGGATCGTACCAAACATCGACGAAGCAGACGCTTGGCCGGTCTCTCGTATGACCTAACAGCCATGGCAAGCCACGACGGAGAAGGTCACTCTTCACGCTCAACTGGAGCTGCTTCTTTTTCAGGCCATGAGCATCAAGTACCGTTTACCTCCTGGCCACATCAGTGGGAGTAAAGCATATTTTCCGGTCTGACTGATGAGGATGTAGAGGACTGGCTGACACACCACAAACGTCTCAGCAAAAAATATCACAGGAACTCGGTCATCTCGCCGGCACAGCGCTGTTGTGGTTTGAGAACCATGAAGCCAACCTTTCAACATGGGATAAGTTTGTGGAAGAGATAACAAACTGTTTTGGAGGCTCCACATCAAAACGACGCAAGGCGCAACAAACTCTTTCCCAACGAGCACAGTTGCCTGGAGAGACCTGCGCGACATACACTGAGGAAGTCCTGAAGCTCTGCCGCATCGTCAATAGACAAATAAGGTTGGCCATCTCTTAGAACTATTCGCCGAAGATGTTTATCATTTTCTCATCACAAAAGAAACTCTAGCCAGTACTTCGGAAGTTCTCCAGTACTGCCCTGCATTTGAACCTTTAACAATGCGATGTAGTTTACCCAAATTTGGACTCCTCTACAACCTCCAAACAGTCGCCAGCGTTGACTAAACTGTCCACGGCGATCTCGCCTCTCTGGACCATAGAGTCGTGAGTGAAGAGCTGGCCAAGCACCTGCAAGGCGCCGACGCGCGACCTGTGTACTCGGAATGCGCAGCACAGCCACTGCAGGCTGAGGTCGCTTAGGTCGCCTTTCGAGAAAATTGGGCTTGATCTGATTGGCCCTCTCCCCAAATCGCCTGACGGTCATCGCTGGATTATCGTAGCTATTGACTATTTGATCCAGCATGTGGAGACGGCTGCATTCGTTTACGTCAAAGCAACTGACGTGCCGAATTTTTATTGCACCGAATCTTCCTTCGCCACGGCGCGCCGTGAGTTGTCATCTGTTATTGCCGTCGACAGTTCACTGCAGATATCGTGGAGGAACTTTTCCAACTCCGTGGCTCCGAATACCGTCATTCAACTCCCTACCACCCACAGAGAAACGGTCTTACCGAACATCTAAACCGCACTCTCATCAACATGATATCTATGTGCGTAACATCAAAACACAGGAGCTGGGACGCCGTCTAGCCATTTCTAACTCACGCTTATAACACAGCTAGGCTTGAAGTGACCGGATATCCTCTTTTTTTTTCCTTGTTTACGCGCGCTCACAATCAACCTTCTTGGACACCATTCTTCCATTCTCCGTGCATGATCGTGTTACCTCTCCCCATTCCTCGGTGGAGGCGATGAATCACCCCAAGGAGAAGCCGCTGGTTGCCTCAAGAAAACTCTGACGGGCATGACTAATGACAATCCGCATCTCGGTGAAATGGAGAAGGCACTTGTGCTACTGAAGTTACGCGTATGTGCGCACTTGCGTTGACACGTTGTAAAAGACGGACGCGGCGCTTCCTTTACAATAAGGTCGAAGCGCTGCAGCAAGCTACCGAGTGTTGCAGTGAGTGATCAAGTGCGACTGCTCGCCTTTCGGGGGTTAAACCACTGTTTGGCTAACTGTTTAGCGCTCGTATTTGAGACGACCACAACATGACTCTCCAGATATCTCGCTGTGACAATGCGCGGTTTAAAATGGGGGGTTTACTTGTTCTGACGCTCTCATGGAATATTTATTGGTTTGAGGCCTCTGTTTTTGTGATTATAACATCTCTTGTTGTACGCTCTGCAATGCTCTTGTGGATCTTCTGCTATGTGTTTAAGTATTTTGTGAGTTTCTCTGTATCGTATTTAGCTGAAAAGAGTTTCTTTTGACTACTACCTCTGACTCCTACCTTTTATCTGCCTTGAATTGACGAAAGCTCGGCATCAAATGGCCACCCAGTTCTCTAACTATAGATAGTTGAGTTCCTGCTGAGCTTGCCACGCATATCGAGGGCATCTTCTTTGAGACCGGAACAACCACCACCAATTCTAAGGGTGCCTGGGAGTATACACACTAAAAGTGGTGCATCGTAAAAGCATATAATTATTAACGGGCAAAATTTTTCTGATGTCCGCGACAGGAGGTTCGGTGCCGTAAAACTGCGAGATTGAGGACTGAAAGGTCTCAAATAGGTCGTAAACAGCCTAGCAGCAGACAGATCATGAGAGGTGTCGCGCTGAAGTGGTTGTGTAAAGTTCATTGAGTAGTGCTATGTTTCAGCATTTGGGCAGTCCGGGCTCAAAACTAATCTCTAGGAGTATATTAAGTGGGCCTACAGGAGATCTTAAATGAGCAGAACTGCGATATTGGGCGTACTAGAAAGCGAAAGAGATTAAAAATAAAGAGAGAGGAAAAAGATAGAGAATGGCAGAACAAGCACGCAGAGGCAGATAGGCAACAAGAAAAAGAGAAATAATGCAACGAACATAGGTTGGAGAAAGAACTACAAAATTAAAAAAATATATAATGTTCTCATGATCAAGCTGGCTGAGGTTTAGCGGTTGAGTAGTATTACCGAGACTGTGGAGATAACATATCTCAATACTGAGTGGAAGAGCCTAGTGACTCACTCGCTCATAACAAAAAAAGGGCGAGACCAGCTCCCGAGTAAGGTCGTGGAGCAACTTGTTAGTGCAACAGAAATTTCAAAAACATATGACTTTGCTTGAGGTAATATTTCTCAGGAAAGCGAGAAGCTGCCCTCTAAAATGACTGGTCTTACAGAATTTCCGAATATGCTTGCCGAGTCAGAAGAGAAGATTCATCTATAAGTCTTCCGCTTGATGTGAAGAAAGCTGGCATGTAGCTGGAGCTTATTACTGAACAGTCATTGAAAAAAAAGGAACTGCTCCGAGTGAAGGCTCGACTACCAAACAAGTTTTTCTCGCTCAGAAAAATGAGGTAGCCTCTTTATCACCGTAAAATGATTGTTATGACAGTATAATGGTGTATTCAGAAAGTTCGGAAAATGACAAATACACCGGGATATATTTCTAAGAGGAACAATTGAGGAAGATTTAATTAAAAATCAACAGAATGAATAATAAGCCCCTGTTCTAAAAAGCAACGACTAAAATTTGTAAATAAAAAGAAGGAAATTGAAAGAACAGAATGAGAAGGAAGGAGTTTTCAACCATATGGCACGTTAAAAAACATCAGGTGGTCAAAATTTCCGGAGTCCTCCACTATGGCGTCTCTCATAGCCTGAGTTGCTTCGGGACGTTAAACCCCACAAATGAAACCAAACCAAATGAAGCGTCTGGTTGAGACGCTTTATTTAGAAAAACGCCTATGGGGATGTAACCGAAAAAGCAGTAATGTCCCGAAAAGCCTAAGAAGTCAAGGAATAAAAAAAAATTGAATTTTGCAGAGGCAACCTATGACAGTCTACAGCTCAGCATTCTATTGCAAAGATTGTAGATTGTGCAGTTCTCGCAATGAGCCCTCCTCAAAACTGACAATTTTATTGTGCAATTAATGGTGTTCATTGGACAGATATCAACCTTAGGGGCAGTTCTCTCGCCCGTGCTTTTTAACATCTTATAGAGCTCGATTCTCACTCATCAAAACGTTCGCACATATGTCTATGCGGATGATATTGCGTTTTTTACGGCTGCACCTGACACTCAAAACCTCAATGTGCGCCTGCAATCGTACCTGAGTTTCCTTCAAAATTGGTTGTGTGACTTGCAATACACATTAAATGTGAAAAAGTGCGCAGTCCTTCTTTACCAAATTAAGGGAGCGATGACAGGCTCCCCTATTTAAAAAAGGATGTATAATATTTGTACGATCTCAGAGAAATAAAGGTGTTTGCGGTTATTGCATCCTGCACATATGAGATCGCCAACTGTATGAGATCAAACAACTGTAATCTATATGTCCTGTAATGCAGAACAAGATTTGAGGATGGAGCGCCGTTCAATGAAGTGTTGTGGTCATGTAAGCGGGTATTTAGGCACCTTCTCGTTTGGCCTATGTAGGTCTTCCCGCACGTGAAATGCACTTGATACACAACTCCCTCTGTGCAACAGACAAACCTTAAGTTATGCTTTATCTGGCACCCTGTTTTCGTTTTTCTTCGTTGAAGGGCGTTCCATCCTCAAAACTTGCTCTGCATTACAGGAACTGTCTGCTTAACTACCAACTGAATTGTTCTGAAAGTCATGTGTTCCCCTTTTTAATGAAACAAAAATTTTGTACAAGCACAAAGATAAACTAACAAGAGAAATCAGTGAAGCATCTCATATTCATAAAAATTATGACTCGTGTGTAAGCATCCCCTCTGTATCTGTTCATGACTGTGAATTAATATATCTTGATTCAAAAGACTGAGTTATCTGTTTGGCGGTTTGAGTTGCATATGCGCTCTCGATTGTGAAAAGAGTATATTTTGCGTGTTTCTTTCTAATAAACTGCAGTTGATAGTCAGCGCAGGTGTTGTCTTGCTGTTATTCCTTAACATGTACCGACTAGTTCCATTCTCCGTTTTATTGAGCTAAAATCGTCTAGATAAAAACAAGACAAGATGCCTCATTATTGATATCAACCTCTTATCTAGCAAATATAAATTTTCTTTGTCGGCCGAAATTATTTTCTTCCCAAATCCATTACCAGCCACAGCGACGCACTGCCGAAGTGTGACGTCACTGCAGATCACTGGGATGCCACTACTTATAATTATTGCTCGAATATTCCCCGTGGAGCCAGGTCCTGCAAGTAATGAGGAGGAGACTGCGTTTAGTATGCTCATGTCACATTATAGACAGCAACACAAGCTGACAAAGAATTAGGATTTGCCTGACGTAAAAACAAAAACAATTTTCCCATGCTGCTTTATGGATATAAAGGAAAAAAATAACTCCTTCGCCATCACGAAAGGAACCATAAATTATTGGCAAAATAATATTTCTTCAGTACTTAAAACGCGAAGTGTAGTGAAGGCTATGTGCGGCACACTGAAAGAGGCGGCGGCAGGATCGGCTTGTGAGAGGGAATAATTTGGTTGTCATGTTCCAAAATAAAACATCTAAAGAGAGCGGCCTTCGAAATTGTATCTTGGTAACCGAAGTCACAGTTCATCAGATTTCACGCATTTCAGGCCTGCTATAATCAAAAAAGTTCTTGCTGAAATCCTATAGAACTCAATCAATAAATTGGAGTCAAGGAATGGATATGAGTACGTGGGTGGCCTCACGTTGCATGCTACTGACGATTCAAGCACTGAAAAGTGGAACATGAGTCGATTAGAAAACGGAAAGCTGAGAAAAAAAAAATGGAACAAAAATTGTTTGGAGGCGAAAATCGACAATCTTGAAGTACAGTAGAGCGTTTGATGAGTAATAATATTTCTGCCTCATTGTCAGACAGATTTAAGAGAAAGAGGCCAATGACTGACACTGACAAATTAACACCGATGCACTGCTAACTTCCCCCCGTGCCCTGCGCCCTACTGAAATACACGCTTGCGATGCATTTGGAATAATTAAAAGCTACACAGTTCGGCTGCATTCGCGAAACCATGATATTAGGCGATTACCACTGCGTGCTCCGCAATAAGATAACAATTCGACAGCGCTTACCCCTGTGCCTGTTTATGAAATGTAGAAAATCATCTCTTCCGTCAAACAAAAATGATTCGCATAAAGGTATGCAAATTGTATTCCAAGATGTTGGCATTGTGTAAAGTCGTGAGAAGAAATGGTATACATCCTTCCGCCAGTGACAGAGCTCGGGAAAACTAAGGTCCCTTTAGAATTTTTAAGGTAGCGACAACTGCCGCGCGCGCCACCTAGAAGGATCCTGGAGCAGACGACGCCCGTGTTCAATCTCGACATTCGTTAGTTGAAAACATATCTCCACATGCGAGACAGTAAAAGCTACTGCATAAAAACTAGTCGCATATGAATAAAAAGAGTAGTGTTGATTTACTGGATTTTCATAAGAGTCGACGCCCTTGACAGTGGACAAGAAGCCGGAGCCGAAGACGACGCGAGACGCGTTTCCCGTGGCGTTTCGTGCTACTCGAGTCTCGGTCCTTGCTAGCGGCTAATTGCGTTTGCGCTGTGGCTTGTTTTTTTTTTCTTCTTGTAACGATGCAGGTAGCGGTCACTTTGGTTGTATAGTGCGTGCAAAAAAAAAGACCCCCGGGCCGAAACACTTGTGGCATTACGCTCGTTGAAAGTACTGAAAATGCGATCCTCACGGAAAGTAAACAAGTCGCGTGTGCGTGTGTGGAAGCGAGTGCGTCAGCAGTGCTCTTGCCGCTGAGTGTGACGTGTAGTTATTATGCGATAACTAGCGTGTCTGTTGTGCTTATTTGCTGCGAGATGGTGCAAGCTGGTGGTGGCATGGACTGTGCGATGTCGCCACATAAGTTTGAATCATCACGCGTATTGATATGTCATATGCATTTTCAGTCTGCGTTTGCGCTTTGGTGCAGTGCTCAATGCAAAAGCCTCTGACTAATTAGATCTTACACGTCACACCGGCGCATTGACAAGTTATGAGTGCACTTTGCTTCGCTGCAAATTTTTCTATTCCATCTCACGCTTCTCCTATGTGTACTCACGGATTGAAATAGGACACTCGGAGCGTGTGGCCGTCGCTGCATGCAGCGCCGCCCGTGGATGCTCATGGAACCAAGGTGCTGCATTGTGGTATAGCGCGAGGGGGAGAACATCTAAAAAGCAGAAGTACTCCTTCCGGTCGCCAATAAGCCGGCCTGTTGTTTTCCACACTGCCTTGCATGCAGAGACGGCCACGCGCTCCGAGTGTCCTATTTCAATCCGTGAGTACTGTACGTTTGCAGTTCTGTTTTGAGTGAAGAAACATCGCCACTTACTGAAACGTTTTGCGTCACATCCGACCGTAAGAAACTTGTGAGCAAAGATTTCACAGCTTTGTGTAGTATGCTTCGATATATGAATATATATTTTATTTGATGAACAGTCCCAGTGGATATACATAGTTTGTTCTTAAAATCGGAGTAATGGAGGATTTGTTCATAAAATACATGAAATAGAGATTTTGCATAAAATAAAGATTAGGAGGTTCTTCCAAGTGAGCAAAAGAATATGAATAGTGCTGACACTGAGCACTAGAATATTTAAATAAGTAAAAAATGTAAGAACATATGACTTCCCCACTGTTACAGCAGTACAGTAAAGACCTGTATCTTGCACATCAGCCTTTGTACCAGACATTCCAAAATTAGCACAGAGGCATTGGGGGGAAAGGGGAGGGGCACTACATAATGCAATCAAAGACCACAACAGTATGCGCGAATGGGTGCCTTAATTGCCATATGGCAATAAAAAATAATAAAAAATCACTGACTAGTGAATTATTAATGACTCATTAGCGGTAGTTGCGCTATAAATCATTAATAATTTCTTAATTACTGACCAGTGATTACTAATTACAAAACAGTGACAGTTGCGTACTGATCTAATTAATTTCTAAATAATGCCGCGCACTACAGTGTCATATGCCAATCAATGCCTATTTACTAATTAATGAATAATCAGTCAATTACTTAGTGCCAAATCCCGAATAATTATAATTATATTTAGTGCCCAATTAAGTAGTTATACTTGATGAAAAATCAATTGAAAATTAATTATTAGTGACACTTGCGCAATCAATTAGTCAAATAACACCTAATGCCGCTTTATACAGTCGTATGGCAAGCAATAATCAATAACCAATTATGACTAACTAATAATAACTGATCAAATGACTACTGAATATAGACAAATTAATAATAATTAGTTAATAATTACGATTATGTAAATAATAAATGAAAATTATTGACTCTTTAAACAGCCATTTGGCTACCAATAACCACTTACTAATTAATGGGTAATTATTCAATCCCGCATAGAATAATTACTAATGATTGTTTATTTAATAATTACTAGCCAGTGACAGCTGCGTAATTAAATAATTATATGCTAACTAATGCCGTGCACCCGTTTAAATCGCGTAGCAGAATGTAGTACTCAGACTTTCGCCTTTCATCGCTTTAGTCGCCGAAATGTCCGGAGTTATTTTTTTACCTACCCTGTCCTTTCTCCCTATTGCTCACCTGTTTGACTTTGTCTGCCACTCCCTCAGTTAAGTTCAGTCGTTCAGTCGTGTCCGACTCTCCGTGACCCTATAGTCCATATCACGCCACGCTTTCCGGTCTCTCACTATCTTCCGAGGATGCCATCCAACCATCGCGTTCGCCGCCTACCCCTTCTCCGGTGACCCTCAACCTTTCCCAACATCAAATCTTTCTCCAGCGACTCCTGTCTTCTCATCAGATGGCCAAAGTAGCTGAGCATTAACTTTAGAATTTGACCATACAAGGGGCAGTTAGGGCTCAAGGTCAACAATTTCGACTGATTGACCTGGCAGTCCAAGGAACTCTCAAGCGTCTCCGCCAGCACCACAATTCAAACGCATCAATTATTCGGCGGTCAGCTTTCTTCACAGTCCAACTCTCGCATCCATACATCCCAACTGGAAAGACCATAGCACGAGTTATACGGATCTTGGTTGGCAGTCAAATGTCTCTGCTCATTACTAGGCGGTCACGACTAGCCATGACTCTCTTTCCCAGAAACAGGCGTCTCCTAATTTCATGGCTGCAGTCCGCTTCCGGGGTAATCCTGGAGCCCAAGAAGAGAAAATCTGTCACGGCTTCCACTTCTTGTCCCTTGATGCTCCAGGACATAAAAGGGCAAGACGCCATGATCTTTGTCTTTTTAATGTTCAGCTTAAGCCCGAACTTCTCACTCTCTTCTTGTACGCGCATCAGAAGCCTCTTCAGTTCCACTTCACTTTCTGCCATTAAGGTGGTATCATCCGCATATATCCGCTACCTCACTATCCCTTTATTTCCGCCGCCCAGTTCAAGTGCTTCAGATATCAGACACCTGGGCTGGCAAACACCTTTTCCTTCTTCCTTTTAAATAAATAACAAAATAACCACATATTCCTCGCATAGTCTTGCAGTTAACGAAGAGTCAAAGTCTTTCCGTCTGATTCTATGCAACAACACTTTCCTTCTGTTCAGGTTCTGTTTCCCGCGAGGGATGCAGAATAGCTTCTTGCTGTCCTCCGTCCGGTTTCGGCCCCGAACTGCACAACAAGGCATTTCGGCCCTTCCGGAATGAGATTATCAAAGCACTGTGCATGTTCTGATATCACTCAGAGCTAAAGAGCGAAAAATGAAATGACTTAGACGAAAACGAAAAGGTTACAGCGCGTAAGCAGAGCAGGCTTTTCCGCCAAGAAAGCGGAGTAAGTGAGCGATAGATATTAGCTTTTTTGAATCCTCGATTTCATGGCCTCGATTTTGCAGCGGTCGATACGGATAAAGCCCGCACTACATGTAATGCAAGCTTTATCCGTATCGACCGCTGCAAAATCGAGGCCATGCTTCAGCTGTTTCCCCACCGCAGCTGCCGGACAACACTCTGAATACCATATTTTGTCATCCAGGCTATTTGCATGAGACTAACATGGAGCATCCCTACTGGCCGAATCCCGGACACAGTGGACTCCAACCAAGCCTGTCATGTGATCGCTGCTATCTCCTTCAACACCAGCGTCATGCCTCGATACCGCTACCGCAGGTCTACTGACTGGCATGTCCTTAACGACCGCCTTATCTGCTTCACTTGTTCTCGTGTTTGTCGTATCTCCCTACACTGCAGCAACCATTGGTACTCGCATTTCCACCCATACGCCAACCGCGGTGGAGTCTGTGCCGAGAGCCGTTCTAGCCTCACCCAAACCCGCCCTGTGCTGACCTGCACCACCCAATCACGTTTCCAGCCTGTTGCTTTCCCCGTAAGCCCGACATTCCCGCTCTCCTCTTCATCGACCTATGTGGCTGCTTCTCGAGAAACTAGCTATTGCAGCTCCCCATATTGACGCTGCACTCGCGACCCGGATTGAAAAACCTCTTTTGACTCTTGCTCCACAGTGTAACCTCATCGATGCCTTTAAGCACGGAGTTCCTGTTTCTGCCGTTCTTGACACTGGCACCCAACTCTCTTCTCAGCTCTTGATTTCGTCGTCGCCTCAAGAATGTCTAGATAACGTCTTACTTTTATTCAATAAACGGATCAAATAACGTTTAGTTGGAACTCCCATCTCCAAGAGATGGGAGTTCCAATTCACCTCATCTGTCTCATCAGGAACCTGTATGAAGGGCAAGAGGCCACAGTCAGAACTGGACATGGTCTTACTGATTGGTTTCCGATCAAGAAAGGAGTGAGGCAAGGCTGCATACTGTCTCCCTGCGTATTTAACCTATATGCAGAGTGCATCATAAAGAAGGCCGGTACCTTAGATATGCGGATGATACCGCTTTAATTGCAGAAAGTGAAGTGGAACTCAAGAGACTTCTAATGCGCGTACAAGAAGAGAGTTAGACGTTTGGGCTTAAACTGAACATTAAAAAGATCATGGCGTCTTGCCCTATCAAGTCCAAGAAGTGGAAGCTGTGACAGATTTTCTTTTCTTGGGCTCCAAGATTACCTTGGAAGGAGACTGCAGCCATGAAATCAGGAGACGCCTGCTTCTGGAAAAGAGAGCAATGGTTAGCCTTGACCGCCTAGTAAAGAGCAGAGACATTAGTCTGCCAACCAAGATCCGTATAACTCGTGCTATGGTCTTTCCAGTTGTGATGTATGGATGCGAGAGTTGGACTGTGAAAAAGGCTGACCGCCAAAGAATTGACGCGTTTGAATTGTGGTGCTGGCGAAGACTCTTGAGAGTTCCTTGGACTGCCAGAAGATCAAATCAGTAGATATTGTCAACCATAAACCCTGACTGCTCATTGGAGGGTCAAATTCTAATGTTAAAGCTCAGCTACTTTGGTCATCTGGTGAGAAGAGAGAAGTTGCTGGAGAAAAATTTGATGTGGGGAAAGGTTGAGGGTCGCCGGAGAAGGAGTAGGCAGCGAACGTGATGGTTAGATGGTATCATCGAGGCACTGCAGATGAAGTTATGTGATGTTAGGAAGATAGTGAGAGTCCGGAAAGCGTGGCGTGACATGGTCCATAGGGTCACGAAGAGTCGGACACGACTGAACGACTGAAGTGAACTGATATATTTGTTGTTCAATACTTCATTGAAATCTTTTTATAGCTGTCGGGTTTATATCTGCATCAAAAAGTAAGCAGTGTTGGAACAATTAGTTTTGCGAACCCTAGCTCATTAGTTAACACAATATGAGAGATTTTGACTGGAATCATGTAAATCAACAGTTTAATTGATGAGCATGAACACTCGAATACCATATTTTTCCGACTGGTCAATTTCAGTGAATAGGAGTTACTCACAGTTTCTCTATTTTGTATTGTTTAAATTTTTAATTTCCCTCAAAGGCATCCATATTTTATAAGTAATTAGGGAAATCATATGGCCTGGAGCAATGAAATTTGAGGACCAATTTATAAAAACTATTCGTCGCTTAGAACGTTTACGTGTTTAATACATTCATAAAGAAGTACATCGCGTTCACAATTAACTCCTCAAGCCTGCGCAACAATAAAGGCAAATACAGCACAGTGAACACTGATTTCATTAACTATGCTTCCACCACAAGTACCCGCACAAGCGATGTCGACAATAAAAAAATCAGTAGTAGTCGGAGAAGCAGCTATAAATATTTAGCTCAAAACATAATAAGATAAATTGCATTCAGAAACTTATACCACTTTCTTTTTTTCATCTTGAAGGTAAATATTGGCGACTGGATATAGATACGAATATAGATCGATATATATTAGCCATCTAGTGATAATGAAACAAAAATAACATAAGAGGGCAGGTTTCAATCTTTGAGCCTGATTCATGACAATTGTCAAATTAAAATGTAAATAAGGGCACACACATAATCAGCACTTTGTAAGCATTTTATTGACGGCGCTGGTGTTTTTTGCGTCTTGGAAACACCGGGTTTATAGGAGCTGACATCAGTGGGGGATCCCATCCCGGGACACGTGGAAGGCGGGGATTCATGCATGATCCTATAACATCGTTATCTTTCTTTGGATGGCAGAGACATCCGCGTGGACATGAAGGCACTGGTGAGCGTGGGAGGCACTAGAAAACCGAAAAAAAAAGAGGGCAATAAATTTGATCAGACGTGAAACAAACCTCTCACTATAAGCTGTTTCAGTGGTTCCCTGCTATCTGCGGTGGCCTCGATGCCGAAAAAACATAAAACAGAAACCATTATGGTTCTGTAGCAGCGCTTACATGTTCACTTTCCAGGTTGCTAAGTGCTTAACTTATAACAATCGCTCTAACATGCGTTTAGGGTGTAAAAATTCAAGAGGGCAAATCGCTGGGGTGGTTTGTTTATGATGTTTAGAAAGATGGAGCCTGCGAAGACAAACAGGAAACGACATAATGTAAACATAAAACAGCACTGGATTACAACTGATCTATTCCGAATACAAAGAGAAAAAACAACTTTCATATATTGTTACTGCGCATGCAATGGCTCCGAGCGAAGAAAAAAAAAACATATGCTTTCTTTTGCTGTTTATATGCTTGTATTTCTTTTTGTTTTTCCCACCCTGCTATGATCTGTACCAGATCGCAGTACCTATAAATAAATAAATAAAAAATAAAAAAATATAAATGCCTTTTTTCTCATGAGACAAAATACGAAACTCTTTTACGGTGTTAACTGAGGGAATAGTGATGCATGTTTGCTTGTTCTCTTTCTACAAAATCGCTTCCGAAGCTCACACTCGTGTTTTGACGTCCCCGACCTGGCAATACTGCCATGGTAAAATTAAAGATATAGGGACACTCCTTGACAGGCGAGGCTAAATCACTTCCCATTCCTGAACCCAGATTAGTTCGTTGCTAGCTTAGGCGTTTGCTTAGGCATTTTCAGTTTGAACCGTGTACGTGCTGTAAAAGAATGCCGAAACTATGGTAATTTTCACTTGATTCTAATGCGCTTAGATGTTTAAGCAATATTACAACAGCAGCGAACAAGAGGGTTCCTAGCCAGATCCTTACTTCACTGAATTGGATCCTGCTTTCAGCGTCTGCATTTTGATGGAGGTAAAGCGGTAAACTTTTCACGTGCTCTTTCATGTAGCTAAATAGTAATTATGAACCGAATAGTTAAAAAAAAAACCTAGGGCTTCAAGGTAAGCTGCAGCTTTTTCCAGCGTGCGGCTTCTGAAGACTGCACCACATTCCCGTGCCCAATATTTCTCCATGACGGGATGATCCACCCTTCCCCCAATAAATTTCCCGGTACTTTCTTAACCGTCAGATCCTTAGTTTATTCCCAAGTATTGTTCACTGTTCTTCCAAATAGTCAGTTATTTCTGTTTACACCCACGCAAACGTTGTAAAAAAAATCAAACACAGCAATATAAATACTGGTTTTCTCATAAGCTTCTGATATTAAAACATTTAGTTTCAATGGAGTCACAAATACATGTATAAATATGCATAAGAGGCGTCTGTTGTAAGGAAATAGAAACATTGACAGCGATTTAACCATAACTGAACTGATGTACATTGAAAAGGAACGAAGAAACAGCGCTAAAAGACAGGACGAGTGGGAAGGCGAGAAGATGCTTGAGCCGGTAACTGTCTCGCATTCCAACTGGTCCCGTTTGTTATAGCTGTTTATTTGTTCCTTTGATCATTAAACAACCAGCCCGACAAAGCCCTCTTCTTGAGTAGGATTTGCAATAGCTCAGTTTTGCACGCTTTGGCGTGTTTAGGCTTAGTGTTTGTTAAAAGATTTTATTTGTCTAGTTCTTTTAAAAAATATAAGACTAAATTTTTTAGGTTAAAGTTGAAGTTTAATTGTAAATAATGAGGACTCGTAATTAGGTAAGCTCACTTAAAATAGACATAAGCTAAGATAAACAATGGCATCTATACACTATGCGCAGGGCATTATTTGAGTAAATCGGCACGGGGGCGGAGGACTACAAGCTACTCAACTGTTGTCGCACAGCGGCGGCTGGGGAGACTACGACGCGTCCTCTCCTTGCGCGCGGCACGCCACTCCAGGAACGCTCGTAAAGGTCGTCTCCCGATGCAGTACGCTCGCTTTTAGCATGGAAAAGCTGGTTGAACTCAAATTGACCAATCTGCAGGCAGCACGTCACGGCGACCCGAGAGGTACAATCAGCGAGCGCGCTGATCACTCGCTTCGAATCTGCCGTGGCGCGAAGGTGACTCGCCGCTAGGGGATTGGCGCCTGGTTGACTCTGATCTTTCGTTCATGTTTCAAGTTGAATCTTGGCGATGCTTTTGGTCAATGCGCTGCTGCGCTCTGGCGCAGCACCGGAGCTTAAAAAGATGTGTCATTAGGACAAGTTTGATGCTCGGTTGAGCGGAATACGAGCGGCTTGCCCGGGCACAATACTACACAACTATGTTGCACTTGTGTTGCTAGTTGTTTAAATACTTTTTGGAAGTCTTCGTTGATGTGGAGGTTGAGCTCAAGGCCATGGCCGCTGACAATTGACTTTTTCTTGGAGTGGAGCTCTCGCTCTAACATCGCCTATATACATCTACTAACATCAGTATGCAAAGGATAAATGGCTGTTCATTTTTATAAGGCCAAATATTCAATTTTTGTATGAGCAATTGACACAGCTACTTCTGGATCGATTCAGGAGAACAAATCAGCTAGTCTCTTGGTTGATTGGTTTTCTGACTCTTGTCTAACGTTACAGTCGCATTCGACACGTATTGCAATGTGGGTGCATGCGTAATAAACATAAAACGTACGCCTTGCAGGCAGCGCCTATGAATTCTATATAAAGTAATCCAGTCAAGTTCAGGCCTGGAACAAAATATGAACAAAAATTAGAATTTTTTACAAGCAGATTTCAAAGGAGGAACTGTTGTGTGCTAGAGCAGTAGGCAGGTGTAAACGGAGCTTCTTGCATTATGAAGTTTGTGTAGTACATTATAAAGTAAGAAATAAATCTTCGCAATCATTTTGGCTAAGCATTAAGAGTGAAACACGATCGCTCCTTCTCTACACAGGACATAAAGAAATTATAATACAAGGCATATCACGCCACAACAGTACTAAACCACAAGCTGGTATAGGCACACAACTTCAACGTTTTCACTATAGGCAACCATTAAATACTCTTTTACTAGCCAGCTTTTGAAGTCATCGTGTAGAACGTCTGTCTGGTAGGCAGAGACTCTGGGCTCGATGTCAACAAAGCAATCGAGCAATATTATTTTATTGAATTATTCCGAATTTAAACTGCCAAAGTTTTGCTTCCGACGGACGCCACTACCGACTACACGGCAGTTTCGGTGCAACAAGTTTCTTAGTGATATTTTTTTACCATTTGCGTAAAGTTTGAATAATTGCAGGTGTCGCCGTATTTGCAGGATAACTTACTTACACATTATTTAATAAACACTGGAAAAGAACCACACCTAAAGCTTCTGGAAATCATGTGCGAAGGTAACCTGACGTTAAGAACGACCGCAGAAACGCCGTCATGCTCAAGGAGGCTGAATGACCACTTCGTATTCCTGAATAACAGCAATGCTTCAGTTTCGCCCAACGACATTAGGATCTAAAATTTGAATGTTCCGAGTGTGTGGTTCTCTGCTCTGTATATGTGAACATGGAGTAGCTGGCCTGCGGTCGTTTCAAAGAACATAATTATATGATCCTATACGACAAGATCAACTTGTGCTGTCCAGGTACTATCGCGAAGACGTCGTCAAATTGCTTTAATATACAGCGATAAAGGTCATTTCTCCGCAAAATCAGGATTTGGCGTTGTCGGCAGCGTGGACATTGCAAGAGAAAAATCACGGGCGCTGGCTCTTGCAGCTGGCATCTGGCAGAGAAGACACAGATTGGTCGTAGGGATGTGCGAAGTTCCGTAACCATGTCGGACGGGCAATATGTCAGGAGCTGTTCACTCCAATATGGTAAAACAGTTGGGATGCTGGTGGATGTGAAGGCCTGCTACCTCTAGGCCATGCAGGCATATTCACGGGGCTTTGGGTACGCGTCAGGCATTTTATGTCGGACGGGCATTCACACAATATGCTAGCTACCTCCGTATGTTCAAGTGCATTCCTGAGATTATATATCAAAGCCAAGATATCAGTCATAAAGACAGAGAAATGTGCGCATTTCGCGAATGAGTATCTTAAAAAGTATTTGCCACCGGGAGTCATTAACACTGGGGTATGATAACCTTAAAAAGTGGAGCCTACATTTCCCTCCCCATTGTCTGTGAATTCATTTCAAAGAGGTAAGTTCTTCGAAGCCAGGACAAGAAGCCAACCGATACGTCAATAGGCCGGCACTGCCTTGGAATACATGTTTACTATCACAGCAATTCACAATTAAAGTGAACTTCGCAATACAACCCCTAATCAGCGTAAGTTTAGTAGCTCCAATGAAGCACCTTTTATCGACACTGACTACTCGTTTTCTTGACCTATTTATCCATACCCACAGTTTTAAATTGTCGTCGTTTACAATCGGCACACACCCTCTTGTCTAAGGGTAGGAGCACGTCTCGCCTCGCTGAACTTAGTGTTTTTTTCCCTATTATGACGGCGCTAGGCATGAGCGTGCCCGGACGAACTGACTCTTTAGAACCGAACAGAGCAGCTTGCTTCTCCCAAGAAGGAAAACATTAAATTATATCCGTAGCCGAAGACGCCTCGTGCAAAAGTGCAAAACACTCGCGCTATGAATTGAAAATTTTATTCTACGCCGCTCCTTCATTCAACGTAGTTAATTACGCCATAGAGGTAGGCACCTGACCAAGTGCGGTCAAGCTACGCTAGCGTAGCGCCGGGCGAATCCACCAGGCAGCGTGACAAACTCGCAATCCGTTAGCATTACTGCACGTAACTATATGTATAAGCACATCTGGGAATTTTTATTTTCCCAAATAAAAATTCCTTCTTCGATGCTTTTGCTCATATAAAATAAAAACCTTTGAAGATTGTTATGTCCGACAGGGGAAAGGAAAACTTGTATGAGCACTTTGTAAACATTTACGATCTGTCAGTTCTTACATTCATATGCAAGAGAAAGACCATTTCAGTTTCGATGACAGGCGGCGTATAGTCGCTTTCTTTTATCCAAGAAAACGCTCTTTAGGCATTCAAACATTGTATAGAAACGCTCAACGCAATATATGGCAAGCCAAACGTCAACCAAATAAGTTACCATAAAGCACAAATAAGACCGAAGGTATTACATGAAATGTACCAGCGCTGACAAAGGTAAACGGAGCACGCTATTTCTTTCTAAATGTTTTCACGTGTTGCATAATTGAAACTGGAAGTCATGGTATGTGTAGGCTGGTAGTAAACGCCAGTGCGCATTCAGTTGCACAAGTAAAGTTTTTCAATCTCCAAAATAGAAGGCATGACTACAATTTCAACGGAAAAGCATGCTCCGCACCTGTACTCGGGCTGATAGAGAGGTCATATTATAGGAAAATTACGTACCTTTATATATGACCAAATTGGGTTTGTATTGGAAGGAAGTAGTTACTCTCACTAACAGATGAGATAACTGCGAAGACAAATTCTGTAGTGCCGTCAACAGTTAAAAGTAGTTTATTTACAAAACAATACAAGAATACTTGGTTCACGTTTCAATTTTATCATCGTTCTCTAGCTGAGCGAATTGCTTCGTCTCTACAATGGCTCTTTTGCGGAGTGCAATGCGTGTGTTCCAGGATTTCAGCGCGAACGCATTATACTTCACGACCGCTACCTGTCTCAGCTGTCTTTGCGTCCTGAGCCGCCTTGCTCGTAAAGAAATCATGTCGGAGTAAGGGGATTCGAAACCTCAAAATTCTTTTGGGAAGCGAGCACTCAGTTTCGTAACTAACGGAACTTTTCCCTTTACTCTATCAATATTTTCATAATAATTAAAACTGGCTTAATATTCAGAATGAACCAGTTGGCATGGAGCTTATCTGTTTATAAAAGTTAAAATTGGTCATTTTCTCTAGTACACTTCGATAGCTACTGTACCTTACGTTTAACGGAGCTATTACCACAGGTAATCAGCCTACCTCTTTTACTGCCGCTCGCTCGCGTGAGGATTGCATGCAGTCGTCTTCGGGAATTTTCAACCGAGTGTTGTGTTTGAATTTTTCAAAATTCAAACACAACACTCTTTCAGTGGCGTTTTAACGCGCCTTAGATCTTAGAGGCGGTCGGCCAAACTCAAATTTACATGGCCCATCCCGAAAACAGATTCGCAATTTTGAAATTGAATTCACCCAATTTCAGAACGACTTTGTCAATCCGCAAAAATATCGTTGCCCATTACTACAATTGGGTCGAGAAGTTTTTAAATGTGTACATATGGTGATGATTCGGGCGCTTTGATACGACACAACAATGGTGAACGGAATCAAGTATTATCGCACAAGCCCACTTGTGGCTTTGGCGCTTCCGTTTGTGTATGCTGTTTTCAATATATTGAATGAAGAATATTATTATTATTATTATATTTTCATGCAGTCTAGGTTTGAAGGGGCAGAAAAGGGGAAAGTAACTGCAATTACATAAAACAGCTTTAGTAAAATCTCTAGCTATGGTGGACAGTAACAGTCCTAGGTTCAGTCCTTAGAGATTCTGCATAGGATCCGTGGATATTAAATTCAAAGCAAAAAAAGAACAACCAGATACACCTTTGCAGACAAAAAAGCTAGAACTTTGCATCATGCACACAACTGATAAATGGCCACTCATGTGTGGTTTGTGTTTTTCTGTAAACCTCTGCATCTGATATTTTTATACCTTAACTAGTAGTGATCGTGAAACAGTTTGGGCACTCACTGCGCCGTAACGATGCCCACCGTGAGTGAAAACATGACCGCCAGAACGGATATTTTTTTCATGATCCCTGCAACACAGGAAAACAAAAGAACTGAAGTGGTTTATTCCATTCATAAATACATACTTGAGGGAGAGGGCAAAACGCATGTAATACTGAAAAGGCTCCTGCGCCCTGGTGCACTTGCAACAGAAGCACATCCTATGACTTATATTCAAGGTGGATTAACATGTAAAATTCGTACATTCACGTATTGCATTAGCGAATTTTCATATAATCTTTAGAAATAAAAAAAAAATAAAAAAATATGTAGCGAGGTACAATTTAAACAAATATATTGATCAAGGCTCGACAACAGCATTTGGGTAACTTTATTACCTAATAGCAGCTGACTTGAGTACCTATATAACAAATGTTTTATCTGTGTTTGAATTTCAAAGAACAATTGCCTAATGCAGTGTAGTTAGAGTGCCATAATTTGTTCTTATTATGGGAGGCATAGTAATACCGTTTCTTGGCTGGTATGTTTATTGTTAAGCGAGCAGGTTGTGGTATTGTGTTTCTTCGTAAAATGAGTGGTGAGCAAGAGTGAAAAACCATTCTCTTTACTTCATAAGCAGTTAACATTAGTAGGCTAACACCGTAGAACAGTGGCTTTAAAATATGCAATCTTAGGAATAATTCTAATTGCTTTCTTCTGTAACAGGAAGAGCGCTTTCAAGCCGGTGTCTTACGTTTTGTCCCCAATTAGTAGACAGTATGTAAGGTGGGACTGTGCAAGTACAAAAAATTCTATCTTTAATGACAGTTTTAGAGCTGCTCTAAATTTGTGACGATACCAATAAAGCGCGCCACTTTGAGGCGCGACGTTTTTACGCACAAGTTAATGGGATACATCCACAGCAAATTGTCGCTAAATATAACACCAAACAAACGTACGCACTCAGTATGTTGGATAACATTGTTCCCAAAAATAATGCTCTCTTTTGTATTTAAAACAATGTTTTTCTTTTAAAGACTATATACCCCATCACACTGACATTTTTCTAATTTGTAGCAGTTTAACCAGACAGAAAGGTCGTTCAGCCAGGAATTGTAACTTTAAACTATAGTTTGAATATGTTCAAAGTTGTGTCGTCCACGTAAAATATTATTGCAGGAGGGTTTTCAATACTACAATGTCATGAATATGTAAGAAGAGGAGTGGTTCCAAAATGGATCCATGTGGTATTCCAATAATTATCTTACTGTATTCCGATCGAATACCATTGACAACGATGCAATGGTTCCTGATTTTAGCTAATAAGATATTAATGGGATCACATTACCGCTTACTAAATATTGCTTGGGTATGCTTAACAATATATTATGAGTAACGGAGTTATAAGCTTTTATAAAGTATCAGAATAGGGCAAGAGTTACAAATTAATTTTTGATAATTATTCAGTAGCTGGTCTTTAATACTTAATAAAGCTGATTCTGCCCATCTTGTTTTTTGAAAATCGTTTTCAACTGATAATTATTGAAGTTGTGGAACGAAAGTTTAAAAATTCGACTACTAACATTCCTCCGACAATTTTCGAAAAGACACGCAAAGCTGATATTGCACGGTACTTTTTGAGATCATTGCAAAACCATCCTTAGTGCACTGCAGATAATCGTGAAATTTTAAGCTGGAGGAAAAATGCCGTCTTTGGGAATTATATTACAAGTATATGCGATAAACAGGGGCTATAAAACAGCATACTCTTTTCATTGTTTGGGCTTCATATTGTCTTACTCAGCAGCATAATTATTTCTGAAATGTGCTATGTAATTTGTGATTTTTTGCTGCTGTAGTGGGAGTCGAAATTCTATGCACATGAAACAGGTGACATATGTTCACGGGTCAGCAATGGTATCTTGTATATTCACACTGACTTGCACAGAAAATGGAAATTGAATGTGTTAGAAAGTTCAGCACCTTTACAGCAGTGTCCATCAACTAGAATCTTATGAGATACGGCTTTTGTTTTTGTTTTATTGAATTTTATTGAGTTATTCTGTGAGCTGAAGTGTATTGAGCAGCAGCATCAGTAAGCAGCAACAGCAAGCCGTGGCAGCAAGCAGCCAGCAGCAAGAAGCCAGAAGCAGCAAGCAACAGCAAGCAACTGCAAGCTGCAGCAAGCAGCAGGCAGCAGCAGCAAGCAGCAGATGCAAGCGGCAAGTAGCAAATAGCAGTAGCAAGCAGCAAGCAGCGGCACCAGCAGCAAGCCGTACCAACAACAATAATAATAATAATAATAATAATAATAATAATAATAATAATAATAATAATAATAATAATAATAATAATAATAATAATAATAATAATAATAATAATAATAATAATAATAATCATCATCAGCAGCAGCAGCAACAGCAAGCAGCAGTCGCAGGCAGCATCAACAAACAGCAGCAAGCGGCAAGCAGCAAAAAGCAGTAGCAAGCGGCAAGACGCAGAAAGCAGCCGCAAGCAGAAGCAGCAAGCAGCAGCAGCAGCGGCAAGCACCAGGCAGCAAGCAAAGGTAGCAGGCGGCAGCAGCAGCAACAACAGTAGCACGCGGCGGCAGCAACAAGCAGCAGCAGCAACAGCAGGCGGCAGCAGTAGGAGTATTAGTAACAGCAGTAGTAGTAGTAGCAGCAGCAGCAAGCGGAAACCAGCAGCATGCATCAGAAGCAGCAGTAAGCAACCGCAAGCAGAAGCAGCAAGCCGCAGAAGCAAGCAGCAGCAGCAACAAGCAGCAGGTGGCAGCAGCAGTAGCATCAACAGTAGCAGGCGAGAGCAGCAGCAGCAAGGAGCAGGCAACAGGCAGCATCAGCAAGCAGCAGCAGCAACAGTAGCAGCAAGAAGGAAGCAGCAAGCAGCAGGCAGCATCAGCAAGCATCAGCGGGTAGCAGCAACAAGCGGCAAACAGCAAATAGCAGTAGCAAGCGGCAAGCAGCAAGCAGCAGCAGCAGCCCCAATGAGCAAGGAGCAGCAAGCAGCGGCAGCAGCAAGTAGCAGCAGCAACAGTAGCAGGTGGCAGTAGCAGCAGCAACAATAGTAGCAGACGGCAGCAGCAGCAAGCAGCAAGCTGAACCAACAATCATTATCATGATAAGCAGCAGCAGCAACGGCAAGCAGCAGATGCAGGCAGCATCAGCAAGCAGCAGATAACAGCAGATAAGCAGCAAGCAGCAGCAACAAGCAGCAGTAGCACCGCAAGCACCAGGAAAGCAGCAGGCAGTAGCAGCAGCAACAGTAGCAGGCGGCGGCAGCAGCAACAGTAGATGGCAGCAGCAGTAGTAGTAGCAGCAGCAGCAGCTGCAGCCGTAGCAGTAGTAGTAGTAGTAGCAGCAGCAGCAGCAGCAACAGTACCAGCAAGAAGGAAGCAGCAAGTAGCAGGCAGCATGCACAAGCTGCAACAGGCAGCATCAGAAGCAGCAGCAACAGTAGCAGCAAGAAGGGAGCAGCAAGCAGCAGGCAGCATTAGCAAGCAGCAGCAACAGTAGTAGCAAGAAGGAAGCAGCAAGCAGCAGGCACCATCAGCAAGCATCAGCGGGCAGCAGCAGCAAGCAGCAGCAACAGTAGCAGCAAGAAAGGAAGCAGCAAGCAGAAGGCAGCATCAGCAAGCAGCAGCAACAGTAGCAGCAAGAAGGAAGCAGCAAGCAGCAGGCACCATTAGCAAGCATCAGCGGGCAGCAGCAGCAAGCGGCGAACAGCTAAAAGCAGAAGCAAGCGGCAAGCAGTGGCAGTAGCAAGCAGCCAGTAGCAGATGCAGCAGCAACAGTAGCAGGGGGCAGCAGCAGCAGCAACAGTAGCAGAGGGCATAAGCAGCTAGCCGCATCAACAATCATCATCAGCAGCAGAAAAGTGGCAGCAGTATCATCCATAACAGTGGCAGCAGTATCATCCATAACAGCAGCAGCAATCAGCAAGTAGCAGAAGTAGCAACAGCCAACAGCAGCATGTAGCAGACAGCACCAGAGAGCAGCAGCAGAGGCAACAATAGCAGCAACCAGCAACAGCAACTGCAGGCAGCAAGCAGCAGGAGCAGCAGTAGCAGCAAGCAGCAGCAGCAGCAGTAGCAGCACGCAACAGCAGCAGCAAGCCGCAAGCAGCAGCTGCAGGCAATATCAGCAAGCAGCAGCAGCAGCAGCAGCAAGCAGCAGCAGTGCGCAGCATTAGCAGCAAGCAGCAGCAGGCAGCATTAGCAAGCAGGAGCAAGTGGCAAGCAGCAGCAAGCAGCAGCAAGCAGCAGCAGCTGCAACAGCAGCACCAGGAAGGAAGCAGCAGTAGCAATAGCAGCAAGCAGCAGCAACAGTAGCAGCGAGCAGCAGCCGCGAGCAGAAAATAGCTGTAGCAAGCAGCCGCAAGCAGAAGAAGCAAGCAGCAGCAATCAGCAGCAGCAGCAGCGGCAAGCACCACGCAGAAAGCAGGAGCAGCAGCGGCAGCAGCAACAGTAGCAGTAGCAGCAGCAGCAGTAGTAGTAGCAGTTGTAGTAGCAGCAGCAGCAAGCAGCAGGAGCTGCAGCAGCCGCCGCAGTAGCAGGTGGCAGCAGGAGCATAAGTAGTAGGCAGCAGATGCAGCAAGCAGCAGCAGCAACAGTAGCAGCAATGAGCAAGCGCAACAGCAAATTCAGTCGCGAGCACCAAGCAGCAAGCAGCAGCATGCAGCATTAGCAAGACGTAGCAAGCAGCATCAGCAAGCCGCATCAACAATCAGTAGCAGCAGCAGCAACTGTAGAAGGTAGCAGTAGCACATTTAAAATAGTTTAAGGCGCAAAAACCAGACAAACACAAAAGGTAAGTGTCAGGACGAAGCGCCAACTCCCAACTGATTTTATTGCATGCAAGAAAACGTACTTAAATAGTTTCGTAGTCACATGCGTAAGTGTCACCTGAAACTCAGGAACGACCTGATAAGGCGGGCTCCAGGAATATCTTTTCACAGTTATTTAAAACGAGTGATGTGTCGCTTACGCACATGTCGCCTTTTTGATATAAAACGCTTCTAGCAATTCCCTGGCATTCTTAGCTTTGCTTTTGGCCAGAATGCGCACATCAGTGAAGCATGGCTCACAATTGCAGGACGCGCATTCATTAATGTGCTTAGTTATATGGGTGCCTTCCTTGTTCTGTTGTACGTTTCTCTCATGTTCCCTCGTCCACTCATTCAGGCACCTGCCTGTCTGACCTATGTAGGAGTGGCCGCAAGACAGGGGGATTTCATATACAACCCCTTCAGCACATTTCATGAGCGGTCTCCTGTGGTTCGTTCCGCAGCCTCGTTCCTTGGTATTTTCTTTATCGGTACGGGAGCAAAGACCACCTAGCTTTCTCGGTGCAGAAAAGGTGAGCCGCACACCATGGCGGCTGGCAACTTTTTTCAAATTATGGGCCACACGATGCACGTATGGCACCACCACTGGTCTTACCTCATCTCGAGGGACCTCCGGCCTAGCTCTACCAGTACCCTTCTTTGTCTCGTTTAGGAGACATTCAGCCACCGCGGTCACGAGCGAACGTTGGAACCCAGCTGCAAAAAGCCTAGAAAATTGGTGATTAAAACTGTCCCGCATTTTGTGAAGGCATGACTTTTTGAGTGCCGATTCTAGGCAAGGCGAAGCAATCCCGCGTTTCACCAGTTTATAATGGCAGGAGTCAAAGGGTAACAGCTGCTTCTTTGCACGCGGGGAATATGTCCAACAGACCCGATCACCACAGAACTCCAGCTTCAAATCTAAAAACTAATGAATTGTCATGGTCAGGTAGTTCGTGTGTGAATTCCATACCTTTTCCATGCTCTTTAAAGGCAGATAAAACACTGTCCACTGTTTCCTAAGGTTGTAAAGACCTTTAGTTAAAACAATCATAAAATCATCTACATACCTAAAAACTTTAAAAACCCTGTCAACGGGTAAAACTTGCTGCAAAGCTTGGTCAATACGAGATAAAAAGATGTGACATAGCCCCGGTGCCACACAGGAGCCAATGCATGTGCCAGATTTCTCCAGAAAAAACTGCTGGTCAAAAGTGATAAAAGTAGATTCCAGGTGAAACTGCAATAAGGTTAAAAAGTCATCTATGGAAATACCAGCGGTGTTCTGAAAAGCAATCGGGTCATTTTCTTCAATGCACTCCCTAACGGCTGAGAACAAGGGGCCATGAGGGACTGAATAGAATAGATCTACAATGTCCACTGAAAAAGCACTTCCAACATCAGGGTTGTTTTCAAAAAGTTCACAAATTTCATTTGACCGTTTCATCGAAAACGGATCATTGACATGCAGTTCTGACAAGTGCTTAGCCAAATACATGCTAAGATGTTTCTGCCACGTGCCTTTTTCAGTTACAATAGTTCTAAACGGCATGCTTTGCTTGTATGCTTTGACAGAAAAGAAAACTTTGAGCGCGCTCTTTTTACTATCTCTAATCTGATTAGTAAGGGTGCTCAACCCCAGACGTTCACATAAAGCCATCGCAGCCGATTTTACTTTTGTGGATTTTTAGAAATTGGAACAAATTTCTTTCTAACTGCCTGAGCTGCTCTCTCTGAGAAGTTGTCATCAGGGAGGACCACAAATCCTCCCTCGTTATCGGCTTGTAGTGGACGCAGTTCATTCTGTCTGCAGTACGACACAATGGCTTCCGTCGACATTTCCATGTTTCTTGTGGTGTTCGGATAACCCGACTTTAAAAGGGATTCAACACCCTCCAGCAGGCATTTTTCTCGCTCCTCCGATGTGGCTTTTCTTGAAATTCGTCGGTTGATGGCTAGTAGATTTTGAGACGGCACCTTTGGCTCCACTGTGTACTTCGGTCCCTTTTCCAAAACAGATTTCATTTTCTCTGGCAGATGTACATCCCCCATTATCACCAATCCTTCACCACCTTTCTTCTTCTTGTCCTTTTTTACTTCCCTCAGCAAACAGTTGAGCATTCACGTCCACTGTTGCTCTGTCATCTTTGAGGCCAACTTGGTGATGGACCGAAAGGTGTTCTCAGCGACACATGCAGGACTTTGAGCAAAGCAGGCAACACGCAGAAGGTCATATAAAAGGCGATTCTGGCGCCAAAGCTCAGATCTGAGGATCTTGCTGATTCTCTTCACGTGACCCCAGGAACGAAGCACAGGGCGGAGCATCGCACTTACTTCAACAGGGACCAGGCGTTCTTGATGCAAACGGCGACTGTCCTAGCACGACAGGTGTTGGCGACGACACATGTGACACAATCATCAATGAGACGTGGTGAAGACACACAAATGGAAGGGCCCACTGTACTAGAAATATAGTCTAAAAGCACTTGCTGCAGGGCTAGTAGGCTTTGGTTCATATTTAAAATAGTTTAAGGCGCAAAAAACAGACAAACACAAAGGTAAGTGACAGGACGAAGCGCCAACTCCCAACTGATTTTATTGCATGCAAGAAAACTTACTTAAATAGTTTTGTACTCACATGCGTAGGTGTAACCTGAAGTTCAGGAACGACCTGATAAGGCGCGCTCCAGGAATATCTTTTCACAGTTATATAAAACAATTGATGTGTGGCTTACGTACATGTCGCCTTTCTTATTGATATAAAACGCTTCTATCAATTCCCTGGCATTCTTATCTTTGCTTTCGTCGCCAGTCGCCTTTTTCATCAAGAACGGCCTGGTCCCTGTTGAAGTAAGTGCGATGTTCCGCCCTGTCCTTCCTTCCTGGGGTCACGTAAAGAGAATCAGCAAGATCCTCAGATCTGAGCTTTGGCGCCAGAATCACGTTTTATATGACCTTCTGCGTGTTGCCTGCTTTGCTCAAAGTCCTGCATGTGTCGCTGAGAACACCTTTCGGTCCATCACCAAGTTGGCCTCAAAGATGACAGAGCAACAGTGGACGTGCATGCTCAACTGTTTGCTGAGGGAAGTAAAAAAGGACAGGAAGAAGAAAGGTGGTGAAGGATTGGTGATAATGGGGGATGTACATCGGCCAGAGAAGATGAAATCTGTTTTGGAAAAGGGACCGAAGTACGCAGTGGAGCCAAAAGTGCCGTCTCAAAATCTGCTAGCCATCAACCGACGAATTTCAAGAAAAGCTACATCGGAGGAGCGAGAAAAATGCCTGCTGGAGGGTGTTGAATCCCTTTTAAAGTCGGGTTATCCGAACACCACAAGAAACATGGAAATGTCGACGGAAGCCATTGTGTCGTACTGCAGACAGAATGAACGGCGTCCACTACAAGCCGATAACGAGGGAGGATTTGTGGTACTCTCTGATGACAACTTCTCAGAGAGAGCAGCTCAGGCAGTTAGAAAGAATTTTGTTCCAATTTCTAAAAATCCACAAAAGTAAAATCGGCTGCGATGGCTTTATGTGATCGTCTGTGGTTGAGCACCCTTACTAATCAGATTAGAGATAGTAAAAAGAGCGCGCTCAAAGTTTTCTTTTCTGTCAAAACACACAAGCAAAGCATGCCGTTTAGAACTATTGTAACTGAAAAAGGCACGTGGCAGAAACATCTTAGCATGTATTTGGCTAAGCACTTGTCAGAACCACATGTCAATGATCCGTTTTCGATGAAACGGTCAAATGAAATTTGTGAACTTTTTGAAAACAACCCTGATGTTGGAAGTGCTTTTTCAGTGGACATTGTAGATCTATTCTATTCAGTCCCTCATGGCCTCTTGTTCTCAGCCGTTAGGGAGTGCATTGAAGAAAATGACCTGATTGCTTTTCAGAACACCGCTGGTATTTCCATAGATGACTTTTTAACCTTATTACAGTTTTACCTGGAATCTACTTTTATCACTTTTGACCAGCAGGTTTTTCTGGAGAAATCTGGCATATGCATTGGCTCCTGTGTGGCACCGGGGCTATGTCACATCTTTTTATCTCGTATTGACCAAGCTTTGCAGCAAGTTTTACCCGTTGACAAGGTTTTTAAAGTTTTTAGGTATGTAGATTTTATGAATGTTTTAACTAAAGAAGGTCTTTACAACCTTAAGCAAACAGTGGACAGTGTTTTATCTGCCTTTAAAGAGTATGGAAAAGGTATGGAATTCACACACGAACTACCTGACCATGACAATTCATTACAGTTGTTAGATTTGAAGCTGGAGTTTTGTGGTGATCGGGTCTGTTGGACACATTCCCTGCGTGCAAAGAAGCAGCTGTTACCCTTTGACTCCTGCCATTCTAAACTGGTGAAACGCGAGATTGCTTCGCTTTGCCTATGATCGGCACTCAAAAAGTCATGCCTTCACAAAATGCAGGAGTTTTAATCACCAATTGGCTAGGCTTTTTGCAGCCGGGTTCCCCCGTTCGCTCGTGACCGTGGTGGCTGAATGTCTCCTAAACAAGACAAAGAAGGGTACTGGTAGAGCTAGGCCGGAGGTCCCTCGAGATGAGGTAAGACCAGTGGTGGTGCCATTGTGCATCGTGTGGCCCATAATTTGAAAAACGTTGCCAGCCGCCATGGTGTGCGGCTCACCTTTTCTGCACCGAGAAAGCTAGGTGGTCTTTGCTCCCGTACCGATAAAGAAAATACGAAGGAGCGAGGCTGCGGAACGAACCACAAGAGACCGTTCATGAAATGTGCTGAAGGGGTTGTATATGAAATCCCTCTGTCTTGCGGCCACTCCTACATAGGTCAGACAGGCAGGTGCCTGAATGAGCGGACGAGGGAACATGAGAGAAACGTACAACAGAACAAGGAAGGCACCCATATAACTAAGCACATTAATGAATGCCCGTCCCGCAATTGTGAGCCATGCTTCACTGATGTGCGCATTCTGGGCAAAAGCAAAGATAAGAATGCCAGGGAATTGATAGAAGCGTTTGATATCAAAAAGAAAGGCGACATGTGCGTAAGCAACACATCAATTGTTTTATATAACTGTGAAACGATATTCCTGGAGCGCGCCTTATCAGGTCGTTCCTGAGCTTCAGGTGACACCTACGCACGTGACTACAAAACTATTTAAGTATGTTTTCTTGCATGCAATAAAATCAGTTGGGAGTTGGCGCTTCGTCCTGTCACGTACCTTTGTGTTTTTCCGTTTTTTGCGCCTTAAACTATTTTAAATATGAACCAAAACCAACTAGCCCAGAAGCAAGGGCTTGTAGCAGTAGCAGCTGCAACAGCAATGGCAGGGGGCAAGAACAGCAACTGTAGGAGGCGGCCGCAGCATGCAGCAGGTAGCACCATCAAACAGCCGCAGCAACAGTAGCAGCAAGAAGCAGCAGCAACAGCAAGCAGCAGCAGGCGGCAGCTGCAGCAGCAGTAGCAACAAGCAACAGCAGCAGCAAGCAGCAAGCAGCAGCAAGAAGCATAAGCAGGAAGGAGCAGCAGCAGCAGCAAGCAGCAAACAGCACCAGTAGCAGCAAGCAGGAAGGAGCAGCAGCAGCAGCAGCAGGCAGGTGGCAGCATCAGCAAGCAGGAGCTGCAGCAGCTGTAGCAGCAAGCAGCAGCAGCAGGCAGCATTAGCAAGCAGCCGCAAGTGACAAGCAGCAGTGATCAGCAGCAGCAAGCGACCTTCGGCAAGCAGCAGCAAGCATCAGAAGTAGCAAGCAGCATGCGGCAGCGGAAAGCAGCAAGCAGCAGCAGCAACAGTAGCAGCATAAGGGAAGCAGAAGCAGGAGTAGCAGCAACAGCAGCAGCAGCAAGCAGCAACAGTAGCAGCAAGAAGCAAGCAGCAAGCAGCAGCAAGCGGCGAGCAGCACGTAGGAGCAGCAAGCAGCAGCAACAGTAGCAGTAGCAGCAGCAGCAGTAGTAGTAGCAGTTGCAGTAGTAGCAGCAGCAGCAGCAAGCAGCAGGAGGTGCAGCAGCCGCCGCAGTAGGAGATGGCAGCAGGAGCATAAGTAGCAGGCGGCAGATGCAGCAAGCAGCAGCAGCAGTAGCAGCAATGAGCAAGTGCAACAGCAAATGCAGCCGCAAGCACCAAGCAGCAAGCAGCAGCAGGCAGCATCAGCAAGACGTAGCAAGCAGCATCAGCAAGCCGCATCAACAATCTGTAGCAGCAGCAATTGTAGAAGGTAGCAGTAGCACCCGCAACAGCAAGCAGCAGCAGAAGTAGCAACAGCAGCTACAACAATAGCAGGGGGCAGCAGCAGCAACAGTAGCAGGCGGCCGCAGCATGCAGCAGGCAGCACCATCAAGCAGCCGCAGCAACAGTAGCAGCAAGCAGCAGCAGCAACAGCAAGCAGCAGCAGTAGCAGCCATCAACAGCAGCAGCAAGCAGCACAGTAGCAAGCAGCAAGCAGCAGCAAAAAGCAGAAGGAGGAAGGAGCAGCAGCAGCAAGCAGCAAACAGCACCAGCACCAGTAGCAGCAAGCAGAAAGGAGCAGCAACAGGAACAAGCGGCAGCAGCAGGCAGCATTAGCAAGCAGCAGCAAGTGGCAAGCAGCAGCGAGCAGCAGCAGCAAGTGACCTTCGGGAAGCAACAGCAAGCATCAGAAGCAGCAAGCAGCATGCGGCAGCGGCAAGCAGCAAGCAGCAGCAGCAATAGTAGCAGCAGGACGGAAGCAGCAGCAGAAGCAGCAGTAGCAGCAACAGCAGCAGCAGCAACAGTAGCAGCAAGAAGCAAGCAGCAGCAGCAAGTGTCGAGTGGCAAGCAGCAGCAAGCAGCAGAAACCAGCAACAGCAGCAGCTGCAATGAGCAAGCAGCAACAGCAGATGCAGCAGCAAACAGCAGCAAGCAGCAGGCGGGAGCAGCTAGCAGCAAGCTACAGCCACAGTAGCAGGCGGGAGCAGCAAGCAACAGCAGCAAGCAGACACAGCTGCAGCAGGAGCAGCAAGCAGGAATCAGCAAGCAGGAGGCAGCATCAGCAAGCAGCAGCAGCAACAGTAGCAGCAAGAAGTAAGCAGCAAGCAGGGGGCAGCGTCAGCAAGTAGCAACAGTAGCAGCAAGAAGGAAACAGCAAGTAGGATGCACCATCAGCAAGCAGCAAGCAGGATGCACCATCAGCAAGCAGCAAGCAGGATGCACCATCAGCAAGGAGCATCAGGAGGCAGCAGCAGCAGCAGCAGCAGCAGCAGCAGCAGCAGCAGCAGCAGCAGCAGCAGCAGCAGCAGCAGCAGCAGCAGCAGCAGCAGCAGCAGCAGCAGCAGCAGCAGCAGCAGCAGCAGCAGCAGCAGCAGCAGCAGCAGCAGCAGCAGCAGCAGCAGCAGCAGCAGCAGCAGCAGCAGCAGCAGCAGCAGCAGCAGCAGCAGCAGCAGCAGCAGCAGCAGCAGCAGCAGCAGCAGCAGCAGCAGCAGCAGCAAGAAGCAGCAAGCAGCGGGCAGTATCAGGAAGCAGCCCCAAGCAGCAGCATCAGCAAGCAGCAGCAGAAACTAGAAGCAGCAGCAACAGTAGCAGTTGTCGGCGGCGGCAGCAGCAGCAGCTGCAAGCAGCAAGCAGGAGGCAGCATCAGCAAGTAGGAGGCAGTATCAACAAGCAGCAGCAGCAGCAGCAAGCAGGAGGCAGCATCAGCAAGTAGGAGGCAGTATCAACAAGCAGCAGCAGCAGCAGCAGCAGCAGCAGCAGCAGCAGCAGCAGCAGCAGCAGCAGCAGCAGCAGCAGCAGCAGCAGCAGCAGCAGCAGCAGCAGCAGCAGCAGCAGCAGCAGCAGCAGCAGCAGCAGCAGCAGCAGCAGCAGCAGCAGCAGCAGCAGCAGCAGCAGCAGCAGCAGCAGCAGCAGCAGCAGCAGCAGCAGCAGCAGCAGCAGCAGCAGCAGCAGCAGCAGCAGCAGCAGCAGCAGCAGCAGCAGCAGCAGCAGCAGCAGCAGCAGCAGCAGCAGCAGCAGCAGCAGCAGCAGCAGCAGCAGCAGCAGCAGCAGCAGCAGCAGCAGCAGCAGCAGCAGCAGCAGCAGCAGCAGCAGCAGCAGCAGCAGCAGCAGCAGCAGCAGCAAGAAGCAGCAAGCAGCGGGCAGTATCAGGAAGCAGCCGCAAGCAGCAGCATCAGCAAGCAGCAGCAGCAACTAGAAGCAGCAGCAACAGTAGCAGTTGTCGGCGGCGGCAGCAGCAGCAGCTGCAAGCAGCAAGCAGGAGGCAGCATCAGCAAGCAGGAGGCAGCATCAGCAAGCAGCAGCAGTATCAACAAGCAGCAGCAGCAGCAGCAGCAGCAGCAGCAGCAGCAGCAGCAGCAGCAGCAGCAGCAGCAGCAGCAGCAGCAGCAGCAGCAGCAGCAGCAGCAGCAGCAGCAGCAGCAGCAGCAGCAGCAGCAGCAGCAGCAGCAGCAGCAGCAGCAGCAGCAGCAGCAGCAGCAGCAGCAGCAGCAGCAGCAGCAGCAGCAGCAGCAGCAGCAGCAGCAGGTAGCATCAGCAAGCAGCAACAAGCAGCAGGCAGCATCAGCAAGCAGCAGCACCAGTAGCAGCAAGTAGAAGCAGTACCAACAGTAGCAGCAAGCAGCAAGTAGAAGCAGCAGCAGGAGCAGCAGCAGCAGCAGCGAGCAGCAGTCGCAAGAGGCAGGCAGCAGCAAGCAGCCGCAAGCAGAAGCAGCAGGCAGGAGCAACCTGTATCAGCAAGCAGCTGAAGCAAGGAGCAAGCAGCAGCAAACACAAATGTCACTAACCTGCAAAATAGGAGACAGCCTTTTCTAAATCCTTGACTTCACTGCGTCTTGTTACTTCCGCTGCCAATAAATGTCGGACTGTTTCAGCGATGCCATCGAAGACTCGGCAGGTGCGACGTCGTTTTTCACCAGCCAATCACCGGCAGCCAGGTCAGCTGGTAGCCGATGCCGCTTTACATTTCTTCCGTTGGTGGCTATCCACACCTGGCGGTGGATTGAAGTATCGCGCCATGAATAACGAAACCTAACTCATAGGTCGATTGCAGCAGTAAATAATAGCGAACATGGCAAGGAACAGGCTTCTTGGAGTTGTTTGATTAAATTCTTCCATCTGCTACCGCTGCGAATTGCAGTTGCTGTTGAAGAAGAGTGCTTCTGGGAGGCTTTTCAACAGTGCTCACAAGGATCTCGAAACATGTCGTTTTAACATAATCAACCACACATACGTATAATATAAAGCTGCTCAGGCTGTTTCTGCGTCCTCTTGATCATTTTCCAATGTCAATATATTATCCGCAAAAGAGAAATCGAATCTAACAGTTTTAATTCTTATAGCGATAATTGGCATATCATCTCGTACGGAAGGTTTTCTGCATCTAGTACTGCTGAATATTAAGACAATCGATATTGCTTATATTAAAAAAAAAACAGCTTTCATGTTCTGTACCTTGGCTATATAGCTATTTAGCATATGAGGTGATGTAGAATTTTCCGACATAATCAAAGGCCAACTACATTCCAAAAACTTCCACATGAATCCGTGCTCAAAACAGGAGATATAAATTCCTTCTCTGTTAAAAGAACTGCGCTGAAAAATAGGAGGGCTGTTAAAGACAAGCTGAAAAGCTAGGAAGAAAATGTTTAGAACGCATTTTCGCACTTTTCAGTGCACTGAATTAAAATCATCGCATTGGCGTCTTAGTATATTTGAGATATTAAACTCCACAAGCAAAGAGCAAGCAAACAAACCAAACATCACATCGACGCCGAGCGCAGGAAACAACTCTTGAAAAAGAACGCTGCAGCAAACTTGGCGAGCTCCATCGCTGCCGGCCGTCTGCTGAAAAATTTGTAATGTCGATATCGGCGTTGTGCTCCGCATATAGCAGCACTAACCCAGTCAACGCCGCGACGCATTTAAAGGAAGAAGCGATTGTTTATTTGTTTTTGGCCCGTTTTGAATATAATAATTTGTCCTTATAGAGAGCTTTCGGACGTATCAAGACAAGCATTGAGACAATGGTCTACCCTGCACTCGCGGACAGCGACATTCCATCGTTTCTGAAGGCGAAGTGCCCATTTTCTCGCTTGGGAAGTATGAAATTGTTCGTATCTCGATTGCTGATCGGACCTTGCGCGTATATATATCTGACGGGACTCCACATGACGGCCAACCAAGCATGTGAAGGCGTCATATCGCGATCTTTTCTTGTTTTGCTGGGTCGCTCGATGGGGTGCAGATGTCATGCAGGCATTGCTGTCTGGCAGGCATTTGGCTAGCTAGCAAATGCATTATTTCGGTTCCCAATGCAATTTAGGGTAACATATAGCTTATAAGAACAGGATAATGCCCGTAGAATGTGCCAGTGCCACGGAAACTACCACTAGAGCATCGGATTGGGTGGCTCGATGACGAGCGTAGACGCGCGGACTGCGGCTCTTCAGCACCTTCTGCCTTTGGCGGACGCCGTAAGTTTCGCACTTCTCCGACATGCGGGAAGCTTTGACAAGCACCACTGTTCCTGCAAAGGCGCTCTTCCTGATCTCGTTTACTTGAATTTGTGCCCATAATTGAAGCCTTGTATATTCGGAGAAAGCGCTTCGATACAGAGCGCTGCGCCAAATAAACTGGGAAAAAAGCGTAAGAGGGTGACGTGCTCCGCACACCAATCATGACGTAGTTTCCGCGTCGCTTTTTTTTCGGCGTCGAACGAAGGGGGCGAAGTTACGGCAAGTATTTAATCGATGCTGTGAAGCTACAGCAAAATTCACCACAGTTATAGTCTCACAATTGGATATAGTTTACGAGATAAATTCGTGAGCTAGCGTGAAATACGATCGGTAACTTTTTTAGCTTCTCTTTAAGCTTCGCCTTTGAGGATGTCAGGCGGTAACATTTAGGCCCTGCTTCCTTCAGGTCCCCTTGCGAGCCCTTGTTCCCTCACATGTACCTTTATATTTGCTTAGTCCCTAACCCATTAATTTGGGCCTATGTTATATCGCGCATATTACATTATCATATTATCATGCAGTCGCAAGCTACGCAATCATGTTAAAGTTAGCCCGACATGGATGTTGTTAAGGCCCGCTTTAAGCAACCATGCGAGAGTGCATGCAATAGAAGTAGCGCGTATTGCTCCTCACCCAAGGGTTTGGTTACCGTGATACATTCCTTTCTGCAGTATCATGTGGCTCCAGACGTCATACAATCCGCGAGCCGGTAAGTACACGATCACGTCCCCTGCCAGCTTACAACCTGCCAGGGCCATGCCAGCAGTTGTTCACTCACAACGCTGGCAGCTTCGGAGTTTCTGCATGACGCGGTTTCGGTCTTTAACGTTAGCACAGTAAATATTAAGTGGAAAGTTATACCTTTATTCAATCTAGGAAGAGTGTTCTTGGTAACTGACAGATTTCTTTTGGTGAAAATAATTATGGCATATGAGCTTCGATGTTACAATAGAATAGACGCATGTAAAATGAAAGGCACTCATGGCAAGTCGCACCACCAATCGAATACCGATATGAAGGGACAAAGAGTCGAATGATGTTCGAAGAACACATGGTCCCATGCAGCCATGCTCGTAACAAAATGGCTGTAGTCTTGTGGGTGCCTAGTTCTGTGAACAGGCGTTCGCCTGCACCTGCCGTCTTCATACCTGTGAGACCAGATCTTTCAAGCAGTGCCCGCTCGGTGCCCTGAACATTCATTAAAGTCTGCATAAAGGGTTTGAGGCAGTTTCGTTTAATGTTGAAGCACTACGGGATGCCTGAATGCGAAAAATGCGCGCTTTGCATATGAAGCCTCATCCATCTCCTCCCACCAGAGAAGAGGCAAGAGCCGCCTCCCACTTGCGATAATTATTACTTTCAATAACACCTTCCAAGGTTCGCAGGCGAAACAATGGGAAACGTAAAGTTCAGTAGGGAAGATGAGGAACAGATAATACGTATACGAAACAAGACGGATATAATAGATAACGTGGATGTTTCAGACATAAAGAAAGAATCATATATATTGTTACGGACGAGCAAGGAAGTAGAAGCAGGCATTGGCGCGGCCAGGAGCGCTCGTTAGGACGCGAAAATTTCATTAAACGTCATCTCACGGTCATCGAACATTTCTCTGTCCTCTGTTCTCATTCTCCTGTTTTCATCGGCTTGCCACCCCGTAACATTTGGTTGGAGGTGCGTGATACTTCATCATCGTCCCCTAAAATAAAACTGTAGAGACAGGGTCTAACAAAATATTTATTGTGTGCTCGCAATAGACAATACGCATTATTTACATATTCTTCCACATAAATCGTGTTCATGACACTAAACTTTCATTGCTTCAATTCGATCACAGATTGGAAGGCTATAAATAACCTTTTTTAACAATCAGCAAATAAATATAAGGAAATGACATGCTCGTTGTTAGACACATATAAAGAGAGCTAACAGCCACTGAGGTCAAGGAAGGTCTAGACAATTTTAGGCGGAGGGATAATCAACACGAAATAATATTATATTCACAGTTAGGGTGAATTTATTGAAAATTGAAAAAAAAAAATTATTCCCATACTCTAGACGTTTCCCATACTGGAACATTGCATATTTCAGGGCAGTAATCCTGATATATTCTTAATTCAGTAAGCTTAGAGAAAGAATCTGAGAGAAATGGCTATATATATTCAATCAGATCCTATCTATATTATGACCCATAACCATCCTTCAAATGACACCTGCCTCTCCTATCGACTCACAGAAGAAGAGCTTTTATGATACCTTCCGGATGCCGCTGCCATGCTTCCATAACCTCCATTCCAGCGGAACATTGGCAACATGGGTGCGTGCTTGTTGTGGGCTAACGTGGTTGACCGTGAATAATTGCGCATTTATTCAACTCCAATTAAAGGCATGATGTGAACACGCCAGTACTACCGACAGCGGCTCCCAGTTCTGGTTCATATTCCAGTTCAAGCACTCTTACTTTTTTGGCCAACTATATCACCCTTTATACGGGACACACATAGAATAATGTCTTAAGTTGCAACATTATGTGAAGGACCAGACGACGTACATCTAAATTCCCGCTTCACCAAGCCATCTCTCTGCCCTGGCGAGGCCTCGGAGTTTCATATCTGACTCAGTATCGAAGGGTCCCGGATTAGATTTCTATCTAGCAGGTGTCGAATTGGTGGGCTCGTTTGTGGGGTTTAATGTCCGAAAGCGCTGTGAGAGACACCGTAGTGGAGGACTCTGGAAATTTAGACCACCTGGGGTTCTTAAACGTGCATTGACATCGTACAGCACACGGAAGCCTTGCTTTTCGCCTCGATAGAAAAGCTGCCACCGAGGCCGGGATTCGATCCGGCGTCCTTGGGAAGAGTAGTCTAGTGCCGTAACCACTGCGCCACCCCGGTGGGGTAGGTGTCGAATAGGCGGCTGGACACTCGGATAGCAATCTATTCCAGCCCTAAGCCTGCAAGTGCGTATGACCTGCCAAACCTCACACTCCATTGGTATGCTTGCGATGTCTTGCTCACATCCACAGACACAACGTTTTCTTGAGTTCTTGCTTTCCACCTCAAAATGAACTTAGCCATCTTCTACCGCTGTGCCCCTCACTGTCCACGGGCTACAACAGCACCTTACAAAGTGAACTTTGCAGTAAATTACCCTGCAAGCAACAGGGCAATCACCTGGGCACCCTTTTCCCGGTACAATTAAGCTGTGCTACAAGTTAAAGCTTCGTTCATGTGCAGTATACCATACCATTTACGGGTCCCTCAAGATCGGCACGACGCGGTCGTCCTTTGTGTCGTGCTATGTTGTGTTCAATTTAATGCCACATAGGCAACTTAGTACGTCATAGACAAACCAGGAGGTTGCATATCTGGAATATTTATGAATTGTAATTTTTGTCTGTTATAGTTCCTGTAAAAATTAGCTTTTTTAAGAAACGTCAATGTATGATTACGAGCTATGCCGCAAGTATAAACTTGGTGTATTAAAAAATAATGATGCCATAACAAGCCTCGCACGGCTAACAGAAAACTTCCCTGTTTATAATGTACGCCATCCTGAAAGGTGACATGTAGCCAAATGTAGAACAAATTATGGGCGTCACATGTTGAAATTCAAATTACCCACACTTCTAAATCGAATAATTCAAGAAACTGACACTGACATCTATCGTATATCGCCAAGAGACCTGCGCTCAATATTTGTATAATGATGTAACATAACGATTTCACTTTCTTTGCATTATAATGTTCCTTTTTTAGACGATGTTCCATGAATCCTGTATGCTTTCGTCATTATACTGTTTTCCCTTAGCCGCACGCTTCTGTGCTGCTTGTGTGGTTGGGGGTCAGGGCTCCTCAAGCTATTCTGACAGCTTTTTTTTTGTCCTCCATGTAAATTTTTGTTTGCAGAATAAAATTTAAATTTGAATTTGAGCTAACAATGCAGGAAGAGTTGACAAGTGCATTTTCATCTAACACCAATGAAGAATAAAAAGCAATGTCTCTCTTGTAAAAGAGTGTAAAATGGTTTTTTCTTACGCTTTCTAGTTTTCTACATGAGCACAACAAATGGTTTACGCAGAAGCAGACAACGTAAGCGTCAAATAGCGGTTTTCCTTGTTTTTTGCATGAAGTGGCGAGTAAGGTGTGTGTGTGTGGCCTGTGCGAAGATGGTATAAAATCACTTCTCTAAACGGTTCCTAGTGATCCCATTATTTCTATTCAAATACAGATTTACAAGATGAAGTTTCTTATCACAGCTTTTTCTATGAGTACTGCCATTTATCTCTAGGTTTAAAATGTACTAACTCCATGCAAACTCTAGAAGATTTATTTAATGTCTTGGCTTTCTTGCCTTTAGCCAGTCTGCTCCCTCGTTGCCTTCTATTTCGATAGGGGTCGGAGCCCAGCCGGCTTTGAGGCTTAGTCGCTGGCGAATGACCCTCCTTGTATTGTATCATGTCTTCGCGTAGTGGTTCGACGGTATATCTGGGCGAACGGCTGAGGGTAGGCGTAGAGAGTCTTTGCCATAAAACTGTCTTAATTTTCTGGTTTACTATTTTATATACAGCGACAAAGGTGGTATAGCATTCAGCATTGAAGATAGACGCACACCTCGAAACTTTATTAATAATTTTCTCTCATCTGCCTTGTACTGCTTTTACGATGCACTCAACTGTTTTCGAAACCTATGGGACTGAGGCACCTATTGGTGCTTTGCTACCAGTATCCTTTTATCATGTCTAAAAAGTCAATGGTGCGTTGGCGATGTGAAAAAGTTGCGCTTCACAAGAAGGTTACGATCGTCGTACCTTCCTCGAGGTGACAACCTATATCCTAAATATGGCGGAACGGCACTAAACCGCACGATGGTGTGCGTGCGAAGGTAAGCGCCGTACACGTATCCAAAACGTGCTAAGCAACGGCGTCATTTGAATGGTACATTGTAGTAGCAACGCTCAATATCAAGGGTCTGTCCTCCGGAAGGAGGCAAAACCAACTGATACAACAGATGACTGAGCAGGAAAGAGATATTAAAGCGATATCCTTAAGGGCCTCGTATCGCAGAAATGCTGGTGTCGGCGTTGTAGTTGTAACGCGAAACTCAGAAGAAAGTTAGGAAACAGTAAACATTTTTGCGGAAAGCTGCGGAGTCACACACTGTTCCTTCGCAGTGTGAGGAGAACACGCTACCACTGCGCCACAGAACTGCATTGATTCTCTCCGAATAAAAGTGGGCCTAATGAGGGCTATGGAGCGCATATTGTTTGATGTAATGTTAAGAGATAGAAAGCGTGTAGAGCGGATTAAAGAAATAACTCGAGTTAATGATATTCTAGTGGAAATCAAGAAGTAGAGATGGGCATGGGAAGGGAATGTAGTTCGAAGAGAAGACAACCGATGGTCGCTTAGGGTAGCCAATTGGATTCCAAGGGAAGGAAAACGCATCATAGCGCGACAGGAAGTTAGGGGGCGGATGAGATGAAGAAGTTTGCAGGGCAGGGGTGCAGCAGGGAAGTTTGCTGTGCACCTAGCACAGGACAGGGTTAATTGGAGAAATATAGGAGAGGCCTTCAACGTGCAGTGACATACTGCGGCTGATGATTATGAATGAAAGCATTGAATTATGACTGTAAGCTTGTGTTAGGTGCGTCTTTAGAAATAAACGCATTGCTTTAGAAATAAACGCATTGCGGAAGTAATCATTCTGGTAGCTAAGAATATTGCCGTTTGCTTACCTGCGGTGCGGCACTCACTGGAAAATACCTTCGACCGTACGGAGCTGCCGCAGCGGATGGTGCGAGGCACCGCCCGATTCACAACCCTTTACACCTTTCCATCATCTTCAAAACATTAGAGTTTAAGGACAGCAGAGAAAAAAGCCGAGCGCCGAGCAAGTGAGAAGAAATAGCCAAACGGAGACTATCTAATTGATTGTAAATTAAAGGCACGAGTGAAATTTCATCCTACGTACACTAATGCAAGATACACTACTTCAAGCGGCTAGGGGTCGCGAGCCCCCGTCATCCATCCTTCAGTCATGTGTAAGCACGCGAAGGAGACAGACATGGTTTTGGAATATTCTGGAACGTATGTGCGATGGATGCTTCTAGTGCATGGCGCCCGTATGAGTCATCGTCATCTGCGCTTGCGGATGGCTTATCAACGTCTACTTCTGCTCGACGACGGGGTCGCTCACAAGAGATGATGAGAAGGCAGATGCGAGGAGAGGTCATCCATTCGCCGTATGTAAGGAAGTCAAGTAGCGCTTTTGGAACAATGTGCGTGCGATGGATGCGGTGCCGTGTACCAGTGCGAGACGCTCGTATCAATCGTCTTCTGCGGGTGCGTGCGGTGCATCTTCGTCTGTTCCTGCTCGACAACGGAGTCGCCCACGTACTCTTGAAGCCGAGAAGGCAGAGATGTAAGCAAGGCGCCATGCGAAGTATGTCGTTATTTGGCTGAAGAGCATGAGGCGGCGATCCGAACGGGACCCGATAACGCTATTGCGTTCAACGCATAAAGGCAAAGCTCAAGCGCCCTCTTTTTTTTTTTTTTGTCGCGATGCTCGTGACTGAAATCGAGAGTCAAGACCAGACCGACAGTATGGTGGCTTCTTTCACCAATTGTAGGATGTTTGCATGTGAACTGCCATGGGGACCTCGATAGGCTGCATGAAATATGATTGACAAATCACTGCGTGCGGTTGTGGAAAGCGTTGCGACCAGCAAGATAGTTTCAAATGGCGCTTTGTGTGCGTTTACGTTAAGCTAACGCACAGGAGAGGTGAAAACGTTTTGAGAGCGTTGGCTACTACTGTGACACATATCGTCTGGTCGTTTTATTTGACCATTTTATTTGCGTATGCACGGCCGCGGCAAGGCTAGTACTAGGCCTTTCAGAGAGACGAGTACTCTCTGTTTGAATGATAATTGATAAATGGCATCTTGATTATGTGAGTGACGGACTTTCTCGGAAGTCGTACTGGAGTGCTAACATGGTAACGCAGTAACATAACATGATAATGCAGTACAAATTGCTTTTGTACTGCGGATGTATTGTAACTTTTTGCCATCGTCTATTTTCCTGCTTCTATTGCGTGAACTTGTGTACACCCAATTATATCTGGCCCTTTGGAGCTGCTGGCGTGATGTTTTTTGTTTTCCTGTTAGATATGTTTCTTTTGTTTTCTGTGCGTTGAATTGTAATCTTAATACTGCGACGAGTTAACACAGATACAGGTGAATTTTTTCACATCAAAACTATTTCAGACATAGCACCTGTCTTACTGTACATTCCTTTGCATACTTTGTTCGCTGGTTCTAAGTTCTGCATGCATGTATATATGTAATAACGTAACAGTCTGTTGGCCTTTTCAATCATGGGTAGGAGCCTCGTCAAGCTACTGCGTTTGTAGCTTTTTGCTCCCACTCTAGCATTTCTTTTCTGTTCCTCAGGACAAAAATGCTGAATAATGTTGATTTGATTTGATTTGAAATGTAAATGCTTATTACTGATCCTTAGAGCGCGCTGAAACTAATTTCGTGCCAGCTCAGTAACGATGTCACTTTCTACAGGCGACACCATAATGCATATATAACATATATGGTCTCAGTTTCTGTAGCAATACTTTACTAGGCGAGCTTCAATTCGTCTTGCTGGGTGAAATCACAAATCTATTAGATAATTTGGGAAGATAATTCCCGGTAGATAATCTACGGTAAGGTTTTCGAACCGTTTAAGAGCAAACACCATCTCTACTTCGTCTATGATCCTGCGCTATCGAATCAGCCAACAAAATAACTACTCAAACATTTTATTTATCACGAATGTGCATTCTGATTTTTGAGGGAGCATGTTTTTTCTCCTATTATATGCTTAATAGCTTAGTCTAGAAGTACTCCGCGGGAACGTAGATGGTCATGCGTTGTTCAGATACATTCCACAGATTCCTCGGGCAAATATCGCATGGTTTCTTTGTAAGAAATTCTAAAACGCGTCAAGTTTCAAGCATGATAACAATAGGCAGGGTGGGGAGGTGAGGGTAAAGGGGCCTTCTAAAATTAAAAAAAAAAAAACGAGCCCTCATTTATGTTATCCTACCCTCGTGCCACTATTTCTTGAAAGCGAGTCTCAGACTCAATTCCATTCCGCTCGGCATTTTGCCTCAGTCTCGGCAATCGCGAAGCCAGTAAGAAAAGAAAGCCGCAACCGGAACAACGGAGCCTAGGAAGAAAAAAAAACAACAACTCGTCAACACAGGGCAAATCCTCAGATCAAATGACATGCAATCCAGAATCTACGCCTGCTCGTCCATGGTTGGCAGGTAGCGAGAGTACCAGTTTTATCTTTTCCGATGATGCTAGGTGTTTGTATATAAACAACGAAATAGCTACAACATTATACGGCCAGAGTAACATTGCAATGAATTGAACACTTTTGTATTTTTGTTGTATGTTCTCATCGAGTTTCCAGTTTCACGATAATATATTTGCTCGAAAATCGCATTCTAATAAATTTCGAACTCGCGATACCTACTGTCTTTTTCATTAAATGTCACAAAATTTTATGGTGTGGGAGCAAATAAATGTTATGAACGAAGTCATTCGATTGGATAGGCGCTATGTTTCTCGTTTAGCTCACACATAAGTATAGAACATAGGAAAAACGTTGTGCTATCAGCTATCTCTTCGCACTGCATCAATCCACGTGGTCTTTTTTAATTTTGAAAGGTCGTGCGATATGAACCGGCATCGAGCCGCTTAACCCTCCCTGATTGCATCCGCTGCTCAAAAACGCTAAAAATAAATGCATCTTTAATAATATTAATAATATTATTAGTTAGCTGACGCAAAACAAAGGCGTAGTTTCTGTCGCAATGTTTTTCCGTGGATATCTGAACCGCGTCGTAAGAACCAGCTGAGAAAGCCATTCAGTGGAAAGATAGAAAGAAAAGGCCTTCTGGAGGGCTACATAGTAATTTCGACCACCTGCAGAATTAAAGTGCACTGACATCGCACGGCACAAGAACGCCTCTCCGTTTCGCCACTATCAAAACGCAGCCGCCTACTGTCGGATTCAAACCTGTGTACTGCGACACAGTAGTCGGGCACCTTATCCACTGCACCACACCGGAGGGGCTATGTTTAGGAAGCTCCTAGTTAAAAATGCTAGGAAGCACTTTGGAGCATTAAACTGGGATGAGGCGAAAGCCTCTATTGGGCGGTGGTCCGAAGCCCTTCATTACGGAACCACCCACAGTCGCGACGACGCGATGGCGTAAGCTACCAGCAAACATATAAAGCCCCGCTTCAACCGAGCCGTATGAACGTGCCTATATGTGGCCTAGAATAGAGTGAGGGCAAGGAAGGGTCTTCGAAGGCTGATTCTAATATCATCCTCACATATGAAAGGTTTGGTTTGGTTTATGGGGTTTAATGTCCCAAAGCGACTCAGGCTATGAGAGACGCCGTAGTGGAGGACTCCGGAAAGTTCGACCACCTAGGGTTCTTTAACGTGCACTGGAGGCTCGAGTTAGTAGCTCCTGCCAAACGCAATGTCAGAACATCCAGTTTGCGCTCGGCCATGTGAGCTTCTAGCTAACGCCTCCCACGTAACAAAAGTGTTACGGATGGACGGATGCACGCGATCCGCGAGCATGAGCCATTAAAGGCTATCGCCTTAATACACGTTTTAACCAAAGCCTATAAATTCCTACCGTACTATAATAAAACCTAAAGGCGGATGGTTAACCCATCTTAATTCTTCGTCTTCGGCGTCAACTCACATGCGTATGACTGGACCAGAATATTTTTAATAGTAAATTAAAAAGCGGTGCCATCTCTGTTCGGAAAACTTTTGTGATTATCAGTACCGTTCTACCGTGTCCCGCTATCAAATGTGGGCAATGCCGAAAACTTCCTTCGCCACTTGTATGGCATTATTTGCCGTAGCTGCAAGGAAATGACGCGAAAACTGCGCCACTGAAAATGGTCTACCGACGCAGCAAGTGCAACGGCAAACTATCCTCAAACAGTGCGCAGCGGGAACAGTTACGGTAGCCTGCCTAGAAGCCGAGGTATGGACACCTCAGAGCACAAAGCGGTGTAGTGCAGGGAGGTTGTCAGGCCGCGCGCAAGTCTGCATGTTCGCTTAGCGAAAGATTTAGTGTACACATCTTTTACTGAATGTTAGAAGCCTTAACAGTCATCACAGTTCTTCAAATATGCGAAAGGTTGTATTACGCAACTGTTGTCAAATAGTTTGAAAATATTGTAAATATTACTGCATTCATTCTATGCGTGCGACTCCAATGTAAGTTTTCTGTGTTAGAGCGCTGCTCTTTGGCATCCGTACCTGTGTTTTGCGTCGCCTTCGGCGTTGTCCCTCGTAACCATGTTCTGCACTGCGCATGCGCGCGCAGCCACGGAGGGCTGACCGAGTGGAGCAGGAAAGTGTCGGCCGGCATCCCAAGCTACCGGCGTAAAAGTGGATTTTGCGCAGAACACCGGTCAACATTGATGCGTTCATCGGAATGCTGGTTGTTTTCGATGCTACGTTAGGCAGTCTGCATCACCCTGACCGAAGCGCACAGCCGCCGCCGTTCATAAATGAGAACTGCCCGCCTGTATAAATAGTTTATCCTTTGTCAATTCTTCCTAAGCCATATGCGAGGCAACCGTTGGAACTCCTTCCTCTGCGTCTGCGTAGGGGCCTCGATGCGCGCCCCTCCCTCCGAGTGGCGGAGGGGGCGCGCATCGAGGCACCCTACCTTTGCGTCCACACTTACTCTGTAGCTCTGGCTTTACGCAAGATGTTGTTTAGCTTATGGGCAGACAACTTTCCGTCGCTATAGTTTTTTCACTCACCTGTCTATATAAATAGTTTTTTCTCTGCCTGTTATTTCTAAACCATAAGTGAGGCAATCGGCGGGAGTCCGTCTGCCGCTACGTGCACAGTTACTCCACCTAGTGCCACCGCCGCCTGTCTTGTAGCAGCGCAGGTCACATATTAGATTCAGAACTGTTAAGGGAGTGTTTCGTGAAAAAGATACATGTGTGAAAAAATAAAAATGGCTGTGGTTTAGCTCTGTTTACACCTAGTCGAGTAGCAATAGCTAAAGACTCCCGGCTACGCTTAGGATTCGCTTCCAGTTATACATGTTGTTATTAAACTTATTGGTTTCCCACTAGACTAAGAAAAGAGAAACGTTTTGGTCAACCAATGGGTAAAACTATTTTTCACACCAATGAAAATGCGCAGATAGGTTTTATGCACACAAAAAGACGACACAAAATGACAAGGGTGACAGGACGGAGCGCTCCGTCCTGTCTCCCTTGTTTTTTTGTGTCGTCTTTTTGTGCGCATAAAACCTATCTGAGTATGAACCAACTAGCCCCACAACGCATATTACTGGAATGAATATGCTTCTAGGATATGTAAAGTAATGGGCTTTTGTGGCGACATTGCCAATAGAGTAGTTCTTTCCTACAGCGATGCTTGGCGTACTTCAGGCTGGCCGACTTCTTACCATCCATACTGCGGCCTCAATAATGGCTGCGGCGACGCGAGCTCTTCCCTTCTATACTTCCCGTTATCACAGCTGCGGTGCGCAAGAGGGTGCTGCGGGCACCCAACGGCAGGAACGCTGTGGCGACCGCGATGAGTATAGTTGCCGGCGAATCCAGGTCTGTGGTGTGACGTCGTACAGAGGGCGCAGTAAGCGCTGCAGCTGTGGCGATTTCTAGGCAACGGTGAACGACCGCCTGCAGGAGCGGTAGCCGCGCTGCGACCACGACGAGCCGTGTTGCTGGAGAGTCGAGGGCCATGGTGCGACGTCATAGTGCGGCCCCTGATCTAAGTGAGGCGACGGCGAAGACGCGAGAACCTGGAGTAATATAATTATTGCCACATGAAGTTCGCTGTAACTGTACCTACATATTCTGCTCGAATGTTTTGCCTCAATCTATCGAAAGTCGAAAAAGCTGTTGACTTGCGCGGAAATTTTGCTTTAGGTAGTAGCGTAATTGTCGGTAATTTTTTTAATCGTGCAAACTTTCGCGATGCCTCTCTAGGGCAGGACGTATTTACAGTACTTTGCTTTTAGCTAAGGTGAATGCAACAGTAATTGTTCATATTGCCAATTGCTATTATACCCATTTTTAGCAGTGTTATCTCGTTAAAAAGTGGTCCGACGTGTTCCCTGTCAAAGCAGCACTAATTATTCGTAAGTTCTAAGCACTAATTAAACCATCATGCACGTTGTAGCAAGAGCTTTCAAAGTTATTTTGCCAACTGGTTCCTCAGAAATTTGCTCAGCGTCAGCGCTCGCCTTGTGCAACAACAATTAAGCTTGTCGGCCATGCAAGCGCGAGCCCGAGTGCTATGACTCTGTTTCTTCTATATTTATTGCAATTCTTTCTTCCTGCGAATATGCTTTTGGCTCTGTGTGTGGCTCGTTTAAAATAATACAGTTCTCATGTGTATTTGCACCCCTTTTTTCTTCGAAAACGGTAGATTAGGAAACAGCCTTCTAATAGCGAAGCTTCTCGTGGCATTACGACCTCATTTTCTTTCACAATGCGAATAATAAACATTGGATATACCTGCGTACAAACAACCGAACCGACAACAATCACTACTTAACTACACTGTAGTCATGAAAACATAACTACAATGCTCAGAGGTGTGCAGTATGCCATTAGAAGCACGACGTGTGTTTGTTCTTACACCAGTTATTTTAAAAGCAATAGTAAGCGTAGAAACAGCGTGCCTTTCCAGTCGAAAAAAACTACAGAACTGTGTCTAAATTACGACAAAATATCCCGTAGCTCTGTCGTAACCATCAGATTTTTTTGTAGTTCTGTAGTGCTTTTCTGTAGTTCTGTAGCACTTTTCGGTTGTAACTACAGAAATTTTTGATGTTACTACAGAATGTTCTGTTGTCACAACAGATTTCCCGTCAAAAACCGCACTTGGAAATGGTTTGGTTTGGTTTGTGGGGTTTAACGTCCCAAAGCGACTGAGGCTATGAGACGCCGCAGTGGAGGACTTCGGAAATTTCGACCACCTGGGGTTCTTTAACGTGCGCTGACATCGCACAGCACACGGGCACCTTGCTTTTCGCCTCCATCGAAAAGCGGCTGCCGAGGCCGGGATTCGATCCCGCGTCCTTGGGCACAGTAGTCGAGCGCCGTCACCACTGCACCTTGGATAACTTTATCCGATCATGGCTTATATCTGCAGTCGCACCTAGGAACGAAGCGCCATTTTCAGATCTTATTCTTTTCATGTTGATGGCATATTTGCAGCATCCTGCAACCACAAACAACTACAAGCAGCAAGCAAAAAAACACTGAAAAAAACAGGCCAAACCGTAGCTAACCGGCTTCTCTCCTCCATCTCTACCGAAACGCTAACTGTGCCCTAGACTGCAGCGCTCGTTTTTCCCCAAGCGACAGTCACACGCAAAGGGCCACTTCTCTATGGCATGCGCGCTGCGTTCTACACGCCTTCCTTTCTACGTTCGCTAGTAGCGATATAACTCCCACAAAAGGCGCAGAGTTTGAATACGGAAATGCAATGTGCAGAGGTCGGGATTTTCGAAGACCCCCACAAGGGCACAAAAGCTCATTTGCGGCATCACATAACCTTGAAAGTTACATTGCAAATAATAATTTAAGGCTTTAATATAAGAATAAGAATATCAAGAGAAAAATGTATTTATTTGTACAGCAATCAGCACCTCACCTCTTGTCTCCTATGGTTTCGGTACACAGTAAAGTTGTTGGGTCACGCAGGAATTCGTCATTCCTAATGTTTCCTTGCAGCCGCAATTTTGTTAGTACTAAAATGGAGGAATCTTAACTTCCTAGATATGAACTAACCTTGATGTGTTTAGAAGAGAGGCTGTGTACGTTAATGGAGCTTAAAGACAGATGGATATCTGCATTGGTACTACGATATGACTTCAATGTATCTTCTTTAATAAGAATATGAATAAAGTTTATTTAACATATTGATGATGTTGGGTGCGGCGACAAAAAGCCATTGGAAAGGTTGGACGAGGTCGACACACCCTACAGAGGAATTGCAGTTGTACATAGCATATTATCACTTTTACAAAAAAGAACAACCACGTGCTTTCGAGTTCTCTGATTTTTTTTTTTTGAAAACAAGGCGTTGCTCGCGGCGCTACACAAGAAACACTCGTTTATTTTTAGCTTATCGGACTTGTACACTTGTACGCAATCATTTTTGATCTGTCAATTTCAAAAACGTTTTTCCAGCTAATTGAATCTGGCATTGGAAATCATCGCGAACAGCAAGATTCGTTTCTTAGAGCTTTGGTCTTATCCCAATGACCTGTACCCTATATTTAAGAAGAGTGAATATGACCTTCCGTAACCTGTTTTCGATCTATAGTGAACCACTTATAATGCCTAGCTTTTCCTTGTACAGGCTAGTGCCTTTCGTTTCACCAGTTGACTATATCTCCGAAATATCATCTTGAATACAAAAAGGAGAGTGTTACTGTGTCGTCTCAAGCCAACAGAATCAGGCTGTGCACTCTCGCCCAGTTTTTATATCTTTGGAAAAATTGAACATGATCAAGTTATAATGAATAACATTTTCCCGGTTTATTTTTCGCGACAAAAAATTATTCGCGCCATGGCTGCCAGTGTAAGTTTGTAAGCAGTAGCATAACCTAGTCGCAGAAAAGAATAGTAAAGAATAAACATTTACATGCATGCCTATGAAACGTCCTTTGCACAAATACTGCATGTTGTCCCCTTTTAAGAAATAAAGTGAACCAAATTTGTTTCATTTTCAATAAATAAGCGGTACGAAAAAATACAAAACAATCACGTTTGAAAGTCTTGATGTAGGGATTTTAAGCGCAAACAAAGACAAGGACCAGAGAGGTGACGCGCTCACACAAGCGCTAACTATCGACTGACTTCATTAGCCGAAGCTAGCCCCATATATAGGTCGAAGGGTGGGAGAGAATGAAACCAAAGCGAATAGCAATGGAAACAAAGAAACAAAGGAGTCAAAGGTAAAAAGCCAGCAAAGCAAGGCGCATGCGCGTCTTGCATTGCTGCCAACTTGTCCTACTAACGGGAAGTTTTCATGATATTTGAAAACGTTTATTAAATCTATTTTCATAAAGTACTCATTTCAACTGTTTTTCCTAATTTGCACGCAAGGCACGAAATGTAAGACAAATAATGCAGATATCAGAAAAAATGTGTGTAAGCTAAATAACTTTTACTACCAGAAAATACGATCGAGCTCTCAACCGTATTCAGTCATCTGTTGCGTAGTGAGGTGTTCCTAACAGAAATAGTGTTGATGTATACAGTGCAAGAGGACGACGACGTGCTGGTTTGGTGTGGTGTGGTGAGAAAGACGACTCAAAAGCTAGGTTGGGTACGTTCTGGTGGTGTGTGTCTGACAGTGAATTGTTGCGGTTATCGCTGTGTAGTTTCCCTTTACAATATGAAATATAGTTGCTTTCAGAGTATCAAATAATGACCTTTATTCTTGAAAATGTAATCGAAGTACTTTTTGTTGGAAAAGAAAAAATAAATTTTCCAATCTTAGTTGAAGGCCAGCATCAATTCGCGCATGCTGTTCATTGCAGCGTGCAGCTGGAAGCAAAATGAAAGGGAACGCGGGAGCGCGTGGCCTCCGCGCTTTGCAAAGCGCTGCCACCGACACAAGACGAGAATGGTTGGTACCAAGGGTACGATCGGAAAGAGGAGGCGACCAAGATTATTTGGATGCATCTTTACCACTGATTAATGTCACCTGTCGGTGTCAACGCATTTGAAAGCGTGGAGGCCACGCGCTCCCGTGTTCTCTTTCATATTGCTTCTAGCTGTACGTTCCACCAGATGCAAATCGAAAAAAGACCCGAAGTCCACTTCTCTGTTACTATGCTGCGCAGTACCTGGACACTGCCTGCTCCGGTAATCCGGAAGTCTGTCTGAAAGCATGTGTAAAACAATAAACGAAAAAAAACGAAGAGGCAGCTTTTAATGTCGATCAAGGTACATACTCGGCGCATTCAAGCCCGGCTCCCACACACCACTGCTTTGGAGATGGTCTATGCGGATAAACTGCTACGTCACTGCCTTACAAACTTGAGTGGCTGGTGTCCAGTCACGGCCGCTGCAGGCTGTTCAAAGCATTGTCATTAGATTCACGCCACAGCAGCTCTCCTCCGACTGTCCGCAGTCATGTCTGCTCGTCTGAACCGGCCTTAACTAGCGATGGCGATCAAACGTGTTGGAGTCAAGGTCTTCATCCCGCAAGAGCAGCGAGGTCTACCAGATTTTCCCCATTCGGTTTGAACTCGAACAGAGTAGCAATTGTCCCCAACGTTAAGAGGGCAGAGCATCTCTTCGGCAAGGAAACGCAGTTTGCTTTCAGTGTGGCAGTGCCCATGGCAGGAACAAGCACAGTCAAACGAGGTTGTTAGTCTACTTCTCTGTTTTCTGGAGAATAAGGCAAGTTCCAAGAATTTCTGTACATTGTTTTGTTAGGCTTTCTTCGTGTTTTGATTTTGCCACTTTGAGAGGTAGGCAGGTAAAAGTACCTAATTCTTTAACTTCCATGCACTGTTTTCTTTCCATACAACTGAGTTCCCCCTGCTTTTGAGTATCGCTGCTCTCTTTCGTTCTCTTGGAAGGAACTGAAAATGACGAGAATATGCTGCTTGCGACTGATTCATTTTATGCGCTCTGCCATATTGCCATTCATTGTATCCTAATATTTAGAAATTTTAGAGCAGTTTCAAATCGCCTTATAGTATAGTTTTTTGAAGAATGTCCGTTTTCTCCATGTTCACTCGGACCAAAAGGCCACTGCGAAACAACAGACAACAAGGCAGGACATCAATAATGTGGAAGACCTATCTGATACTGAACAGCGCCTCTTAACCCCCAGAGTTAGAACTCATGAGATCACATAGATATGTGCCCATCACTATATCACGCATGTTAAGAATTACACCACATTAGTGGCTTCGAAGCAGTGCTGCAATCCTTTTTGTAGGCGCACAGAAAACGTCGGGGTACAGTGGCAATCACAACGTTCCTCGCAGTCCACCAACCTTCTTTGGGGCTCATCCCAGGGGAGCGGATCTGCAAGAAATGCGAAACCCGCTGGTATAGAATGCCGGAAGATGAAACTTCAAACGCAGCAGTGCAAGACAGCGAGGGTCACTCTGACCGCTGTGACGCGGAAGTCAATGATGTGCTAATCGGCATAAGGGAGAGCACCCTGAAGAAGAGAGAAAGGCAAAAGGTTCGGGAGACATGTGCAAAAAAGGAAGGCAAGTGAACTTCTGAAAAGGGCAAAGAGAGGTGTGTCGTCATGTCAAAGCCTAAACGAGCCATCTACACCGCAAGCTGCAGTTAGCGGCGGGTTCATCTTAAGTGATTACATGTCTCCAATGAATGCCAATAATTGGAAAATGTATCACCAACTCGCCCGCTTAGCTATACTGTTGAACAGAAAAAGTATGCTCATAAAAAAGAACGAGTGAAGAAGATCCAGATATTGATCCTGGCCCCAAAATGTTGGTCCCGTTAAAATTTTTCTACCTTTTTTTTGGAGCGTCCGAGTACCAAGTACTTGAAGCACTAAGAATACGATCAGAGAATGGAGCACTAGGCATGGCCATCGCGGAAACTTGGTCGCTCCCTCAGCAGTTCTACGAAGACGACACAGTTTCTTCTTGCCTTCTAGGTAAGAACGATGTACTACATGGGCACCGGACATGGTTATTATTACTTAGCTTTAAAGAGCTGCATCAGGAATAAACGAAGAATTCAAGCTTCACATGCAGTTTATCGTCATTTGCTAGCCTTTGCTCAGGACACTGCGTTTCAGCAGGAGGAAGTGGCTTAAAGAGCTTAAAGAGAGATCGGGACTTAAAGAGAGCACTGAAGAAGTTCTGGCAACCACAGTATGCCACGTTGGCGAGGAACACTGCATGTTTGTAAAATGCAACGCGTGCCCAGGTGGAGACCATATGAAGTGCCTTGTACGAAGGCAGATATTCTTGAAGATCAGGAAGGAACTGTGCATGTAAAACAGTGGGTCAGTGGTGTTTCGTGTTGTCTCGAGGCAATAGCTTTAGGTCAATAAGAATTTCGTGACAAATTTGGGGAGGTGCTGAAGTACATAAACAATGATTCCTTCACCAGCAAAGAACAGGCAAAATACTTCAGACAGCTGAAAAAGGAAAGTAAATTAGACGATGTAATGCTATTTATAGATTTTGATGAGAATTACAGCTTTATTTTTCTGTATGCTCCAGAATCATATCACGGCCTCAATACGCCGGCAACGTTGCATCCAGTTGTCTTTTACTACCTCGCACAAGAGAACAGTGCAGAAATTTCAGACAGTTCTTGTTGTCGATTCAGACTCGCTGGAGCAGAACACACTTGGTGTTTGGTGAAATTTATTTATTTATTATTTATTTTACAATACTGTGAGTCTTTCTCAGGCTCTGACAGTAGTGGAAAAAAACTATAAACAGCAGGCATAGTGTTCCAAGGCAGCAGGGAAAGCATACAGAGTACACCGTGAATAACATATCAGGGTTGCGGATATTTAAAAGCGACGTTGACTCGTGAACAACAAAAAGGGCAGTGAAACAACAACTCTACGACAATGACATTTCTTGAAAAAAAGATTCAACGCTGGCAGAAAAGGCATCAAGCGACACATTATTCGTAAACTGGTGAGGCAGGTTGTTCCATGTTTCTATGGAACGGAGAAAAAATGAGAATTTGAACAAGGGACATTTAGCAAAAAACGGTCTTATTCACATGTCATGGTTAATTCTTTTAGAGCGATGATGTGGGAATACTGATACTGTGGAATACTGTGGAAGAAGAGGAATACCGATGTTCTCAATACAAACCTAAAAAGAACGTTATAAAACTGCTACATGAAACCAATTTCAATTTGTCACCACAAATGGAATTTTTTTTCTACCTCACAGTGCAAGAGTGCTTGTGACGGTATTGTTTGATCAGTGGAGCACTTGGCAGCATGAGCAAGTATTTAGAGGCCGTACAAAGATCCCATACTGACCTCCTATGAGCTGTTCACATTGGTGGAGAAGACTAGGAAATATCGTAGCCCTGTGGGTGCCCGAAGAAGTGATTAAAAACATGAAGGCGACCTCTGCGAGCGAAATTGTTAGAAAGGGGAATGGTGAAGGACAATGCACGACACAAGCGTCCACACTTACACCTGTGTCGTGTGTTGCCCTTCACCTGTCCCTTGTCTCGCAAGTCAGACATAAATCCCCATTATGATCAACCAACTGGCCCTGAGTCAGTCAGCATTCTCTGCGAGCGGTTTTCAAGAGAGCTGCCAATGAAAAGTAAATGAGCTTTGCCCCCCCCCCCCACACACACACACATCAAACCTTTATTTCCTTTAATAGTTCGTGCAGGACGTAGGTTCTACTTGGCGACCCAGAAGTTTAAATTGCAAAGGTACCAAGAACACTCTAAGGGACCTTCAGACAACCAAATGTAAGAAAATGCACTGAAAGCACCATGCAGTGGTACTAATTTGTTTCTTTCTAAAATGAATATTTCGCTTCAAATAAGAACTACTCGAATTACGTTTTCAGAAATAAGGGCCATGATTGATACTTTGAAACCTACATATTTCATATGTTTATACTAACGTCTCACTACGGAAGAGGCGGCTTAATATGACTGAGCACGCGATTTTGTAATAATGAGAGTTGCTTCGCCTAAACACGTCACGTTTCTTGACCTCTCCATTAAGCTGATAAATTCCTTGTCTAGTTACGAATATAAAAAATAGCTTAAATGACTATTGTATAAAGTGCATTTAAATAAATGTTTTCAAATGTGAAAATTTTTGTATAGTTTTCTTATCTTTTATTTCACTATAAATGAAGGAATTTTTTTCAGTTTATTTTGTAAAGAACACTACACGCAATAGTTGTGTGTGAAAAAAGTTTCATAGGTATGCGGGCAAATTTTTACTTTTTGGAATTTTTTTTCTCCTAAGATGGCGGCAATGTTGTGAAAAACTTTCTTTTTTTCGCGAAAAAAAAATAGAAAAATGTTATTCCTCATGAAATCATCGCCCCCATTTGTTCCCACATCAATATGGTTTGAGAGCACAGCATGTATCATTTGGCATGGAACAACCCTATTGCATAAAGAGATGTTTCCGCGCCATTACAACATGATTCAACTTTATGAACTGATAAGAGATTCTTCAGCGAACAGCACGTGAACTACCAGCTGAGGATACACATAGCGTTATTCTTTTAAGCCATAAATGTCGACGTCAACAGCACGAAGCCTATACGAGAATTGCTTCAGTTCAATATCTACGGCCGCTTGTCAAAGTTATTGCTATCCTCAAATCGTTTTCCGTATTTGGCCAGATTCGGCACTCTGCAGCAGTAATCATTGTAGCTATTATGTCATCAGAATTTGCACCGTGAATAATGTCCTAGCCTCCAGGAAAAATTACAACTTACCTAAACAAGGCCTGCATATTTTTAACTTGTTTCTGTAGAAATAACTCATCTCTGAAGCACCACAGCAAAAACAAGCAGCGATTGTGGCTTATTAAGTATAAACAATCACCGAGGCAACGGACTTGGCAGCAAAGGAATGATGAGTGCTCCATTGCTAATGCAGCGATTGGCCTTCCTTTTTAAAACCGGGAGAGTATTTCTTATCGGCCTTCGTTTATGATGCACTTGATGTACTGAGGTTTGGTTTTGTTTTCGGTTTGTGGGGTTTAAAGTCCCAAAGCGACTCAGGCTATGAGAAACGCCATAGGGGAGGACTCCGGAAATTTCGACCACCTGGGGTTCTGTAACGTGCGCTGACATCGCACAGCACACGGGCGCCTTGCTTTTCGCATCCATCCCAAAGTGGCCGTATCCCTCATGACGCCATCAAAGATCAAACTTCCAACGCAATGCTTCGATATTGCACGTTTCACTGACGTCATGACTAATACTCAACCTCATTTGACGATAGGCACCCACCTGCTAATCATTCATCCCCAATAACCATGCTCTCTTTCTATACTGGGCGTACAGCCTGTGCAAAAAGTGTGGAGCCCGTGGGTTCTGCTTTCTAGCTGCGTAGTGGCGCTGGTTTAGCGTTAGTGGAGGTCCTTGGTGTTGAAAACGATAGCACGAAAACTATTTTTACCATCAAGAGATTCGGATCATTGGACATGCATTACAAGGCGCATGAAGCGGCTCAAAAGCAGACCCCCTGGACTCCAAACTTTTGACGAAGACTGTACCCGTTACGCCGACCTCTAGCTGCCTATAATACTACAACTACGTACTACTATTGTTTTTGTTAATGATAATAGTAATTGATTCACAGGAAGGCGAAGGCGCAGTATCTGTCCCACTTGATCTGTGGGCACCTGAACCGCGCCGTAAGGGAAAGGAGGAAGTTGGGAGTGAAAGCGGAAAGAGAGAAAGAGGAGCCGTAGTGGAGGGCTACGGAGTAATTTCGACCACCTGGGAATCTTTAACGTGCGCTGACATCGCACAGCACACGGACACCTCTTCGTTTCGACTCCATCAAAACGCAGCCGCCGCGGGTCCTGTTCGAACCCGGGTACTCCGGCACAGTAGTTGGGCGTCTTACCGCTGCACCACCCCGGCGGGGCCGAACAGGATTGCAATATTTGATATTTAGATGACATTTGAACATTAGATTGGAAAGAATGAAGTTGATAATAGGCCCTAGTTCGCAAAGACTATTCGAAACTACAAACGCTACTATTAATACTAATGTCCTGATGCTAATACAATACTAGTACACCGACGAGGAACCCTGAAATCGCCACTTCGCAACCGCCACTGTAAATGTTGTCGGCACATTGAGTTTTTCAACCTACCAATTTGATTTAACAGATAGATTAACAAATATTGAATAGTTTCTACTTAAGTATTCTATTAACCACTCAGGTTTGAAGAATATAAAAAAAGCTTTATAAGTGTGGCGTGCCTAGAAGCTCATTTTGCCTCAACTGTTTCATTTTACATAAGTAGCCTGCTAAAACACTAACTTCATTTTAGAGATCGGACTGAACGCTGAGAATTCAGCGTGATGACAGCACAGTAAACATTTGCTAAAATGTAGAAAGGCGTAAATGCTTAAACGAGGTGTTAAAATCAACTTATGGAACTATAATTTTACCCTTCTTTATTAAAAAGAGGGCGACCGTGAATCCAAACTAGCACTGGCATACAAAGATGTAATTTGACCTTGTACCGTTATATGCAATAATGGTGTTATTTTTCTTCAAACCAGGCTAGAATGAACACGACGAATATTCACGAGATCTATAGAACCCTTATTTATTGAACCAAGAAAATGTCAAGGCTGCCCCTGGTGACCCTAAGAAATGATTACTTTTTTATACTCTAGTATTCTATTAAACAATATGCCACGTGATTGCGTATGGCCAATACATACATAAATATGGTTTTGTTTCAGGGTTCAACATTCCATAGCGACTCTGGCTATGGAAGAGGCCGTAGTGAAGAACTCCGGAAATATCGACCACCTGGGGTTCTTTAGCGTGCACTGCACATCGCACAGCACATGGACGCTTAGCTTTTCGCTTCACGTATATATATATATATATATATATATATATATATATATATATATATATATATATATATATATAGCAGTTTTCGTTTTTATCCAAAACACTTTCAAAACTTTTCCCGATTTAACCGATAGTTTGCAGTGAAACAGCGCACAGGACTTGCGTACTGCGGTAACTTTCGTATTGTGGCAAGTTTTACAACAATACTCATTTAGTTGAGTGGAGCATGATGTAAAAGCGCAGTCGTCTATGCCGAGATCTACGATCCCAAACCCCGCAAATGTCATTTTCTTGCTAAAGAGCGCGGGGGGTGCCAACTCAAAATCAGCCACAAAACTGCTGTCGCTTACTCTTTCGCACTTGTACGTTGGAAACCACAATTCTACACACCCACCACAGTGAAATAAAATGTCAAAACATCCTAAAATAATAAGCCTCCACACAGCACGACGAAATAAACGAGAAAAAACACAGCTCAAGGATTCGCGACGTCGTCCTCCGATGCTCTAAGGAGAGCCACGAAAGCAGACGATATCAGCTGAATTGGATAAACGCACTTAAGAAGAAAAAAGTTAAACAGTACCTTTTTATTGGTGAAGCCGCATTAATCAGCTCTATCTGATATTTTTTCCCCTATGTTGGACGCGATCTGCGATCTGCGATTTGCTGATGACATTGCCTTGCTAAGCAACTCGGGGGATGAACCGCAAATAATGATTACTGACATAGACAGGAAAAGTAAAAAGGTAGGATGGAAAATCAATATGCAGAAGACTAAGGTAATGTTCAACAGCCTCGCGAAGGAGCAGCAGTTTACATTAGGTAGCGAAGTACTGGAAGTAGTAGGCGAATATGTCTACTTAGGACAGGTAGTAACCGCAGATCCGGACCATGAAAAGGAAATAACAAGAAGAATAAGATTGGGATGGAGCGCATTTGGAAAGCACTCGCAGATTATGACTAGCAGCTTACCGGTATCGCTAATGAGGAAAGTATACAACAGTTGCATCTTACCTGTACTCACCTATGGGGCTGAAACGTGGAGGATAACCAAGAGAGTTCTATTTAAGTTGAGGACAACCCAGGGGGCTATGGAACAAAAAATGGTAGGGGTAACATTAATGAGATAGGAAGCGTGCAGAGTGGGTCCGAGAAATAATTCAAGTTACTGACATTCTAGTGGAAATTAAGAAGAAATGGGCATGGGCAGGACATGTAGTGCGAAGAGAGGATAACCGATGGTCGCTGAGGGTAACAAACTGGATTCCAAGGGAACGAAGGCGTAGCAGGGGGCGGCAGAAAGTTAGGTGGGCGGATGAGATTAAGAAGTTCGCAGGGGTCAAGTGGATGCAGCTAGCACAGAACCTAGTTAAGTGGAGAAATATGGGAGAGGCCTTCGCCCTGCAGTGGGTATAATCAGGCTGACGATGATGATGATGATGATGTTGATGTTGGACGCAAATATTCAAAGGGCTGCAGTTGAAGCAGACAAAACGGTGGGAACTGCGTGTTCAAAAAGCCTGCGCACCTTACAACGCTCCCTTTGGCGCCTTGTTGCGATTTCCGCTGCAGAAGAGCGATGGCGCCACCACCTCCCTTCAGCGAGGAAATGGCGTTTACGCGTTTCGGACCGTCGATCTCGTCATAGACGATTACGCTTTCGCGTCATGCACGCCTCGACGAAGTAAGTGTCGTTGCAAAACTTCCCACGATACAAAAGTTACTGCATTATGCGTGCTCTGTGCGCAGTTTCACCGCAAACGGGTCATCACTTGAAGCGGGAATTTTTTTTAGTGTTCGCAATAAAAACGCAAAATACTGTATGCGTACATACATACATACATACATACATACATACATACATACATACATACATACATACATACATACATACATACATACATACATACATACATACATACATACATACATGCATGCATGCATGCATACATACATACATACATACATACATACATACATACATACATACATGCATACATGCATGCATACGGACATACATACGGACATACATACATACATACATACATACATACATACATACATACATACATACATACATACATACATACATACATACATACATACATACATACATACATACATACATACATACATACACACACACACATATGTGCATACATACATACATACATACATACATACATACATACATACATACATACATACATACATACATACATACATACATACATACATACATACATACATACATACATACATACATACATACATACATACATACATACATACATACATACATACATTGTGGGATTCGGGCTTGCTGCGGCTGCCTTTTGCGCGGCCGCCGCCCGCTTCCCACTTCTCCCCGTTCCCTTTCTCCCGCCTGAGGCGGCGGAGAGGGGCTCGAGCGACTTGTCACTGTCGTTCGGGCCACAGCTCCGCCCTGGCGTCCCAGTGGCTGTTCTCATTGGCGCCTTTTGGCGGGAACACGGCACCGCTTCGACAGCCGCGCTCGCGCGACTGTCCGAGCGGAGCTCAGAGAGAGAGACCCCTCCGAGACATCGCAAGGTGCGTACGCAACTGTTCTTGTCTGCCGGCCTTTGTCCGCGCAGACCAGTGTGTACTCGAGTTCGTCTGCTCCGGGTCTTACCTGAGAGCGAAGCTCGAGCCTGTCGATCGGGATCCAACGATCCGCGACAGTCGTACCTTGCGGTGGTTGCCCACACTCTCTCAAAGGAACCCTTTGGTCACTGCGAGAGAGATCACAGCACGCCCTTGCGTGCTTGCGGCGCGCACTCCGTGTCACTTCGTGCGCACAGGGGAGCCTAGCTCCTCGCGCGCTCCCTTGACACGGTGACTGCGTATGTGTGTGTATGTGCTTTGTAAATATGTGTATGTGAGTGCGTATGTGCGTTTGTAAATATGTGTATGGGTGTGCGTGTGTGTGTGTGTGTGTGCCGCTGGAGGATGGCGTTTCAATAAACGTCTCCTTTGTGAGCTTGGAGGTTGGTGTCCTTGCAGCGAAGTGCTCTCCTCCCGGTGGAGGTTGAGTGCGCGCTGCAGTGTTTCAGTGCGCGCGCGGTGACGGCTGATCGGGGCTACGGCTCGCGCGACGCTCGAACCCGCGGTGGTTCGTGGCCTATGTCCAAGTAGAAACCACAACTGGCGCCCAACGTGAATTGTCCCTGGCTCCATGAGTCGTTGGACAGCACATCGGCCGAGCCGGTCGCCTTGACGATCAAGCTCATGCGCCATGCCTGCCGCCCTCTGCGCGGCACTCGGCAAAGGCACTGAAACACGAACATGGTTCTTCGGACCACCCTGCGGTGGGACCGTTGACCATATGCCTCCGCTGTTTCAGCTTTACGCCGTTGCGGAAGCAATGTGCGCGACGCCGCCACTGCCGGCATCTCCGCACAACAGCACCCGTACCCCGCTTGCAGTCATTTCTGTTCGGGGAACGGCGAGGCGTCGGCCGGGCTCCCTCTGGAAACCGCACCGACAGCGCGCTCAGTTGGCTGATGCGGCTCCGCGAGCTTGCGAGCCTGCTGGCGCGCCATTCTCTCTTGGTACAGCATTTCGACTTTTAGGTGCAGTATCTACAGGGGAGAACGAACGTGGTAGCTGACGCGCTATCCCGTGCCCCACTCGCCCGCGGCGGCGTCTTTACGGACGGCGGGCGAAGGGGGCGAAACAGCGGACGAGCCGCAGATCGGCACGGAGGGGACGCCCGCAGACGGGTTCCCCATTCCGCTATCCGGGTAAGCAGCGCTTCGCAAAGCAGGCGAGGGTGAAAGCTCTTTGTGAGCACATCTGAGACGCCGATGCCAGCGGAAGTTTTGCTGCGAACCTGCGGGGGGACGAAACCAGGCTCTCCTTTGAGATGACTGGGATCGTTTTCAGCCATGAAGAGCTACGACGGTCCAGCGGAATGACCCGTTTTGTCGCGATGTCAGCGACGGTCTCAGGGAGACGAAGCGCCGTTACGCTGCTTGTATTGCAGCGGGCGCAGCGCCGGTACGCTACTTGTATTGAGCGGGCGCAGGGGGGCACGAGCCAGCGTGTGTCGCGGCGTGCCCCGGGGATTCATATTTGCTGGGCCATGACGGGCTCGCGCTGAAATACATAGCCACGGATGATGAGTCCATGAACCATTTGAAGTGGCTATTCCCCAATGTCTGAGCGGCGCTCTGTTGCGTTTCTCTCACGACAAACCATTGGCTGGTCATCTGAGTGGCTCCAAGGTTTCAAGAAACTGAGTCAATCGGTGACTGCAGCCCGACATGAAGCGCGACATTTTCCGCTGTTGCCGTTCCTGCCATGTCTGTCAAATGGAGAAGTCGAGGGGTGGCAAGCCACCGGGCATGACGAAACCAACTGACAGTGTGCGTCCGTGGCAGATGGCCACCTGCGATTTCATGGGGCATTTCCCCAGTAACAAGCAGGGGCTCATTGCTGGAGAATCCCCCTATGGGGAAAGCCAGCCGTGCCTACATTGCAGACCTGAAGGCCTATGCGTAACGGTCTGACGAGCTTGCGCTGGTGCCCATTGTCACCACAGGCAAGCGCCAAGGCACACCCGATGCGGTGGAACGCAGCCGTGCCCCGCACCGGTACAAGGTGAGGCGACGTTCACCTGTGTGATTGATGCCGCACGGCGGGCCTTTTCCGCAACCGAAGGCATACCGCTTCACCGAGCGAGCTTGCTCGTTCAACCCTACCCGGAAGCAAGGTTGGTCTCCCCCTTTTCTGGCTCGCTCAGTTCCAGCCTGTGTGCTTTATTATTTTTTTTCTTTTGTGTGCCTCTGTTCCCATTTTTCGCTTTCTTCTGTTTCCATTCTTGCTTCTTATCTTGTAAATATTGTACAGTGAGTGCCTTCTTTTGTACAGCGCGTCTTCTCTCCTCTTTCTTCTTGAAATCGCGAGGGTTGCTCATTAGCAGTCCCGAAGCGCGGCTTTTCGGTGTGTGTGGAAATGAAGTTGGGGCCGTTTGGGGACGGGGAGCATGACGATGCCCCTTTTCACCCAAGGCCGCCGCGGTTGCGAAGGTGCTCGGGACAGATTCGCCGCTGAAGGTCGGCATCACCCTTTGTTTGGTGTGTGAGTGGCTGTGCGTGTGCGTGCCTGGGCGTGGAGGCGACAACGTCGCGCCATGTGTGTTTGCCGGCGTGTGCGGAGCGCGGTGGAAAGGAAGCCCCGCGCGGTCTTCCCATGTGCGCCTTGGATCGCCACGGAGTCACGGACTTTCCACACCCGGGGCCCCTTCGGCGTGTTCGCTGTCCCTGCACCTAACCTGTACCACCACAGACCGAGATCGTTTGCAGCCAACGATGAACGTTGGCCACCCAGAAGTCAACGAGCGGTGAGTCACCGCAGGCTCCCTGAGCTGCACCGACGAACTTTGGAACTTCTGTACATAGTTGTGTTTGTACATAGTTATTCTGTACATAGTGGTGTTCTGTACATGATTGGGCTCTGTACATAGTCGTTGTTACTTAGCCTCCGGAACTTTGTACATTATTCTTCATGTCATCTTGTTCATTTTTTTTTTGCGCCTTGCTAATGTTTGTCTTTCTGGAGTGCCTGTCTTCTCGAGATCTTTTCTTGCTGGAACTGAAGTGTAGTTGACTTGTTGCGTGAGGATAGCATTCTTTTCTTCATGCTGGGGACCTGCCGCGTGCTTTCACTGATGGGTAGGAGGGCAATTAAGGAGAGGAGGATGTGGGATTCGGGCTTGCTGCGGCTGCCTTTTGCGCGGCCGCCGCCCGCTTCCCACTTCTCCCCGTTCCCTTTCTCCCGCCTGAGGCGGCGGAGAGGGGCTCGAGCGACTTGTCACTGTCGTTCGGGCCACAGCTCCGCCCTGGCGTCCCAGTGGCTGTTCTCATTGGCGCCTTTTGGCGGGAACACGGCACCGCTTCGACAGCCGCGCTCGCGCGACTCTCCTAGCGGAGCTCAGAGAGAGAGACCCCTCCGAGACATCGCAAGGTGCGTACGCAACTGTTCTTGTCTGCCGGCCTTTGTCCGCGCAGACCAGTGTGTACTCGAGTTCGTCTGCTCCGGGTCTTACCTGAGAGCGAAGCTCGAGCCTGTCGATCGGGATCCAACGATCCGCGACAGGCGTACCTTGCGGTGGTTGCCCACACTCTCTCAAAGGAACCCTTTGGTCACTGCGAGAGAGATCACAGCACGCCCTTGCGTGCTTGCGGCGCGCACTCCGTGTCACTTCGTGCGCACAGGGGAGCCTAGCTCCTCGCGCGCTCCCTTGACACGGTGACTGCGTATGTGTGTGTATGTGCTTTGTAAATATGTGTATGTGAGTGCGTATGTGCGTTTGTAAATATGTGTATGGGTGTGTGTGTGTGTGTGTGTGCCGCTGGAGGATGGCGTTTCAATAAACGTCTCCTTTGTGAGCTTGGAGGTTGGTGTCCTTGCAGCGAAGTGCTCTCCTCCCGGTGGAGGTTGAGTGCGCGCTGCAGTGTTTCAGTGCGCGCGCGGTGACGGCTGATCGGGGCTACGGCTCGCGCGACGCTCGAACCCGCGGTGGTTCGTGGCCTATGTCCAAGTAGAAACCACAACATACATACATACATACATACATACATACATACATACATACATACATACATACATACATACATACATACATACATACATACATACATACATACATACATACATACATACATACATACATACATACATACATACATACATACATACATACATACATACATACATACATACATACATACATACATACATACATACATACATACATACATACATACATACATATATGCATACATACATACATACATACATACATACATACATACATACATACATACATACATACATACATACATACATACATACATACATACATACATACATACATACATACATACATACATACATACATATATGCATACATGCATGCATACGGACGTACATACATACATACATACATACATACATACATACATACATACATACATACATACATACATACATACATACATACATACATACATACATACATACATACATACATACATACATACATACATACATACATACATACATACATACATACGTACATACATACATACATACATAATGGTCGTGGGACCTCGACTACCCTTATTGCCACGCCGGGGTGGCACAGTGGTTACGGCGCTCGACTACTGTTTCGAAAGACGGGATCGAATCCCGGCCTCAGCGGCGCCTTTTCGATGGAGGCGACAAGCAAGGCGCCCGTGTGCTGTGCGATGTCAGTGCACGTTAAAGAACCCCAGGTGGTCGAAATTTCCGGAGTCCTCCACTACGGCGTCTCTGATAGCCTGAGTTGCTTTGGGCCGTTAGACCCCACAAACCAACCAACCAAAACGATCACCCTTATATTAACACATCCATATATATACATGGGTGTGTTCAGGAAACGGTAATCGAGATCCCATGACCATTTTTGGCAAATTTCTCGACACAGAGAATGACACTCATATTTGCTAGGTACGGCGTTGTTGTCTAGAAAAAAGATCGCGTTTCACTAGAGATAGAAAACGACGTTTTTGCCATTTCAAATAGTGTCTAGTTTGGAGACCTGCTGATTCCACACTAAATGTTTTTCATTTAATATTTTTTGCTCATTAAAACTCTGCAACCTTGACGTTTAGAGCAACTATTAGAAACCCGTTTTTGTTTTGCAGTTGGTTGAGTAAAAAATCGCATCCATTGCTTGAGGAGTGACCCACTGCAAAGAAGTTTATTTTAAACCTTTCATACTGCCATCGCGCCACAAGTTATTTGTACTACACCATTATATCGTTATATCATTATATCATTATATCATTATACACCATGCGGGTTATATTTTTAATGTAACACAAACGTGGAGCTCCAGATTTCTTGGTGCGTTCTACACAAGACAATAAATTTGTCCGAAATGTGAACATAGCAAAAAAGGGAGACATTGATTCCAGTTAAAAAAAAAATTGTCTCTCGATTTTTATTACCATCTCTCTCAAGAATTCTCCCTACTGCTAAATATTACGGACAAAAAAAGTGTGGCATTATATAATTTAAAATTCTAAAAATAAATACAAGATCTAGCGCTTGTTCTTAAAATTGTCAATTCTGAGCCCTACATTCTGGCAGGGCTCAATAAAATGTTGCCGCTGAAACTTTTTGTATGTTTTATCCATGCCTTGTTCTCTATTTCTGGAAAAATTTGCAGCCTTAGGGTTTTTTGCTATTTCTCCATATTATTATGTTTGTCAAAACTCAAAAATATAAATATAGATATTCTAAATCAAATTTAAAAATTACCTCTACTTCCATTTTTACTAATATCAACAATATATAATCATAAGTGCCCTATAAGTATCACATAAAAAGTTATGCATTATGTAAACTAAGAATAGAAAATGCAGAACTGAACGCATTTTTATTCTATAGAATTGCTTACTTTCCCTTAAGAAGTAGGCGTCAAAATTTCAATTTTTATTTGCTGGGTTTAGCTACATTTTATCTTACGCAATATCTAAAACCATGTGAAAGATTATACAGTCATTTTCTGCTTGTTGACATGGTTGATGATAGCTTAAAGCGGAATAACTTGGCTTTTTCTTGCAATTACTCAGGAGAGCGCAAGGGACGTTTGAACTTTTTATCTATCGCGTAATCTCTATTTTATTTGCGGAGAGCAGTGCATTCAATCCAGTTCTTAATAATACTATTACATATATATATATATATATATATATATATATATATATATATATATATATATATATATATATATATATATATATATATATATATATGTAGGCATATACACTAGGGAAATAGCGTGACGACAATTGTTTTACATTATACATCATATCTCCAGCCGTATGCCCAGCCCATAAGGAAATACTTCTGCCTGATATATCGAAAGTTCGTCGACATGTGCAGCCTCCCGCTAAGTGTAAATTACCAAAAACAATTGCGGTGCATAAATCCGGCACTACATCATCTGCAGCTAATTATAGACTAATTTCCTTCCCATGTCCTTGTTTCAAGTTACTTCAGCACATTCTATTTAAATTTATGCTAAATATTGTTGAAGTTAATAACACACTGCACAGAAACATGGATGATTAGTGGTTTGTCTACGGCTGCAGAACTGGGAGAAATTATTAATTTGCACAGTACCACAATACTCAGACACAAATGTCTGCCCTTTGCATAGATCTACTGAAGTTTTCTGACCGAGTATACCATGCTAAATTCCCCTTTAAACTCAAGAATATATTCGACGATGGACCACTGGTACGGTAGTATATTAATTACATTTGTGACCGTTATCAATTTGTGCTATATTACCGTCATGCCTCTGAATTAGTACACGTTCTTCAGAAATTCTTCAAGGTACAGTTCTAGCCCCACTGTTGTTCCTGTACCGTGTTATTAACTAAATACCGAATGAAATTGAGAGAAAGATGCGGATATTCGCAAATAACTGTGTAATATTTCAAGAAATAAAAGATTCCAATCATCAGAAAAAACTCAGGAATGCTGTAAAATGATTTGCAGAGAGATGCAATAAATGGCAAGTGATTATTAATTTAGAAAAAGCGGTTTCTGCGTCCATTACAAAAAAAAAAATGTTAGCTAGATGTTGTGTAGTGTTGGAATAACGTGAATATCCATAGTGTAAACGAATACGGATACGTGTGTGAATTTATCATATCTGACTTAAACTCTAGTGCACATGTTCAAAGCATAACCAACCAAGCAATGAACAAGCTTTTCTTGCTTACAGTATGTTACAATTGTCAAAAATATTTAAAGAGATCTACGCAGTGCTATTTCAATATTACATTGTTGACGCTCGTAACAAAGAATACGAAAAAAAATACTAAAAGACCTTAACAAGGCCCTCAACAAGTCATATAAAAGTACAGCGACCAGTATCACTGAACTTAGTGATATTCAAGCTACCATGTTTACTTATCAATATTACTACAACGTTGGTTGAGCAGTCGCTAGGAACCGGATACTTCTCTGGATAGTGCAAACTGGCTACCATTGCACAAACTATTTGAAAAGCAAGGCCTCTTTAATTATCGCATCATATCTTTGACGAGCATTTCCTCTAAAATCCTGGAGCATAAAACTGTTTTTATTTAGCAATTCTTTTAAATGCTTTCATTTTTCACATCTTCACAGCACAGTTTTTGGAGGTTATGTTCATGTAATACAGTTTAGCGATGACCTTTACTGATTAAATTTATTCTATTCTTTATTAAGGCTCAGAGGTCGATGTAACTTTCATAGATTTCTGCAGAGCTTACGACAAATTGTCCTCTGTCAGGTTTTGTATAAGCTAGCATACATTCCTATCGACGCAGATGTTTTAGATGGATTCAGACATTTAACAAATCGCTCCCAGTTCGTCTATGCTAAAGGCTTTTCATTTGCTTCATGGTCTATGTCAACGGCAGTACCACAAGGCTCGACGTTCGGTCATTTCTTATTACTCGTGTATATTAGTGACCTGCCTAATAACATAAAATCCTCAAAAAGTTTTTTTTTGCGGACAATCGCGAGCTTTGACACGAAACTAAAACACTAATAATGTCTGCTTGCTGCAAACCGATCTTAAATGTGTTACTGGCTAGCGCTCGAAATTGAAAATGGCTCTAAAGACAGCCAAATGCAAATCAATGCACTTATCAAGCAGTGGCGTCTCGTCACAAGCTTCGTATAGCATCACTAATGCTTGCCTACGCCAATCACGTCGTAATAATGCCTCAGTGTTCATCTCACATAACCTATCCTAGAACGAACAGATAAGCTACATGCCTGGACAAGCAAACCACATTTTAGGCTACATAAAATGAAACTTTGCTGATGCACTCACTTACTCAAACTTTTCCTCATTAAAAACACATTCGCTGAAAACTTGAGTACGCTTCATTGGTATAGATCCAAAGACTATGTCACTCATATCTCCCTTAGAATCCATTCTTTACAGTTCCGCTAGTTTTATTCTTCGCAACTATGACCCTAGATCATGTGTCGCAACACTGAAACACTCTGTCATTTACCACTCTGTTATTTTGCATCAAATAACAAACATCTGCTCTTTATTTAACCCTTAAAAGGGCACAGAATGTTTTTTTTTGTATAACATTTACCAAGCATCCGAGAAAGTGCTTCATTTGAACCTCAACCTGCCAGAAATTTCATGATCTTATGTGAAGCAGAAGTTACAGCTATGGGATTGTTCTTCCCTGTGGACTAAGAAGGGTGTCCTACCTCTGGTGATAGTTTCATAGCAGGGAAGAGCGCAAAGGTGAACGCCACACATAAACCCCTGACCTTTAACCTGTTGTCATTCTTAGCAGTCGAATAGTCTCCTCAGCGCTTCAATGAAGTACCGCTTTGAGGGAAATTATTTTTTCAACTTTTTCATGAAGGGGTTTCGCGTGGCACCCCAATGACATCTGAATATTTGCTACTAGTGTTGCCGATCATGAGCTGTCTTAATCAGAAAGTTGTCTTATTCAGAAAGAGGAGGTGATGATCTGAATCAATATTTGAGAGTAGTTGGAGCCAAGTGCTATTTACAAAAGTTCTGTCGAGAAGCAAGTAAATGAGGCCCATCCCCCACTTTTGAGACTTCTGGTATACACTGTTATACTTTAGGAGCTGAGAAAAGTCTCGTTCTTGCATAAATGTATGTAGGTGGCAATAGTTACAGAGAACTGGAGGTCAAGTTTAGAGCAAATATTCAGTTTTTTTTAAAGCGAAAGGTTCACTACGCCAGCAAGCTCGAGACTTCAGCGTCAGTGTCAGTTTGCCTTTCAAAACTAATTTTAAGGTCAAGCCTTAAATTAACTGCTTACCTTGTATTTAATCGCAAATTCGGCGCGTAGCAAGGCAAATTAGGCTTCCGCTTCCATCCAAATAAAACCAGAGAGAGAGAGAGAGAACTTTTATTCGTCCAACAGAGTAACTATCTCGCTCTTCGGGGGTTAGACCCGGAAGGTGGGACAGTCGTCTTAGTTGCAGGTCGGTAGTTCTTGGACTCCGGCGGCATCTTCGGCCAGTCGAACAATTTCTCTTTGGGCTCTTTGATCTAAGCTTCGCAGAAGGGTCTCCCAGGTGTCTTTAGTTATATTTTTAGCCCTGCCCGGTGACTTTGCACATTCCCATATTATGTGATCTAGTAATCCCCTTTCCTTACATAATGAACGTAGGTCTGATCGTATTTCTGGCCATATATGGTTGACAAGAACTGGGTTCGGGTATGTATTTGTCTGTAGCTTTCTCCATGCTACTGCTTCCTCTTTGCCTAACGTGGGGTCTGGTGGTGGTAGGACCCTCCTGCTCAGTCTGTAGTGCATTGTTATTTCGCTATAGTTAATGAGGTCCTCTTGTTTGCCTTGCTCCGGTGGCATTCCTCCAGCCCGGTGTGTGAGATCTTGGGCTAGTTCGTGTGCCACCTCGTTTCCGGGCACGCCTGCGTGGGCTGGGGTCCAAACAAGGGTGAAGTCTCTTTCTATTCGCTCTTGATCGAGGATTCTATCCGCGAGTTTTGCTATTATTCCAGCGGTGTAGCTCCTGATTGCGCGTTTGCTGTCACTGACTATGTATTTTGCCTCGGTCTGAGCAAGAGCCAGTGCTATCGCAGCCTCTTACGCTGTCTGTATCAATTTTGTTTTAATAGACACTTTCTCCATTTCTCGCTTGCCATTTTATACCAATCTACGAGAGTAGCCATGATTTCGAACATATCGACACGCTCAGCTGCACTATTGCACGCATAAATATTGCCGCATTCCTAATCATTCTTCTCGTGCCGTCATGCGGCCGGGCTGGATTACCGACGTTTTAGCTGGCCTTAGCCACGAGAGTGACCCCGGTGTTCATTGTCTTCTTCCTCTCTCGAGCTCCGGCCAGCCTCGCCACGTTCCAGTGCCGTGTACTGTGAATAAACCCAGCTTCTAACCTTCTGGCGGTTTGACGGTGACAATATTGATAAGTCTCTATGGCTTCCTATGAGGCAAAACATCACAGCTTAATAGTAACGCAGAATAAGGAAGAGCCTTTCGCGAAAACAAGAAGCAATCCGCCGAAAAACCAACAGCATGCGTCACAATAACATTGTAATCAGACAAAAAGGGTCCTAGTGCCCTCTCTGTATCCTGCTCTCTTAACCTTCGTTTCCTGGAAAGCGACAGAATCAAGCCACCTGCTGCTGAAAAGTCGGCGAAGTTGCACTTGCTTCGAACGAGACCTAAAGCCTCGCAGGTTCAGCGAACGCCAGCTCCTACGGGGCCGCCCCATGGTGACCACACAAATGATAGACTTGCATTTCTCTCCGGAGACAAATGCATTTGTCTCTCCACGACTGCGGGAACGTGGCGATGCTTCACGCGGCGGCGATGCTTTACGCTTACCGGATCACCAGCTTCACTTGAGTCAGATGCGCTATGTGCCCGGCGCTTATGGAGATTCTCTTCAACAGGAGGAACGGTCTGAGTAGCAGGTCGAGTGGCCTGACCTACAAGCTCTTCCTCAGCATTGACCCCAGGGGCATTTTTGATAGGATGAAAGCAGGTGGCAGGCTCCCCACTGTGTGCCAGATTCAGCGTCTTACATCGCGCAACATCCCATATTCTTCCACTTTCTCGTCGCTCTCCTTGAGCCACCCTGGGGAACAACCGACGTGTTAGCTGTGGAAGCCTTGTTGACAGTAGCGGCTAAGAGGACACCAGCCGCGTCAAGCACTTCCGTGGCGTACATTTAATGCTCTTGTATACCGTCGTCAGGGGGCCGCACACGATGCCGTAGCTTATCCGCACCAGTAACGATGCACACTTCTGTGGTGTGACCAAACCGTCAGTTGTTCTCACAACGCTGCGTATGGCAGTGCCTACGGATGTAATTGACACGGTTGCATTGGGGGCATAGCGATGGTCTGCCTGGTATTAATACAAGGCTCTGTATGCCACAAATAGTCAGCAGATGTGGGACGTCGCTAACGCCAACTCCTTCAGCGAGACTCCACAACATCTCGGTTCAGCGTTCTCAAATCTTCAATTTCCGCCACTTTCCAGTTGTCTGTCGAAATCGAAGTCACCTTCCCATACGACTGTAGAGCTTCACGTATGAAGGCGTCTTCTAAGCGCTCGAGATGCTACATAAACATCCTTTCCATCACTTTTCATTCTGGCTCCCCGACGACAAAGCGACGGTCCTTAACAACGAGATTACAGAAAGCAAACAGTTTCTCTTTCCATTTGTGACGTTTCGCAGGTGACCATCTATACATGGGACATTTGAATCAATTGAATTTCCCTGCGTTCCACAATATTCCGAAGGGAGTATCTGAAGTCTTATGCCCGGTGCGGGAGCCCGGCAAGGTCCGTATGCAAGAAAACGGAGTTAGCGACCAGCTTATCAGTTGGGAGACGGGACAAAACAATACGGCACTCATTGCTGCTGGCATTAGCTTGAACAGTACCTCGGCCAGAGGCCGATTGAACTTTTGTGCGGAGAACAAGAGAAACGCCACCGCTTGGAATAGCGTCTTCGTCTTCATTCCACGTCCATGATCGTGAGTATCACATCTTAATTATCCTTCTTTAGCGTGAGGATGATGGTAGTGATGATGATAGGCTACGTAGCAGCGCATTTCGGGTGAGCATTACTCATCCTTGGACAGGATTGGATTGGATCGTATTTGTCTGGAATAAACTATACGTGATTAGAATGGATCGGATTACACTGGATTGGATGAGATTAGATTGGATTGGCGAGGAGTAGGCAACCCAGCGCCAAGCACACATGCTTTCGCTACGTGTATCCTGGCCTAACTGAGCTAGGCCACGAAACGTTTTGTTATTGGCTCTAATTGATTACCTAATGAAACCACATCAACCATTTTGTCAGTTGCGCACCTTTCCTTGATGCTCTATCCTAAACGGTACCATTCTTTTTCCGCTATACCAGCTAGTTCCTCTCTTACAACGCCGACAAAATCATGCACACCTTTCCTTGACCTTCTATCCTATGGTTTGGTTTGGTAAAACTTTATTTCCCACAGTAGGGGCCCTGAAGGACACTCGGCTAGGCTCCAGGTGTAGAGGGCAGCTCTCACGTCGGCACAGAGAGCCCGAAGCTCTCCGCCACTGCGCGGGCCTCCTGGACAGCCCTGAGCTGATCATGTAGTGAAGCACTTTTTAACACTTTGTCCCAATGTTCCTTGTTCTTGGCGTAGGCGCCGCTCGATGCACAACCACACAGCATATGGTTTAGTCTGCACGGTCACTGCACCGTTCACACACATGTTGTCCGTCGTAGTCTGGGTCGATGTGCTTCATGCGCCAGGGGTTGGGGTATGAGTTCGTTTGGAGCACGCGTAACGTGACTGATTGGCTGCGGGTTAATTTGTTATCCGGGAGGGGAAATGCTCGTCTGCCTAGATAAAAGTGCTTAGTGATCTCGTTGTACGTGAACAATTGATCTCTGTACTCGATATGTGGAGTAGCAGGGGAAACCGGAGGACGCGGTCGATGAGTCACGTAGTGCTGAAGTCGATGAGTAGTGCTGGTTACGAGGGACAACGGTGACACCGACGGTTACATAACTAGTTAGTTACTAATTCTTTTTTTACAGCCCCGACTGAGTCATGCACCGACGACCACTGGCATTGCATGGTTATACACAAATTCAACACACACACAAGAGAATTAAACCAAGACCGTCACACAGATGATGCGCTCGCTACCAACTGCCTGTACCTGGAGCATTGTCTGCTCCAGGAAACCTGGCGACCCATTGCTCCCGTTGTAAAACGGATGACGATCAACAGGACATGTAGGACACCTATTATGTATCAAGGTTCACCGAAACCAAGGTGCTGGCAGGCGCAAAAGACAGTTTTAAAAGAGAGACTATTGAAGCATTCAAGATGATTTCGGTGGAAGAAGGGGAATGCGTCAGTATTCCGTCGGCGGCGCTCAACAGCAAGGAGGTGATACTTCTACGCTCGGACAATGTGACAATAAGTTTGACGTAATTTGTGATTATTTTCGTCTTATTTCGTTTCATTGTTTCATTATAAATTTCTTCGCATTTTTTTAATCTTTTGTTTACTTCTTCCTATTATTGTAACCCTACGTTTTTTGTGATATATTCTCCTTCTTCGTACCACAAAACAGGCAGTTGGTTTAATTCTCTTGTGTGTGTGTTGTGTTTGTGTATAACCATGCAGCGCCAGAGGTCGTCGGAGTCATATACCCAACTAGCCCGCTCTCACGTTCTACAGAGTCAGGCAAGTTTTTCCTTGACCCTCTACCGCATGGTACCATGTTTTGTGGCTGTGGAGCTGGTTACAAGGGACAACGGCGACGCCGACGATGACGTTACTTGTTAGTAATTTCTCTTTTACAACGCCGACAAAGTCAGGCACATCTTTCCTTGAAGCGGTATCGTATGGTATGATATTTTTGGCTGCAGATTTGCTTGTGAGGGACGATGGCGACGCCGACCGTGACGGCGCGAAAAAACGGAACGGACGCCGAAGAGCAGCGCTCTAAAATTTCGAGAGCACTGTTCAACCTACACAGCAAAATTGCGAAAACCTAAGCGTTGCTGGTGCACACGGTGCATCACGTTTACTATCATTATCAGCTAAATACACAGTTATTATCATTGCTAATGCCCTCACTGTCATTATTACTAATTGCAGCGTCATTGTCATCGCTACTATCATCGTCACGGTAGAAAAGAATAATTATGATGTGAATTGTACGATGCAGGGCGTGCTGCAGTTGGTGAAAGCACTCAGCAGGGGATCCAAGGTTGTAGATTCGATTTCAGGTGGAGACAGGATTTATTTATGGAGCTGGTTACGAGAGACAACGCCGACGGTGACGCCATGAAACACAGAACGGGCGCCAAAGAACTGCGCTCTTAAAAGGGAGGCAAAGCGCTCCAGATTTCAGCAAATTCGCGCGGGGAAATATGTTCTCAGCCGATAAGTCTGTATAAGCGTTCGTCCTGTACCATTTCTTGTGTGTGTCTTTTTCACGCAACTATAAGATGTCTGAAGGTCTGGATCTTGCTGATTCATTTCACGTGAAGACCAAAGCAAGGCTCTAAAACACCATCGATCATTAGGGTAAGCTTCAAACGAAATCTTCTACATAAGTTGTTTATAATTGGATATAGCTTTTACATATCAGCACTATTATTACATGATTACTGTATGCTGTGTATCCTTTTCCTACTGCCGTGGAGCACCATGCCTGTTAGTACTTCTTTCCGCTCCAGTCATAGCCTTAGAAAGGCTCATAGTATTGTGAAATAAATAATAAATAAACATATGATACAATATTCGTAATTTATTTTCCAGGTCGCGAAACACGCACACACGAACACTCTATTGGGAAATTGGTGCGATGTTCTACAAACTCTCAAGTAGAAAATGTTTGCAATTTTAGGTAAAACACAATGTACCACAGCTGTACTGTGAGCGAACGGGCATTTCTCCAGGCTATTAAGGTATTTGAAACTGATCGAAACATATTACCTACGTGTTCCCAAAGGTTAAGATCTCCTGGTTTCAAAAATCCACATCTCAATGCATTCACCTACGGTTCATCACACACTGAGCATCCAAGAAAGTTGAGCCTTCCACTATGTCAGCATATTGGTCACCTAGATACTTTCGTTCCAGCTACATTTGTAAGCAGATCTAGCTCTTAGAAAAAGTTGGATGGGAATTCTCGTTCTCGTGAATTGCCCTTTTTTGGGGTTGTACCTCATGAGTCTCCTCTTTTTTTTTTCGTTGCTGATGTTTGCATGTTCATTTACAATCTTGCCAGTTTATAAAAAAAAAAAAGGTGCACAATTGCAGTTATTTTTCCTTTTTATTAATACATTCTTTGCTGTATTCCAACCTCATTTGTTCTTTATAACATAGTCTGGTTCCATTCCCCGCAATAATGCTTATTATGGGGTAATGGTGTTAGATAAAAATAAATAAAACGGCTCACCCTAATTAATCATGCGCTTTTGAGCAACACTCAGGAGTAATAAAGCCAGAGTGCATGTTTAAATAAATATTTCATTACGGCTGAGGAATATAAGATTTGACATTATGCAGTCCAGAAAGAAAGAATAGACAGTCTACAAGAAGCGCATATAGGACGGGCTTTCGTGACATTTCGCAGCTTGCCGTTCCACTAGTTCTACTAGCTTAAATTTATTCTGCCACTGGCTAATGATACTTCATTAACACTTTTTTGGGGCGAGTTGGTTCATTTTGACTATAGGAAATTCATATAGGAATATAGGAAAATTGACAAGTGAAAAAGTGTTTCGTCTTTCGTCTTCTCATGTGGGTGTATATGCTAGCGCTGTTTCAAATTTTCTTATAATCCCTGGCGAATACCCGCGACATTGACGGATGCATGTGATGATGTCTCTACAACGCCGGCATGATTTTGATGATTGGTATTTCCTACTGAGCCTCATTCCACAAAGCAAATCATTTCATTGGCAGGCAGGAATACTCTGCAGATACCAGGGTATCCGAATTGATACAATCAGAAGCGATAGATCGCAGCGGGACCTACAGCTATTGCTTTCCACAAGAAAATGGTCTTGGTGCTATAATTTCACATGCTCTGCTCATCTCTCCAATGTTCATAGCGTGAGTGTAATATAGCGGGCTATTATCACGACGGCATTGTTTGCGGGTAGAAAATAACAGCCGCTATAAATATAGGCTTGAATAAGCGACTGCTGAGTAGGTCGCGACCTTGTTTCGCTGTATGCGCGTTATAAAGAGGCCTTACGTGTTTCTCTGCAGTTTGTTTTCTTTATTTTCTCTTAGGAGCAACATCATATCTTTTTTTAAAAATCAAATCTAGGACTTTTCATGAACGTAATCAGCACGCTGTAGGAATATGGCCAGTAAAATGAAATTACTCTGGCCTCTAGCAATAGTTTATCTGATTGTTCTTTTAAGAGTTGGGTCGTTTATAATATCGAATCCAATTAAAAGCACATGCGTCAGGGCATCAACTAATACACAGCCAGTATTATAAAAGCCAAGTTATGAAGGCAGCCAAGGTATTACATATGGAATTTCAGTCGCATGAGCTTGACAGATAAACGGCCGTTCCCAGGAGATCACATCTTTTCAGAACTTTCTCAATTGTTTGTATTGCACTATATTTTCAGCGTTCTGAATCTGTGAGTGCTCTCTGCTTGCTGCAGAATCAGTGATTCTGTGCCCTTAGTGGTTGCCTTATGTTTTAATTTCTGCCTCCCCTGTTTATGCAATGTAGAACTTTCAACATAAGATCTTTCAGAGTTCTTTGCATGAAGAAAACATAATGCCGCGCATATGTAAGCGGGCGTTTTGTGGCACCTGTATCTCTTTATAGCGCTTTACAGACTGGATGAAAGCGATATTATAAAGGCGCCTAAAAAATAATTATCCCCATCTATGGCATGGAAAATCGAATGTCGCTATTGCATGCTACTATCCAATCCTACCAAAGCTCATTAGAACGGCGAACTGGGATAGTTGGGATGCACGCATAATTGAAATAACCAGTGCGAAAAACATATTTCTCTCTGCCGGTGTTTTTCATCCTGGTTACTTTAAGCATCTATTAAAGCCGAAGCGATTAAAAAGCAGTTTATCGCGGAAACCAGGGCCAATAAACATATTTTAAAAATAACAAATAACAACACTACTGCGCTAAACCAAAATGCAAAAACAAGGACACACTGGCACTCCAATATAACATCACGTAGCGTGCCTAGTAAAGGGCAACAAAATCCAACTTACACATCTGGAAATTAAAAAATGTAGAAACAGGGCAGGAGAATAGATAAAGTTTCAGAAGAACGTTTGATGCAAAAACTTTGTTACCTCACGCTCTGCATTAACAGCTCTATAATTGTACAGTCCTAACGAAATACCATTAAATTTCAAGTCCAATTGCATACTCGTTACATGCAATTGTTGTAAATATTTAAATTTTCAAGAATAGAACGACGGAGAATTTTTCTATACTGTTTGTTTTGCGCCGAACGCCTTTGTCTGTTCCCGAGTAAGTGCATGAACCCTCCATGACGGCGCGTAGCTTACCAGATACAGCCGCGAAGCAGCTGAAAACATTTTTGTGCAGAAACAACGCGTAGGAACATATCCGACTTCCTGTTTGGCCCCTAATATATGAACACAGATATTGCTGTGAGAAGAAAATGGAAATTATTAATTTCAATGATTTAAAAAAAAAGCAAGAGCCAGAAAGGTTAAATTAGGACAAAAATGTTACGATATAATTTTTATACACTTTTGAATTTGTATGGCGGATTTACAGTACGTATTGATCCCATTATGATGTACAGCTTTTCATATCATGTGGTATGGGCTTGCCAAGAAACCCAAGCCATATCTAGTATAAGAAAACCCAACGTGGTCGGATTGGGAGGTGTCCCTGTCCATCTCTGACCTTTTGGGACAAAGGACCTTGCCTGCAAGAGCCTGAGTCCCGGACTGAATTGCCCAGCAATCCCGCCCTTAAAGGTCCACGGAAACGGCCCCCAAGAAACCACTGACAAACGTGTTCAGTGTGTAGAACACATCCTTTTGAGCATTAACGCAAAGTATAACTCCTTGGAACAAAGCCAGTGATTTATTATTATTTTTAAAAACAGCGTTTTTTGAAATTCGCGGGCAGAGGAAATGTCGCTTGGCGGTGTCGCATGGAACTATTTCCTAATCCCGTGACGTCACGGGTCGGTTGACTGGCAAGGCTTACTAGAAGCTGCCATTCGCTGCGGTCACTGCAACCATGACGTCACGAACACACTTCCGGTAGCTGCGAAAGTCGTCTGCTCGTACGCTGCTCGAACTCTGTGCGGGCTGTTACAGCTCGACGCCCTTATCGGTTAGGTGGCCATTGCCCATTAAGTGCAACAACCGAAGCGACGCAGGGATCGACAGAACGAAGCTGCATTTACAAATATCTTATTTATATAACGTGGTTTCAGGAGTATCGGAGTGTCGTCCGACGAGGCGTCAATAGCACGGTCAAGCACCGCACGATGGCAGCACCTCCTCGACCGCCGTAAACACCGCCGCTGTGGCCCCTCCTCCCGCATGCCGTTCGCGAACGACACGGCGGATCGTTAGCACCGATGTCCGAAATAAAGCGTGCTAAACTTTGTTGGCGTCTGGAATACTGAGCCGAATATCAAGTATGAAGCCCTCGTGAGGATCGCTGACCAGCAGCAAATTGCTGGTAAGAGCGATAGCCGTGATACAAGCTAGTTTCTGCTCAAGCCAGCTGCCGCTGGTGCATTTCGGCTGATCCGATCTGCTCGTACTAGCTCTTCGATTAATGCGTCGGCAGATTTAATCCTATAATTATTTTACTATGGCAGGATAGGAATTACTATAAGGCAGTTTCATAAGTAGACGATTTACGACAGCGTTGATCATGTTCCAAAGCGTCGACCGCCGCGGCTTCGAAGCGAAACAATAGGCCTAGCGACGACTAGGGACGGTCACGCACGGCGCCGGCGTTCGCCGCGCTCGCACGTTCCACCCCCGCGGTAATTGTGTAACGTACCTCAGCCTGCTCGCGGCATCCCGTGCTGCAAGCGTTGCAAACTCGTGTACTTTCATAGCTAAGGCCGCGTATTTTTTGGCGTTCTGCTCAGCAACAAGCCGTTCAAACAATACTGTAGGCACGACAAGGCTTCAGCACGCAGTCGCTGCGCTGTCGGCCGTAATCGAAGACGTCGGGCGGCACCATAATCTATACATCGATCTTTAAACGTGATACAGTGGGCAAATGAATAACTTTGTGAAGCAGACCCGCTCGTACCTTTCGCGCACTCGGGCGCCGACGAGTAGCTTCCGTCAACAGACGCCGTCATAACCTCGGTTAATGACGCAAACCGAGGTCGTCAAGCTCGGTTTGCGGTAACCGCGGTTAGTGGTGCAACCATGGTTTGGTCCGCCGTGTAACATAGGGTAACCACGGGTTCGCGGTCACACTAACCGTCGCTGCGTGAACTGGCGAACTCCTCAGGCGTGTGCAAGCGAGGACGGGTTGGCGGAGTACGCGAACGAGCGAGCGCGCGGCAACCGGAAGTTCTTCGAAGTGACGTATGTCTGGGCGGAGCTTTGAACTTGCTTGTATTCATTGTTTTTTTATGGCTCCCTTCGGCGTACGAGTTGAGAGGGAAAATTGGAAGGGTCATTTTTAATCGCCGATATCTCTGGTGTTGCAGAAGCTAGATCGAAAATTTTTGCGGGAGAATGATGGGTGGTTCAATAACTATCAGTGTTATGGCGTTGTTTTCCCTTCTTGGTGACCCCTTTCTGGGGACCTTTAAGCCCTTAACCCATAACCCATTTTCCCAAATGAATGTTTTTTTTTTACTGCTGCTGATTCTGAGCAGCATCGCGCGAGCATCGACTGCCAGGTCCTGTTGCGAGAAAGGGCAAGGAGCGAGAACACAATTCCAATGGCATGCCCGCATTCCCTTTTGCTGGAAAGGGCATTATCTAGCAGGCTGCTCTGAATAATAGGAAGAAGCTCCGCTAATTCTGCTTTTATTGATCGGTGAAATTATTTTCTCAGATACATACAGTACGGGTGACACTGATAACGGAGCAAGCATTTTATATATTCATTCCAGTAGCCTCAGGAAATCCCTTGTCTTTACTTAGGAAATACTATTTTTAGGGTACTCTCGATGTCGGTGAATTGATTAATTTTTAAAGGACACATTTGCTATTATTTCCACTTTATTTAGCACATGAAGCCAATGCCTTTCCCAGTCAACACAAAGTGACGGGTCGATTTATGTCCCACATAGCACGGTGGGCAAGGAGCAGGCTATAGCAAACCTACATTGGTCCCTCTTTGGGAGAGGGCGGGCAAAATTCACTTCGACTGTCTACACTATACCGAAGCGGACCCCTTGAAGGCTGTCGATGGGCTTCATAGTCGGGGCAACCCATATCCTACATAACATAGAATATCCAACAAGAGATACTTGCGCGCGCTGCAGAGGGCTACAAAGTGGTGAAGGGTAAGCATCCCTACTACGTAGCGCCAGGGTATTGTCCTGCGTGGACCGATTGCGGAAATGTATGGTCAAGCAGCTAGCATGCCTGCATCCAGCCAAGAGCGGTCGCGAGTATTATACGAATGGGCTGAGCCCTGGGCTTTGCAGTGGCGAAGCGTGGCCACCCACACAGCAAGCTGGCCGTGTAGAGACCAAAACGGACCCGCAGCAGATCACTGTAGGCAAACAGTCTACATGCCCGCATCAAGCCCCCAGAGGTCCCACGCAGGAGATACCAGGGCTTAGCCGTGAGCATTGCAGTCGGCAATATGTGGGCACTCCGTCTTGAAGCTGTTCTCATACGGATCTGAGGGGAGCCCCAGCAGATCTGCACGAGCATACAGCTATCACGCCCGCGTTTAGCCCACCAATGCACTGCGCATGAATTTTGGAGCTTACGTCTAGGCTCCACAGTGTCGAAGCATGGGCAGGCCCCACTCCGGGCTGTCCGTTTGCCTTGCTAGGCTCCGCAGCAGCCAAATGCGGGCGAGAAATGTAGTGCACCCATGTCTAACCCACAAGTCCCCGCTCATAGTGCTCAGCTCTGAGCTACATAATAGTTAACTTGGGCCGAGCAACAAATAGGCTGGCTAACAATGCCTGGTGTGGTGCCATTTTACGAGCAATACTATTGTAATACATTCAAACATACAGCCTAGCTCTATCCATTACTCCAAATAAGTGGGCTAAGCTGCACACTTCGCAACTTAGACCACGTAGATTTTTCTGTGGGTCACTGTGGGTCACAATGGGTCACTATCATAGATTGCTTGTCGACCAGCTGCCAGGCGAAAATCATGGAGGCACAGGGACCGTTTTACCGTTTTATCCTTCCACCTGACTTAAGCCAGCGTTAGAGAATATTCACTTTGTTAGGGTCGGTCAGCCCGTATAAGGTTCGCGTGTGGCAGCACGTTGGCCAGTGAGAAAAAGTCAGTGAGTGAGGCTATTACAATGCATTTAACTGCTTTCAAGATGAAACACAAGGTAAAAATTAACATGCGTAACGGAATGCATGTGAGTAATATGACAAGCGTTCAAAACACGAAACGCGAAAACAAGTAAAAGACTCCATCAATTAAGCGAATACCCATACTATAAACTATATATTACAGGCAGTAATATGCGAAGTTATATATCTTGACAAAAGAAGAAAAAAACACTCACGCGTTATCCACTGAAATGTTATGCAGTGGCTTGCATCAATAGCCAAGTAATAAGATACCCGCTGTCAAGGGAAACAGAAGGATGATGGGTTTTCTTTAGCAGTTTATTCAGGATTTGCAGAGATGGTCTGGAATCAGTGTAGATAACCCATTGTCCGGAAGTTTGGAGTAGGATATGCTAAACTGGTTCTTTAATGCCATGAAGCTCAGCTGTCGTAGATAATGTCTTCCACTACAGTCGGTAAGGTTTGTTGACGGGGCATAAAGGCCACAGGAACAAGTGTCTTAAGCAGTTGAACCGTCGGTGAATATTTGGGTGTACTGCGCATATTCCTTGGCTAACTAAGCGAAAGCGGCTTACAGAAGTGCTGCGGGTTACATGCGGCTCTTCCCATCCACGTCAGGAACATACATACTCACCTTTAGAGATGATAGTGTTCATGGGGGAAAGGTGAATGGTAGTAGATCTTGTGGCGGAATAGTAGTAGGGAAGGGCAGAAACTGTACAGCTTGACCAAAGCCAGAGTTGCAGTGAGTGAGGTGAACAGGGTGTAACAAGTGCTTCTTCCCTTGGAGGACATGTCGGAGATGGGTACGCATAGTTTCTTGGGTGGCAATCACATCTAGCGGGAGCCTTCTTGCTTCTGCTAATGTTCCTGATGCAGAGGATCCCTTTGGGAGTCCCAAGGCATATCCGCAAGCAGCTGTTCCGCGCAGCTTCACGAATGTTCTTGCTTGTTGGAGATAATATTTGAAGCACCGGTAAAGAGTAGCGTAACGCTCCTTCAACGTAGGCCTTTTCAAGCAGAACCATCGCTTGCGGCCCCATAGTGTTCCTGCCATGAATCTGAAAACCTGTGATGCTGCAGTGATTATCTCACGGAGTGTTTTAATCTGAGGTGCCCAAGAGAGATTACTAGCAATCATAAAACTTAGAAATCGGTGTGATCGTACATACGATAGTGGCCGCCTACCCAGAAGGAGCGGGTATCGAGTCATTCTTTTCATTGTAAAAGCCGTAGCAACATTCTTTTCTGATGAGCGGCAAAGAACCCGGGGAGCCAGGTACATTGATTTGGGCAGTAAAGCTCTCTGAGTTCATTGCTGCGTGGTATAACGCGAACCTGATGCACTCCAGATGCAGATATCTGGAAAAATTGTTATGCGTACACCTCGTGGAAAATTTTTGTTATATGGATAAGGGCAATATTGAACAAGAGAGGACTGAGCAAAGCTCCCTGAGGTACGCCCTTCTTCACTGCGTGAAAGATAGTAGGACCATGTGGACGGCTCATAAAAATCACCCGCTCTTGTAGACAATGTCCAATCGAGTTGTAAATGTTTTCCTCCGATGCCAGGGCTGGCTAAGGCTGCGAGAATTGCATGATGAAACTGCGTCGGAAGTGGCCTTGATGTCAAGGAGAACGCCTGTCTCGATATAACCAGTGTGAAGGTACTCTCCAAGTGATGAGACAAGTATAATAACATTATCAGTCTTAGAACTATTTTGGCGAAACCCGTTCATTTCTTAAGGATACTCATTTCAGCTCTCTGAACCAGGTGACGCGTTTGGAGATCATTCGCTTCATAAGCTTACCTATCCAGCTCAATAGGGCATAACTCGTCGGAAGGATGCCTAACTTGTTGGCTGTTTAGAAGGTTTCAAAACGGGCGCAATTGTCGTCAATGTTCATTCTGTGGGGACCACACCAGACATCCGGGAGGAATTGTTATATTGCATGAGTCGAAAGCGGGAATTGTGAGATAGCTTTTCGATTGCATAATGGGTCCCTTCTCATGACCAGAAGCACGTCCGTAGCTGTGTATTGGTATTCAGTTGTGAAAGGTAGGTCCATCGCTGGCACTGCCGCCTAGGGGATGCCTGACACACCATTCTTGGACTGTGCGGAAGGCCCTGACCTCGCTGACAGTAGTCTACAGTATTCTTCTGAGACTTCTTTATTGGGCTTTCGTTCATGTAGAGATAGTGCGGTGAAATGGTGAAGCTGCTCGAGGGGCGGGGGCACACCGCGAACTATCCGTGATATTTTGGCGGCTGATTGGCGCCATATCCAGCATAGAACTAAACTTAGCGCCATCTTTGCGGACTAAGCTTATCCAGGTAGCGTCGAATGTTATGTTGTGTGCGTCGGCAGGCAGGAATGTCTTCAATATTTTTTGTGGGCATAGCTTTCGTTTCAGCTCGCCTGCGAATAGCGCACAGCCTTTGAAATGTCTGCTAATTTGATGTGTAAGCTATCGCTTTTAGCTGTGATTCGTGGGCTTTCTCTCAAGCAATAAGCCACCGTCGATATTAGTTTATTTCGGGTTGCGGCAGTAACTCCTCTGCTTGCGCTCCGCCGGGGTGGCGCAGTGGTTACGGCGCTCAACTATTGTTCAAAAGGACGCGGGATCGAATCCCGGCCTCGGCGGCCGCTTTCGATGGGGGCGAAAAGCGAGGTGCCCGTGTGCTGCGCGATGCCAGTGCACGTTAAAGAACCCCAGGGGGTCTAAATTTCCGGCGTCCTCCACTACGGCGTCTCTCATAGCCTGAGTCGATTTGGGACGTTAAACCTCACAAACCAACCAACCTATTCCTCTGCTCGCAGTGTCTTTGTATGCATTCCAGTCTGTATATTTTATAAAAAATTTCTTTTGCGGCATCTACGCACGGACAGCTGATATGATGATTGGATAATGGTCACTTCCACGTGTTTCAGATCGGTGCGGTAGCCAAAGTTGTGGTCAGCTGAACTTGTCACAAAGGCAACGTGAATGCTGCTGGCAGTCGTCAGGATTTGGAGATAGGTTATGCTGCCGTCATTCAGTGGTTCAATTGAACGTTTTGCGAGAAGTTCTGCCAGCTTGGCACTTCAGGCTCATGTGTGTGAGCTTCCCCAAATTTCATTGTGAGCGTTGAAGCTTCAGCAAATAATATTTGGAGTGGGCGTCCTTGTTTTGAAATTTTCAAGCCTCGAAGCATCGAACAGCCTGCCTGGCTCAAGATATACTTCAATAACAGTGTACCCTTGCCTACCAATTACTGTTACGGCGCGCACATATTCGCTGTTATTGTGAGGCGGAACTTCAACCAAAGAGGCCCGGATATCCTTGCAATTGCCTATCAGCAAGCTGCTGACGTCATCTGGGCGCTGTGAATGATGAAAATAGTATCCGCATAGCCCGAAAGTTTCCTAAACGCGCGATTCAGAGATGATTATGAAAGGGAAGCGGTACGCTCGCATAAGCTGCCGAAAATCAGTTTCGAGCGTAAACCACGAGCGTTCCACTGGAAAATGGTGGATGTGCGAAAGATGTTGTGGATGGTCAGCTGTGGTGCAGATCTTCCTGTCGAAGCCATGATTACATACGTGTGATATTACGCCCCATCTGAGTGCAAGAGACCGATAGCAATTGTTCTATTGCTAGGACAGCTTCTACTTCTGGGAGTCCGTAACGAGTGGTTAGCGCGGTCAAGAGCTTTGAGTACAGCAAAGAGCATCGGAATCAGTAGGCATGTGATTTCTTGTTCGGTGCTTCCGCTTTGCTGCCTTTCACCGATATTGTTACGTTGCATTGCGTTTGGATGAGAGCTGGAGAGGTTTTTTGTCGGTTTTTGTGCGGAGTGTCGCTGCTGCTTCATTAGAGGAGAAAAGCCAACGGACTTCCCACACTTCTCACACTTCTTTTTGGCTACAACCGCGCATATGTCATCAGCCGTTTTTTTCACATTGTAGTGACTGATTTTGGGATAGACCTAATGTGTTTGTAAAAGCCATGTCAGGGTTAGATGGTAGATCAGGACACGTGGACGGTTTCCCTTGTGCTCGCTTTGCAGAGCGTGCAATTGGAGCAGCTTTATTTTTTAAGATACCGTTCGTATGGAGCAGGGTGTGGGCCATCGCCGTTTCCACGCTTAGGTTGCACTCTCGATTTGTTCGAATGGGGGCCACCACACACTTTGCATCGCACGGGACCGGGGCAATGTTTCGATATGTGGCCATGCCTGTGATATTTATAGCATTGTGTCGCTGCTCCGGCGTGCTTAATTACAGGGTAACTGCGGAACCAATCACGCAAAGAGCTTGATGAAAAGCAGAACTATAGAATTAGAAAATAGAGTTTCATCTGCTGAAATAAGCGAATTTTGGGGTGCCCGACACTGAGCAGCGATGAATTATTATTTTTCTGTTGCACTCTGCAGCTCGCAAAATTTTAGGTCACAAATGTGCGCACAAAATATACCTTTTAAAATTGAACCAAGAAATATACTAACTCATTTAGCAGCTAGTGCTGATAAGCGTATTGACTGAATGTAAAAATTTGGTTGCGCTCAGATAGCATAGTATTGGGTCGGCAAGGCAGGTCCGTGTTCCACCGTCCATTTTTTTTTCACTCGGCCGCGGCGTGCACGAGTGCTGGCGCGGGGCACAGAGGCAGCGCGCTGCATGAGGATAGTTCGTAGAGGATGAGAGGGGTGAAAGGAGTAAAGAATGCAGCAAGGGTCAGTCCGTCGAGCGAGGGAAGCGCGTTCCATGAACTGTAACATGGACAAAGCAGGGGTGTTTCCGGCACCCAGTACTGCTGTCAGGTGTCTTCATTGCTTCAACATTCAACAACTTGAAATTGAGGGTATACTTAGTGTCACAAGATGCTTGCAGCACTGCGAAAGGCAGAGGCACCCGGGTCCTTCAGGATTATGCACATTACCGTAGGAAATTGTGCTCCTACGCGCCTCTCGCCCCCAAATCGGCGGGGTGACAGTAGGAGCACAATTCTCTATTATAGTGTCCAAGGGTGAGAGGCACTTAGGAGCCCAATTGCAAGGGTTCTTCTGCCTTTCATGGTGCTCCAGATATCTCGTGAGACAAAAAATAAATGAGGGGGGGGGGGGAGGGGGGGGCGAAAAGAAAGAGGTGTGCATCGCATGTTGGAGGCGAGTGCATTTTTTGCACCCAGTCCTAAGAATTTGCGACAAGATTTATCGTTTTGCTTTCAAGTGCACGCGTATTGGCGCCGGTTGCCGTTGGTGGCTACCTTGCACCAATCGACTACTTAATGACCCAATCTGGCGGGGGAAATTTCACTTTGGCTCCTTGGCTACTTTTCGGCTACATTGAAGTTCTATCTTGGCGCATTTACTAGCCGCGTTTTTGTAACTGTAGATGCAATAGCAATAAAGACTAATTATTTGCAATGTTTGCTGTCTTGCTGTATGCGCGAAGCTGCGCGGAGGCGCGGACTCTAGGTTCTCTGGCGCACGCCAAGGCAATGCCTGTGCAGACGCTGCGGAAGGTTTCACTTCTTCCAATTTATAAGCAAGGCGCCATGAGAGCACACTGCTTCCAGTTCTTGGGGCAAATGGCGATTCAGCGCCATTTGCCCTCCTCTGCAACTGCTGTATATGCCATCAATCCTGACTGCATAGAAAGCACGAAGAGTCGTAAATGTATATTGAAGCTACTGCTGCATTTTCTTGAATGTTCCTGCATCGGGCTGGAGTCAAAAATACGACAGCTGCAAACAGTTAGCAGTGAACATGATTGCGCATCATGTTCGACTTTCTCGCACGCAGCGGCATCTCACAAGGACACTTGTGTCTAATGCCCATTTCACTAAGGCAACCTGCAGTTGCCAGGCGGCGCTAGTGGAGTGCAGCGTTCAGGGCCGCCAACGGCGGCGCCGAGTAATCTGAGGCGGCCGGCACGGTCGGGTTGCGTTCGCGTTGTACGGCGGGAAGCATCTCGGCTCTCATTTCCTGCGGTTTTAAGGCAATCGAATGTATTCAGAGCGAACACCAATACTGGCAAAAGGACACCGCCTGTTCGAGAATGGTCATGTTCAGAATGTTAACGGTGTCGACGTCACCGCGAAGTGCGCGCCGCTCGTGACGTAACAACCGCACGCACAGCTTTGAATTTCGCGTGAGTAGACGGAGATTTTTTTTTCTAACGAAATTCATTGTCTCAGGGCATCAGTCGGATGTGTGATCATGAATTAAGAAATGATTAAATTAATGAATAATGTTGTAAACATAGCTTTTCATTTACCTATTGCGTTCACACCCATACCAAAACACTGAAAGTGCAGAGAGAACCTGAGAAGAGATTGATCGCCGTTACTTCTTTTTTGTTCTTGCTGTTTGATTACAGCAGCATAATATTTTCCTCGCGGTTTCGCTTTACAGTTTATTACCATGACGAACACCTTTGTTCGTGGTGCACCTTTCGACAGTGCTGCGGAGGTTACAGGAGGCATGGTGCGGTACCCGTTACGGATGTCATGGCGATTTCGAGCACTGTGCTGTTGTAGCGTGCGTCATCAACGAAACCTGGCATTTAATTGCAGGGGGCGGGGAGTAGGGGGCCTCCTACATCGTTGGAAAACTACAATTCTTAACAACAACTGGCATGCATTTTATACCTCCTTACCTCAAGCTTGGGGAAAGCCGGCGAGAAATGCTGGCACTCAACGGCAAAGCTTCCGTACATGAGGTCGTTAGAGTTAGGATTTTTTACTGTTGCTACTAATGATGGAACGGTCTATCGTCTGGGAATAGAAACTCTTGAGCAGCTTAAGCAGTCGATGCAAGAAATATTTGCCACGGAACGATAGAACGAAGTTCCCTGCTCCGCGTACACAGTATCACGGGCCACCACACTCCGCCACTTCGACTTTTTCAGCACCTTAGGAACTAATTTACAGATAAATATGCTTATCCAAATCTGTAATTTGAAGTTTTGAATATATTTTGGCTTTGTGGTTCCGAATAGACACCGCATTAGAAATCCCGTCCACAGATCCACGAGCATGTTTTCTTTATTTCGCCTCCGATGAAACGCGGCTGGAATTCGATGTTGTGGTTGTGCGACTTTGTTGCTTTCCTGGACGTTACGTCCTTTAGAAGGACAATGCCACTCGATCTTGTGCAACATATATCAGTACACTCCAGATTTTACAGCGTGGAGCGCGTACTGAGGAGAGTGCCCTAACCAGCGTGCAACTACCCGAGTCAGAAGTTTATACCGTTTCCTCCGCTCAAAGGGCAATCGTCTTATTTTAGCTCCTTGGCGTCTGTACGCCATTAGATCCATAACAAAAAGAATTTCAGTTATATTACTCTCTCACAGGCACTATCCACTTCTCTTATCATTCTCCCCAGGTCCCCCCAGCAAGCGGTACGCTTAACTTTCCTTCACGATTGTGGCAAACTTTCTCGCCGATCAGCGCTTATTTTTATTCTTGTTCACATCCGTAGTAGCCGAAGCATCGCACGAGACCACTGAAGTCACTAAATAAGTAAATTACACCTACTGGGATAACAAAACACGAACGCAAAAGGAACACAGCGGCCGAAACAAACACGGCGTCAGCTTCTGTGCCGCCTCAGTATTAGCCCCCGTCGGACGCCAGGTGACGCCACATGTCTCAGCAAACTCCATTGCAGGTTGCTTATACCTGGCGCAGTGAACACTGAAAGTTCTGGCCCTTACAATTTCTAATCTAGATGCAGAGCGTACATTCTCTTATGTAAACATGAAAAAACTGACATCCGTAACAAAATGAAGCTGGCATAACGGCGATTATGTGAATCAAGTTTGGTCTATGACTTGAAAAGAAAACAGCGTGAACGTTCAACGTTCCTACTGAGTTGTTAGGTAGAATGGGCCAAAAGTATGTGGGCAAGAAAACAATCTACTTTAGATAAGCTATGTGGACTGAATAGCTGTATATTTAATTAAACATTTTCAAGAGATGTGGTTTGAACACCAAGCAAACGAGGTAAACATTTGGTAATCCTAATATTTATTGCTCATTATAAGAACGGCATTCATAAGAATGGATATGCTTTACTTGGCTACTAATCTGGCGCCGAGTTTAAATGGTTTGACTACTTTTAGCTTCAGTTCTGGCTCTTTTTGAAATCCGCCCAATGGCAACCCTGCTTGGCGGATAGCTTCTGTTGGAGATGACCAGCACAGAGCGTCCGGTACCGGACAAGCTTCTTGGTTCAACTGTGCTTGCAAATAAGAAAACATACTTAACAAAATAATTGGAGACTTTGAGAAGCTTTTATGTTACCGCTCTACAACGCATTCAGTTAATATAACTTCCGCGAACTTATGAGCTAGGCTTAAATTTAAAGGAATGGGCTAGGGAACTACTTAGTGTACTTTGTCATTTCATTTTACATAAATCTATCTTCTTACGAATAACTAGAATAAAATTCTCACGTAATTCTCGTGAATGGCTTATTGTTATCTGCGCTCTTGATTGGCGCAGTGAGCAATAAAAAAAATTTAGATGCCTCTGAATAGAAACACATTTGCTGTATTTTGATAAGGTGTCCAACCCAGGTATATGGATATAGCTAGCAATACTTCTAATGTGCATTTCTTACATGCTAAAGAAAAAAGAAAAGCGGGATAGCGCACAGCCAGATGTGCCCAGAGAAAACCGGGGCGTCGCTTCTCTTATAAGATGCAGCTGAAAGGCCACACTGATAAATTTCATCAGAGTGACGTCACGTGTGAGCTTGTTCGGTACGAAATGGCTGCACTAATCACGCCAACGGGTTCTCTTTTTACACAAATCAAAACACGGAGATAGGAATATTTTCTGCTTAATATGTTGTCACAAATTTTTGATTGTGTGCAATGATGCTTCTCTCATTCCTTATTAATGCCAGTTTCCCATTGTCATCGTTCCATTCTGCTTCGCCTTTAAGCTATGCGGACAGACTGACAGAAAAAAGTAATTGCTGTTTTTAAATACGATGCAGAAATAAAATATTTAGCCTCTTATAAGTTTACAAACTTTTCTGGAGTGTGGTTGTTACCAGAGATTAAGCTCTATAAAAAAAAACATATTCAATCTTAGTTCTCATATTCATGCTTAAGCGTCACGCTGGTCGCCTAAACGGCTTCAGCTGCGGCAAGGTGTTTCACAACACTCCATGTGCCATTGGCATACTAGGCAGGCCTCTACCTTCCGCTTTTGGATGCCGAATTAGAAGGAACGTTCGTATCAAAATATAATCACGCGAAGGATGTTTTGCATGGAGTGTCTATGTCTTGCGTGTATATTCACACGAACATAATGGTAGAGTTCGGGGCGTATGTCTCGAAAACCGCGTGTACACTGAGAATGCAATCGAATGGAGTAGCCTATAGGGATGTGACCGCCTCTTGTTTTATAATTTAACAATCCCGGTAGCAAATGTTGCCAGAATGTTCATGAACCGCTATCAGATAAGGCGGACGGGAAATTATTCCTGAATTTGTGTACGCCTCATCGCATAATCTACACGCATGAGAAACTTCAATGTGCTGATTATTGTTTACCTAAAAGCGGAAAAGACACGGCTTGGCACACCAAGGATCGTAGAGAAAGGTCTCATTCTTAAAACGCATATCTTATCCCAACGGAACAGTGTTGTCAAGAAGTGCATGCCAAATACGGGAGATGTTGACAGTCTAAGGGGAAAATGTTTACCAACGCTTGCTAGCAGTCTGGCTTAATAAACAGGTAATGTTGATCAATATATGGCAAGATGTATGTACATGTTGACAGTGTGATCTTAACAAGCGAACAATATCCGCCAGCATATATAAACGTATATCAGATGCTGGTAGTCACACCTAAATGAGCAAACAATATTTGCAAACGTACATGAACATATGTCAAATGTTCGCATTCCAATCAAAACGAGCGACCAATATTTGCCAATGCAAACGAATGTATATGAACTGTTGGTAGACCGATCGATCTGATGGACGATGTTGCCAAGCTCACATCAGAATATGAGAAATATTGGCGAGCTACGCGTATAGCAGGGCAATGTTTATCACTGGTTTCCAGACATAGTACCAATGTCAGCAAGCAGTGGCATACCTGGCCCGTTGTAATAACCCTTACGGAAATCCCATATCTGCTTCAGATATGGAACATATGCTGCCGGATATAAATATATAAGGCAGCAAATAAGACCTTATCTGGGCCAGATAAGGTCATATATGCGCAATATGTTGCCCTTATATGGCTCAGATTTGGCCATATCATGCAACATATAATCCATATCTGAACGGGTAATTGAACCTTATATTGCTTGATCAGGGGCATATATGGTATCCTCGCGACCTTATTTGGCCTGATAAAGGGCATATATGACATCGTCATGACCTTATATGGACAGATCAGGGCCATATGCCTGACATCAACAGGACTTTATATAACCTCATCGGGGCCCTAATTATGTAGGCGCCATAGTGATTGTATATTAGCAATATATGGCTTTCGTCTACCTTCTGCAAATATTCAATATTGGCATCATGTGGTCGACCTTCAATCTTTCTACACTCAACATGGCCTGCATGCTTAGTGTTAATTGTATCCAATTTAGAAAATAGCTACGACTCCTAATATTTCAAATATGCAGATTTCGCTGCACTGTAATTATTACAAGTTGTGTTCCTTATTGCAGGAGGGCGCTGGGTTATGGCTACATGATCCTCTTTCCGTCTACTAACTCGCATTTTCGTTTAAAGCGGCGGCGGCTGTCCGGTGCACAAACGCATGGTCGGTTAAGTTGAGCGATTCAAAATATCAAGAAAATGATGGCAGTTCAGTATACGGCCCCCTCCGAGCTGTCTAGACGGTGACTCACCCGCCGAGACAGCTGGAGGTGGCTGCGTGGAGGGCCGCACTGGCTAGACAGTGACTCCTCCTTTCCCGCGCTCCCCTCTTCCCTCCTAAACAGCGGCGGCTGCGTCGCTGGCTCGCATTTTATCTCCTCCTCGCTGCCACGCTCTGTACCGCGTAGGCCGCGAGCTCTCCGTTTTGCGTGTGCTTGCTTCTTTCTCCTCCCCCTTTCAACACCGTGCGCCTAAGCACTTGTCTCGTTCCTTTCGCGGTGGCAGACATCGGAGTTCGGTGCGGCTCGCGGGCGTGCTGCATGTCGTGTATGCCGGTGTGTGTGTGCCAGCGCCTGTTCGCTATTAGCTGTGTGCATGTAACAAAAATGCGACAGCAAACCTATAAGAGCTTCAGTCTGACTGTCGGCACAAAGGAAATTACTGTGTCCCACGGCGGGTGGAAGCTGCCTCCCAAGCCTTGGCAGTGAACCTGATGGTCGATTGAGCTTTTCGAAGATTCTGCCCTGGGTGGCCCAGCCAAATCTGCACCATTGCGTCGGATCGCACCCTCATCGTGCCGCCTCATCTTCACGCCCGATCAACAAAACCGTGAGCGTGAGACTTCTTGTTGGGAACTAGCACTTGCCAGCCTCAGGATATTGTTCGCTTTATTACTTTGATGGAAAAATTTTCCAATCAGTAAATTGGATGGTAATTGCTAGTATTTGATATTGTTCCGTACATTTCGTTGCTAATTTTTTTCGCTCCAGCAATTTTAACAAATTTCAGTGGGTGGATAGAGTCCTTCGTTGTTTATTAATATTATTATTTGCACTATACCTAAGTAGCTTCATGCTTGATTTGGTTTAGCGGCAGAACTGTCGCTGTAATGACAAGTGCCATCGGACATGTTTTTTTCTTTTTTTTCTCTCTTAATTTAAAAAGCAACCACGAGTTATGCAAGTTCGCCCATTTTGCACTGCAGTCTCTGCTTAAGGTAACACCGGTACTTCCTGACAGCCTATATATACTTTGCTAAGGTTTAGGTATTATCAGCAGTCCCAGCAGTGTGTGTTTTATTGCCCTGCGGTTTAGCGGTACCTTTTCCGGGTATCGACAAACCTTTAAATTCCCTTTCAATAGTCTAGTTCGATTATTAGCCGTTTATTTTATTTAGCTTCTCAAGTAAACCAGCTCAAACTAAAAGCATTTACTGGTTGAAGCTCTGTGTGTAAAAGAGTTGAATAAAAATGTAATATCTAATTTAATAGGTTAATGTCTTTCACTTTAGCTTCTCGTGTAGACAATATTCTGTTCAGATATCCCATTAGTTTGTCATAGTATCGCGCCTAAATCAGTAGAATCTCAATATTTACTAACGGATGAGCATGTCTTTGACCCTCGATATACACACGTAATTTAGGCCCGTCTTTGAGCGATTCCATATAGGCAGGGAAAAAAGAAAACCTGTGGTTTCAAAGCTATTTTCCTGTAAGGTTTGAAATAAAATGGGAAATTCAGGTTTCCCTTGGCAAACTTAATTGAGTGTGCATTTAGCTGGAATACTGAAATTGTCTTGTGTGTGTTGTAATAAAGTGTTATGTTGATATGCAGATATATAGATCTATAGTTCAAAACCTACATGCCATGCAGGCTAGATCTTTAAATCAGGAATTGGGTAGATAAGGCATATCTGACCGGATGTGCCTTATCTGGTACTCGAAATCAGGAATTGGGCAGATCAGGCTTATACAACTAGATATGCCTTATCTGGTACTCGAAATCAGGAATTGGGCAGATATGCCTTATCTGGCCTAGATCTGTCCTAATATACCATATCTGCCCAATTCCTGATATACCTGATCTGGATTTTTTTATAAGTCCAGATATGGCATTTACGTAAGGGAAGCTTATAGAATGGCATGACCAATATCAGAAACATACTGGCAAGAACGTGCCGCCCTTGGGCCGTCTTTTGTCAGTACATTTTCAATATTGGTCCGGTTATCTGTGCTACCTGGGATGTAGCTCAACAGCTGTGTTTACATCCTCAATTTCAAGCTGTTCTGACCAGGCCTGAAGATCATTGTACAGCTTAAGGCAATTGCCATACGCGTATCTAAGTTTTTCTGGCACCATCTCACGCACTGGATGAAAAGACAAAAAGAACGGCAAGGTAAACGGGCAATATTGTTTTGCCAGAACAAGAGGATTGCGCCCCGTTCGCCCGCCAAAAAGAGGCACATTAGATAGAATTAGGTTTAAAATGTTTCCAGCAGTGTTCTTCATTGCATTACATTGATGTAAACCACAGAAAGTACTAAAATAAATTAAGCATTCGGCTTTTCGTCGAGTTGCTGTGCAGCACTAGTGACCCAACCAGTGGACCAATCGACCTTAGGAAGATTAATGTCCCCATAGATGGGAACCTTGTGTTTCGAGAAATTGTTTTTTCCCAATATCCAAAAAATGATCGGTACCCTTACGGAAATGCCATATCTGGACTTATAAAAAAATCCAGATCAAGTATATCAGGAATTGGGCAGATATGGTATATAAGGACTGATTTAGGCCATATAAGGCATATCTGCCCAATTCGTGATTTCGATTACCAGATAAGGTATATCTGGTTGTATATGCCTGATCTGCCCAATTCCTGATTTCGAGTACCAGATAAGGCATATCTGGTCCAATATGCCTTATCTACCCAATTCCTGATTTAAAGATCTAATCCGCATGGCATGTAGGTTTTTGAGTATAGATCTATATATCTGCATATCAACATAACACTTTATTACAGCATACACAAGACAATTTCAGTATTCCAGCTAAACGCACGCTCAATCAAGTTTGCCAAGGGAAACCTGAATTTCCCCTTTTATTTCAAACCTTACAGGAAAGTAGCTTTGAAACCACAGGTTTTCTTTTTTCCCTGCCTATATGGAATCGCTCAAAGACGGGCCTAAATTACGAATGTATACCGATGGTCAAATGACATGCTCATCTGTTAGTAAATATTGAGATTCTATGCTCATTTACGCGCTATACTATAACGAACTAATGAGATATCTTTATAGAATAATGTCTACACGAGAAGGTAAAGTAAAAGACATTGACCTATTAAATTAGATATCATATTTTTATTCTACTCTTTTACACACAGAGCTTTAGCCTGTAAATGCTTTTAGTTTGAGCTGGTTTACTTGCGCAGCTAAATAAAATAAACGGCTATTAATCGAACTAGACTATTGAAATGGAATTTAAAGGTTTGTCGATTATCGGAAGAGGTAGCGCTAAACCGTAGGGCGATACAACACAGCACTGCTGGGACTGCTGATAATACCTAAACCTCAGCAAAGTACATATAGGCTGTCAGGAAGTACTGGTATTACCTTAAGCAGAGACTGTAGTACAAAATGAGCGAATGTGCCTAACTCGTGGTTGCTTTTGAAATTAAGAGAGAAAACAAAGAAAAAAGTATGTCCGATCGCATTCGTTACGACAGCGAAAGCTCTGCCCCTAAACCAAATCAAGCATGAAGCTGCTTAGATAGAGCAAATAATAATAAACAAGGAACGACCCTATCCACCCGCTGAAATTTGTCAAAATTGCTGGAGCGAAAGACAAATTAGAAACTAAATATACAGAAAAATATCACATACTGGCAATTACCATCCAATTTACTGATTGGAAAACTAATTTTCCATCAAAATAATAAAGTGAACCATATCTGGACTTATAAAGAAGTCCAGATCAGGTATATCAGGAATTGGGCAGATATGGTATATTAGGACAGATCCAGGCCAGATAAGGCATATGTGGCCAATTCCTGATTTCGAGTACCAGATAAGGCATATCTGATTGTATATGCCTGATCTGCCCAATTCCTGATTTCGAGTACTAGATAAGGCATATCTGGTCAGATATGCCTTATCAACCCAATTCCTGATTTAAGGATCTAGCCCGCATGGCATGTAGGTTTTGAACTATAGGTCTATATATCTGCATATCAGCGTAACACTATTACAACACACACAAGACAATTTCAGTATTCCAGCTAACGCACGCTCAATCAATTTTGCCAAGGGAAACTTGAATTTCCCCTTTTATTTCAAATCTTACAGGAAAATAGCTTTGAAACCACAGGTTTTCTTTTTTCCCTGCCTATATGGAATCGCTCAAAGACGGATCTGCATTACTTTTGTATACCGAGGGTCAAAGACATGCTCATCCGTTAGTAAATATTGAGATTCTACTCATTTAGACGCGATACAATAACAAACTAATGGGATATCTGAACAGAATAACGTCTACAGGAGAAGTTAAAGACATTAACCTATTAAATTAGATATTAGATTTTTATTCTACTCTTTTACACACAGAGCTTTAACCAGCCAATGCTTTTAGTTTGAGCTGGTTTACTTGCGAAGCTAAATAAAATAAACTGCTAATAATTGAACTAGACTATTGAAAGGGAATTTAAAGGTTTGTCGATACCCGAAAAAGGTACCGCTAAACCGCAGGGCGATAAAACACACACTGCTCGGACTGCTGATAATACCTAAACCTTAGCAAAGTACATATGGCTGTCAGGAAGTACTGGTGTTACCTTAAAGGGGCACTAAAGAGAGAAAGGAAGTGGGTTTGCATCGATAGAATGTCAGTTCTCGATTACAAAAAGACCACTCTTACTGAAAACAGAGCTGTTATAAGGTAGTAAAGAAGAATAACAGAAATACAGGTATCGCCACCACAGCCAAACGGCCGAGGCTCGCAACTACAAATCACGTGACGCGCTAGGGATCCCGGAGGCTAACAAATGTGAATTACGTTGCATGTTTCAATTCGGTAGTACGTTTTTTCTCAAACATAATAACACGCTTTTATCATACGTAAACGACGGCGAAAAGACGACGTAAACATTGCAAGGCAAATACAAAAATATACTTCGAGGCGCCACAGGCGCCCACTTCAGTTTTGGTTATGTTTCGGCTCAGGCATTTCGTGCGCACTCGGATAGTTTATTTGAACCTGCAGCGCCTGAATTACGAGCTTGGAGCAGCAGATGCGTCTTGATGGTTCCTATTTGAGTATTCGGAGGCACGAGCGAGCGAAATCCGCTACCGCCGACACACTCCTTCGTTCACACTTCTGCGCCAACATATCGCTGCCGTTGCCGCTTCGACTGCGACCTGACCGCTTGACTGCAGCTACGTACGCCACGAAAAGCATACATATGCTATGTACCGAAGGAAAAACGCATCATCATTTAATTGTTCACTAAATCATGGCACATCTGACCAACATATACTGCGTCAACAAGACCTTCAACGTGCTATTTGCAGGCGTCGTAAAGAAAAGGGGCATACTTGCCGCTCATACCAACGAGAGCGTCGATATATTGCGCTCATCGCCCGGCGAAAAAAAGGGCTTAGGGTAAAAAGTAAAAACTAAAAATAACGAAGCACGAGAAATACAATACAAAAGGTTAAAAAAATAGATTTGTAAAAAAACCGCCAGAAACGATAAGACTCGAACTCGCTACTGCTTGCTCCGTTACGTTCGGTGCTAACCGCTCGGCTACGCCATGCCACAAGAACCTTGGAAATATTTCTAGTTTTTATGTCATGGTCCCATTTACAATAAAGGGTTTCTGCTGCCGGTCTAAACTCCTTGATCATCGGCGCATGCTGCCTGCTCTCACGTCTTGCAACTAATGTTCTGGATGCCTATGCGCACTATATTGTGCTCTGGATCCATTTTAACATGTGGAATTTCACAGCGCTGGCAAATGTAGCGGCGCCGGCACTTCGGACATGTTTTGCTACCGTGGACGTAATTTTCGCTGAACACGGAGCTGTAGCACAAACCTTGAAGGAAAAAAGTGCGACGAAGCTTCAAAACTGACAAGTGCAGCAGCGAGGACACTATTTTGCTGGTAACTAAATCTTATTTGTATGTAAACATGTCAGGAAGCGTTGCAATGACCGAGGGCTCGGTTTGTTTATACACAGTGCAAGAAGGAGCGCGAAAGCTTGAGAAACATGTAAAGTATTGTGCATTACAAGCACTCTATGTTTTTTTCTTCCTTTATGGGCCCATCGCTCGGTAAATTACTCTCTTCATCGTTTTATTTATTTCGGCTGAGGCCGTCATTGCGAGTACGCTGCTGCCAAGTTGGCCCTTGAGGGATGCGACGCCGCGGGCCGCGCCGGCTCGCTAGCTATCACGGAGTCTCCGCTTACATCATAGTGTGCGTCACTCAACTCCAACTACGTAGTTGGAGGCCACAGTTTGAATTCGACCGGCGGGAACAAGAAAAAACCTCAACTTCTTACCGCAATATCTCAGCAATTATTCGATTTTTTGCTGCCGGATATGTGGCCACAGTGTCACCAAATGTAGTTTATTAGATTGTCATACCATCTTTGGCTGTCTTTAGTGTCCCTTTAAGAGAGACTGCAGTGCAAAATGAGCGAACGCGCCTAACTCGTGGTTGCCTTTGAAATTAAGAGAGAAAACAAAGAAAAAAGCATGTCCGATGGCATTTGTCATGACAGCGACAGCTCTGCCCCTAAACCAAGTCAAGCATGAAACTACTTAGGTAGTGCAAATAAAAATAATAATAAAAAACGAAGGACCCTATCCACCCACTGAAATTTGTTAAAATTGCTGGAGCGAAAGACAAATTAGCAACGAAATGTACGGAAAAATACCACATACTGACATTTACCATCCAATTTACTGTTTGGAAAATTTTTCCATCAAAATAATAAAGTGAACAATATCCTGAGGCTGGCAAGTGCTAGTTCCCGACAAGAAGTCTCACGCTCACGGTTTTGGTGATCGGGCGTGAAGATGAGGCGGCACGATGAGCGTGCGATCCGACGCAATGGTGAAGATTTGGCCGGGCCACCCAGGGCAGAAGCCTCGAAAAGCTCAGTCGACCATCAGGTTCGCTGCCAAGGCTGGGGAAGCAGCTTCCACCCGCAGTGGGACACAGTAATTTCCTTTGCGCCGACAGTCAGACTGAAGCTCTTGTAGGTTTGCTGTCGCATTTCTGTTACATGCACACAGCTGATAGCAAACAGGCGCTGGCACACACACACCAGCATACACAACATGAAGCACGCCCACCAGCCGCACCGAACTCCGATGTTTGCCACCGCGAAAGGAACGAGACAAGTGCTTAGGCGCACGGAGTTGAAAGGGAGAGGGGAAGGAAGCAAGCACACACAAAACGAAGAGCTCGCGGTCTACGCGGTATAGAGCGTGGCTGCGAGGAGGTGAGATGAAATGCGAGGCCGCGACGCAGGGGCCGCCGCTGTTGAGGGGGAAGAGGGGAAAGCGGGCGAGGAGGAGTCACTGTCTAGCCAGTGCGGCCCTCCACGTAGCAACCGCCAGCTGTCTCTGAGGGTGAGTCACCATCTAGACAGCTCGGAGGGGGCCGTATAATGAACTGCCTTCATTTTGTTGATATTTTGAATCACTCAACTTAACCGACAATGCGCTTGTGCACCGGAGTGCCGCCGCATTTTAAATGAAAATGCGAGTTAGTAGAAGGAAAGAGGAGCATGTAGCCATAACCCAGCGCCCTCCTGGATTAAGGAACACATTGTGTAATAATTATAGTGCAGCGAAATCTGAAGAATATTTGAAATATTAGGAGTCGTAGCTATTTTCTAAATCGGATACAAGTAACAAAGCATGCAGGCCATGATGAGTGTAGAAAAATTGAAGCTTGACCACATGATGCCAATATTGAATATTTGCAGGAGGTAGACGAAAGCCATATATTGCTAATATACAATCACTATGGCGCGTACATAAAATAAGGCCCCGATGAGGTTATATAAAGTCCTGCTGATGCCAGGCATATGGCCCTGGTCTGTCTATATAAGGTAATGACGATGCCATATATGCCCCTTATCAGGCCACATAAGGTCGCGAGGATACCATATATGCCCCTGATCAAGCCATATAAGGTCCAGTCACCCGTTCAGATATGGATTATATGTTGCATGATATGGCCAAATCTGAGCCATATAAGGGCAACATTTCGCGCATATATGACCTTATCTGGCCCAGATAAGGTTTTATTTGCTGCCTTATATATTTGTATCTGGCAGCATATGTTCCATATCTGGAGCAGATATGGGATTTCCGTAAGGGTAAAAACATTTCGAACAAAATTTTGTGGAAAGTAATAACAGCCGACTAGAGATTACGATTTGTCACACGTTGGAATTTCCAACTACACACATTCCTCGTATGTCTCCAGGTCTGCTCTCCTAAATACATTTAGCACAGAACGCGTCAGACTATCAGAACTACGCCCCCGTATTTATTTTTGTCAGAATAGATGTTGTCGGCCCTGAAGACAGCACACTCATCTGAGAAATAAGACGCACTTGAACATGATGAGTTTAGCCACGTTTCCGTACGGCACATAATGTCATACTCGCATTCGTATGCATTTGCGAAGAGAGCTTTCCTTTTATTTCGCAGCATTCTTATGTTTTGTTAATACAGCTTAATTTCCTGTGCCATTTTAGGATGTATTACAGCACCGTTAGGACCATCGAAGCATCGTGAGGACCACAGCTTTCCATAAAAAGGATGAAATACGCAACCATCAGGCCACACTTCCGGATTGCTCACAAGTTCAAATAAGTGCTCATTGAGAGAAACGTGGAATGGGCAGTATGTATTGTACTTCGTTTTACTTTCGTGCAAGTAACAACCTTGTCACCTACTGCATCCGCCAAAAGTTCCTGTGTGCCCAACATCGTCGCTGTCGGGTCCAGGCGAGAAACGAATAAGCTTTTCTTCGCCGGTAGTTTTGTCGCTACTTTAAGCATGGACTGCTTAGCTGTGCAAAACGTTGCTCGAGGTCGAGGCGGTTGGCTCACCGCTTTCGACTGGCGTCGCAGATGAGTACACCGGTCCTGATCAGGAGGCTTCGGTGGAGGGGCCCATATTCCAGCGGGCAGACTTACTGCCACGGCTGAAGCGTAGTTGCAATATTCGGAGCAGTCAGAATTCAAACACTCACTCTGGCTGGCGGTAAAAACGATTGCACTCAGGCCACTGAAAAAGTCACACAGGAGCGTGTTTTCCGCACAAAGCTGTCGCACCTCATCCGTTAACGCATCCATTCGACAAGCCATTTCTTGTAGCATTAAAACAACACTCGAGGAAGCACTGACGGAACCTCAGTCTTGAAAATCCAGGGAAGAGCGTTGCGCTTCGGGGGGCGTTTCCATGTCGCTAGTTCCGCAGGTAAGCCCAGCCACCGAAACATCACGCCGCTTCACGCAATGAGCACATTTGTACTTGCTGGCCCCAGATTGCATGAGGATGTTGTATTCCTCGGCTGGTATGTTGATGCATTTGCAGTGAAAACAGTACTGTTACAAAAAATCAATACATTTAGCAATTTCTATAATCATGAGGAATATATAAAGAATTGTTTCCATTTTTAAAACAGCCATTGCTGTAATGACAGATCCGTGTTTCAGAAATCCATACAAGTGGCAGGTATACTGAAAATGCTTTAATTCTATGTTGCTTATGATAGAGCTTAATGTAAATGTTTTAATTTTTATATAATACTTACTAAAAGAAAGCATCAGCACCATTTTCTCAATGTGCTGTAATGCAACAATAAAATGGAGAGCATCCCTTCTTGTATCTTTTTTTATTCAACAGAGGAATACTTATTTGTGTGGTACGCTTATCTGGTGAAGCAAAATGCAGATCAACATCTTTTTGAGACCAAGTTCGAACTTCTTACATAGTAGGCTGCACAATAATAAAGCCAAGGGCACAAACACAATATTGAAAAGATGCATGTTGTCTACCGGAGCCCACATAAATTCAAGAGCTACACAAAATCAGCTCCCTGAACGCTACCTATAAAAGAAATGCTAAATGCATCACTGAACATGGTGCACACGGAACTGTACACTAGCAAGTCAAGGGAAAGCTGAATCATGATCTCATAAATGAAGCACTGCTGATACTATAAGGCTCTGGCCTAATACAGGAATGGCATGATTCTAAGAAAGATGCAATACTCGCAGATATATATCAAGTGCAGTTAACCCCAATGTATCAGTATTGCTTGGAACTATGTATCAGATATAAAAGACTGCCCCAGAAGTGTAAACGTTTCCATGTTTTTTAGTAAGCTGCTTATAACAATGCTCTCTACAGCATTATAACTTATAACAATTATATTTGGCCACTGAGAGCGAACCTTTAAACAGATAAAACAGACATGCCGCAACATCAGCCAAACTACGCTCACAGTGTGAAAGAGCATGCATGAGAAGCTGGCATAAACATTTGACAAACAGACCAAATGCTGTGAAAGTGAAAATTGTATTTGAATATGCACACAGATGTCATGCCATAATATCAGAATTTTGGCCTATTGTTGGGATAATGGGAGTGAGTGTATTGCAAGCAAATCATTTTTTCCCTTTTAGGACATGGCTCACAATGCGTGCTTCAGACATCTTGTTCACATGAATGAGACAACTACACTCTTGATGTAATTGATATAGGGTTTCTAGGTGCGGTCAGGCAACCCGTGTTTGAAGACTTCAGGCCCAGAACTGAACGTGCCAAACATCTGGTGGAGCCGCGAGGTGCAGCTCGGCTAGTTGCGGTTGCCAGCTTCTTGGTCGAGTAACCAATGCTTTTCTCACACCACTGCAGCAGACTACATTCAGTAGTTCCACAGATGCAGACCTCACCCAGAGCAACATATTTTAAAACATTTTCAATTTCATATGTTTCAGATGCTTTCATTTTTGCTGGTAAGCTACCCCTGCTCTGCAGTAGTCTTTGCTGCATTCATAGCTGCTATAGTTTGCAGTTCTTGCAGGCTCTTCTTGGTCTGGTTTCGCCAAGTCCACTTAAAGGCGCACGAGGATGAAATGCTATGGCATCCCACAGATGAACAGCATTGTTTTGTCCACATTTGAAGGTGCCGCCGTTATAAGGAAGGCTCCGCCTGGGTGGCACAGTGGTTACGGCGCTCCACTACTGTTCCCATGTATGCGGGATCAAATTTCGGCCTCGGCGGGCGCTTTTCGATAGAATTTAAAAGCAGGGCGCCAGTGTGCTGTGCGATGTGAGTGCACGTTAAAGAACCTCAGGTGGCCAGAATTTCCAGTCTTCCACTACGGCGTCTCTCATAGCCTGAGTCGCTTTGGAAGGTAAAACCCCACAAACCAAACCTTTACAAGGAGGCACTGCATATGACCACTGCAAATTCTTTGGAGGTATCTGGTTGACTGCCTAGTAAAAAATAGCTCATGACCTCAGTATTCAATTTCAAAATTATGTAATGTGACCAAGAGTTTATTTTATTGATTTGATTTTTTTTTCTCGCTCTTTCAAGCTATGACGAGTGTGAGGCTGTTCTCTTTAGCTCTTAAAAACCCTACGTTCATTGTGAATCTATCCTGCTTAGTTTGATTTTTCCCTGTAGCATTTCTTAACCCTGAAATACGCTTCTAGGTTGTGCTGGAGTGCATTAGAAATATAATAACTGGGAAACAAGTACGCATTTTCTGTTCAAACTTCTTGTTTATTGACATTGAAACCAAATGCAGGGCTGCTAGTATGATGATGTTATTGTCATTAGATGGAGCTATTCATAGCTTTACTTTGTCACTTAAGTCAAGGGAGGTTAGGGTTATGGTGCATCAGTGTAATTTATTTCTGTTTCAGGAGTCAGCACTTTGCATTAAAGTCCATGTCACACCGCATTTTTTTGCATCACGACCTTACAGAAAAACAGTTCTTGCAACATTTCCTGCAAGAGCTTTGTCATTCACTGCCTTAAAGAACTACAATGAAGAATCAGGGTGAGTGGTGACAGCCATGCCGATATTGGATTCTGTATTTATACTTGCAGTTGCTGTTCAGTGCATAAGTGCAATGGTGGGTGCCATCACTCAGCTGCCGCCTTGGGAGCCATTGGGACCTCAAGTATGCCACTTAAAGAAGCCCACTTACCGGTCCCGAACTTGGACCGCACCATTCTTTCACACGCAAAATTGAAAGAAAAACATACAAGGCATGCATGTGGCCACCTTGTTGAGGATATTTCTAGGAGCTTGTTCCGTAATTTCATAAATTGTTTTTCACTGAAATATTTTTTTGTTTTTGAATCCAATATTCGGCCGTTGCCAGCACTCCAGAATAGGGCAAAATGTGCTTCCCTTGGTGTACTGTATATCTTCCAGTACTTTTTAACTTCCCCTTAACCAGCAGAACCCATTGACTGCAAACGGGTGTGAAATTTATGTACGCAATGTGTAATATAATTGCACAATTCTATTTGTGCATGAAGTTCAAACTTCTATCAAAAACCAAACATTCATCCCGCAGATAGTATCTGTTTCGTTTCATTTCATTTCATTTTATTTCCTTAAAGGCCCCAGGAAGGGTTGTTACATAAGGGGTGGGAAACAATATAAAAACATTGTTATTGTACATATTTTTTTACACTTTCAAAGAATTTTGATGAGCAGGTGATAACAGCGATGTCACCTGGAAGGCCATTCCAGTCTGCAGCTGCGCGGGGAAAAAAGGAATTCGAAAAGGTAACGGTGCGTGACAATGGACGGGCGACGTGCAGGCGATGACTTGTGCGGGGTGATATGCGTGCTGGGGGAAGAATATAAGGGGCTGCCCGCATGGGACTGTTGAATATTTTATGGAATAAAGAAAGAATAAAGAATAAAGATCATATTGCTATATGGCCACTTCAGATAGACTGCCTAAAGCTAAAATTGGCTTTTAGGCAGATTATTGCATTGTTGACGGCAAGAGCCAATGCAAGTAATGAAAATGGAAAGAGATAACGAAAATTTGGTATTATGATGCATTTGGCGACTTGCGCAAAGCTGGTATTCATGACATATCATTCAGCTGGGGCTATTAAAGTGACTTTTTCAGAGTTGCTATGTTAATATTGTTTTTTCGCACAGAATAATCGTATTCAAACAATGCTGCGTGCGACTACACTGTAGGGACTAAAGGCATGCCGTTGTGTTTATTTGTGCAGGTTGGTTATGAACGTTCCTTGTAGGCTGTCAAAATCAATTTATTGGTGGCAGCCAGCCTGGAAAAATTTTTGCCATTTGAGGTCTCACGTGAAATTTAGATAGCCAGCGTTCATTTGTGCAGGCTGACCCCTGAGAATCCACTGGAGGTCCCTTTCAGCTGGCAGGCAGGGGTGTCATGTTGGCTTTTAATAGACTCCCCTCCTTTCCATATGCATACTCTTCAGATGGACCACAGTGTGTTACGTCGGCTTTATGTGGGCACCCTTCTTTACACAGGCAGCTCCAGTCAATCCCTGTGGTTTCACTTTAAGCGGCCCTCTACCTTCTCTATTAGGTCACATATCGCTTCAGTGTATGCACTACCTGCTATAGCATAGGTCCCATTACGGACTTGTGTGGACACCCTTGATGCACATTACTGGGGCTTCCCCAGGAGTTCCTTGACTGTCCCCAATGGGAAACCCAAGGGGCAGCCTATGTCTGTCCTCATCAATGCCGAGTTGCAACTCCTGCAAACTCCCCAAATCTGGCCCATTAAGGCACTCCGCTCTGGCCCACAAGGGCGCGTTTGTGCTACTGGGTTTGTTTTTCCAGACCTGATCTATTATTTTTAATCTAGTTTTGTTCCCCTCCCCGCCATATTGCTTACTGGGGAGTGATGGTATTTGATATATAATTATCTAAATAAATAAAATGGCTCGGCCTAAATAATCTCGTGTTTTATGCACAACTCCCGAGAAAAATAAACCAAAAGCGCATGCAAGAATAATGTTTAATAACGGCTGGGGGATATCAAATTTGGCACTGAGCAGTCACGACAGTGGGAATAGAAAATACCTAAATAAGCGCATGACAAGCTTTCGTGACATTTCTACACTTGTCGTTGCACCAATTTTTCCAATTTGAATTAATTATGGCACTGGCGAATACCCGCGACATTTACAAATGAGCGTGATGATGACGACAACGCCCGCATGATTTCAATGCTTGGTGTTCCCTACTGAGCCTTATTATACGAAGCAATTCATTTCGTTGGCAGCCAGCAACGCTCTTCGAATACCAAGATACCAGGGTATGCGAATTGATGAAATCACAGCCGATAAGCCACAGAGATCCTACAGTCATTGCTTGCCACAAGAAAATGGTCTCGGGTGCGATAATTTCTTTTGTCTTGCTCATCCCTCCAGCATTCATAGCGTGAGTATGGCCTACCGTGCTATTTGTTACAGCGTGATTGGTTTTGAGTAGCAAATAAAAGCCGCTGCAAATGGTGGTTTAAATAAGCTACAGCGGAATGAATTGCGACCTTGTTTCGCTGCATCCGTGTTAGACAGGGGCGTTGCGTTTTGCTCTGCAGCTTGCTTTCCTTTTCTTCAGTTGGTGTAAGAATCACGGCTCTTAAGACCAAAATTATGACAATGATGAAGACCGTTGTTCATGGGCGTAATGGAAACGGCGCTGGAATGTGTTCAGTAAAATAATTTACTGTGGCCTCCGGCAATATCTTTAAGCTGAGGGTTCTTTGAAGGGTTGCGTCGTTTGTAATATTGAAGCCAGTGAAAGGCACATGTGTCAGAGGATGAACTAATGAACAGTCAAGTTTATAAATGTCAAAATATGTTTGCAACTAAGCTTTTACGATTAGTTTTAATTCTTACGAGCTTCACAATTAAGCGCACGTGCCTGGGACACTACATATTTTCAGCACTTTCTCAGTTTTTCGTATACCGGTATATTTTTAGTGTTCTGAATATGTGAGTGCTCTTTGCTTGGTGTCGCTTTTGCGATTCTGTGTGCTTAGTCGCTCTCTTAAGTCTGATTTGATGTTTTCCCCCTTGACACAATGTAGAACCCTTAACTCTAAATCTTTTTTTAAATGAAGAAAAAATAATGCACCGCATATATAACCGATCGTTGTAGTGACAGTGGTTTTCCTAAAGATATTTCCTTTAATGCGATTTATACACTGGAAGGTAGGAATGTTTTTAAGGTACCTATAAAATAATTCTGTATCAGTCGCATGAGAGATCGGTTATGGACATTTCATGATATGCTGACCAAAGCCAATTAGTACGGCTAAATGGGCTAGTTCGGGTGAAATAACACTTGAAATAATTGCGTGAAAAAACATTTTTCTCTCTGACTGTGTTTTTAACCTGGTTATTTCAAGCACTTACCAAAGGCGCTTTTTTTTCAAGCGCACAGCCAAAAGGAAGCGATTAATCAGCGGTAAACTGAGGAAGAACCACTTTAAAAAGAACACATATTAAAAGAAAGCACTACGCACTACCACCCTAACAGCAATGTGAAGTAAAACAAAAAGAAAAACAAGCTGACACTGGTACTCAAATGTATCATGTAGTGTGTCTGTTAAAGGGCAGCCTAAAATTGGTAGCGCAGTTCCGATCTGCAGAAATCTAAGTCATGCAGTTCTAAATTTTAAAAAGATAGAAACAAGGGAGGAGAATGCATATGTCATTAAAATGCATAAAAATAAAAATAATTCACGTTTTGTAATAGCAGCTCTATAATGGTAAAGTCCTAATGAAGTACCAATTAATTTAAATTTCGATTCCATACTTTATATATGCAATGGCTCTACATGTTTAAGTATTCAAGAATAATGCAATAGAGAATTTTAGTATGGAGCTTAATTTTGTGCGGAAGGCATTTCTTGGTAGTCGAGGAAACCGGAATGTATGAACTCTCCGTGACATCGCCTAGCATACCAGATACAGCAGCAAAGCAACCGAAAACATCTTTTTTTTGCCCAGAAATAACACACAGGAACATATCGGACTCCTTGGTGGCCGCTAACACATGAGCACAGATATAACTGTGAGAAAATAAATTTAATACTTTGAATGGTTCTAAAATACAGGATGTAAAAATGTTCCTATATCTGTACAAAAATGGTAAGATATATATATATATATATATATATATATATATATATATATATATATATATATATATATATATATATATATATATATTGTCACGTACACGGTGACTAAGGATACCAATGATAGCAGGGGGTAGCCAGACACAACAACATAGCAGCACAGACGCAAACGTGCAAGCGACACTTTGTCGTCCTCTTCAACTTCGTTCTCCTTTCACACCTCAGTCATGCGCCACCTGGCAACGCTAGGTGGCATTACCCCCTCCTTCCGAAAAAAAAATGAGAAGGGCCGGTAAAAATGGTGTGAAAAGCAAGAGAGTGGTCACAGCGGGTGGCCATACGCTATCGGTGGTAGTAAGGCTTCAGTCGCACAATGTGGACAATGTCCGAGCTGTGCTTTCGACGTTTTGGCTGTGTGGCACCGTCTGGGATAACTTCATAACTGATGTCACTCACACGGCGCAACACTTTGTACGGCCCGAAGTAGCGGGAAAGGAGTTTATCTGACAAGCCTGGACGGCGAACTGGTGCCCATACCCAGACTTGGTCTCCAGGCTTGTAGTCAACCTGGCGGTGCCGGAGGTTGTAACGGTGCGCGTCAGTGGTCTGCTGCTGCCCAATGTGCACACGGGCGAGCTGGCGGGCTTCCTCAGCGCGGATGGCATATTGCTGGGCATCTGAGGATAGCTGGTCATCATCTGGGCACGGGAGCATGGAATCGAGCATGCTCTGAACTTCGCGTCCGTAAACAAGTCGAAATGGTGTGAAGCGCGTTGTCTCTTGTAAGGCTGTATTATACGCAAATGTGACGTACGGCAGCACCTCGTCCCAGGTCTTGTGCTGCACATCGACGTACATTGCCAACATGTCCGCAATCGTCTTATTCAATCTTTCTGTAAGGCCATTGCTTTGTGGATGGTACGCTGTGGTCTTGAGATGGGTCGTGCAACTCAGCTCAAATATGCGGTCGATCAGCTGTGAAGTGAAAGCTGTCCCTCTGTCGGTAATGACGTAGGAAGGGGCGCCATCCCGCAAGACTATGTTGTGCATGAAAAACTCTGCTACTTCGGAAGCTGTGGCATGAGGTATTGCCTTTGTCTCAGCGTATCGAGTCAGGTAGTCAGTAGCGACTACTATCCATTTGTTTCCGGCCTGCGACAAAGGGAAAGGGCCAAGGAGATCCATTCCAATTTGGTCGAACGGAATGCGGGGTACTTTAACGGGCTTGAGAAATCCGGCAGGCTTCTGGGGCGGTGTTTTACGGCGCTGGAATTCGCGACAGCTTCGTACATAGCGTTTCACAGCTGCGGAGAGTCCTGGCCAGTAATACATGTTGCGCACTCGAGCAAGAGTCCGTGAGCAACCCAAATGACCAGACGTTGGTTCATCATGGCAAGCAAGGAGAATATCCTCACGGAGCTCGCATGGCACTACCAGAAGGTAAGTTCTGTCTTGGCCTTGGGAGTTTCTTTTATGCAAGACGCCTTGCCGTATGCAGAAGGAACCAAGGTGCCGAGATAGGTGTCGAGGCAGGGTCGTATCACGTCCTTCCAGATAATCGATGAGTGGAAGGATGTCTGGATCAGCTCTTTGTCGATCCCTGAGCTCAGATGCACTGAGGGCTCCTAGAAAACCGCTATCGTCATCGGCTGTAGTATCGCCAGTGTCAACGGGTGCTCGTGACAGCGTGTCGGCGTCTTCGTGTTTGCGGCCGGACTTGTAAACAATGGTTATGTCAAACTCCTGAAGTCGTAAACTCCAGCGCGCAAGTCGTCCAGATGGGTCTCGCAGATTTGCCAGCCAGCACAAACAATGATGGTCGGTGACGACTTTAGATGGCCGGCCGTAAAGATAGGGGCGAAACTTCATAGTAGCCCATACGACCGCCAGGCATTCCTTTTCTGAGGTGGAATAGTTCATTTCGGCACGAGAGAGAGTGCGGCTAGCATAGGCTATTACTCGCTCAAATCCGTCTTGATGCTGAACAAGGACCGCGCCAAGACCGATACTACTGGCGTCAGTGTGCACCTCAGTGTCAGCCGCTTCATCGAAGTGCGCCAGAACAGGGGATGTTTGAAGGCGCTCACGAAGCAAAGAGGAGGCCATCTGCTGCTCAGAGTTCCACACAAAGGAGGTGTCTTTCCTTGTAAGGCGCGTCAGAGGTTCTGTGATCTGAGAAAAGTCCGCAGTGAAACGCCGATAATATGCGCACAGGCCGAGGAAGCGCTGAACAGCCTTCTTATATTAGCTGGAACGGGAAATCGTGCGACGGCAGCAGTCTTATCGGGATCCGGGCGCACCCCATCAGCGCTTACAACATGGCCGAGGAACTTGAGTTCTGTATACTCGAAGTGGCATTTCTGGGGCTTCAGCGTGAGATCAGCAGAACGGAGGGCTTCCAGGACAGCTCGAAGGCGTTCGAGGTGTTGATCAAATGTTTCGGAAGAAACAATTACGTCGTCCAAGTACACAAGACAGATCTGCCACTTGAGGCCAGTGAGGACGGTGTCCATCATCCTTTGGAATGTAGCTGGGGCAGAGCACAATCCAAATGGGAGTACTTTGAATTCATATAGGCCATTTGGAGTGACAAATGCGGTTTTTTCTCGGTCTCTTTCGTCTACTTCGATTTACCAATAGCCGCTTTTTAAATCAATAGATGAAAAATACTTCGCACGTCGCAATCTGTCCAGTGAGTCATCGATGCGCGGCAACGGGTATACATCTTTCTTTGTCACATTATTCAATTTCCGATAGTCGACGCAAAATCGGAGTGCCGTCTTTCTTTTTGACCAGGACTACTGGTGAAGACCACGGACTTTGTGAAGGCTGCACAACACCATCATCCAGCATCTCCTGAACCTGCGTCTGGATCACTTCTCGTTCTTTGGCAGACACACGATAAGGCTGCTGTCGTATTGGGCGAGCGTCGTCATAAGTAATGATGCGATGTTGTGTGATGGGCGTTTGACGAACCTTCGAGGAAGAAGCAAAGCAGTGCTTGAAGTCTAGCAGCAGTTGCTCTAAGGCCCGCCGTTTCTCCTTTGGCAAGTGACAGTTAATGTCGATGTTGTCAAGAGATGGCTCGTTAGTTTCTACTGCCGTGGATGCAAAACAGACCGGATCATGCGCAACATGGTCAGCAAAAGCGATAGCAGTCCCCGGGAACAAGTGTCGGTGCTCATTAGAAAAATTTGTGACAAGGAGTGCAGCCCGGCCATTGTGAAACGACAATAAACTTCGGGGAGCGCAAATGCCATGGCAAGCAGGAGTGTATGGTTCGCCTCCGCTACAGCATCACCGGTACGGAAATCGTCACAGGTAACTTCCACAAGAGCGCTGCTTCGCGGCGGCTGCGAGACGCTCTCAGCGGAAATACGAAGTGCGGTATTGCAAGGACTACTACTATCTTGTTCGGTAGGTTGTCCCATCGAAAACGTGACGAGTCTATTTCGCAGGTCGATAACTGCTCCGTACTCCCGCAGAAAGTCAATGCCGAGGATAAGGTCACGGGAGCAGTCACTTAAAACAACGCAACTAACGACGAACGTACGTCCGTTAATCTGAATGCTAGCCGTGCACATCCCCTATGGAGTAACTATATGACCGCCGGCGGTTCGAAGGTACACACCTGGCCAAGCAGTGAGCACCTTCCTCAAAACAGTCGCCATGCGACCGCTCAAAATTGAATAATCGTCACCGGTGTCCACTAATGCATTTACCGTAGTGCGACCGTCTAAAATAACCGGAATGTCCAGAGAAACGCTTTTTGCTTCCCTAGGTGACGGTACCAGCAGCTCGCGGTCGGATCGAAGCGGCGACGACGGAAGGTCTTCAACGCAGCGACTACCAGCGGCCTCGCCCCCGAAGGTCGCTGTTTTCAGTTTTCCCGATGAGGGCTAGACGAGCAGCCTTGGTCCTCTCGCGAGGAACCGCGGGTGAACGAGGAGGAGCGCCTTGGCGAAGGGGAGCGGGGCTGACGCTGCGAATGAGATGAAGAACGCTGCTCCGCCAGGTACTCCTCGATAACTCTGGGTCGTTGACCAAACCGGGGAGGAGGCGAGTCGATGCGGAAGCCGTGGAGACCGAGGCGTCGATACGGACAATCCCGGTAAAGATGTCCTGGTTCACCGCAGTGGAAGCAAAGCGGACGGCGGTCAGGCGTGCGCCAAATGTCGGCTTTGCGTCGGGGCAGCGGACGATTGTCGAAGTTCTGCACTGGCTGCACCGAGGGCAGCGAAACTATAGGTGACGCGAGAATGGGCGGTGGTGAAGGGGGAGCCTGACTCTGCAGAACTTCCGCATATGTGGGACGATTGTCGGTCCCCGACAGCAATGGCGGCCTCGGAACTACAGGCGAAAGAGGGCTCTTGAGCGCCTGTCGCACCTCCTCCCGCACTATAGCAGAAACGGAAGTTGGCGATTGCTGCAGAGGGCTCCAGAACTTGCTTAGTTCTTCGCGCACGATGCTTCGAATCAGTTCGCGCAATGCATCGGGATGCCGCTCTGAAGATCCAAATGATTCCGCGATTGTGCTTGTATGAAAAGGTCGGTCATAAGCCACGGCACGTTGGTGTAGCACCTTTTCCATTGTGGTGGCCTCCGCAAAGAATCCGTTTACAGTCGACGGTGGGTTTCGCACGAGGCCTGCGAACAGCTGCTCTTTCAAACCCTGCGTCAAGTGCCTGACCTTTTTGTCCTCGGACATGGCGGGATCGGCTCGCCTGAAGAGGCGCGTCATGTCTTTGACGTACGCTTGGACACTCTCATTCGGCCTTTGGATGCGAGAGTGAATGGCCCGTTCTGCATGCTCGCGACGATCTGCGCTAGTGTAAGCCTCGAGCAGTTGACGACGGAATTCCCGCCACGAAGTTAATACTTGCTCTCGGTTCTCGAACCAGATACAGGCGCCGTCCTCAAGGCTGAAGTAGACGTTCCTTAGTTTGGCCGCATCATCCCACTGGTTGAAAGCAGCGACACGTTCAAACCGAAGGAACCAGTCCTCCACATCCTCAAAGAGGTCCCCATGGAAAGACTTCGGTACCCGAGGGGCCTGCAAGGTGTAGTTACAGGCCGGTGCGACGCCCGTTACCTGCTGAGCAGGAGCACTAGATGTCATGGCGGCGGTAGATGGCTGAAACTCCGGAGACAGTCCCTGGAGCCGTCGACTGGAGCGATGCACGGGGGTGTCCAATGGTACAGGGCTGGCGCGACGTCTTGTAGATGGAGATTGTTGCATAGACGATCGTTTTACCCAGCAGCTCTACCAGAATGTCACGTACACGGTGAAAAAGGATACCAATGATAGCAGGGGTAGCCCAGACACCACAACACAGCAGCACAGACGCAAATGTGCAAGCGACACTTTGTCGTCCTCTTCAACTTCGTCCTCCTTTCACACCTCAGTCATGCGCCACCTGGCAGGCAATATATATATATATATATATATATATATATATATATATATATATATATATATATATATATATATATATATATATATATATATATACATATATATATACATATATATGTATATATATACTATATATATACATATATATATATATATATATATATATATATATATATATATATATATATATATATATATATCGAATATCTACCGAATATCTACCGACTATATATATATATATATATATATATAGTCGGTAGATATTCGGGTGTGTTTATTCGGTAAACCCAGATGGATCCAGCCGCTCAGGAGGAACTCCCTGAGGAGCGTCAGGCGTGGCGAATCAGCAAGGCAGCGACCAACTTCTTCGTCCTCGAGTGTGTCAGCACGCGATGCATGGCAGTGGCTATGAAGACGAAGATTACCGCACTAATATTGTCACGGACAACAGGGCTAGACGTGACTAAGACGACGGGACGAAGCTGAACCAGCAGGCAAAGTTCCGCGCACAGCACGCGAGACAACTTCGGTGTCCTTTTCTTCCAGGTGCCACCTAAGAACATCAGGGACAGCAGGTGGCATTACTCCCCCTCCTAAAAAAACGAAAGCACAGACTGGGCGCGAGCGATGGGCGATGCAAGTCAGTACAGAAAACGAATATAAAACGGAGGCGATGCCCTAGACAACTAAACGAGTGCATAGTACACTGCACATTACTGCGTGAAATGCGGTTTCATGCGGACAACCTGCACCACTTCGGAGCGTGGTTGCCGACGCGAGGTCTGCACAGTACCCGCTGGGAGGACTTCGTATGTGTAACACGGCGTAGAACCTTCTAAGGTCCAAAGTATCGCGACATCAGTTTTTCAGACAAGCCGGGACGGCGCACCGGTGTCCACAGCCAAACTTGCTCTCCTGGTTGGTATATGACGTGTCGATGACGGAGGTTGTAGCGACGCGTATCCTCTACCTGCTGTTGCTGAATGTGGATGCGGGCAAGTTGACGTGCTTCCTTGGCGCGCTGAGCAAACTGCTCAGCGTCTGGGATGAGAGGATTATTCGTGCAGCACGGAAGCATGGCATCTAACATCGTCTGAACGTCGCGTCCATAGAGCAGGCGAAATGGCGTAAAACGCGTAGTCTCTTGGATGGCAGTGTTGTAGGCATATGTGACGTACGGGAGAATCTCGTCCCAGGTCTTGTTCTTGGAGTCTATGTACATTGCAATCATGTCAGCGATCGTTTCATTGAGTCTCTCCGTGAGGCCATTCGTCTGTGGGTGATAAGCAGTGGTTTTGCGATGGCTCGTGTGACTCAGCTCAAATACGTTGTGCATAAGTTGTGCTGTAAACGCCGTGCCTCGATCGGTGATTACTTGGGACGGTGCGCCATGGCGCAACACAATCTGCTGCATAAAAAACTGGGCGATCTCAGATGACGTGCCTCGCTTCATCGCCTTGGTTTCAGCATACCGTGTGAGATAATCGGTCGCGACTATAATCCATTTGTTACCGACCGATGTCAGCGGAAATGGGCCCAGAAGGTCGATGCCGATTTTGTCAAACGGTGTTCGGGGAGGCGCAATAGGTTGGAGCAAACCCGCTGGCTTGAGAGGTGGCGCCTTTCGACGTTGGCACTCACGACAGCCTCTGACGTAGCGATGAACGGCGTCAGCGAGTTTAGGCCAATAATAGGCTTGACGAACTCGGGCGAGTGTGCGTGCAAAGCCCAAGTGGCCAGAGGTGGGCTCATCATGGCAAGCAAAAAGGATATCGGCACGGATGTCGGCTGGCACTACGAGGAGGAACGCTCGGTCAACAGTGCTGGAGTTTTGTTTGTATAAAACGCCATTCCGGACACAGAAAGCAGACAGGCTCCGAGCAAATTGCCAAGGGATATTAGCAGCGCGACCCTGCAGGTGGTCAATGACAGGTCGAAGGTCCGGGTCAGCTCGCTGTCGGGTCATTATGTCTGAAGCACTCGCCAGTCCAAGAAAACCGCTCTCATCGTCCGTGCTCTCATCGACTAAACCGACGGGTGCACGCGACAGCGCGTCAGCATCTTCGTGCTTCTGGCCAGATTTATACACAATCATCATCATCATCATCATCATCAGCCTGATTATACCCACTGCAGGGCGAAGGCCTCTCCAATATTTCTCCACTTAACCCGGTTCTGTGCTAGCTGCATCCACTTGACCCCTGCGAACTTCTTAATATCATCCGCCCACCTAACTTTCTGCCGCCCCCTGCTACGCTTTCCTTCCCTTGGAATCCAGTTTGTTACCCTCAGCGACCATCGGTTATCCTCTCTTCGCACTACATGTCCCGCCCATGTCCATTTTTTCTTAATTTCTACTAGAATGTCGGTAACTTGAGTTATTTCTCTGACCCACTCTGCACGCTTTCTATCTCTTAATGTTACCCCTACCATTTTTCGTTCCATAGCCCTCTGGGTTGTCCTCAACTTAAGTAGAACTCTCTTGGTTAGCCTCCACGTTTCAGCCCCATAGGTGAGTACAGGCAAGATGCAACTGTTGTATACTTTCCTCTTGAGCGATACCGGTAAGCTGCTAGCCATAATCTGTGAGTGCTTCCCAAATGCGCTCCATCCCAATCGTATTCTTCTTGTTATTTCCTTTTCGTGGTCCGGATCTGCGATTACTACCTGTCCTAAGTAGACATATTCGCCTGCTACTTCCAGTATTTCGCTACCTAATGTAAACTGCTGTTGCTTCCCGAGGCTGTTGAACATTACCTTAGTCTTCTGCATATTGATTTTCAAGCCTACCTTTCTACTTTTCCTGTCTAGGTCATCAATCATTATTTGCAGTTCATCCCCCGAGTTGCTTAGCAAGGCAATGTCATCAGCAAATCGCAGATTACTGAGGTGTTCTCCATCTACCCTTATCCCTAACTGCTCCCATTCCAAGTCTCTGAATACTTCCTCTAAACAAGCTGTGAATAGTACTGGAGAGATTGTGTCTCCTTGCCTAACACCTTTCTTTATGGGAATTTTGTTACTTTCTTTATGCAGAACTATGGTTGCTGTGCAGCCACTATATATATTTTCCAGCACTTTCACGTACGGCTCGTCTACCCCCTGATTTCGCAATGCCTGCATCACCGCCGAGGTTTCAACTGAGTCGAATGCTTTCTCGTAATCAATGAATGCTATGTATAAGGGCTGGTTATATTCCGAGCATTTTTCTATCACCTGATTGATGGTTATACAAAATGGTGTACTCGAATTCTTGGAGGCGAGGACTCCATCGTGCTAGGCGCCCCGATGGGTCGCGGAGGTTAGCCAGCCAGCACAAGGAATGATGATCGGTGACAGCTTTAAACTGGCGGCCGTAGAGGTAAGGCCTAAATTTCATGGTTGCCCACACAACCGCAAGGCATTCCTTTTCCGTAGTGGAGTAGTTTGTCTCGGCGCGGGAAAGCGTGCGGCTGGCATATGCTATTACCTTTTCGACGCCAGCTTGGTGTTGAACGAGTACAGCGCCAAGGCCGATATTGCTGGCGTCGGTGTGGACTTCGATGTCAGCGTCTTCAGGAAAGTGCACAAGAACAGGGCTTGTTTGCAGTCGGCTGCGCAGCTCCGCAAAAGCCTCTTGTTGCTCGGCGCCCCACACGAACTGTGTATCATCGCGCGTGCACGAGGCGAGTCAGGGGGCGGCAACTTTGGAAAAATCGGCGATGAAGCGGCGGTAGTTCGTGCAGAGACCCAGGAAGCGTTTCAAACTTCTCTTGTTTGCAGGAACGGGAAATTTGGCGACAGCAGAAGTCTTGTCGGGATCTGGCCTAACGCCTGCGGCACTCACAAGGTGACCAAGAAACTTCAACTCTTTGTAGCCAAAGTTGCACTCCTCGGGCTTCAGCATCAAGTCAGATGACCGGAGGGCATCTAATACTGTGCGCAGGCGTTCGAGGTGCTCTTCAAAGGTTTCAGAGAATACGACAACGTCGTCGAGATAGACTAAGCAGATTTGCCATTTGAGGCCGGCGAGGACGGTGTCCATCATGTGCTGAAAAGTTGCCGGCGCTGAACATAGGCCAAAAGGCAGCACTTTGAACTCATACAGTCCATCTGGGGTGACAAAAGCTGTTTTTTCGCGGTCCCGCTCATCAACCTCAATCTGCCAGTACCCACTCTTCAAGTCAATGGAGGAGAAGTACTGGGCGCGACGAAGCTTGTCGGGCGAATCGTCGATACGGGGCAGCGGGTAGACTTCTTTTTTAGTGATGGAATTCAGCTTTCGATAATCGACACAGAAGCGAAGGGTCCCATCTTTTTTCTTTCCCAGCACGACAGGGGATGATCACGGGCTGTTGGATGGTTGTATGGCACAATCACAAAGCATCTCCTGAACTTATGTCTGAATCGCTTCACGTTCCGTCGTTGAGATACGGTACGGCTGCTGGCGGATAGGGCGGGCGTCGTCAGGAGTAATGATGCGGTGCTTCACGAGAGGCGTTTGCCGTACTTTCGATGAGAACGCAAAGCAAGAGCTGAGCTCTAGTAGGAGGGCACGTAGCTCTTTATTCTGTGTGTCCGAGAGATCCGGACTAATATCAAGATGGTCAAGTGGGGGCTGCACAGTGCTAACAGCCCCAAACGTAAAACATTCAGAAACATCCGCTAAGGAGTCAGCAAACGCGATGGCAGTAGCACGAAACAGATTCCGGGGTTCGTTGGTGAAGTTAGTCACCAGGAGATCAGACCGGCCGTCGCGGAGGTGGATGAGGCTGCGCGCTGTACAGATGCCGTGGGTAAGCAAAAGTGACTGGTTGCCTTCCGCGACCGCATGCCCGTCACACAGTTCGTCGCAAGTAAGTCACAAAAACACTGGCGCGTGGCGGAATCGAAACGCTCTCGGCGGAGATTCGAAGGGCGGCGCGGCGTTGGCGATTCATGGCGTCAGTATCAGCAGCTTTCTCGGTTGAAAATGTCACTGTGCGCTTCCGGAGATCGATAATAGCTCCATACTCCCGGAGAAAATCAACCCCAAGGATAACGTCACGGGAGCAGTCAGGTATAACGAGGCAGCTTACAATAAACGTGGAGCTGAGAATTTGAACTCGTGCCGTGCACAGGCCACTAGGAGTTACGACATGTCCGCCAGCGGTGCGAATCTGCGCGCCCGACCATGGTGTGATGACTTTTTTTAGAAGCGCTGCTAGCTTCCCGCTTATAATCTAAAAGTCCGCGCCCGTGTCCACCAATGCGCTAACCTTATGGCCGTCGAGAAGCACGGGTCTGTCCAGCGAGAGTCGATGTTCATTCGTAGGAACTGTCGTCGGTGCCGTAAAATCCAGATCGCTCACAGGTCTCCTTGTCAGGGGGTCTTCGTCACGTCGATTGAAAGCGGCCTCGCCCCCGGAGGTCGCTGTCCTTAGTTTTCCCGGTGGGGGCTTGGCGAGCGTCGCTGCGCCGTCCAGGATGACCCGCGCTGCGGCGATGGTCGGCGTGGGGACGTGGATCGTGATTGCCGCTGAGAAGTTGGCGCTATGCGCTGCTGCGCTAATTAGTCTTCAATCCCTCGGGGTCTTTGGCCTATTGGAGGGCAACGCATGTCGATGGGAAATCCGTGAAGTCCAAGGTGTCGATAGGGGCACTGGCGATAGAGATGACCTGGCTCCCCGCGTTGGAAGCACAGGCGCTGGCGATTTGGGGCGCGCCACAGGTCCGCCTTCCGCTGGGGTGGCCGTTGGTTGTCGACGAACGGCTCAGTGTGTGCGGTATAAAGTGAGCCTTGATCGTGTGGCGGTAATGGCGCCGAAGCAGGGTCAGGGCGTCGCGCCATATCTGCATAAGTTGGACGCAGGTACTCCGTGGGGAAAGGTTGTGGATCAGCGGACGCTACCGAGGGCTTCAACGCTTGAAGCTCTTCGCGGACAATGCTAGCTACAGAGCCGACCATCGGCTGTGGAGCACCGAAAAGCTTCTGGAGCTCTTCGCGTACAACTGAGCGGATGATGTCGCGTAGGTTCGGGGTAGCCCCGAAGGCCGAAAACGGCTCCACAACCGAAGCGGCGACCACCGGCCTGTCGTAAGTGGTAGACCGCTGCCGGAGCATCCTCTCTTTTGTGACAGCTTCCGAAAGAAACTCGGCAACCGTCCTTGGTGGATTGCGCACGAGGCCAGCGAACAGTTGCTCTTTAATACCGTGCATAAGGTGGCGCACCTTTTTGTCTTCGGTCATGGCCGGGTCAGAACGTCGAAAGAGCCGGGTCATGTCCTCCACATAGATGGTCACAGTCTGATTTGGCATCTGTATACGAGACTGTAGAGCCCTTTCTGCGTGTTCTCGCCGATCCGCGCTGGTATAGGTCTCACGAATTCGTCGGCAGAACGCACGCCATGATGCTAGGGCGTCTTCTCGGTTCTCGTACCAAGTACGAGCGCCATCTTCCAGGCTGAAGAAGACATTTAGAAGCTTGGCGGCGTCGTCCCACTGATTAAACGAGGCGACCCGTTCAAATTGGATAAGCCAGTCTTCGACATCTTCGCTCTCACTGCCGTGGAAGGGCTGAGGCAGTCGTGGATTTTGCAGGGTGTAGTAAGTTGGAGCTCCTTGCATAGCCGGTCAAGGGGCGCCTGCGGTATTGAACTCCAACGGCAAGGGCTCAAGGGGCAGGCCTTGATTCCTTCGGCTAGTACGGTGCACAGGGGTGTCGACTGGCACAGGAATTGAGTCCTGGGTATGCGGTGGTGTACGAGACATGTACTGGGATCGAACCCTAGCGCCGACACCAAAATATGTCACGGACAACAGGGCTAGACGTGACTAAGACGACGGGACGAAGCTGAACCAGCAGGCAAGTTCCGCGCACAGCACGCGAGACAACTTCGGCGTCCTTTTCTTCCAGGTGCCACCTAAGAACATCAGGGACACCAGGTGGCATTATATATATATATATATATATATATATATATATATATATATATATATATATATATATATATATATATATATATATATATATATTTACATATATATATATATATTTGATACACATTTTCATTCGTATGGCTTAGTTACCGTAAGCAATGGTCCATTACGAGTGCAGCTTTCCATACCAGATGGGATGCCCTTGCCAAGAAAACTAAGCCATACCTCGTAAAGAAAATCTAGCTTGGCCGGATTAGGAGGTGGCCCTATCCATTTCCGACCTTGCTGTACAAGGGACCTTGCTTGCAAGAGCTCGGGCAGCGGCATCAGCCAATGAAGTCGCGGACTGAAAAGCCGATCAACCGATTTTAAACACCATCGCGCGAGCATCTACTGCACTGTGGTATTGCGAAAAACGCGAAGCAGCGACGATACGATTCCAATTACCTTTCCCTGGAGAATTATCATCTAGTAGGCTTTTCTGAATAAAGGGAAGAATCTTCGCTAATTAGGCTATTAATGCTCAGAAAAACTAATTATATCCTAAAATACATAGAGTAAGGCTGATACTGAGCAGGAAAAACATTCTATACATTTGAACTCGCATCGCCAAGAAGTCACTGCCAGTCTTTGCTTAGAAAAGAACACTTGTAGGCTACTTCCAATATTGGTGAATTGACTCGTCATAAAGAGCAGTTATTACGCATTTGCATTCACCGAAACCAAGCATTACGGCTAAAATCAAGCACATATGGCTGTGACAGAGATTTAACAGCCGGCTGAAAAACCGTTCTGCTTCCTAGGTTGTTAAATAGGCTAGTTGGACGCTACATTGCCACTTAAGGGCACAGAGAATGTTTAAGGGGAGAACACGCACTGTTGGATCTACAGGACACCAACACAGAAACACAGAGTCTGTCTTTTCTTCTTACTTAGTGTGCGCTTTTTTTGTACCTCTACCATGTCTTATTCCATCTTGCTGCCGGTCTTGAACCCACGACCAGCGTTTGTTCGAGACAGTTTACCAACATGTGCTAACCCGGAAATTTAGCAGAGTAGATGCGAGAATGGAGCCAGATAAGCGGAAATTTGTTTAGCTACTTAAAACGTTTGCGAAAGCGAAGTGGCTATGGTGGTAGAGCTATTTGGGAGACAATATTTCGGGCCACCGCCTCTGCCCGAGCTGTCTGGACCAAAGCCCGAGACAGGCCTAAGTGGGACCAAGCACACTGCCCGAGAACTAGTCCTTCGCCGAAAACGTGGGATATCGAATACAAGACTGTCTCAAAATTCGGTGATAATTAAAAATGAATGACGTAGTAAACGTGATAGCACATTCAACACCGCCTTTTTATTTTGCGAATGTTTTGTATTCACGGCCTGGAAGAACGTTTGACAGGGTGAAACGTGTTCAGTTGGTTTTCTTTCGGGGGAAAGTAAGGCACATTATCTGTCCCAGGTTATGATTGACATCAATATCATCATCATCCGGGCTATATTTATTCTACTATTCCTCTATTAACCCCGTCCTATGCTAGCGGCCTATGACATTGCCTTGCTAAGTAACTCGGGGGATGAACTGCAAATGATGATTGATGACCCAGACAGGAAAAGTAGAAAGGTAGGCTTGAAAATGAATATGCAGAAGACTAAGGTAATGTTCAACAGCCTCGGGAAGGAACACAACACCAGTTTACGTTAGGTAGCGAAGCACTGGAAGTAGTAGGCGAATATGTCTACTTAGGACAGGTAGTAACCGCAGATCGAGACCATGAAAAGGAAATAACAAAAAGAACAAGATTGGCATGGAGCGCGTTTGGCAAGCACTCGATGATTATGACTGGAAGCTGACCGGTATCGTTCAAGAGGAAAGTATAGAACAGTTGCATCTTACCTGTACTCACCTATGGGGCTGAAACTTGAAGGCTAACCAAGAGGGTTTCATTTAAGTTGAGGACAACGCGGAGGGCTATGGAACGAAAAATGGTAGGGGTAACATTAAGAGATAGGAAGCGTGCAAAGTGGGTCAAAAAAATAACTCAAGTTACTGACATTCTAGTGGAATTTAAGAAGAACAAATGGGCATGGGCAGGACATATAGTGCGAAGAGAGGATAACCGTTGGTAACAAACTGGATTCCAAGGGAAGGAAAGCGTAGCAGGGGGCGGCAGAAAGTTAGGTTGGTGAATGAGGTTAAAAATTTCGCAGGGGTCAAGACCGGGTTAATTGGAGAAAAATGGGAGAAGCCTTAGCCCTGCAGTGGGCATAATCTGGTTGATGATGATGATAATGCTAGATACATCCACTTTACCCCTGAGAACTTCTCAACCTTATCCGCCCACCTAACCTTCTGCCGCCCCATGCTACGCTTTCCTTCCCTTGGAATCTGTTACCGTAAGCGACCATTGGTTATCCTCTCTTCGCACTACATGTCCTGCCCATGCCCATTTCTCCTTGATTTCCACTAAAATGTCAGTAGCTTGAGCTATTTCTCAGACCCACTCAGCACGCTTCTTCTCTTAACTTTAGCCACGCCTCTTCTCAAATGAAGTAGAACACTTTTCGTTAGCCTCAAACTGCACACCTGCACTAAAAATAACGGTGTACAATCGTAGCTCGTCTATACGAATTCTTATCGCAAACTAACGTCCAGCTCAGCTATCAGATAGGTTCTAAATAGAAAGCCAAATAGAAAATGACCACCCTAACTAACGACTGGTTCAGCATTTTGATGCGAAATCATGGACATGTTGTTTACACGTTGTGCTGACCACTATAGGACACGGTGACGCTCTTTTTTAGATGAACAAGCTCTATAAATTATAGCGTAAAGTTTCCTCACGATTTGCACAAAACATAAACACAATCACATGGAGCTCTCACTAGCAGCTAAAGCGGCACGCATGCTCGTTTTCTCGCCGTATCGTCCCTCTGCTTCGCTTAGGATGACCTGTGTCGAGCAATCGATGCTCGCGCGGTATTCTTAAAATTCTTAAGACCGTATAATTAATAAAATTCTTGTATAATTATTTTACGATCAGGATGAAGCAGGTACATTCTAAAAAGATATGATCTTTGTCTTTCTGATGTGTGAACGACTTGCCGCTGAGCTGAAATATTTTCTGGATTGAGGCTACACTATTCCTTGGGGACTTAGTATTTATGTCCTTGGTTAACATTACGCTTCTGAAGAAAGGAAGCACCATCGCCTAGGAAAGACGGCGGAACACTGAGCTCCGGAATCTACCATCTTTGTGCTTAATCATTGAGCCTTAGACCTCAATCGCCCAGCTCACGTTATTCTGCAAGTATTGAGGTTCATACTGAGTCTTTATGTGCCGAATTTGACTGCTTTTGCGCTACAAACCGATCATCTGTAGATTCTGATAATACCCGAGGCTCGCTAAGCCTTTTCACAGACCTTGATTGGGGTTGCCACAGCCGCCACTTACCACCGATGAGCCTCCTGCGAAAGCGCGCGCCCGCGCTCCCGAAGCTCGTGCTCATGCCTCCGAAGATTTCGATGCAGTCGACTTGATCACACCCAAGCGGAAAGGCAAACCAAAGGTTCCGGGGACGCTTTTCAAAACGTGAAAACCGTCGTAATCAGGACACCAAGTACGCTCAATATCACCGAGGTTAGACCGTACAAAATTCTTCAAGCTGTTGCCTCAGCAGCATACTTAGCACCACTTGAGTGACAAGCTCTGACCCTGAAAATCAAGTACCACAAGAATGTCATCCTTCTGAAGACCACCAGCGAATTCACTGCACAAAGGGTAGCAGCAGTTACCTCGTTATCATTTCAAGCCAAAACTCATAACATCCAATCTTACGTGACACCCCTTCGGCTTCGTGCTGGGGTGTAATTCATGGAAATTGGAAAGGTCTTTCATAAACCAAAATTTTAGACTGCCTTAAAGCGCGGTATGCGACGAACCAGTACGCTCGTATGATCGTACAGAACGAGCCAGTGCTAATAACGTTTGTAGGCACCAATATAATTGGACAAATTCTTTTCTTCCGCGTCTTGGGCGGATGCAAGGCTGAAAGACACAATGCCTTGAAGTGCAGCAGGTTCCGTGATTATGGACATTGGATGCTGAGCTGCCCTCGCCCTCCGACATATCAACGCTGCCCCACCCGTTCAGCCCAGTGAGACCAACAAGACGAACCATATAAATTCTCCGCCTATTGCTTCCACTGTGGTGAAACGCACCCTACGTTTGACCTCACCTGCCCTGTACAGAAAATCACATTAAGGTTGTGCTTCATACATGTACAAGGCTGCCCTTAATATCCCTGTACATAAGGCCACTGAACGCCTGTACTCTGCGGAACTGTTCTTGCCCCTTGGTACCTCATACTGCAACATCGAGACCGGCCAATTGCACGCCCTTCTAGCACCAAACAAGGACATTGGTAACATCGGCATGTTACAGTCAGCCCTATTGACCTCGCTATTATTATCCTGCCTTTCTTGCTCCCACATAGCTTCAGAGTAACCCCCCCCCCCCCAAAAAAAAAAACAATGTTGCACCCGACACTAACAAAGGCAGACATTTCGCTCACGCTTCCCATCTTTCATACTACTGATTCCACGGTCGTCTACACAGATACACCACGAACTAACATCGGAGTGGCGGCTTACCCAATTTAGAAATGCAGGGAGGCAGTCACGCATACCCTTGGTCCTTACATGCGTCATACTCCTACAGCGACTCTCGAGGCCTTGCTAATAATCAGCGGTATTCAAGACCTTACCCAAGCACCCCTTAAGCGTTCAGGAAATGCCGTATACACTGATTCATTACAGTCTATAGGCTTTCAAAGCACCGTCGAGCGTCGCTGCTGGTCCTGACAGGGAACGCCGTCCCCTGACAGAAAAATAGAAACTGGGGATACACGCGGCGGCACCACCTAGGCTCCCGTGCAAGTTTTCTCCTTTCGCTCTCTTGCTTCCGCGCACGTGCAGACGTCTCGCGCTGCATTGTCGCGCACCGCAATGATCCGGCTGCCATCTGTGACAGCGCCGACTCAGCTCGCTGTCTTTACGGCGTGCGCCGCGCGCTTTCTCTCGCACGAGCACGCACCCTGACGCACCCCCGCAGGCGCACCACAACATGCCACCTGCATTTCGTCTTTATTGGGCAACCTAAAGCATATTTTCATGAAGGTACTTATTTATAGGCGGGAAACCTTTTATGCACGTCTGCACTGTAGAAGCAGACGACAGGCGGCGATGAGTAAATGTTGATTGCGAATGCGTACCACGCTAGCGAAAGCGTAGGAAGTGCATCTCGAAGTCCGCTATGTAATTATCTTGTCGTATGTGATATTGTTACGTTCTCTGTGTGCGCACTACGTCCGCACACAGATTCATTAAACGTCATCTCACGACCATCGAGCATCTTCTCTCTGTCCTCTGTTCTCCTGTTGTCATCGCTTGCCGCCACATAACATTTGGTTGGAGGTGCGGCGTATGTGATCCCCATTCTCGCCTTGGAGCATCCACGCCATCTGTAAGCCGGGACTATCGACAGAGGGCCCAAGGACATCACCGAGCAGCTTCGCCCCAGTCCTTCAAACCCAGACCTGACCAACTACCGCCGCCCAGCCCCCAGCCGGGAGCTGAAGACAAGGAGAACAGACACACCAACCAGAACCGAGACGAAGAACCCGAAAGACTCGAATGATCCGAAGGACGCGAACGCGCAACCCCCGCCCAAGCCGCCCGACGTGACCTCGAGCCATCGGTACCATGGACTCTGGTGAAGGATAGTTGACAGCTCCAGGGTAGGCGGATCACCCACGCATCAGACATCGTGCCGGAAAGCCGTTCTATTCTTCCTTCTTCCCCTTCTTCAAGCGTCCAAACACGCCCATCATGATGCCATGGAATTGGAATCATCATCGGTAAGCTTCCTCGACTAAGATCGAAACCGTTGCTCGGTGGCCCCGGGTCATGTTACATATGAAGGAGGAAGAAGAGGGCAATGGCGTGGGCAGGAGCGCGCGCGCTAGGCCCGCTCAGAGATTCATTAAACGTCATCTCACGACTATCGAGCATCTTCTCTCTGTCCTCTGTTCTCCTGTTGTCATCGCTTGCCGCCACGTAACAATATATGTTTAAAGAATGCTAAAGTATTATCAGTACAGTGAAATTAAGTGTCCCGCTCGTCGACCATCGTTTTGGCTTGTAGCATACGAGCTATATACGTTTTTTTTATTATTGTGACGTTACCAAAGCAAATCTTGTAGTAGAAGAATAAGTATTGGCCTCGAGATCGAGCAGAGTCGCCACCTTGCGGCTCAGCGGCGAAACCTACTTAGTGTGGATGCGTTTTCGCGTCGCGTGCCAGCCCGCAGTGATTTACGCGCGCGCATGCGGCGTGTAGAGGAGTGTTTTTGTTTATTTCGCAGTTCCTGTGAGCTTTTGCTTACCTATATTCATCTTGCAAAATAAATATGAACAGTCTATAACCCCACGCTTCATTAAAAATCTATATACTTGTCCGTATCGAGCATGTAATGCTTGGATAAGGACATCATCCATCGCGGTCTTCGGCGCTTGAGATCCTTGGACATGCAGTGTCTCAAAAGAAGTGGTACTGTCGTTACCACCGTGTCAAAGCAAAACAGGTCGTTGCCGTCAATAAACATCCCATATTTCCGTTTCTGTTTGGAATACCGCAGCTACTAAAGCATATGCCACCGCAGACTGCCTCATATAGCAGAATGCAGTTTAAACAGACCACTGTAGGCCTGCTATGCCGTCTGTATGCACAATAGAGTTGTATGAGTACTTTTTATTTATTTTTTTGCTTTTAAACCTCTGTCGCGGTGTCTCCATGGTAAGCGCGCTCAACTGCTGATTTCGAGAACGGGGGATTCAATTACAACCGTTTCGAAAGGCGTTCCTCTGCTGTGGGATTTGACTGCACAATAAACAATCCCACGTGGAAAATGTGGTGTTATTAATGAAAAAAAAAAACGACACGAAAACCAGCCTCTGCAAGCATCCGTCATAGCCGATGCCACTTTCATGCGTTAAACCCGGGCCAATATGCATTTCTTTTCTTTTGTCGTTGAAGGCTTCTGTGCATCCGTAAGAGTTTTAGTGAGCACATTTTGCTTTAGAGAAATGCTCGAATGTTTGGGAAATATATTCCCTGCACCTAATTGTTACCCTAAATATTACATAATACACCTAGATCAATGTACTTCACTGGTAGCCTATTATAATCATTTTAATCCCTTCGTACAAGTGCTGTCTTCCGACAAGACTCGTCATTTCTGACGAAGGGAGTAAAACAGCTTCATGCGGGCTTAAATATCAGTGTTTAGTTCGGGAATAAATACATTTTTATAGTCGCATGATAAGATGACCTCCATTTCGTTCGGAACAGTTTTGTATCCGGCATCTGTTTTGGAAGCAACCCTAATATTTTACTTCGCATAAGATTTAGCCACTGCTAAATAATTAGTGATAAAGAAATTTTCAGCCTGTAAACTTGCTTCTCAGAACATGACAGTGCCCATGCGCAGTTTATAACGATGTCTTCGCAGCGAGTAATTGGCAGCTTGCCCTTTAACGTTACTGAAAATTAATCGCTGATTATTGTAAACTCTTTCAGGTGTGGAAAAGTTCTTTCACAGGGTGAAATTCGCATTGCAAAACAAAATAATTACGCTACTAATTTACCGTTATATATTAACATCACAAACGTCCGAAATCCCTTATACTTTCCTCGGTTTCAGGAAATCATTTACAGTTAGTGGCGCATGCATTAACACACTATCACATTCTTTGACAGTGGCCGCAAAAAGCATCTCGGCAAATTCAATCCACTCAGCGCTGTACATGTGAACAATCAGCTTTCCTGTGCGGCGAGGTTTTCTGTATAGTGTCGGCGTGATCTCATTTTTGGGAAATACTTGTGCGGGGTTGTCTGGGGGGGGGGGGGGGAGATTTGATGTGCACTCATTCTAAAGGAACTCGCCATGCAGTGCGCTGCCAATGCTAAATTTAACCTGCTTAATCCTCGAGTCAAGTACGATATAGTGAACCAGGCTGCCTCGATTCAATCTAAATTACTTCATGTCAGAGCACGAACCTTGTATCTGCGTGGGCTTGACACTAAATTCGCCGGTCTCACTCGCATGAGACACGTGCAAACTGTTTAAAAGTCGATAAGAAAAACAAAGCTGTCATTAGGCAGGCCCATGCATTAGGCGCGTGAGCGCGGTACAGCGCAAGAAACGTGCAAAGTAAATCTAGAAGACTGGCGGTTGCGTGCTTTGTTTTCCTAAATTCCGCTCTTCATCTGCTGTATTGGCGATATCCTTGGATTTTCTTCTGCAATATTGCAGAAATACTGCAGAAGACACGTTTTCATCGCCAACAAACCCGCCGTAAACTCGGAAGCAGACCTACGCAGCGTGCGTTTCTGCGAGCTCCGCCGGCTGCCAATCCACACTACCGGAGTGACGGTAGCGCCACCTCTAGGTCGATCTCGCGCCGAATATAGTCCGAAGGAGATGTTTCTTCAAAGGCAAGAAAGCTAACAATCTCCTATGCATATGCGTGCTCCGTGCGCTACACGCGACATAACCGGCTTGCTGGCTCGGAAGGTAGGTTAAATCCAAGCTTATACTACATTGTGTATTATTTCGGTTCTTAATAAATGATTGTGCTTCATTTATCATATTATTTAGTTTGCACTCACGAACTCTGTGACGCGAATGGGGTGCTCCGTACGAGTAGTGTCAGTCCAGCCATAGCTATCGGATCGTTTTTGTGCTGCACTTCTGACATATCTTAAATAATAAAAATAATAATACAAAATAAATTGATAATAATAATAATAACAATAATAATAATAAATGGTTCACTTATTGGCGATTTTGCGAAAATCTGTAAAAGCGTGTCAGCAAGGCAGGTTTTCCAACACCGCCCCCATCCGCGATAAGAAAGGTCTTGTTCCTAGGTATTTATTAGTCATTTTAAAACTGAAAAGCCAGCTGTGGACACTAAGGTCACATTCACACATAGGTGTCGATCGCGGACGTCGCATCTGTTGATTTGGTTCCTTTCACACCACTCGCAAAGCAGGGAGAGAGCGCAGAAAATCGGCAAAAAAGACACGCGGGGAGCGAAGGCAGGATAATCTTGCATCCTCTTCACTTTGTATGCATGGTGTTAAACCATTGTACTCTTTTGAAGCCTCCCCAAGCCGTTTTTGCTATCTGCAAACATTTCTGAGATTACGAAGAAAGGGGAACTTGGCTCTTTTTGTTTCCACAAAGAACGCGAGACTTCTCAGAACGCTGCCATGCGGTTAGAAAGCATGGCTTGCAGATAGGCTTCCAAAGGAATCTGCGAAGTTTCACACGTGAGCCTCGTCTTTCAGCGCTTCGCCTACTATTGTGGCTGCCCATGACACAATGCTACTTAGTACTTCCGTTTCGCATAAGCGGAAGCGTTTTTGTATCATCAAATAACCGCCAGCCTCAACTCGATCACCGCACGTGCACAGATATCTAGCGGAGCGTCTGCTCCGGTGACGCCCCATCGTTTCACATTTCGCCACCACGCCAGGAATGCGGCGCTGCCGTCGTGCGGCGACACTTGAGCTTGGGTTCCCTATAGGCTCCTACACTGCATTATTCTTGCTCGCTTCCGAGCACGTGCAGAGCGTTCGCGCTGCATTTGCAGCTCGTCGCAGTGTACCGTCAGCGGAGCGGCTTGAGAAAAATTGACTTTTATTTTCCGTAAACGAACTTTTTTGGTGCAATAGAGTTGAAGCAAAAGCTTTTCTTACTCTCGGCGTACATAAACAGCAAATAAGCACATTCTGTAATTCTTAATTATCAGGGGCCAATGACTGACAAAATTATTTATTCCAAGTTAATACGGCGCACTGTATAAAAATGGATATCTTACGAGTCGTCCAGTACAGCCTTGCATGCAGCGTCAGCCGAAGCAGCCCAAGGGGAAATTGGCACGCAAAGGTCCGTCCTAGTGATCCCGCGTCTTTACTCCCGCAGGGAAGTGTAGCAGCATGGGAGGCAAATAAAGCAACAAATGCTCCCGAAAACCTACTCCGTTACGAACATATATCTTAAAATAAAGGGTCAGTAGTACTCACACTGAGCTGCAGACTGTTCCGCGAGACAGGACGAGGCATGTCATGGTTCTAATGTTTATTGTGGGGTTTCTGTTTCAAGTTTTTTCAATATTTTCTCTTTTAAGTCTTTACCAGGAAATGTTAAGTGCGAACTAGTTAATAGTTGCCACAGCAATTACACTTGTAGGAAAAAGTTGGCATTGTGCAAAGCTCTTGAATTTAAATACACTTCATTTCAGAACATCTGATAAAGGTAGATTTTTTCCCTGCCAGGCGAAGGTAGAGAACGTATAGAAAATAATGCTTTTATGTTGTTTTTTATTTGGGGGGATCTACCTTTTGACTATGAGCTATGCGGCATCAACAGCCTAAAGGGCGTCTCTTGCTGAAAAACTCACAGCTGAGCACGCCGGCGTATAGGAATCAAGTGCAAGTTTATGGCTGATGTATGTCACAACACAAAATATGTTGCAGCTAGCCCGTCTTCTGGGCATACAAGACCATCTATGGCGGAATACAGTCGGTGCTGGCGCCTCGTTGAGGAGTCAGCTAGTGTGCATGACGAAATGGTGCAGCATTTGCCTTCACTCGACCTCTGTTTTTCAGAATTTCATCTTTTCTTTCACCACGCAAATGAAATAACGCGTAAATAAACAATTTATGTGTCTGTTTCCAGTTATAGACAAAATTTTTCAGGATGCGGATGTAAAACCTCATCGCAACTAATTACGCCTGGCTGACATCCTACAGTATACATGGTTTCGAAGGTGCTACGTCTTGCTGGCCTACTGCTGATTGCAGAAGTGTACATGCTTGTATACTGCACCGTATTGTGTTTGTATACATAAAAAGCGACCGCTGTCAGCTTAAAAAAATGATGCGTCTGTTTTGTAGCGATTTTATCGAGGAGGGTGACGAAGTATTTTTAAAATTTTGACGTAAGAGTGGCCTCACGCATCACGCTGAATACGTATAGAAGGAATGATAGGGCCTGTAACTGCTGCGCACTCCCCCTCTGTACTAAACATCTTCGCAGTTGAGAACAGCGCAACAGTCGGCATTTCTAAGCGCTTCGTAGATGGCATAAGCCACGCGCCCGACTCAACGGCAACATTGCACGAAGAATGCCTTGCTTGCATGCGTATAGTGCCACCCAATCATTCATTTCGGAGATTTCTAAATGTTCTGGCTAAAGAATCTCTGCCTTTATCTCATGGCATAGGTTTGTCAAAAACATGAAGCCTTACGCTGGCAGGGGCTACGCCACCGGAGTGATGGGGGAGAACCCTATACCAACCGTGACCTACCGCCTAAGTCATTTTTCTTGAAGAAATGTTCTCTGCTACGGTTGCTATATCGTTGATGATGTATAAAACATACTTGAAAATCATCGCGAAGGACACGACAGTATTGTCCGGGACATCAAAAATATATCCGGATATACAGGTTGCAAACTGATCATTAATATCTGCAAGCCTATTCGGGCAACACATGTCATGTTATGTACAATGTTTTTCCAGTCTTTAAAACTCAGCGGACAATATCGACCACTATAACCCAGTCATATTCATTGTTGTAAGGTACCCAATACTGGCGGGGCCACATCGACCACTGTATGCGAAAATGTATTCAATGTAGACAGGCCAGCTATACTAACAGAATCATGTCAATCAATGCATACAATGCTGCGTGCAATGTCTGGCGAGCCATCGCAGCTGCCCATAAAATATCGACCACTATAACCCATGACGGATACAATATTGGGAAACCATCTGAACTAGTAATAAAATATTGACCATCGTATGGTAGTAAATATTTCTAGCAATGATGGCAAGATTATACTGATTAACTTATGTAAAATGTATGGTATCCTGGCAAGCCATTATACTTCTTCAGGCAACATCGACCACTGTAATTGCAGATATAAAATGCTGGGAAGCCAAGATGACTGGCGGGAGGATATTGACCAATGTATGCTAAGATACATTCGATGCTGACAAGCAATCAATACTGGCACTGCAATATTCACCAATGTATGCCATTATAGCTGCAATGCTGGCCAGTCGCCACAGCTCATTGGGCATATTGCCCACTAGAACCAACAAGTATACATTTTAGGAAGCCACTACGACTGGTGGGATAACATTAACCAATATATGCCAAGATATATAAATGTCGACAAGCCAGCTATACTGACAAGACAATATTAGTAAGTATTAAAACCAGCGGTAAGACGCAGACAAAGAGAAACACTCAACACAACGCTGGACATATTTACCAATGTATGCCATTGTCGAATATTTTATCTGCAGATATAAACAATGTTGGGACGCCATCACGATTGGCAGGGGGATATTGACCAATGCATGCCAAGATATATTCTATGTTAACAAACCGCCAAACTGGCTGGATATTATTTACCAATGCATGCCATGATGCATTCAATGTAGGCAAGTGGTCACCAGTCGTTGGGAAATATCGGCCACAGGAACTGAAGATGCGTACAAAGTTGGCAAGCCACTAAGACTGGCGGGATGATATTGACCAACGAATGCCAAGCTATATTTAATGCCGACAAGCCATATATACTCGCAGGAAATTATTTACCAATGCATGCCATGATTACCGAATTATGGGCAAGACAATTCCGATGGCAGGGTAATATTGGCAATCATACATCATCGTGTATAAAATGTTGGCAAGCAGTTCTATACGCAAGGTCATTATTGCCCGTTGATAGTCCATGAATGCCAATCATGGGGGAACATGTAAATCACTGGTACAAGAGTGGTCAATGTTATCGCATGGCTGTACCATTATTGGTAGAGCATTGGCAACGCCGGACCACTGACGGACCAGACGTCGCCAATCGATTTCTAATATCGGGCCGGTCGCATGTGCTACCTGGGCTATGACATCCCATTTCAAACCCTCTAGTTCCTGTAAAAGCACTGCTAAGCTAGCTTCAGTAGCTAGTTTTCTAGCATTAAACGTTGAAAGGGTCAGTTTCCAATGGCGGCCTGTCCAGCGGAGCCACAGATTTTTAGCACCCCCCACTGCTTCACAGGTCTGACCGCCGCCGGGGTCAGTTGCTCCGCCGCCGCTGGTGCCTGGGGGCGGGGTTATGTAGGACTAATCATGGGAGGTTGTGGTGGTAAGAGTGATATGTTTATAAACCTTTGTCAAACGTTTAGAGCTTAGGGGGTCTGCCTCTAAGCCGTGTAGCAGCGTCGTTTTAGCACACATAGAAGTTCATCCTGTTAGGAAGGATAGGAATAAGTCGCCTTGCCGTCAGGAAACACGGAACGCAGGGAACGAACCACAAGTCGTAAAGTACAGCTCAAAAGTAAACACATTGGGCTCTAAGCTTTTGGCAAAGAATGTATACTTATCGAGAGTGTGCAAGAAAGCTAATTAAAAGAATGTCTTATATAAGTGCCTTTGGTTGACTTCTTTTAACTTTCAGATTCGCATTTTAAGACCTATCAGAGATACATGTGTGTGTTCTGTGCGTGTGGGTTTCATGGCAAGGTGACCATAATGTACTTAATGGAACTCAATGCTTATATGGTTGGTTACCTGAAAATTATCATAAAAGTTTATTTTTATTTTAATGGAAAATATTATGTACACAAATTCAAGGCCATCAACATTAAAGGCGAGCACATCTGAAAATTCTATTAATTAGTACTGACGTTCGAAATACGGCATGAAAAAAGCATGCATTTGAAAGTTCACCTAGTTTGGTTTTATACACTCATAAACGAAAATTGGGACCGCTAGTACTTTTATGCTCCAAATACGGATGCCACGTTTGCTGTTTTTGTGATGTAGAAGGAGATGGCGTTGGCAATAATATGAAATGCATTAGCTATATTTTATATATTCGTCCAATGTGGGAAAGCCCCTCAACAAACTCTCTAATCCACTTTGAGGAGGAGGAGGAGGAAGAACATTTATTTCCGCCGAATATGGTGCAGCAGCCACCTACGAGTCCGCACACAGGCGTCCGGGGAGGCAGTCTGTCACACCGCGGCCAGAGGACACCCGGCCTCGTCTAGGAGAAGAGGTCTTCAGCCTCGGCCGCCAGGCGGACGGCGAATCGCTGTGTTTTTTCGTCGGAGCTTCTTAGCGTGGTCTCCCATTCATCGCTAGTTTTAATCGCGTTGCGCCCTGGGGCACGAACGCATCTCCATATTATATGATCTAATGTTGCCACGTGGCCGCAAAATTTACAAATTTCGGTTTCTGCACCGTCCCTCTTCCGCCCTCTGGCACCCGTCCAACTCCTCCACAGGGGCGAAAAGAAATTTCGAGCTTGGAGTCTTCTCCAGTCGTACGATTCCTTTTTACTCAGGGATCTAACCGGTGGCGGATATATCCTCCGGTCTTTCTTCAAGTTGTCGGTTACATCCCTAAAGGTACCTATACATTCCTTGGTTTTAGATGTTGTGGAGGCGTCCGCAGCACCCCGAGGTAGCGAGGAGCGGGCGAGCATGTGGGCAGCCTCGTTGCCGGCGAGACCGGCGTGTGCTGGGGTCCAGATTATGGTCACGCTTTCGGCGAGAGACGACTTGTTCAGAAGTTTTGCAGCACGATTGCTGACTCTACCCTTGCTAAAATTTCTAACCGCCGCTTTGCTATCACTGATGACGTGTTTCACGCCTGGTCGTGCAATGGCAATGGCTATTGCAATCTCCTCCGCCTCTACCGGTGATAGATCTCGATTTCTTTCTATTCCTATGGCGATCCCAGTGTCCAATAGGGCGACCGAGGTTACGTCGCCTTCTTTCCCGATCGCTGCATCGGTGTAGGCGACCGATCCCGGCGGGAGTTTGTCCAATTTGTTAGCGAGGTGCTTAGCTCTGCTTTTTCTCCTCCCCTCGTCGTGTACGGGGTGCATGTTCTTCGGTATGGGCGAGACGTATAGATGCTTTCTGATTTCTCGATCTATGCTTTCTCTGACACTTTCGCCTTCCCCGGGCGCTAGTAGGTTTACCCAATCGAGGATTTGCCTACCCGCCGCCGTTCCTGCGAGTCGCTCTCTCTGGGACAGCCTGACCGCCGCAGCCAGCTCTTTCCACTCATTATGCAACCCCATTTTCTCTAGAATGTCGTTAGAAGTAGTTATGGGGAGTCCTAGAGCGCACTTCGTGCATCTCCTAATTATGGTGTTTAATTTGTGTTCTTCGCTCTTGTTGATATTTAGGAATGGAGTCGCGTAGCACATTCTGCTCGTGACAAAAGCTTGTACGAGTCTGAGTCTACTAGCCTCCGTGAGACCACTCCTTCTGTTGGACGTCTTCTTAAATACTCTGACTACGAGCTCCGCCTGATCTTTTAATTTCTTAATCAGGCTTTTGTTACTACCCCTGCGGTTGATAATCATACCTAATATTCTAATTTCATCTACTTTCCGGACTTCGTTTCCGTTGACTTTAATTTTGATATCTGGAGTTATCTTCCCACTACTGCTGGTCATTACCAGGAGCTCCGATTTTTCTGGCGAACAGCATAGACCTACGTCCTCTGCGTGATAGCTGATTATATTTGCTGCCTCTTGGAGCCTGGATGTGATGTACGAGTCGTGCCCTTCGCACATCCAGACGGTCACATCGTCCGCGTAGATGCTTAGTTTTAAGTCATCGAGATGGCCAAGCTTACTGGGGAGCTTCCTCATTACGATGTTAAAAAGGAAAGGTGAGAGCACAGCCCCCTGCGGAGTGCCTCTGTTACCCAGCGGGAACTCCTCCGAACATAAGCCCTGAAAGCTGATGATCGCCGTCCTGTCTCGCAGGAATGATCTAATATAGTTGTAGGTTCTTTCGCCTACTCTAAGCTCAGCGAGCCCGTCGAGAATGGCGTCGTGACTGACGTTGTCAAAAGCTTTCTTAAGGTCTAAGCCTAACATAGCTTTCGTATTTTTTTTCCTGAAGTCTCTGACAACATCGTTATGTAGTCTGAGCATGGTATCTTGCGTACAAAGGCCGGGCCTGAATCTGACCAATTCAGCCGGCCACGCATCATTCTCTTCGGTGTATTTGGTTAGCCTCCTCTGAATAACTTTCTCAAGTAGTTTGCCTACGCAGGATGTTAGTGATATTGGGCGGAGATTCTCCAAGCCCGGTGGTTTTCCCTGCTTGTGGATTAGGGTGATCTTAGCCCTCTTCCACTCTTGGGGTACTTGACCACTCTCCCACACCTGATTTAAATATTTGGTTAGGGCATTGATCGATTCGTCGTCCAGATTTGCGAGCATCTTGTTATTAACGAGGTCCGGCCCGGGGGCCGAGCGTCTTTTTAGGCCGTGCAGCTCCGCTCTGACTTCTGCCACTGTTATGGACGCGTCAAGCTCGCTGTTCGCCGGTCCGTTGTAATCTCTGTAATGCGCTGTGGCGGGGGGAGCTACGTACATGGACTTGAGCATGTCAATGAGCTGTTTGTCCGTACCCTTAAAGTTATACCTCGCCTTGACCTGTTCTATATTGGCGACCGTTTTGGACTTAGTCGGGTCTATCAGGAACCTGAGCAGTTGCCACGTCTTGGCCCCATTCATGGTGCCCTCCATCTCGTCGCATTTGTTATCCAAACGTTGCGACTCGAGTTTCCGGGCGTATTTTTCTATTTCGACGTTGTGTCTGGCTATCTCTCTCCTGAGATTGCGGTTCCACTTTTGCTTTTTGAGCTTCTTCGTTAGCTCTTCTTTCTTTTTGAACATGCCGAATAGCCTGCTATCCATCGCCTCAGGCAGAGCTTCGCCTTTAATTTCTTCGGTGGCCTCGTTGACATGGGTAATTAATTGGGCGGCCCAATTTTGAATGCACTCTATATCTCCAATTTCTTCCCGTTCTCTGATCTGTCTGAATTTATCCCAATCCACTTGGGTTTCCGTCCGACACACAGCGCGCTTAACGCTCACTTTCCTACTTAGTTCTACCTCTAGCACGTAGTGGTCGCTACCTAGATCCTGATGCTTGTTCGTCCACTTGACTATGCCAGTTCTATGGAAGAGAGTCAAGTCCGGGTTTGTGTCCGCTGACACACTGTTGCCCACCCTCGTCGGGCATCTAATGTCGTTAGCGATGTAGAGGTTTGACTCAGTGATATCTTCCAACAGCGTTTGACCCTTCGGGCTGCTGGTCGTGTAACCCCATTCTCGATGTCTGGCATTAAAATCGCCGGCTATTATTAGTGGGTTCTTACCTGCCAGGCTAATCGCTCTCTTAAATATCGGGCCAAACCTCGCCTTCGTGCACTTCGGGGAGCTGTACACATTGAGTAGAAATATGCTGCCTCTGTTCTTTTTACCGGCCAGGATTTCCACAAAGACCGTTTCAGTCTCCCTGTTACCTACTTCGTGCTGGATGACGGCGACGTTGTTTTTGACGTACGTCACGACCTGTGTTTTACTTCCCTTCCCGCTATCGTAGCTTTTGTACCCCGAAAGCTTCCATACACCTCGCGTTTCCTGCAGAGCCATCGCCAAAGGCTGTGTGTTCTGGCTAGCTACGTACTGTTGCAAGAGCCATCGCTTCATTGACAACGACCGGCAATTCTATTGCCAAATTTTAGACGTTTTGGGATCCATTATGATTTTGATATTGTATACCCGATGCGTTGCAAAGGGCTTGAAGCATCTTTTCTAGCACTCCAAATCTCGCCTCAAGTTTCTTATTCAGGTTCAATTCGAAGTCTATGATTTCATCCTTGACTAATTTTCTAAAAGCCACGTGCTTTCTGACTTGTCCAATTACATTAGTGTCGTCTGATTTACGTTTCGCAGGTCTAGCCTGATCGATATTCATTTCATCTGAGTCGTCACTGTCCCTGCCACAATTGCTCTCGCTTGCCCCACCGGGGCCCCGTATGACAGGCGGCCTGAGCATCGGAGGTGCCGGTGCAGGTGTAGCTTTTGCCTCTTTTAACTCTTTAATTACCTCGACTAGGGATTTGAGGGTTTCTTTAACCTCTTTGATGTCTTCTTTAATGATTCTGATTTCTTTGCTATGCTCGGCTTGAGTCTGTTGTAATTCCGAAAGTTCCAAGTTTTTTTCTTTGGAGACCCCGCTAGCGAAGCTGACCGACTTACCGCCTGCGTTAACTTCTTCATTCGTCTTTGCTTGTCCGGCCGGCGTCTCCCCGGGCTTCGGCCAATGGTTCTTGTCGTCCTTGGGTGGCGGTGGTTGTGGCGGCCCCCTGTTCTTGCTCTTGGATCTGGGCTCATCTCTGGTGACGGATGCGCTGGAGTCTCTCGCACGGCCCGTTGTGCCCGCGGCGTCGCCTCTTCCTCTCGATCTGCCCCGGGTTTTCGTTGGCTCTTGCTGCTTGTTTTGAGCCTGGGTGGCTTCTTTCTCTGCTTGTCGAACTTTGAGAATGTGCGGGGTCCGGTACATGCTTCTGCAGCGGTTGTGCCCCAGGGGGTGGCAGCCGCCGCACAGTAGGCATTGCGGCTCGCAATTTTGTTCGTGCCCCTCCGGTGGATTAAGCATTCTGCACCCTCGGCATCGAGGGCTGGTGGGGTCCGGGCAGACGTCCGACCGATGTCCTAGGTTGCCGCATGCGTAGCACACATCGAATTTCTTTTTGTAGAGGTTGCACCGGTACAGCAATCCGTTGAACCACACCTCTCGCGGGACTTCTTGGTCTTCGAAAATGATGAGCACAGTTTTAGACTTTTTCCCGAGCCTCCTCGCTCCAATGTAGCCAGGGTTATCTCTGAGTCCCTGCCGAATTTCCTCCTCCGTGACGTCCAGCGGAACGTCGTATATGACGCCCTTGCCGCCCTCCGGCATGGCCGCGTGAGCAGTTGCGTCTATCTCAACTGGCCCGATTTTTATGGTCGTAATTTGCTCGTACCGCTTTGCCCTGCCGAGCTCCGGGGTCATAATTAGTAGGGACTGATTCTTCGGGTTGGCGATGAATCTGTCTTCCCCGTTCAGGTCCTGCAGCCGTAACCAGGACCTGGCGCAGCTTCGGTCCCGCTTTCCTTGTCAGCTGATCGGCGCCGCCGTGCGGTCGCAGCACTACGCGGAACATCTCCTTCGGTATTTTCGATCTGACCGTGCCTACGGATCTCTCGGCGGGTGACCTTCCTATCGCTTTTTGCCGCGATTTGGCGGCCTCGGTCCCTTCGCTCCCCTTCACGGGTGCCTCCTTCTTCGCTTGGGACGCTGCGTCGCATTCCTTCACATATCTGCCTCCTTGTCGGCGGAACCATGAATTTTCATCTAAGGCCTCAACCGCCTCCATATTTCCGTCCTTACTAGTGTCAGAGTTCGGCTGGTAGCTCTGATTTTCCTCGCCCTGCCAGTGCATGCCGTCCACGCTCCGAGGGTCTTCCCTCGAGGGCTGCTAGGCCGGACGCTAGGCTCGGACGCTAGGCTTAACTTGGCGGCGTTGTTGCTCCGAACTTCAAAGTATCGTAAAGACCAAATTGTGGTCCCACCTTTTAGATGGTTCCACTTGATCCTCGGGACTTCCGAAAATCGGTCCGAAGTGAGATGTTGCTGGGTGCACCCAAAAGCCGCCGAAAAAGGCCATTAACAGCAGAGCTCGACGTGGCAGCGTCTTCACTCCTCGGCGCCCCCTGGCGGAACTAATCCACTTTGATGTTCAATTTTCTTATCTACACCCCAGTTAAAACATCTGCCATATTAGTAGCCTTTCTAATTACCAAAACAGTGCCTGAATAGATGCCTAAACAACTAATATATTTTGACGAAAAGTTACTTTATATAAACTGGACAACTAAATTCCAGATTCATTAGTAAGAATGCTTGCTCCCACTTTTTAACTACGATGGCTACTACAATCAACTAGATTTATTACAGACCACTGCTGGCATAAAAACTGTAGCAGATCAATTTGTAACAAGGCTTTCCACCGTTACCTAATTGAAATAATTAACGTAGTCAACTAGACGTTTGCTAGACTACTTCTGGCATTCAGAATGTTGACAGTACGTTCAATAGATTAATGACTACTTAAAAAAGTCTAAGTAAGTAACATACTGTCTAAAAGCAGAAACTGTTGAATGGGGAACTATGTGATTATTGGTAATGAGGTTCATCCAAATTTTAGAAAGAGCTTTATAAAAGCAAGCATTATTAAATTAAATCTCTGCTACCAACGTCAAATTTACCCTTGACTGTGTAAAAATTTATTCATGATATTAAAGAACGAAAGAAAGAAAGAGGCAACACAGAGTAAGCTTTGGTACTAGGGGTATGTCATCAACTAACCCACGTTTTTTCGCCAATTCAGTGATTTGAATAGGACCACTCTTTGGAAATATTTCTTAATACAATACCGAGCACATTAGCAAAAACACCATTTTATCTGCATTGGTTCAGATACACGGAAACTCAGGGGAAATGTCACTGTCTGCGAAAAAAAATGATATTGGAGGGCACTAGCAAAACCGACTGCACTCCCGGAAGCACACAAGGCACATGAGTTGCTCAATACCTGCCAGTATTTCATAATTACTATTTATCCTTTGAAAAATATAATTGCTAAATATAAATGCGATTATTTAGTAGAGGAAATATTGTGAGAGCATCATATCGTGTCGACCAAGGCTGACTGAAGAAAATGTCCGCATTGCGCATTACGTGTCACAGAAGTACATATACCAATTGAATCGCACCTGTCTGAATGAAAACAATGATTTGGACTTACAAAACTAGATGGTCATGAGCAAAAGCAAACATCTTGCGTTGCGTTGAAAAGAAGTCAAGCAGCGTTCTTTTACGAAGGAAACGAAGACCTTCAGCCTCCAGCGAAAGAAAGCATGACAACGTTGTTTGGGGTTGCGTATTCTGTCGCTGAGTTCATACTTCATGCAGGGAATAGGCTCGACCCAAACGATGGTCTCGACGCGACCAGAACAGTAAGCCGTAGAGTACGTCAAGCCATCTTATGTCTCTTCGCTCGCCACCTGTAACCGCTAACTGCGGGGAGGTCTTCTCTCGAAATCGTGAAAGCCAGGCTTTACGAAATCAGCTCCGCTAGTAAGCTTCGGCGGCAAGTTAACAATTTCCGTGGTATCGCACCATTTCCTTTCTTACACATAGCTGAGCATGGTAGTAGTGACTCGAGTCAACTAAGGAAAGCGGAATATGGGTACACTATAGCCACTGTAAACAGTAAAATGTCGGGAGGGGCTTGATTGTTAGAAGCCTTGAATTATAAGTAATCTCAATACTGTAAGACAGCCCTCTAAGAAATGTCTATTCTCGCAGGATGACCAGGCACACAGCGTGAGATTATCTGCGCAGCGGTTAGCGACGATGACGATGAGTCTATACAGATGAAAGAAAGGAAATTTCGCGCGCTGCGCTCACAATTAATCGATCGCGACTCGCGATGAAGGCGGGAACAGGCTTCCCTGCGCAATGTCCGTAGGCGACCGTATTGTTCTATATGCCGCTGCTGCTCAATTAGGCGTTGCAGGTTGTAAGCACACTTGCGTCATGGCAACGCTATTTGTCCCGTGTTAAGCCCCTTTATGGGGGTACCTCATATTTACAGATGTAACTTGGTTCTGGAGACGTGATAATGGCCGTTCGAAAGTATCTGGGTTCTTAGTAACCAAACAGGTACACACAGGCACGACTTCGTGCGCGTGCCATTTCGCACCAAATGCGTCCATAGTTATACGATTTACAAAACAGCAATAACGTGAACGAATTCCATATCAATCGCGGGTGGCGAGCAATGTAACAAGTCAGCACTTGACGCCGTGCCCCGGAATAAGTTTACGGGTGTTGCTTGCTGCTGAGGACAGATAACACCACAATATGCGGTCAAATATATGTAGGCACTTTATGTTTTAAGCAATGCACATGCTTCTGTCTGCAATCGCTCCGATATTATAGGGAACGCTTTATCGGCATTCAACAAGTTCACAAGTATCAGTGAAACGCTTTCCATTTATAACAGCTATATTCCCTTCGGGACATGATTAATAAGCATGCCCGAGTTGCAGCTACATTTCAGAAACTCCAAATCGTTTCGAACTGCCCGAACAATGCAAAACATACAGGTTGCAGGAACGTAGCTATGAGTAGTGGGAGGCAAAGCTGGCTAACACATAGCTCACTCCTCAGCACCAACTGATCGGTCGGGCCTGCCTGGAGGGCCGTATTCGATAATGGCTTCCCGGAATTGGGTGAACCACCACCGTAATCACATTACATAAATTTTATTCTCCCTCTCCGTTCAATGTCAAGAAATGTTCAGTTGCAGTGCTGAAGTTGTAGGCAAAAAGACTTAAATTTCATATTCGCGTTTGATGTGCGTCTGCTATATGTTCGTACAAAACAAGCCAACAAAGCGCAATTATGCGGACTAGCAAGGCAAACAAGGGCACTGCACAGAGTTCGCCGAACAGATACCACGGCGCCTATTGCCCCCAGCACAAACATATCTTAAAGATAAGTACTTTACTGTCTGACATCGTCGGGCGCCGCCAGCGTCCGAATATGAAGCAAACACAGCTATTCAAAATGCCCTACTCCTCTGATGGGTTTGAGATTCGTCGCTCTTGCCGCATACCTTACTCCGGTTGTGTACCACGAAGTGTGGAAAAGAGATCGACTCAAACGACAATGACCAGTAGCGGCATCCGTGCATAAGCCACGATAAAACATTACTGAGTGCACCAGACCAGTTACATGTATGGGTGAAACTTGGCGCCTAATATCCGTCTGAAGATTCCGCAAAAACCGATCATGCGCTGTTTGTTCCAGACGCTCGTCTGTGCCGAAGTCCTCGAACCGCAGATTCGCACATCCTTGAAACGTGCACAATGAAAAAGAAAAAAAAAAACATTTGAGATCACTCAGACACCCGCATTGGGGGAATTCGTAAGCATTCTTTTTGGAAGAAAGAAAGGAGACGGAAGAAGCATCCGATTTGGGACGTCAGACTATGACGTAACACCTTATTGAAGCTGGGTACCATGTGACTCCCCTTTCATGTCGACATTACCCTCTTTGGCTATTTCGACGTCTGATTTCATAAATTTGCTCTAATTAGCTAATTATGCTCTATCCCTTATTTTATTTTACCTTGTGATATGTTTTCATCCGTTGTCTAATGCAACCATTCGTTTTCTCATAAATCGTTTCCTTCGAACATTCTCCTGCCGAGAAACTTCTGGTGACACGACCTGCAAAACATGCCCGACGTCTGATTAACTTAAGTGGCTATAAATATTTGATAATTATTCTCCACTCACAAAATTATTCCACACCAAGATTGTTTCATTCTCTATCCAATTCAATCATTGCTTTTCTTATCACTCATTTCGCTCAAAATGAGACATGAGAAATGTCTCATTTCGGAGACACGAGTTCCCAACTTCTGATTGAATGCATTGGCTCTAATTAACCAATTGCTCTACATGCAAGAAAATATTTCTTCGACAAGATGCTTTCATTCTCTGTGGAGGGGAGTCATTCGTTTTCATAATCCCTGTCGACGGAACGACGGGATAAAGTGGAGGCGATGACGCCGAGTCGCAAACGCTGCACATGGTGTCCAGCAGAGCGGGCAAGATCGCTCTTTTTAGCAAGTGCTCGTTAATTAGCAAATGTGTTTTACTTTATAATGATATGTCTAGACAATTGCATTTTGCGAAAAAAGAAAAGTGTAAAACATATTAGTTCTTCTGAACGTTATTTTATTACGTGTTTGTACAAAATATAAATGGTCTCCTGCCGGCTTATCTGAGAAGCTCGTTGTAGGCCGTGTGACACGGCGACAACTCGTTTGTAGCGAAACTCCCCCTGACACACTTGCGTTCCTTCGGGGCAAGGAATTTGAAGATAGTTTGGACACGGCCGTATGAGAGGAAGTCAGATGGAAATTCTAGCGGAAGTGAGCCAATCGACGCAATAAATTATGCAAGCTTTGTTCATTCTCAATAAACCAATTCATAAAGTTCATCGTTGTATTTTGCTAAACGAGTATCTCCCTTGAAAAATGAGTACCTTTGGGTGCGATAACAGCCTCATATTGGTAACGAAATATGCAGATAAGAATAGAGGCGGTGAGATCACTGGCTTTAAGATCAGTAAGAGGTGGACTTGTGGTTGATGCTAAAGGAACAGCCTTAACACTGACACATTACACTATGCACCCTAGAAATATTATACTCTACCCCAGGAATAGTTGTATTGAGCAGTTTTTTCAGAGGCTCAGGAATTCATTTTAGTTATTATTGTTAGTAATGTAGTACGTTTCGATTGTGTCAAAAGCTGCATTTGTGATTTCTGAATTACCCTCCAATAGCAAACCTCCCTACCTTCAGCCGCTTTAGAAATATATTAGGCATTCTGAAGAAAGCTACTGGTACCTAGATGTATATTGATGAATTGCAATAGGCGCTTTTTTAATATATGAGAGAGACCGCACTACTAACTGTGGTCAGCTATTTCCTTCTTTAGTCTGTGCAGCCCCCTATGAGCAGGATGTTTACCATAACCCTATTCAGTTTGTTGCAATGCTGTACACCGATCAGCAATGACAACAACATAGACTTAAATCAACCAAAATGAAAGCGTAACTCGTCAACAAAAATGCTGTCAACGTCATGCGGTTTTGCTAAATTTGAAATGAACGATGGTTCACTCTAGATCATGCCGTGAAAGAAAAACGAAGTATCAGCTTTCACCTTTTCCTAGAACCAAGAAGTCTGGGTGCGTTTTCACAGTAACAAACACGCCTGCAAATATCCGATAACTTTTCAAAGAGCTCCTCTATTGAAGCAATAAAGAGAACAAATGATAACTGGGTTCTGCGTGTCTGCCTGTACGCTTCATTTAGTTTAAGAGGGACAATTGATAATGTTTTCATTTTGAGCAGCTAGTTAATAATTTACTATATAATGACATAATCACGAAAAGAAGCAGCACAAACATCCACACGTTGAGGAGTTAGCGGTGCACAACGGTTAGCAAAACCTAAAAGCCCATAAGCCTCAGTCTAGTTTTGCTGAGCAATCCTTTAGTAACATGCAACCTTGTTTATATTTGCTTGGCACATCTTGCTTTTATATGTAAATATTTCACCTATTTCTTTCTGTTTTAGAACTACAGAGAATTAAGGCTTTTGATGCAACTTTGTGGCACAAGGCATAACACGAAGCGGCGCTTGAAAGGCTGGTAACTTAGCATGTGAAAAAAGCTGCCAGCGCACGGTAATTGTATGTTATTACTGTGATAATGGTGCGGTATTTATTTTCGAGACGCTGGATTGGTTGGTCGTGAGGTTAACTTCGGCCGCACAATCTCCCGAGGTGCTCTCAAGAGCAGAACAGCTGGCGGAGCTGCTGCAAGTTTAGTGAGACGAAGCCAGTGTTTAATCGGCTGATTCCGACTCTGCAATATATACAAAGTGTGTTCATTGCATCTCGTTTGCTCGACTTTATTCTGATTGTTGTGTGGATCTAATCTGTGCCATAGCCCAGAATAAATTAATAAAAGCGAGATGGCAAACACGCCTGCCGCAGTTGTTAGCGAAGCTGATCATTTCACCTCGGCGTTGATTCGAAACCAGCTAGCGGCGAATGTTTTTGCTCACGCGGTTTCTCGAAGGTGGCTCTTGAGACACCTCTGCAACATTTAAAGATAGTGAGCTGTACGTTCCTTCAATTATTAGGTGAAGCTGGTGTATACAAAAACAAACTTCCGTCCCACCAGCAGCTCAGAAAATGTGATTTATTGGTCGTGTTTTTCGACTAACAACTGAACATACACTGGGTGAGTAAATTCATTTAGCAGTAGCCAGAAATGTTTAGAGGACGACAAACTACGCATAACTGCATAGCGCAAAGTTACTCTCTGCTTGTCATAACCAGCTCATGCTTCGTTCTCATGGAGCCTAATGAGGCGAGGAGTCCTGCTGGTACCCATAATTTCCCAATAGTCAGCAGTCATTAGCAGGTAATGGACATGCAAAAATTATTTTGAGTCAAGAAAATATTGTCAGTCAACAATCAAGCACTATAAGCTAATATTTTCTATTCCATAAACTATATAATTGTAAGCCAAATAATATACTCATTTCTAAATTATGTCACTGTGCAGACCAACCTCTCTGCAGCTAATAGCTTTGACATACCGCATCTTTTCATTTGTTTTCATTCTTTTTCTGCAATGCAAATTTTTGTGTTTTTTTTTGAGTCGTTTATTTTACATATTGGGTTCAGCCCGTTGTTGTTTAGGCGGTGCGGGCTGGGCAACATTATCTTTATTATATTTTATTTGCCTTGACTAACTTCAGTCGTGTCTGCTGGACTTATTCTTCTGTTGTACATGGATAGCCCTGCTTCTCATGCCAGCGCCTAGACAATATCTCACATGCTTAGCTGCCACTTATAGTCTACAGAGAGGCTACTGGCTAAGAAACAGGCGTGAAACAATAAATTAATTCGCTATGTGTCATTCCAAATACTAGGCCATATACCTTACTCATCTCTAAACTATGACAGAGGGTACACTATTCACAAATTATTTGTGTCGCCTATTGCGTGGGCGCGTGCAGATTCCCCCTGTCTCTAAGGTGGGACGGCTGAGGTTTTCTGCGTAACCTACTACAGCGGGTAATTGCATGTCTGTGTTGCACCCAAGTGTGCCGATTGTCGTTTAGAATAGCTATTTCACATACTTTCTGCTATTGAACCTTTCCATTTTGCACCACTGTAATTGATCTCATTGATACGACTGCTTGGGCCTCCACACCAATGTAGATCGAAGTCGGATCGAAGTCGGCCCTGACGAAGTGGCAGATTTCAGTTCGAGTCGCATTGCTAATTTGTTCTTCCTACATCTTATTAACATATATAGCAATCTGATTGCAATATCTTACGTTTCCATTCTCTTCCTTGCCACAAATGCACCATTATTTTTGCCGTATTAGGCAGAGAAAACCACTTTTTTGTTATTTACACGCTTCACCTAAATTGACATTTACACGCTTCACCTCAACTGTCAATTTTTTCTTCTGTTTCAGAGCAATTCCGCCATATGAGATGCTTTTGAAACTTCGAGAGGCTCATCATCGTTGTCTGCGACCGGTATGATGGTTTAACTAAATTTTAACAGCAAAATAGTTTCGATTTAGTATATTTAGTACATTAGTTTACTAGAGCAGTGAAAATTACACCAGAAAATATATTCGAGAAATAGCCTTGCGGCAGTTATTATCCTAACACCGATTTTAGTCAAGTACTAGGCAAAACAATAGAAAAGGAGTTTCTCCCATTTCCTTTTAGCGCTCTACTCCCCTCGACAGTAGCTAAGAAGATTTCATCCACTGGAGTTCATTGCTGTATATACGAAGAAAAATAATGGGAATGCTTAAACTCCACCTTAAGAGTAAACGCGAAGCGCCTTTTCCTTGGGCAAATTGTTAACATTTTATGTTTGAATGATTTTAATTTTAAAATGATTATTATTGCAACATTCGTACACATTCAAAATAGATGATAGTAAGTCACACGCACAACGCATTCACTAAGTGCCCTTCTAACACGTTTTGTGCAAAAGACGCCTCATTGCCTATAGGTTGCGTACGCGCCACCAATCATGCAAGGAACCTGTCCTTTAACCCGAATGCCGAGAAATTTATTTCATTAAATTACTATTAACTTGTGAAACACCTAAATGATAGTAAACTCATCGCCTATTGTGGCTTCATTTGGGACCTTTAAGATTCGTTGTATAGCTTTTTTTAACGTGGATGTTGAAATCAACTTGAAAGTGTAACCTGAGAATTAGAGAAATAGGTATTGTCAACCATTATTTATAATTTAGCCCTATACTTCGAGACCAGCTTGAATACGTCTTAGCGACTATTGAGGAATGTGCGTGCATCAGCAGGGACGAACAACCACCTTACCTTTGTTGCCACACTCACTTCTTAGAAGGCACTATGTGCTCGGCGTGCTGGCAGATCTCGTGGAGGGGGCTTTGTTTCCTGTTCATTCTGTCAAAATTCTCTTTTAAATGCAAAGCTACAAACAAGCCAACGACACTGCTATGGTCAGTGTAATATCGGTGGTTTCTAAAAACAGGGACGGAACCTTTTATATAAAAAGAAACAGAATTTGGCTGGCGATTAGAACACATTGGCGTGTTATCCTACATTATAAAGGGAATAACGCGAGGATGGTGGATGCACAGAAGTGTGAAAATTAAGAGCAATAAGCAGGGTGAAGGTCAATTTTGGTCTTTATATTCGCACTTTGTCCATGGCGAGCATTGTTTTAACAAGAAATGAAAAAAATCATACTCCCGTGGGCTGACAATGCACATCAAACGTACCTCAAAGAAAGATGCAAAGTAACATTACAGCTTGTCGAGATGTCCAATTTCTTTTAAATACGCAAGCAGGAATTTCACTACATGTTTCTATGCTTAGGGCAGCCTAAAGTAGCTAACCATCTGTTCATTGTTAAGAGGCACTAGAGAAAGTTTCTCCATGGACTGTTCAAAGTATGCCCGCTCCTGAGCTTACGTATACCACTCAAGTAGCATATAATCAACAGTTTTTACGGATCCACAGTTGTAGCAATGCCGACTATTCATAGGGATAAGCGTCATCACATACTCTTTGTCAATGAAGCCTTGAGGCGAAGACGCTGATAATGTTTTCTGATGCGGATGAATCCTCAGAGGGAGTCTCCCCCTCAGATGTGGATCGACTAAGTGAAGAAATTGGTAGTAATGTGTTTGCAAGCTCCAAGGCCCAGATGTTTCTTTCGAAACACATCGTAGCCATTTGGAGCGCATCAGAGAAGAGCCCAGATGGTTACGAAGTACATAGAAATCAATAGGCATGTGTTGTCGTGTTCGGTGCTTGCGCTTGGCTGCTTTGAGCTGATCGGCATTTCACGTTTTAGCGCCTTAGGCTGAGAGTGAGGTAGGGTATTTTCTGGTCTTGTGGGAAGTGTTGCGGCAGCTATGATGGAGAAGAACGAGCAGACTTCGCATGCTTGTTTTTGACCTCAACCGCTTAGTCGACTGTTTTTCTAGTTACGCAAAGTGGTTTGGGAGGCATTGGCGCTTTCATGTAAACATGCTGAGGTGAAGAGGTGGACATGGCGCTTCGATGTTTTCCTTTTTGTGTGTCCACCATGCGTGTGTTGCAGCTTCCAACACGCAAAGTAGGGTGCGAAAGTGGATCTGGTGCAACGCAGTTTGCGCATTTAGGTTGCGCTCTCGAGGAGAATTTCTTGAATGAATGGGGACCAGTACCGACTTTGCAGCACAGGGTAAAATGCCCCGATATGTGCCCACGCCTCTGATATTTGTAAAGTTGCGTAGCTACTCCGAAGCATTTAGGTTCAGTAACGACAGAATCCAGGCGCAACGTTTGAGCATTGACACATTTTAGCGAATTCCTAAATATCGAACGCCGACGTAACTTTTCACCTTGCCACCATTCTCAAGAGTGTAAGCAATGACCTTGCGGAGGGACGCTTTAGTCCCTTAGGTATCTTTGCAGATTTTGATTTCTGTAGGTTACGGGTACATCTTGAATTTTGTCATGGCTGACGGTGTAATAGTATAGGACAGGCCCACTATAGCCCTTCCAGCCAGTTGAGTTGCTCTGAGAAAATGGTTGGTTTAAGGCAGATTCTACAAAGCAACCGCCAAGCTGCTTCCTTTTTTAAAGACGTTATCTAAGCCCGTTTACTCGGTCAGACGCTACAACACTCAAAGCGACGACGTTAGGGTTCGCTTTCTAGGACTTCCTCCAACCTCGATGGGCCAGCGTACTAGAGAACACCAGCACCATGCAGAGACACGGCAGTGAAGATGACCTGTGCATGTCTTCTTCATAGCGGGTAAAAGCAGTGTCGGTGACTTCATAATAAAGTATTTTCTTGTTGACATGGCATCGGTACGTATTATTGACTACAGGGGATTCTGCACCCTGCTTCACCACCGTTGCCAACAGTGAAGAACAGTGAAGAAGCTGATATTCTGTGTCGGAGTGATACGGCACAGGACGCTTAGGAGGTCGCTTGACGTGCTTCTACCAATAGCCCTCAGGTCGTCGACAGTCGAGGACACTGAACAAAAAATAGCTAAATATTATTAAGCTGAGAACAAACGCCAAAAATTAGTAACCGGTCTGAGACCGCCTATACGCTAATTATCATTGCCATCCTCTGCTAAGCTTAGGATGCAGGTCATTGAACACAACGCACAGCACTGATTTCTGAAAAAAATCTCTTTCATTTATACTTTCATGGCTGCCTCACCATTCTAGACAAATCAAAGATGGAAAAATTTTGGACAGGTCTAAATAATGTTGAGATTTCTAATTCAAAAAGTATTGGGTAAAGGGCTATGCCTTGCCATTCCTCGATGCTCTCCTAAGAAGGCAGAGATTAAACCTCAAGTTCTCCGTTTGTGCTGAGCAGCACATACCAGCCGCTACATTGTTTCAATGCTAACAGGCCCCATAACCACAAGGAGTTCATCTTTTGCAGTCCGCTCCCTACAAGTGGACCGAACAATGAATGCAAAGCATTGGCCGATCTACGGAAGAGCGACTGCATGAAGGGCTTCATTCAACGCGTTTTGCTCCGTTAGACCCCGAATAGAGATACCAGCCGTAACTGAAGCAAAAAACGCACTCGCGTTGTACTCACATGCGGGATTGACACAAAAAAGGCGCCGGCACGGATTCGTCGGGGACCCAACTTAGCATTCCCCACAAGCCAGTTTCAACTATGAGCCGATTTATATTCCATACCAAATATCGTTTCTTTTGAACAAATTACAGTCACTTTGCATAGTTAACCAAATGGAAAGCGCCTACCCCTACTACACTTCCGTACGCCTTTTTACACTTTTTTATACTTCGGTGTACTGTGGTATTAAAGTTTTTCATGGAAATTGTAGACATTGCTCAGTTTCTCGTGGAAATTAGTCATATGCGTGTCTGCAATGCACCAACTCGCCCAACAACCTGCGCTATTTCAATCTCTGTTGTAGTTCGCCATCAACATTATCAATCAAGTTAAACACTATACACATGCTACTTGTCACACGGAGCCAAGATTCATATGCCAAATTCTGAGCAGGCATACCGAAACCGGTTGCAAAGACCCGGTCAAATATCCGAGTCGCAGCTTGATCGTTTGCGAGCCGCTCAGCCGTGTCTGTTTTACTCTCAGCAGCTATCCCTTCCACTCATACAATAAGTTGTTCTGCAGGTTCGACCGCTCCTTTGTTTCTATTCGCTATGGCTTCCGTTTCAAGACGAAGTTTCTGGTGTAGAACCGTTTCACGGGCATGCTCGGAACGTGTCCTAATTTTTGTGCTGCTAAATACTTCCGCCTGCTGCTAAATAGCCGCTACGCCACAATCTGTACTCATGTTCGCGCTGTCGTCCCTATCATCCAGCGACCCAGTGAGTGGCTTCACCTCGCAAAGAACCTCAAAATGAGAATTCGACAAAAGATGAACGGTGTCTTGTCGACGAACACTGGAAATAACCTCCTTGCCAACTACTGTGAGCGAGCGGACCACGCATCTTCTTCAAACAAGCCAATATAATGGCCGTGGAAAATTAATCTGAGTAGAGCTTTACTCCCTCAACTTTTGGATATGATTAACAAATTATGGCTAGATGGTGTATACATTAGACCTCGAAATTAGTACTTTGATTCCCCTTGCAAAGTCAGGGAAGCCCCCGAAAGATCTTGGCAACTTCACGGCTACAACCCTAACATCAACGCTGTGCCCTAACATCAACGTGATCGTCGTAGTGGCTGAAACACCACAGTTTCTACCACCCCGGCCAAGACATGGTCTCTCCTACGCCGGCTCCAAGAAAAAGTAGGAAACCTTAGAGCAGTCACCAAGATCCCACATAAGAAAACGAAAAATACCACTACACTAGTCCATGCCGTATCAGCATAAATATTCACCCTTGGATGACATCCCGGGATCAGAGGTTATTGCAATGCCCGTGAGCCTGAGATGGAGCACTACACCTGGAGCCGACGGTATTTCGTACACGATGCTCCAGATCCTTGACGGCGGATCAGTAACCACCTTCACCAATTAATAATATGAAGTGTGGAAGACCGGTACACTCCCGCAAGAGTGGCTCCATGCTGACAAAAATCTCATTCCTCAACCAGGCAATGCGCTGTCCCTCCAGAATCCTCGGCCTGTATCCCTCACGTCGTGCATCCGAAAACTACTGTGGCACGTTGTGCTCACCCAGCTCCTACCACATTTCGAAACTAACATCTTCTTCCTTGACACCATGTTTGGGTTTCGGCCAGATCGCTCAACTCAACATGTGCAGCTTGAGCTTAAAAAGAATAGGCCATCCCGATAGGACCCAGGCCCATGATGTTCTGGTTTTAGATCTGAAGGGCGCATTCGACAATGTGTCGCATGTGCCATATTGGTGGGCCTAGCAGTGTGACATTGCGGCCAGAGCAAATATGAATATGTGTTGGCCTTCCTCGTGGATCGAACTGCTACCCTGGGCACCGGCGATGTGCACTCTGAAGCGATCCGTCAGACAAACTGAGGCGCCCCCGCGGCTTGGTACTGTCGCACAAGGTGTTAAACTTGGCGATGTCTGGCATTCCACCGCTGCTGTCCAGAATATGGTTGTGCATAAAGCCTTCTATGCCGATGACATGACGTTATGGATGACTAAAGGCTAGGACGGTTACTTCCAAGACAGACTTCAAGAAGCCGTGGCGGTAACGCAGAACTACACGACCAAAAGCGCACTGTCATGCGCATCTGAGAAGTCTGAACTGCTTATTATTCAGGCGTAGAGAAGACCCAAGCTATCGATCCTGAAATTGACCTTCACCTAAAAAGAACCTCTGTCGAGTGGGCAGACTAAAGGTGCTGGGCCTGCACCTACAGTGTGATAGCCCAGCGCGCTATGCCGCTCCTCCACAAGCATTTCGCGCTGGTGGCCGATTTCTTTAGCGGGATTTCCGAAAGACGCGGGGACTCGGGGAAAACGACAATGCCCAGCTTTTTGGGACATGTACTACTCACGCCATCTACCGGCAGGTGGCGGCGACAAAGCGCGTTACTTAATGGGAACGGGTACAAAAAAATACGTAAAACGTGAACAAAAGCACGTACGCAAAATGATTCCGGGATTTATATAATATAGAGTTAGTCGAAGATTGTGCCGAAGTTTCAAATCTCTGCTCTTATTACACGAGCTTCCCAGCGCGTCTGAATATTATGCATTGCTTCCTATGGCAAGGCACCAAAATTTCCCTCTTTTTCAGACTTTGAAACTGTATAGCGTCGTAACGCGGATAGATATCGAAAATGATTCCCGGTTTTAGGTACCCTAACATATGCTGATTAAAATGGTTTGCGTCGATCTGGCATAGATTTAATCATGCAGCTTCCTGGGGCCGTTTTATGTGCAACCTGATGTCGCCTCGCATATGAAACACGGCGCCTGCAGTGGGCAGTTACACAGAAGAGATGGTTGGGTGATTCCACACCAGATGGATCAAAGCGTGGCTTGTCGAAATTTTTATGTGATGTTTCCTGATGTTTAAATAAAAAAAATATCTGCAACTGGTTTTAATCCATTTTTGTTTTCTATAACCACCGGATATAATTAATGGCCAAGAGGTCTAGCGCCGCGATTAAATGCTCTGCTGTTTGGCTAAGTTTTTATGAATGACATAAAATGTTAAAGTTATGTAAATAAAATCGTTTGACTACATATCAAAATGTTTTTATTTCCGCTCAATTATTTTTATTTTTGTTTTTTATAGCGAAATTTTTAACGAAACGTCAACCCAAGGAAACGACTTTTTTTTGCTATTTTGCGTATTTAAAAAAAAAGGTTACTACAAAGCAACAGAAATGCGCATTATGTTTCATGTTAACTTATCTATCAAACTGCCAGCGCTCCTATCTAACGTTTCCGATTAAGCGTTATGATCGGGCTAACTTCAAGAAACGCTGCGCAATGGAAAGTTCGGGCAACAATGAAAATACTTTGTATTTCTTAAAATTTGTCCACGTATTATCCTCTACATCAACTTTCATAATCACTAAAAACTTATTGCGTAATTTCATTGCACTAATAGTTACGGCTTCTTTAATGAGGTCCCTCTGCAAGGCTCAGCGCGCAATGCGGATTGTAGAGTCTACGGGGTCATTCCAAGCCAACGCATCCAGACATTGCACTTGACCATCTTCGATTTCTTTTTAAAAGATTATGGCCTGTTGTATTACTGTGATGAATATTATCCTGGCCTTGTTTTAGCGGAAAAAATTTTTCCAACGTGGCCGCCGTTTGCAAACGGAGCGAAACCTAGCCGCAGAATCAAATTTGTAAAAATTAAAGTTCTTGACGCACAACTTTTAATCATTTTCATGCAAACAAAACAAACATGTTTAAAATGAGTGCACATATAGATTATTTATTGTAAATAAAACGCGCATAATTATGATTTACAAACATTTCAAGCTCTGAATGTTACATTTCGTTCTACTGTATACCCTTTAGAGGAGGCACTCGAAGCAGTGGAATAGGTCTCTGTCCATGCCGTCGCAGTCAACCGCATCGCCCCTGTTACGCTAGATGCTAGTTTCACTAAAAAAAGGCAGTTCGTTTTGAAAATGGCAATATAGTGCGAACATAAAATATTTCAATACACACTGTCCTACGCAACAATTCGAAACAAAATTTGTGCAGTCAGAATCACCGCGTCATTACAATGTATTACTGTTACATATACAACCTAAACAGTCCACTACAGATGTCGCTATAATATGAATGTAGCTATAAACATTTCACAACAGACAGGACACATAAAAGAAGCAATGCTTTAAGAAAAAAAAGGAAGGCAAACTTCTCGTCGGTTAGCAAGGAATATCAGTCAGCAAAAGTTGACATAATTTGAATATAAATATGCTCACGGTTTATACAGATGCAGCTTATGTCGGACAATGTAGCAATATCCTTGAGAGTTTCAAATGTTGTGGCTCGAGCTCCCCAGATGGTGCAGAAACAACGGCACAGAACGGCAGACTATCACATGCAGGAATAAGCGGACAAAGGAGTCAGGCCCTCTTAAATAACCTCGGGCGTAGTTTTGGCGCCTTTTTTGCCTGACAGGAGTGCTTTCTTCTATATATCTTCAGTCCTGCTGTACCTGATTGGTGTATTTTCCCTCGCCGGAGACGTCTCCGCAGTCTCACTGACTTTAAATATTTAGCTTTCGGCATCGCAAGTGTGTGTGCGTGCGTGTGTGTGTGTGTGTGTGTGTGTGTGTGTGTGTGTGTGTGTGTGTGTGTGTGTGTGTGTGTGTGTGTGTGTGTGTGTGTGTGTGTGTGTGTGTGTGTGTGTGTGTGTGTGTGTGTGTGTGTGTGTGTGTGTGTGTGTGTGTGTGTGTGTGTGTGTGTGTGTGTGTGTGTGTGTGTGTGTGTGTGTGTGTGTGTGTGTGTGTGTGTGTGTGTGTGTGTGTGTGTGTGTGTGTGTGTGTGTGTGTGTGTGTGTGTGTGTGTGTGTGTGTGTGTGTGTGTGTGTGTGTGTGTGTGTGTGTGTGTGTGTGTGTGTGTGTGTGTGTGTGTGTGTGTGTGTGTGTGTGTGTGTGTGTGTGTGTGTGTGTGTGTGTGTGTGTGTGTGTGTGTGTGTGTGTGTGTGTGAGAGAGAGAGAGAGAGTTTTCTTCTTGGTCTCAAATCGCCGCCTGTGCTACGCTATGAGCAAGGAGGGCAGGCGTGTGTATCTTAGAAGGCTTCTTTAGAGGATCTAAATATACACACTGCACGTTCGCTACTCCCAAAAGCACGATTCAGCCCCATGTCCCATTTCGTTTCTTCGTATGTGTACATGAAGCGCCCCTCTCCACCCATAAAAACTGGGCAGTAAATCGTGCCTACTTAAAGCACTCGAACGCTGCACTCTTCGTTCTCTTCGCGCATTTATCCTGACTCTTGGTGTCATAGATCAATATGTCATCGGGAAGGCCAAGTCAGGCAGCCATGTCAGTCACATAGAACTGACAAAACGAATGGCCATGCAGGGAAGAAAAAAGGGACAGTATGGTGCTCTTTGTTCTGGTGCCTGTGACGGGCGTAGCCGGGTTTTAAAGCGAAAAAAAAAAAAGAATAAACCAAGACCCGAGGATAAGCCCCTTTACCATGCGTTCAGCAGGGAATCTCACAATGTGCGAATACACGCTTCCAAGAAAAAAGCAATTCCCCTGCCCGCAGTGGCCCAAGTGTCCGAACCCCAGTTTGCGGAGACAGACATCTCCGTTTTTTTTTTGTGTGCGTCTTTTTTTAATATAGCCTTCGTAAACTTAAGGAAATGCAGGCGACCTCTTCCTGCAGCTGGTCGCGTGCTCGAATTCTTGTTAGCTGCAAGGAGGAAGTTTGTACACCAGTTCTGTAGCTTCAGATCAAGCGCAGACGTTTCGGCCCCACATTCTTTACTTGGGCTTCCGATGTTTCCGACTCGTCAGGCGAGCAATAAGCTGGGCTTTAAATCAAGAGATGTCAGTTTTATTGCCTGTCTCGGCTGCAAATGCTTTCTTCCTTTGTAGGACACACGAGGGGCGCAGGCCAGCGGAAAGGAGTCAGTGGCGAAAGCTTGGTTCCGCACAGAGCCAACGGGCACAAAAAATACAGGCAGCAAAGCTTCTTTAGTAAGAAGACTCCCCATTTCTTTCTCTTTCAGTCCCCCTCTTCACACTAAGCGGGCGACGGGGGTCTGGGGTCCCACAAGAGCAAAAAATAGTCAGGCAGAAAGAGGGTGCGACCGTTTGGAGAGAGCGGCCGGCCTGCATGAACAATGGGAGATTGTGTTTGTTCAGTAGCAGTCGCGACAACCCAAAGAGGACCGGTCCGAACGTTCGCTTTTTACAAGCGGAAAGCAGAGTACATTTTCAGGGGAAAGCTTTGTTTAGAACAGGAGCTTAATTGGTGACTGACAGTCATTGCGCCGGCAATTCACTCACGGCACTGAAAGCCTCAGGAACCGCTACAGATTCTGAAGCGGCTGTTACACAGAAGGATAAACACTAAAAAAAAAAAAATGTGTTTGTCGACCGTAGAAGCTGCTGTTTTACTCCGCAAGCACCTGAGCTGCGGTCAATGGTAAATAAGAGACTGAAGAGGTTAGTAGGGGAACAACACGGAAAAAAGCAAGCGCAGAACTACATATGCACTAATTACGTTATTCAAAACTATGTGCAAGAAACAAGAACAAGCGAAGAATGCCACCCGCACACTGTGTTCGCATCCCTGTTCCGCGCGGATGGGGGGTTTCGAGCTCTGCGCATGCTCGGACTTACCCGAAAGCCAGAGCCCGCCAGGAACGTATCTTCTGGTAACAGCGCAAAAAACATGGATGGAACACAAGAGCAAGAACGCACAGCAGATCTCGTTGTGTGTTCTTGCTCTTGTGTCCCGTCTATGTTTTTTTTTTTTTTTTTTTTTTTTTTGCGCTGTTACCTGATTCTATAGCAAGTACAAAACTTTTTTTGGCGTAAGAACTTTCGCCTTGAATGGAGTGCGTGAATGTTGTTGGATGCCATCAGAGCAGATATGGAATCTGTACGACGGTATACAGAGTGCATAAATGTTGATTTTCCAAGAATTCGATAATTTCTGCCTCGAACGCGATATTCAGAGCTCACTCAGAGCTCATTCATACCCTTAAAGAATGAGCTTAAGCGTCCCCAATAATGTAGCACCTTACACTTACAGATCGTGATAGGCAAATAATGTAGAAAGAAGCTTCCGCCGTTGCTTTCGCAATTCAACTAGGGTTAAGTAGAGCTAAACCGCAATTTTTTTTTTTTTTTATTGGAGCTGCCTATTAGGACGTACTGTAGATGTTGTGTCCGCTAGATAGAAGAACAAATACAGCGGGAATGAAATACGTTGCATTTCAGTATAAACTACAATCTATCCGGTAAATGCGAAGAAAGCGATCAGCTGGTGCTGCTGACGTAAACAAACCATTGGTCTAGAAAGCAAGAAATAGCAAAGCCAAGACCAAAACAAACAACATATCAGAAGTGGTTCTGTTCTAGCCAAGACAAATAAACTTCTCTGATTGCTATACAAACATGGTTTGAACTTCACTCAGAAACGCACTGTTGGCGTTTCATTTATTTTTCGTCTCAGTAGCGACATTCACAAGTTTGTTACTCAAAGCCGATGTTACCTTTTGACAAAAATGCAAAACTTTCCGAGTGATATTTCTTCTGGTGATGTTTTATAGTTCCGGCTGCTTCCAGCACCTTCGGGGTAAGCTGGCTACATTCACAATATCGTGGCGCTTTTTTTTTTTACTTGAGTTCGTGTAGTGTTACGAGACACATAGCTTTACCGTAGTTAGGAATCGCTAGCTGCGGTGCCACGTCACATCGTGATGGCACTTTGCAATCGCTGCAAACGCCGTTCGCAAATATATAAGAAAATTGCGAAGTGTGTTCAGTGTGCGGTGGTCCATTAAGGAAATGCAGTATCTGAATGAAAGCGATAATAACGCTTATGCTAAAGGATATACATTTCATTTTTGCGCATTTTACCCGTAGGATGCCTAGGTCGAAATAAGGTCTGGTTAGAAAATGGGACTGTATATTCTGCTTATAAGGGACCCTCTGATATTGGAGATAAAAAACCTGCTCCCCAGTGCACGTATCTTATAAAACGGTTCACCTGTAGTCGTAAGATTTGCAAAATGAGTCACCAGGAGGTTGAGAAGTGATGCACCCCGGGAAAAAAGGGCGCAGTGACACACAGTGTGACATGTCTCTCCACGTAGGGCTGTATATTTTCGTTGCGTAATACCAACTAGCCCAAAGCGCCACCTTAGTAAACTCAGATTTACACCCCTGATCAGAAGCCAAATTAAAGTTTATTAAAAGATTTACGCAGTCAATGATGCTGAAAGCAGGGATACCGGGGGTTTGGAGAAGCATCTTTTCGTGAAGGCAATTAAAGCGTCTAACGGACCAATGTCAAAAATCATTCAGGGGAGCTGCAGGCTGCCGCTAAGATTTTATAATTGTTTTCGCCTCCCTTTGCTGCGGCTGAGTGACCCAGCTGTTTCATCGACGTAATGCTAGTACGAGGTTTGTGTCCGAAACTTAACTTTTCTGACATGAACCAACCATCACGAATAGCTGCGCTCTTCACGAATTTTGTGACGGGTGTGAGACACTCCGGTACAAGCTGAGGAAACAACGTTTTGTTAAACGACGTCTCTCGCTTCGTGCACGCTGAGCGTTCGTGAAATGAGCGGCCAGCAGTGACAAAAAACACTCTCGAAGTTTTTCGGAAACTTTGGCTTTAGCGGACTGTGCTAGAAACACGACCTTCAAGTTTAAATACTCAATTCGCGGAATAGCCGACGAACCAGAGTAAGGATAATCCCCCCCATAGACACCACCACCACTGCTTTCGCAAAAAGCTGCACAGAGCACGAGTAGGATTATTCCTTAGTTCTTCTACATAGTTTCAAACAGATGCATGTACCCTTGCTTGCATTCAATTGTTCAATTTTAATTTAACGGTTCCAATGACAACATAAGCATGTAAACTTAATTCAGTTTTCCCCTACGACATTACGTCATTACTATGTTCCGCTGAATCAAAGCATGTCGCTTGTATAAATGTAGGCTGCACTTTTCATGACTCCAGTGGTATGTAGTCCTAAATTTACAATACAAGGTCACAGTGAAGTTAATCCCAAAGCTGCGTGAGGCTAAAGAAGTAATTTTCCCTCTCTTCAAGTGTCGTCCGGGGGTGCCTTGTTTCTGGGAAAAGTAGGGGGAGCTACTGGGGTCGGAGTACAAAGCCCTTTTCTTCCGAGCGCGCTGTCATTCTTGGCTTGCTAGCGCCTTGTTCCTGCCGGGTCGGTCTACAGATGCTCAGGCTTTGTGCGCGAGAGGCATCCCCAGAGGGGGCGAAAGAAAAAGAGAGGGAAACCTGCGAGCAGCAGTTCGGAATATGCGCATGTTGGGAAGGGCACGTTTTCAAGCGAATCCTACAGTTGGGTGTAAACTTGTTGGGCGAGGGTCGGTTTTTTCGTTATTTTACTTTTGTTCTTTTTTGTAGAGTCTTGCTCTTCAGTAAGCGCACAGTAGGCGTTCAGTTGGCTGCTACATTCAATATCTAGAGTACTGTTCGAATTTTGTTTGTGATGGCTGGCGCCGGTCTCACCTTGCCCCAGGGCTTGCGCACGTGCTACTTGCATGATGTGCAGTGCGTGCTGGACGAGGTTGGTGCAATGGCTGTACTGCGTGGCTGAGAACGATTCCATCATATATATAACGTAGCCCCGACGGACTTTTCTTGAAGTTTGACGCTGGTCACCTTTCATGAGCTTCTGGTCTAGCGCGAGTCCGACACTGTCAGAGCTTGACTTCGGCTTTGCATATACAATTAGATTGTTTAGTTCTCGTTTTCGATCCACGCGGTTCTATTTTGAATAGTCCTCTCATGTTATCAACATGTTGGCAGTGCTTTAAGGCCTGAGGTGCTGGTTACGTAGTGTTTTGTAAATGCTAGCACTAAGTCGAAATAAGTGCCAAGAGGGTGTGATTGAGAACGGGTAACAGGCTAGGCGGCAAGACTCATTGCTGCATCCATGTGCAGCGAGTGCAGCGACTGTCGTGCTATCTTTAATGACCGTCGCTGTGATTGCTAACTCGCAGATAAATTAAAACATGGAGCGTGCGGACATTGTCCGCTTGATTGAGAGCGTAAGTGCGTGGAGAATTCTGACTGTGTGTCTTGGGCAAGCTCCACCCCGAACCTGCGCTGCGTGAGTAAAAAGCACTTACACCTGCGAGGCGCTCATCATCAACATCAAGACGGTGTATTCTCAATATAATAGTATCTTGTTCTTGACCAGTGGGGTTCATGCAGTAAGGAAGTGCCCGATGGCCGTGCTACTTTTCTAGCAAGAAACGGCAAAAATAATGGCGAAAAAAGAAAGAAGCAAACTTTTCTAGTGCATTGTGGTTGGCAGTCGGGCCGCACAGAAGAGGCGAACTGAGGACTGCATGCCGACCTATCTTTGGTATCCAAGTGGATGTTGGCTGTCCACATGGATTTGTTGGCGCGGCGCCCAGAGATATCTTCAGCGGGAAGCTTTGTTTCATTTTTTTCGTCATTATTACTCACAGCCTACCCTGCGTGACTCGCTTAAACGGTGGTCCCAGCGCGTCATTTCTACAGTTGTCTTTCCTGACAATTACCACAATGAAAAACCACGCCATTTTCAAGCGTAAGCAACGTAAGCTGAAAACAAATGCCTTCATAATACAACTCATCAGAGTGCTATTGTTATTTACTGAGCTCTACCGATCTATACAATCTAGAAAGCATCACCAATGACGCATCACGGAGAAATGGACGCTTAATTGAAATGAATGCAAATATGTTCCACTGACTAAAAAACGTAATCCAAGAAGCTCGGCATACTGTTTAAATTCCAATGTTTTGGAAAAATTTTCCGAATTTAAATGCCCTAGAGTGTATATTAGAGAGTACATTTCATGGAGAACTCATATAGAATATGCAACTAGCAAAGCACACATGGTATTGAATACCATGTGTACCGGTGTGAATGAAAATTTCACACCGCCTTACATGTAAAATATTGGCTGCACCTCACACATATATTACATCGATTGTTGAATATGTCAGCGCCGTGTGGGATTCATGTATGGCTACATTATCAGATATCTTAGAACGCGTAAACCGCGTAACCGGCTTTGTTCTACAATTTTCAGCAAAGCATTTCAGAAGTTTGGCTGGGAGTTTAATTCTTGGTAGATCTAGTAGCAGCCTACACAGCTTTATCAATCCCAGTTTTATCAAAACACAACAAATCCGCCTACTAATAGCAGTGCTATAAAATTCCCAGCCAAAAGATTCCATCACTGCTGAAACGTTGTGTTGAAAATTGTAGCCATTAAGAAAAAAAAAACGGCTACACGGTTCTGTGTGCGTTCTGAGAGTCTGATAATGTTACCGTACGCGGATGTTACACTGTGCTGACACTATTAAGAATTGGTGTAATAAGTGGGAGGTACAGCAGCTCTTTTACAGCTCAGGCTGTGTGAAATTTTTTGCCGAGAAATTCAATATCCTGTATGCTTTGCTAGTTAAATATTCGACATTAGTTCTTCATGAAATGTCATAATTCAGTATGCACGCCCATTATTTAGATTCGGAAGCTTTTTCCAAAGGATTGAAATTTAAACCGTATGTTGAGCTTCTTGATATACGTTTTCTAGTCAATTGAGTATATTTGCATTTATTTCAATTGGATGTCCATTTCCCCATAACGCGTCAATTGGTGGAAGCTGTCTAGATCGTTTACTGTATGCCGCAAATGTTTTATTCGTTGAGTGTCGGGCTGCACATGGTGCAGTCTTGTGCGTACAAGCGAATTTTCCGTGAAACTTTATGAACAATAGTGTTGCTATGTATTAATAAAAATAAAGATGCCAGAAAAGACCCCTGAGGTGGACTGTATGTAGCATCTTTTAAGGCGTAATGAGATCTACTAGACCGGTAGAGCTCACTAAGTAATAACAGCACTCTGACGAGCTGTATTATGGAGGTATTTGCGTTCAGATTACGGTGCTTACGCTTGAAAATGGCTGGTTTTTCGCCATGGTAATTGTCAGGAAAGACAGCCCTGAAAAATTACGCGTGATAACCATCGTATAAGGGAGTCTGTCAGGGCAGGCTGTAACGAATAATAAACAGAATGGAAGCTTCCCGCTGAAGCGGTCCCTGAGCGCCACACCGAAAAATCTACGTAGACGGCCAACATCCACTTGGCGGCCAAAAATAGGCCGGCAGTCCTCAGTTTGCCTTTCCTGTGCCTGCCGAGCTCACAGCACCGCACTAGAAAGCTTTACTTTTTCCTTTTTCACTATTATTTTTTCCGTTTGATTCTCGGAAAGCAGCATGGGCATCCGTCACTTTGCGACTACATGAATCTCGTTGGTCAGGAATAAGACCCCTTTAGATTGGGAATGCACCGGCCTGATGGCAATGAGCGCGCACGCAGGTGTAAGTGCTTTTTACCCACACCGCGAGAGTTGAGGGCGGGGAGCAAGCTCAAGGCACACGTTCAGAATTCACCACGCACTTACGCTCTCAATCAAGCAGAATATGATCTCATGCTCCACTTCGTAAATTCTTCGTGTGTTAATAAGCACAGCAACGGCCGTTAAAGACCAGCACAACACTCACTGCACTACATGCAGCAATGAGCCTTGCCGCCTTGCCTCCGTTCTCAATGACACTCGCATGACAGTTACTTCGACTAACATTCACAAAACTTTATGCAACCATCACTTCAAGCTGTACAACATTGTCAACATAACGATAACATGACAGGAATGACTCAAAATAGGACCATGTGCAACTAAACATTCCAACTCGTGCATGCAAAGCCGAATTCAAGCTTGTATACTGTTAGACTCGCGCAAAACCAGAAGCTCATGTAAGGTGACCAACGTCAAAGCTCAAGAAATGTTCGTCAGGGATACGTTATCTATCTGACGGAATCGTTCTCGGCCACGCAGTACAGCCATTGCACCAACCTCGCCCAGAACGCAATACATACCCCGGAGACCGTGCGCAAAGCCTGAGGCAAACAGGCACTGAGACCAGCGACAGCCATAACAAACAATATTCGAACAAGATTCTAAATATTGAAATTAGAAGTCAATTCGCCGCCCACTGTGAACCCGCTGAAAGGTGAGACTCCACTTTACAAAAAAAGGACAAAAATAAAACTACGAAAACACTAACCCTCCTCCCGCCAGGCTTACGCCCAACAGTTAGGATCCGCGAGAAAACAAACTAGCATTTGCCAGCGAGCGTACATTCCGAAACACTGCACGCAGGTTTCCGTCTATGTGTGTTGTTTTTTTTTTCTGTTCGCCCCCTTTGTTGGATGCTTCTCGCGCTCAAGGACGGAACATCTGCAGACCGACTCGACAGGGATGAGGCGCTCATAAACACAGAGAAGGGGAAGAAAGACGGCGCGCGCGGAAGGAAAGACATTTGTACCCCGACGCCAGAAGTTTCCCCTCCTTTTCCCTCAACCGAGGGATCCGCGGACGGCACATGGCGACACAGTGCCAAAATTACTTCTAGCACCACGCAGCATTGCGGTTAACTTCAGAAAAACATTGTATTGTAAATTTAAGACTACACAGCACTGGAGTTATGAAAAGTGCAGCTTATATTTTAAACAGACGACATGTTTTGTTTCAGCGGAACAGAGTAATGACGTAATGTCTGTCGTACGGGAATAGTGAATCAAGTTTACATGCTTATGTTGTCGTTGGAGCAATTAAATTAAAATTGATCAATCGAACTCAAGCAATGGTACATGTGTCTGCTTGACAACTAGTAAAAGAACCAAGAAATAATCCTACTCGTGCTGTGTGTAGCTTTTTGCGAGAGCAGTGGTGGTGGTGTCTATGGGGGGATTATCCTTACTCTGGTCTGTCGGCAATTCCGCAACCTGAGTTCTTAAACTTAAAGATAGTGTTTCTACCACAGTCCGCTAAAGCCAATGTTCACGAAAAACTTTGAGAGTGTTTTTTGTCACTGCTGGCCGCTCATTTCACGAACGCTCAGCGTGCACAAAGCGAGAGACATCGTCTAACAAAAAGTTGTTTCTTCAGCTTGTACCGGAGTGTCTCACCCCCGTCACAAAATTTGTGAAGAGCGCAGCTATCCGTCATGGTTGGTTCATATCAGGTAAGTTCCAGACACGAAACCCGTGCTAGCATTACGTCGATAAAACAGCTAGTTCACTCAGCCACAGCAAAGGCAGGTGAAAGCAATTATAGGATATTGGCGGCAACCTGCAGCTCCCCTGAATGATTTTTGATTTTGGTCCGTTAGACGCCCTCATTTCCTTCACCCAAAGATGCTTCCCCAAACACTCGGTATCCCTGCTTTCAGCATCATTGACTGCATAATTCTTTTCATAAACTTTAATTTGGCTTCTGATCTCGGGTGTTAATCTGAGTTTACTAAAGTGGCGCTTTTGGGCTAGTTGGTATTACGCAACGAAAATATACGGCCCTATACGTGGAGAGACATGGCACACTGTCACTGTGCCCTTCTTTCCCGGGGTGCATCACTTCTCAACCTCTTGGAGACTCCTTTTGCAAATCTTACAACTACAGTTGAACCCTTTTATAAGATACGTGCACTGGGGAGCAGTATTTTTATCTCCAATATCAGAGGTCCCTTATAAGCTGGGTATACAATCCCATTTTCTAACCAGACCTTATTTCGACCTAGGCATCGTATACACGGGTAAAATGGCAAAAAGGAAATATATATCCTTTAGCATAAGCGTTATTATCGCTTTCATTTACATACTGCATTTCCCTGATGGACCACCACGCACTGAATACACCTCGCAACTTTCTTGTATTATTTGCGAACGGCGTTTGCAGCGATTGCAAAGTGCCATCAAGATGTGACGTGGCACCGCAGCTAGCGATTCCCAACTCTGGAAAAAGTTCTGTGTCTCGTAACACTACACGAACTCGAGTGAAAAAAAAAAAAAACGCGCCACGTTATTGTGAATGCAGCCAGCTTACCACCAAGGTGCTAGAAGTAGCCAGAACTATAAAACATCACCAGCAGAAATATCACTCGGAAAGTTTTGCTTGTTTGTCAACGGGTAACATCGGCTGTGAGTAACAAACTTATGAATGTCGCTACTGAGATGAAAAATAAATAAAAAGCTAACAGGACATTTCTGAGTGAAGTTGAAACCATGGTGGAATAGTAACCAGAGCAGTTTATTTTTCTTGTTTATTTATTTATTGTTTATTTGGCTTGGCTATGTCTTGCTTTCTAGTCACAATGGTGTGTCTACGTCAGCAGCACCAGCTGATCGCTTTCTTCGCATTTACCGGATAGATTGTTCATATTGGAAAGGTACATCGCAAAAAGACACAAGACGAACTGTCGCAGCTGTGTAAAAGATGAAAAGAGCAAGAAAACAAAAAACTGCCGCCCTTTAGTTGCGAACACTAAAATTTTATTTCGACACCGAGATAAAACAACAAGAGAGCTGATGGAAGCCTACTTGATCCGAAAAAGACAGTCGCAATGTTTAAGCCAGCCTTCGGTTATATTAGTAGATAAGGAGGAGTCGTTTCTGGATAATTCATTATCTTGGCTTCAGTTTTCACGGGAGATGGAAGGAAAACATCCCCCAGAAATCTATCATCCGGTGTTTATGACGTATGATATGTTTTGACCCCTTGCAATGGGCTTCGCGCAAGTGCTATAGGCTTCTTGTAATCGCTTGAAAGACGTATAAAATGTGTTTCTTTCCAATAAATTTAGTTGCGAGTCAGCGTACGTCTATCCGTCTTCTTTTCGCCTTGTGTCTTTTTGCGCTGCACATTTCCAATGTGAACCAATACCCAATTGTCTATCCTTCTTCGGATAGATTGTTGTTTATACTGAAAGTCAACGTAATTGACAATTCCCGCTGTATTC